>NC_133661.1:166681315-167323288 GCF_037893015.1 Macrotis lagotis | reverse complement strand
GGATCAATGTACAACATGGAAACAAAGTAAAGACTGACAGATTGCTTTCCATGGGGGTGGGGGTGGGGGGGGAGGGCAGTAAAATTGGGGTGAAAATTGTAAAACTCAAATAATATCTTTAATAAAAAAAAAGAAATACTCTGTCAGTTCTATGGAAAAGGGAGAAATTTATGAACAAACAAGAAATAGATCATAAATTGAAAAATGAATGATTTTAACTATTTTAAATTTTAAAAGTTTTGCACTAATAAAACCAATGCTGCCAAAATTGGAAACAGAAAGCTGGGAAACAATTTTCACAACTAGGGGTTCTGATTCTCATTTCTAAAATATATAGAGAATTCATCAAATTTATAAGGTTACAAGTCATTCTGAACTGCTAAATGGTCAGAGGATATGAACAGGCTGTTTTCAAGAAATTAAAGTTACATATAATAATATGAAAAAATGCACCAAATCATTACTGATTAGAGAAATGCAAATGAAAATAACCATGAGGTTCCTCCTTCATACCTATCAGATTAGTTAAGATGACAAAAGGGAAAATAATCAATATTGGAGAGGTTGTGGGAGGATTGGTACATCAGTGTATTGCCAGTGGATTTGAGAACTGCTCCAACCATTCTAGAGAGTAGTATGGAATTATGCCCAAAGAGCAATAAAATTGATGATATCCTTTGACCCAGAAAATCTAATTCTAGGCCTATATTATCTAGAAGAAATCATAAAAAATGGAAAAAGTCCCACATGTTCCAGAATACTTACATAGTAGCTCTTTTGAGGAGATGTCCATCAACTGGGGAATAGTTGAATAAGTTATGGTATATGAATTTCATGGACTACTATTGTCCTATAAGAAACCATGAGTGTTTGGATGCTAGAGAAGTATGGAATGAATTACAGGAACTGGTGCTGAGCAAAGAGAGTGAAGCCAAGAGAACACTGTAGACATTAACAACACTGTGAGTTGATCAACCTTGATGGATGCAGGTCCTTTCACCAGTTCAGAGAGCTAGGATAACCATAGGAGACTGTTATGGACAATGCTATCCACAACCAGAGGAAGAAAAACCAAAAAACCTTCAGAATTTGAATGAACACTATATTCACTTTTAAAAATTTTCTCTTGTTTTTCTTTCCTATCTCATGATTTTCTTGCTTTTCCCTTAATCCTAATTCTTCAAACAGAAAATGACTAATTTGTTAATCATGTCAAACACAAATGTGCATATATACAATATTCACTAGACTGTTTGCTGCTGAGGGGAGGGGGGTGGGAAGAGAGGGTGGAAGGAAAATATGTTACTTAAAATTTATATATACATGTGTATGAATGTTGAAAAACTTTCACAACAGGTAACTGGAAAATAAAATAAAAAATATAATGGGCAAAAAAGTACAAAACTACAAAGAAGAAAATAATTCCTTAAAAATTCAATTTTAGTAAGTGGAAACTTTTTAAGACATCAAGAAACAAGAAAAAAGTCAAAAGAATAAAAATAATAAGAAAATTTGAATTAATTGTAAAAAAAATTAACCTGGAAATTAGATCAAAGAGAGATAATGTAATAATTATGGAACTACCTGAAAGCCATAACAATTTTTTTAAAAAGCATAAACTTTAAATTTCAAGAAATTATAAAGGAAAATTGCATAGATATCTTAGAACCAGAGGGCACATTAGAAATTGAAAGAATTAACTGATAATGTCTTGAAAGCAACATCTCAAAATAAAAACTCCTAGTAATATTATTGCTAAATTCCAGAATTCCTAGGACAAGGAGAAAATACTGAAAGCAGCCAGAAAGAAAAATACTATGGAGCAATAGTGACGATCACACAAGAGTTAACAGTTACCAATACTGAGCTAGGATCATAACCAAGAATAACCTTCTCAGCAAAACTGAATCTAGTCCTTTGGGGGGGTGGAGGGGAGGGAGAGAAGGGGAATGGAAATTTAATGAAATAAAAGACTCCAAACATTCCTGATGAAAAGACCAGAGCTAAAAAGAAAATCTGACATTCAAATTCATCTCGAGAAGCATAAAAAAGTAATAAACATCAGTGAGAAATATAAGGAACTTAATACAATTAAAGTGTTTACATTCCGAAAGTGGAAGACAATACATGTAACTGCTAAAAATTAGAACACTGGGGCAGCTAGGTGGCACAGTGGATAGAGCACCAGCCCTGGATTCAGGAGGATCTAAGTTCAAATCCAGCTTCAGACACTTAATAATTGCCTAGCTGTGTGGCCTTGGGCAAGCCACTTAACCCCAATGCCTTGCCAAAAAACCAAACAAATAAAAAGAAAAAAAAACTGTATCATTATCAGGGAAATAGAAGTCGTCTACTTAGGAAGCCACAGATGTGATTCTGATCATCTAAAAAGAAAAACAGAAGTGTAAGAAAGAAGGATATATTGAGAGAAAGGGTGAGGGAGAGGAAGAATGGGGAAAATTATCTCAAAAGAAACATTTAGGGATGGCTAGGTGGAGCAGTGGATAGAGCACTAGCCCTGGAGTCAGGAGTACCTGAATTCAAATGCGACCTCAGACACTTAATAATTACCTGTGTGGCCTTGGGCAAGCCACTTAACACCATTGCCTTGCAAAAACCTAAAAAAAAAAAAAAAAATTAAGGAAGAGTTTTTACAATGCAAGGGGAAAATGGGGACAGAGCAATTCATAAATCTCACACAAATTGAAAGAGATTCAAAGAACAACACACACAATGGGGTTTATATATTCATCTTACTCAAGAGAGAAGTAGCAGGGGAAAGGACTAACTAAAAAGTGGGGAATGGGAATGAAGATAAGGCTAATTAAGATATTAGAGGTCAGAAACAAATCAGATTTCTGAGGAGACACATGATTTTAAAAAGAGATATAGAAAAGGTTTAACACAAGAAAATAAGATGGAGGGAAACATACAGTAATCATAACTGACTATGAATGGCTTCAACTGACCCCTAAAAAAAGAAGCAGATAGAAGAATGGATTAAAAACCAGAATTCAACAATATGTTGTTTACAAGAAACATACTTGATACCAAAAAAAGAGTTAAATAAGGAACTAAAGCAAAATTTCTTATACTTAAGTTGATGTTAAAAAAAGAAGACAGGGTTAGCAATAATGACCTCAGAAAAAAGAAAAGCAAAAATATACCCAATTAAAAGAGAATGAGAGAAACTACATATGCTAAATGGTACCATACACAACAAATTAATATCAACACACACACATACACACCCCTCAAATGACATAGCTATCAAATTCTTGATGGAAAAGCTAAATGAATTGTAAGAGGAAAAATAGTGGGGGGAAACCTCAATTTATCATCTCAGAATTATAAGTCTAATCATAAAATAAATAAGCAAAGTGATAAATACAAATTTAGAAAAGTTAAGGATGACAGACCTCTGAGATTACTGAATGGAAAAGAAAGGAGTATACATTTTTTAAACTGAGTATGACAACTTCCCCCTTCCCCAAAACTGAACATAAATATTTCACAAAAAATGCAGAAAAACAAAATGTTAAACCAATCTTTTCAGATCATAATGAAATAAAAAGTAAATTCATCTAAATTCATAAAGGAAAAATTAATTAAATTACCAGGGAGACATAAACTGTTTAATAAATAATGATAGAAGTCTATGAATACCCTGACTCTGTTTTGGACAAGTCTAACAGAAGGATAAAAAGGAAAATGTAGCAATGAATAGCTAGCTAGAGAAACTAGAGCTAAAAGACATGTAGATCTTCTAAGTTAGAACCTAAAGAATTTACCCTACTGCTTAGCAGCACATGGAACTTTTACAAAAATCACCTATATATTACGGCACAAAGATATTGTAAATAAAAATCAAAAAGGCAAAAAGAATAAATATATCCTCTATGAATGTTTTTAAATGTTGATCGATCTTTATAAATATTTATTGACTATTATGTAATAAATTTAGTGACTAGTTCACAGAACACAAACTAGAGATACAGACCCTTTAAAATGGGCTAAAGAATAAATAACCAAAACCATTAATTATATAAAAGGAAAATATAATATTTTTTAAAGATTTTATTTGAGCTTTGAGTTTTACAATTTTTCTCCCAATCTTACTTCCCTCCCCCACCCCCACCCCCCACGGAAAGAAATGTCAGTGTTTATTTTGTTTCCGTGTTATACATTGATCCAAATTGAGTGTGATGAGAGAGAAATCACATCCTTAAGGAAGAAACAAAAAGTATAAGAGATAACAAGATCAGACAATAAGATATCTGTTTTTCCCCCCTAAATTAAAGGGAATAGTCCTTGAAATTTGTTCAAACTCCACGGCTCTTCATTTGGATACAGATGGCATTCTCCATTGCAGACAGCCCCAAATTGTCCCTGGTTGTTGCACTGTTGGAGTTAGCAAGTCCATCAAGGTTGAACATCACCCCCATGTTGCTGTTAGGGTGTACAGTGTTTTTCTGGTTCTGCTCCTCTCACTTAGCATCACTTCACTGCAAATCCCTCCAGGTCTCCCTGAATTCCTATCCCTCCTGGTTTCTAATGAAACAATAGTGTTCCATGACATACATATACCACAGTTTGCTAAGCCATTCCCCAACTGAAGGACATCTACTTGAGTTCCAATTCTTTGCCACCACAAACAGGGCTGCCATGAATATTTTTGTATAAGTGATGTTTTTACCTTTTTTCATCATCTCTTCAAGGTATAGACCCAGTAGTGGTAATACTGGGTCAAAGTATGCTCATTTTTGTTGCCCTTTGGGCATAGTTCCAAATTTCTCTCCAGAAAGGGTAGATGAGTTCACAGCTCCACCAACAGTGTAATAGTGTCCCAGATTTCCCACAACCCTTCCAACAATGATCATTATCCTTTCTGGTCATTTGGCCAGTCTGAGAGGTGTGAGGTGGTACTTCAGAGAAGCTTTAATTTGCATTTCTCTAATAATTAATGATTTAGAGCAATTTTTCACATGGCTATGGATTGCTTTGATCTCCTCATCTGTAAATTGCCTTTGACCATTTGTCAATTGGGGAATGGCTTTTTGTTTTTTAAAAAAATATGACTCAGTTCTCTGTATATTTTAGAAATGAGTCCTTTGTCAGAATCATTAGTTGCAAAGATTGTTTCCCAACTTACTAAATTTCTTTTGATCTTGGTTATAGTGGTTTTATCTGTGCAAAAGCTTTTTAATTTAATGTAATCGAAATCAACTAGATTGTTTTTGGTGATGTTCTCCATCTCTTCCTTAGTCATAAACTACTCCCCTTTCCATAGATCTGACAGGTAAACTAGTCCTTTATCCTCTAATTTACTTATAGCATTGTTTTTTATGTCTAAATCCTGTAACCATTTGGATCTTATCTTGGTAAAGGGTGTTAGGTGTTGGTCTAATCTAAGTTTCTTCCATATTAACTTCCAATTTTCCCAGCAGTTTTTATCAAAGAGAGAGTTTTTATCCCAATAGCTGGACTCTTTGGGTTTATCAAACAGCAGATTACTAATCATCTCCTGCTTTTGCACCTAGTCTATTCCACTGGTCCACCACTTTATTTCTTTTTTAGTTTTTTTTTTGCAAGGCAATGGAGTTAAGTGGCTAGCCAAAGGCCACATGGCTAGGTAATTATTAAGTGTCTGAGGCCGAATTTGAACTCAGGTACTCCTGACTCCAGGGCCGGTGCTCTATCCACTGCACCAGCTAGCCACCCCACCACTCTATTTCTTAGCCAATACCAAACACTTTTGATGACTGATGCTTTATAATATAATTTTAGATCAGGTAGGGCTAAGTCCCCTTCTTTTGCACTTTTTTCATTAAATAAGAAAAATATAATTTAAAAAATATGGAAACATTTCTGGCATGCAGCTAAAAAAAAAGTCCTAAAAAAATCCCTAAAAATATTGATTGATGTTTGTCCTTTGTTATCAAAGAAGATCAGGATATCAGGGAGGTGATGCCGTGACATGCACATGAATTTAATTTGAGTGAGAGGGGCTGTGCTAAGTCACCAGCTTCACCTTCTCCTCCAGAGACATCTGGGTTCAGTGACCAGATACGAATCAGGACAGGTGGAGATGGCCCTGGATGAGGGGCAATCAGGATTAAGCGTTTTTGTCCAAGATTACAGAGCTAGTAAGTGTCAAGTGTCAGGCTGGATTTGAACTCCCATCTTCCTGATTCTATAACCAGTGCTCTATCCATTGTACCACCAAGCTGCCCTTCCTAAAAATATACAATAACAAAATAACCACAAGAGATTAAAAATTAGACAAATGGATAAACTAGAAACCAAAATGTTGAAATGATAAACAAAAGTTAAAGCTAGTTATTTGAAAAAATTCAAATTTGATAAACTTTTAGCCAATCTAATCATCTACAAAAATAGGAAATGAACACAGTAAAATTATAAGACAAGGAGGATCAGCTAAGATAGTAAACTAGAACTAAATATTTAAGAGCTCCCTTACAACTATTCCTCAAAAATCTAAAAACCATACCAGATCAAGTAGCAGGGAATATCTACAGAGAAAAAAAAACAGCGAGTCATTTTCCCCAGAACAAGATGATACAGGTAAAGAAAGAGAGGTCCATAAGTACTTAGGATAAGAGAGCAAGTAAGGAGTCGAAGTTTTCACTATAGGGACTTACCTAGGACCTACCCACCTCAGTGATCCAAAACAAAAAGTCCCACATTAGAACCAGAACAGCATTACTTGGTTCAGGGAACAGGTACAGGTGCAAATCAAGAGGTCTGTTCATCAGTACACCTTGATGAGTCATAGACCCTATGTGTCCTGAGGAAGAAACATTTGCCAAGAAATAGGACAGGCCCTAGGCAGGGTGCAGAGTGAAGAACAAAAACAAAAGCATCAGATGTAGCTCTGACCCCAGAAGCAGAGGTGGATCTCCAATTTAGTCCCTGGCCCAATGTGGAATGTACATTAGAATAAACAGGTTTGGAACCCAAGTCAAAGCAGAGACTACAGTTCTTATTATAATGAACCTGCAGACAATTCTATCTGAATGACAATGACAGAAAAAAAGTACAGTAGTCTTCTGTTGCAATTTCAATCAGGGCCAAGCCCACAGTTGTGTTTTTCAGATTCTAGCCCAGGAAAGAAACTTGCAGAGATCCAAACCAGGAACCTAGGACTCAGACTTTACCCTGTATTAGATTCACTTTGGGTACATTTAAAGTTTAAAGGATCAAAGGTAGCATTCAAAAAGCACAACACAGGATCAAAGTTGGCCAAGATATTTGTCTTGAATATGTAGAACGTGTCCCTAATCCAAAGACTAAAGTCAGGAAATAAGAATAAAAGAATAAGAAAGCAAAAGAAGAATCCTGACATAAAGAATTATTATAGTGACAGGAATGATAAACTTTTAAAGAAGTGAATGAATCATCCCAAAACATCTACAAGCAAATAGAAATATAGCTTGGGTACAAGTTCAACTAAAATTTCTGGAAGAACTGAAACAAGAGTTTAAAAAAAAAAGAGTTGAACTATTGTTCCTATTAGAAACTAGGAGGGATGGGAATTCAGAGGAGCCTGGAGGGATTTACATGAACTGATGCTGAGCAAGATGGACAGAACCATAAGAACACTGAATACTCTAATAACAACATGGGATTGATGATCAATATTGATGGACTTGCTCATTTCATCAATGTAACAATCAGGGACAATTTTGGGGTATCTGAAATAGAGAATACCATCTGAACAAAGACCAAAGACATTTAATTTTAAAAAAATGTTATCTTATTATGTAATTTTGCTATCTCTTATACTTCCATTTTTTCCTTAAGGATATGATTTCTTTCTTAACACACTGAATTTTGATCAATGTATAACAAGGAAACAATGTAAAGACTATCAGACAGCCTTCTGTGGGGGGTGAAGGGAGGAAAGCGAGATTGGGGTGGGGGGAAATGGTGCAATGCAAAAATAAATAAATTAAAAAGAAAAAAGTTAAAAAATAATTTTATAAATGAAATAAGAGAAAGGAAACAATTAGAAAAGACACTGAGCACAAGAGGTAACAACTGGAAAAGAAATCAAAATGGTAAAGGAAAACTAGAAAAGAAATGGGAGTGTTGAAAGAAAAAATCAAAAGTGATTAACAACTTGGCACAAAAGGTACAAAACTTTATTCAAGCAAAAAGGTATAAAGTATCTAATAGCTAAAACTTTGTGCCCTTAAATCAGACTAATGAGATAAAAATTGAAGAACTGAACTTCTATACTGGAAAGGAAGGAAGGAAAGCACACTGGTAGATATTAGGTTAAGACCAACATCTTACATCGCATTCCATAATAAATTCAAAATGAATACGTAACTTTAATATTAAAGATCATACTACTAAACAATTCTTAGTGAAACATACCATATGCCTCAGGTGATAATAGGAAATTCTTTTTTCTTTGTCTCTCTTAAAAATATTTTTATTATTTATTTTTAGCATTTTTAAACTTTGAGTTCAAAATACTTTCCCTCCTTCCTACCCACAAAGAAGAAAGAAGTGGGGTAGAGCACCAGCCCTGGAATCAGGAAGATCTGAGTTCAAATGGGATCTCGGATCCTTGATATTTACTAGCTGTATGACCTTGGGCAAGTCACTTAACCCCATTGCCCCACCAAAAAAAATCAACTAAACAAAAAAGACAAGCAATAAATCAATTATACATGAGAAATCGTGCAAAATATGTTCATATTAGTTACATTTCCAAAAAAGGCAAGGAAAAATAAAGAATGTGACAAAATTATAACTAAATTTGTAATTGGACATCAATTATTCCTCTGGAAGTAGAAATCATTTTTTTAAAATTATGACTCCATCGGAACTGTCTGGGTTCATTGTGTTGGTCTGAATAGCCAAGAATTTAACACAGCTGATTATCATTACAATATTGCAATTACTATGCACAGTGATCTCCTGGCTCTTCTCACTTCACTTTACATCAATTCATATAGGTCTTGCCATGTTTTTTCTGAAACAGCCCACTAGTCATTTCCCACAGCACAATAGTACTCCATTATAATCATGTGCCTCAACTTGTTCATTCCCCAAATGACATCCAGTAAATTATCACCCCCAAAATATTTTTATACATGTCCTTTTTTTTTGTTTTCTTTGATTTTTTTGACTTACAGACCTACTAAAGGTGCTGCTTAATCAAAGACTTTAAGTACAGTTTTATAGTCCTTTGAGCCTAGTTCCAAATAGTTTTCCAGAAATGGTTAGATCAATTCACTCCTCTATGTCATTAGTGTACCTATTTTTCCTCATCCCTTCCAGTATTTGTCATTCCTGCTAGTGAAACCTCACAACTGTTTTACTTTGCATTTCCCTAATCAATAGTGATTTAGAGAATGTTTTCATATAAGTCTGGATAGCATTGATTTCTTCTTCTGAAAAGTTTATCTACTTTGACCATTTAGGAATTAGGGAATTGTTCTTATTTTTATAAATTTGACTCAATGCTCATTAAGAAATGAGATTTTAAACAGGGAAATGTGCTGCAAATTATTTTTATATTACTTTATTTTCTAAGGTGTTCCTTAGTAAAATATACTTTCCCTATAATTTTTAAATAGGTTTAGTTTTGCCTTTGCTGTGTCTAAGATGACACTTGCTACCCCTGATGTTTTTTAGTTCGAGCAAAGACTATCAAATTCTGCTCTAGTCTTTTATTTTAACCTCTTTCTACTACAAGTGGCTCTCTTATAAACATAGTGTTGAATTCAGAATTCTAAATCATTCTCTGATCTGCTTCCATTTTATGGTATGTTCATCCCATTCTAATTCACAGTACGATTAATATATATTTCCCCCAATCTCATTTTATCCTGTTTCTCCTAGAAAGTCTATGTTCCTTCTAATCTCTGCCTCCTTTAATCTATCCTCCCTTTTCTCCTCTCTACATCCACCCACTCTTTTCCTGCTTCCAATTTCCTTATTGAGTGAGTTATTTCTCTATATACAACTAAGTGTATATAAAGGTCTTCCTGCTTTAAACCAATTCTGATTAGTAAGGCTCAAGCATTGCCCTCTGCCATCACCACCCATTTCCCCCTCTATTTTAAAAGGCCATGCTCGTGCTTGGATCTCAGGGCAATGTTGCTGTATCATTTCTTGAAAAATGAAGTCTAGGCTCTTCTCCTGATTGTGGCTTTCAGATAGCCCAATAATTTTTTAAATTATTTCTTCTGGATCTATTTTTGAGGTCAGTTATTTTCCAATGAGATAGTTCACATTTTCTTCTAATTTTTGACTTTTTTTGCAAGAATTTTATTTCTTCCTGATTTATTGAAAAGTCATCAGCTTCCTTTAGTTCCATTCTGCATTTGAAGGAGTTATTTTCTTCAGAGAGCTTTTTTTATCTCCTTTTCCAGCTGACCAATTCTGCTTTTTAAGACAATCTTCTCCTCACTTGCCTTTTTGTTTTGCTTTTTTTCCATTAGGCCTAAACTGGTTTGTAACATATTATTTTCTTCAGTATTTTTTTGTGTATCTTTCAACAAGCTTTTGATTTGGTTTTCATGATTTTTCCACAGTGCTCACTTCTCCCAATTCTTTCCTCCATCTCCCTTAATTGCTTTTCAAAGTGTTTTTTGAGCTCATCCATAGTCTGAGCCCATTTTCTATTGCTCTTGAAGGTTTTGGATACAGAAGCTTCAATTTTGTCATCATTTGAGTATGTGTTTTGATCTTCCATGAGACTAAAGTAATTCTCCATGGTGAGATTCTTCTTTTTCTGTTGTTTACTAATTTCCTCAGTCCAAGACAGCACTTCCAAGGCTTTGGGGTTTTTTTTTGGGGGGGGGAACACCCCACCAGGACCTTTATTCCTCCAAGGTCTTATGCTCTCTTGCCTGTGCTTTGATATTCAATGGCCCCTGTACTTCCCTCTGCTCTGGGGCTATAAAGAGGGATCCTGCTATCTTTGTATGGAAGCCCAAACTGCAACCTGGAACTGACCCCAGGGAGAGCAGAGAAATCTCTGCAAGCTTCCCTTACCATTTCTGGAGGTACAGGTTTCTTTCTCCAGATTCTTGCTGCAGATTCTGTGGCCGTGCTCCTCACTCCACACTCATTCTGGTGTAGCAGAGTTCTTTCCCTGCCCCTTCAAGCTGTTGCTGGTGATATGCTGTGCTGCCCTGCAGCCACACTTTTTTTCCCAACCCCCAGTCTGGTGAAACACACCTTTCGCTTGGAACTTCTAAGTTATCTTGGACTGGGAAAATGTATTACTTTGTCTTTCTGTGGGTTCTGCCGCCCTAAATTTTTGCTAGAGTCATCATTTGTTTATTTTTTTGGAGTTGGGGGAGGAGTTCCCAGGAAATGCTGCCTTCAGGCCACCATCTTGACTCCGCCCCCCAAAATTTTCTTTTAATGTGAGTAAATTTTCCCCATTATACCTCCCTTTCCCATTCTCCAGTATATCCTTCTTGGCGGGGGCGGGAGAATCATTCCAACAACATCAACTCATGCCCTCCTGTCTACATAAACTCCATTTAACTACCTTGGTAATGGTAAGCTTTTAGAAGTTAAATGTATCACTTTTCCAAATAGGAATGTAAACAGTTAAAACTTTATGGAGTCCCTTTAGAATTACTCTTTTAAAATTCTCTTAAATTTTGTGTTTTTCTATTCACCTCTAGTCTTTTCATCAAAATGCCTCTATTTCATTAAATATCCATTTCTTTCCCTAAAGGAAATTGCTGGGTAGGTTATTCTTGTTGTAATCTCAGGCCTTTTGCCTTCCTGAATATCATATTATATAAGCCTTCTATTCCTCTATCATGGTAACTGCTAAATCTTGCATGATCCTCACTATTACCACAGTACTGTAACAATTTCTTTCTGGCTTTTAGTATTTATCCTTGACATAAGAGCTCTGGAATTTAGCTATAGTATTGCAACGAGTTTTCATTTTGTGAACTCTTTTAGGTCATGATTACTGAATTCTTTAAATTTTTTTTTTTACCCTATGATTCTAAGATATACCAAGGCATATTTCATGAAATATGAAATCTATATTTTTTTGGTAAGCTTTCAGGCAAATTACCTCTCCTTGATCTGTTTTCCAGGTCAGTTATTTTTCCAATGTGATATTTCACATTTTCTTATTTTTTAAAAAATTCTTTTGACTTTTATTATTTCTTGTTATCTCATAGAGTCATTACCTTCCATTTGCCCAATTCAAATTTTTAAGAAATTATTTTCTTCAGTAAGATATTTGTACCTCCTTGGTCATTTAGTCTATTCTGTTTTTATGCGCAGTTTTTTATTTTTTTTATTTTACTTATTTAGTTTTGAATTTTACAATTTTCCCACTAATCTCTTCCGTCCCCCCAACCCCCACATTGTTTCCATGCTATACATTGATCTACATTGAATGTGTTGAGAAAGAAATCATATCCTTAAGGGAAAAAAATAAAATATAAAAGATAGCAAAATTGCATAATAAGATAACGGGTTTTTTTTTTAATTAAAGGTAAGAGTCTTTGGTCTTTGTTCAAACTCCACAGCTCTTTATCTGGATACAGATGGCACTCTCCTTTGTAGACAGCCCAAAACTGTTTCCAATTGTTGCACTGATAGAATGAGCGAGTTCTTCAAGGTTGAACATCACCCCCATGTTGGTGTTAGGGTATACAGTGTTTTTCTGGTTCTGCTCATCTCACTCAGCATCAGCTCATGCAAATCCCTCCAGGCTTCCCTGAAATTCTGTCCCTCCTGGTTTCTAATAGAACAACAGTGTTCCATGACACACACACACACACACACACGCATATAGACAGACAGACAGACAGACAGACAGACAGATAGATAGATAGATAGATAGATATAGATACCACAGTTGTGCCAAGCCATTCCCCAATTGAAGGACATTTTATTTCCAATTCTTTGCCACCACAGACAGAGCTGCTATAAATATTTTTGTACAAGTGATGTTTTTACCCTTTTTCATCATCTCTTCAGGGTATAGACCCAGTAGTGGCATTTCTGGGTCAAAGGGTATGCTCATTTTTCTTGCCCTTTGGGCGTAGTTCCAAATTTCTCTCCAGAAAGGGTGGATGAGTACACCAACAATGTAATAGTGTCCCAGATTTCCCACAACCCTTCCAACAATGATCATTATCCTTTCTGGTCATATTGGCCACTCTGAGAGGTGTAAGGTGGTACTTCAGAGAAGCTTTAATTTTCATTTCTCTAATGAGTATTAATTTAGGGCAATTTTTCATGTGACTATGGATTACTTTGATCTCCTCATCTGTAAATTGCCTTTGACCATTTGTCAATTGGGGAATGGCTTTTTTGTTTTAAAAATGACTCAGTTCTCTGTGTATTTTAGAAATGAGTCCTTTGTCAGAATCATTAGCTGTAAAGATTGTTTCGCAATTTACTACATTTCTTTTGATCTTGGTTACAGTGGTTTTTATCTGTGCAAAAGCTTTTTAATTTAATGCAATCAAAATGATCTAGTTGGTTTTTGGTGATGTTCTCCAACTCTTCCTTAGTCATAAACTGCTTCCCTTTCCATAGACCTTCTAATTTACTTATAGTACTGTTTTTTATGTCTAAATCCTGTAACCATTTGGATTTTAATTTGGTAAAGGGTGTTAGGCATTGGTCTAATCTAAGTTTTTTTTCCATACTAACTTCCCATTTTCCCAGCAGTTTTTATCAAAGAGAGAGTTTTTTAATCCCAAAAGCTGGACTCTTTGGGTTTATCAAACAGCAGGTAACTATAATTGTCTCCTGCTTTTCCACCCTAGTCTATTCCACTGGTCCACCACTCTATTTCTTAGCCAATACCAAACAGTTTTGATGACTGATGCTTTATAATATAATTTTAGATCAGGTAGGGCTAAGCCCCCTTCTTTTGAACTTTTTTTCATTAAGTTCCAGGAAATTCTTGACTTTTTATTTCTCCATATGAATTTATTTACACTTTTTTCTAATTCATTAAAGTAATTTTTTGGAATTTTGATTGGTAGGGCACTAAACAGGTAGTTTAGTTTTGGTAGAATTGTCATTTTTAGCTTCCGCCTTGGCCCGCTCCGAAGCCTGCACATTCGGTAGCTGTCGGTGCCGCCGATATGACCAAAGTTAAAAGGGAAGTGGAGGATTCGGAAGCGGCACCTGAGAGTTCTGGGGCTCCCCAGCGCACGTACGAAGAGATGTTGTCGAACCTGAACCCCATCACACAGCCTCTGGCCTCCCGCTGCCTGACTAGAAGCTGTACAAGTGCATCAAGAAAGCCGTGAAGCAGAAGCAGATCCAGCGAGGCATGAAGGAAGTTCAGAAATTCCTCAACAAAGGAGAAAAGGGTATTATGGTTTTGGCTGGAGACATACTACCCATTGGGGTATACTGCCATCTCCCTATTATGTGTGAAGATCTGAATATGCCTTATGCCTACGTTCCCTCAAAAACGGATCTGGGAGCAGCTACTGGCTCTAAGCGACTAACTTGTGTGATCATGATTAAGCCACACGAGGACTACCAAGCAACATATGATGACTGCCTAGTGTAAGTAGAGTCTCTTCCGGTCCCCTTGTAAAGAAAAGTGGTGTGATATTCATGATTATTTAGGAGACCCTTCTTCAACTGCAAAAAAGACAGTAGTATAAGCAAACTGCTTCATTGTGCCTCCAAGAGACAGGTGGCCCTCCATGATCTTCCCCACAGCATTCCTAGAGTTGTTTGTTTTTTCTTAACTCAAACAGTAATTTCCTAAAACTTTGGCCAGTAATATCATGGTTTTCAAGGCTAGTACGCTACTAAGCAGTAAAATAAAGCTTTGTTAAATAAAAAAAAAAGAATTGTCATTTTTATTATATTAGCTCTACCTATCCATGAGCAGTTGGTATTTGCCCAGTTATTTAAATCTGATTTAATTTGTGTGAGAAGTGTTTTATACTTATTTTCAAAAAGTTTCTGGGTCTGTCTTAGCAAATAGACTCCCAGGTATTTTATATTGTCTGAGGTTACTCTGAATGGGATTTCTCTTTCTAGCTCTTCCTGCTGTATCTTGCTAGACATATATAGAAAAGTTGAGGATTTATGAGGGTTTATTTTTATAACCTGCAACTTTACTAAAATTGCTAATTGTTTCCAGTAGTTTTCTGGATGATTTTTTTTAGGATTCTCTAGGTAGACCATCAAGTCATCTGCAAAGAGTGAGAGTTTTGTCTCTTCCTTCCCAATTCTAATTCCTCGAATTTCTTTTTCTTCTCTAATTGCTGAAGCTAACATTTCTAAAACGATATTGAATAGTAGTGGCAATAATGGGCACCCTTGTTTCACCCCTGATCTTACTGGGAATGCCTCTAGTCTCTCCCCATTGAATATAACGCTTGGTGGTGTTTTCAAATAGATACTGCTAATTATTCTAAGGAACAGTCCATTTATTCCTACACTCTCTAGTGTTTTTAGTAGGAAAGGATGCTATATTTTGTCAAAACCTTTTTTCAGAATCTATTGATATGATCATATAATTTCTGATAGGTTTGTTGTTGATATAAATGAGTATACTAACAGTTTTCCTAATATTGAACCAACCCTGCATTCCTGGTATAAATCCTACTTGATCATAATGTATTATCCTAGTAATAACTTGTTGTAATTTTGCTAAGATTTTATTTAAGAATTTTGCATCTATATTCATCAGGGAGATAGGACTATAATTTTCTTTCTCTGTTTTAACTCTTCCTGGTTTAGGTAACAGCACCATAGTGGTTTCATAGAAAGAGGCAGAGTTCCATCTTTCCCTATTTTTCCAAAAAGTTTATATAGAATTGGAATCAATTGTTCTTTAAATGTTTGGTAGAATTCACTTGTGAATCCATCAGGCCCTGGAGGTTTTTTTCTTATGGAGTTCAATGATGGCTTGTGGAAATTCTTTTTCCAAGACAAGGTTATTTAGGTATTTAATCTCCTCTTCATTTAATCTGGGCAACTTACATTTTTGTAAGTATTTATCCATATCACTTAAGAGTATCAAATTTATTGGCATAGGGGGCTGAGCCAAATGGGGACAAGAGAGGACCTTCTCTCAGTTGCTCTGGAGCAAAACTTATAAACTAAGGACTCTAAATGCATTTTTGAGAGACAGAACCCACAAAGGGATCCAGTGAGGCCATTCTCCAACCCAAGGTAACCTGGAAAAGAGCAGAAAGGCTTGGCTCCACAGGGTCAGAGGGTTGGTCCACCAGAGGGGTGGCTGGCCAAAGCAAAGGAACTTCAGTCTCCCAGAAGCAGCTTCAGGGCATTGGGAGCTGTGGCTCACAGCAGTGGGTGCAGTTTCCTAACCTACACCCTGGGGAGCATCATGCACAACTTGGAGGAACAGTGGGGGCGATCTCTGCCAGAGCGAGCCCATGAAGCCCAGCTCTCAGGGCACACAGTGAGTAGTGTGGCCGCAGCAGGCCAGATCCAGGAAACAGAAGCAGATGGAGTTGGTAAGCAGGAGCCCGCAGGGCATGAACCCATTGAGCCTAGGTAAGGGAGAGGAGAGACTGCCGAGCTCTGTCCTCTGCCTCTAGAACAGGACTCTGAGGTTCTGACCACATTCAGATCCTGATCCCAGCCTAGGGCCTCCCCCCAACTCAGCCCTGTGGCAGAGGGGAGCGCTTATGGTCATTCAAGAACAGGAGGGAGGACAGAGCCTCACACACTGAGATCCTTGTGGGGGTGTCCCAAAAGCTCAGGAAGTACCCCAAAACCAGGCTCAGGCTGGGAAAATGAGTAAACAGAGAAAAAAGAGGCACATTGTTGAGAAATACTTTGTCTGTGATCCCAAGAAGGATCAAAACACTCAATCTGAAGATGAGGAGGTACAAGCTCCTGCATCTAAAGACTCCAAGAAAAACAGAAATTGGGCTCAGGCCATGACAAAGCTCAAAAAAGATTTTGAAAATCAAGTGAGGGAGATAAGAGGCAAAATTTGGGAAAAGAAAAGGAGAGAGATACAGGAAAAACATGAAAATGAAGTCAGCAGCTTAGTCAAGGAGATCCAAAAAATGTTGAAGAAAATAACATGTGAAAAACCAGCATAGGTGGATAAAAAAGTTCAAAGAGTTACTGAGGAGAAGAATGCTTTAAAAAGTAGAACTGGCCAGATGGAAAAGGAGATAAGAAAGCTCTCTGAGGAAAACAAATCCTTCAGACAAAGAACAGAACTCAAGGAGATTTCTGATTCAAATCCAAAAGAATGAAAAAATAGAAGAAAATGTGAAACATCTCACTGAAAAAACAACTGATATGGAAAACAGATTCAGGAAAGATAATTTAAAAATTATTGGAATACCTGAAAGTCATGATCAGGAAAAGAGCCTTGACATTTTCAAAGAATTACTGCAGGAAAATTGCCCTGATATACTAGAAGCTGAGGGAAAAATAGAAATGGAGAGAAATCCACCGATCTCCCCAAGAAAGAGATTCAAAAAATCAACCCCCAGGAATATTATAGCCAAGTTCCAGAACTCCCAAGTGAAAAAGAAAATATTACAAGCAACCAGAAGGACACAACTCAAATATCGTGGAGCTGCAGTCAGGATCACACAGGACTTAGCAGCAACTACATTAAAAGCTTATAGGGCTTGGAATACAATATTCTGGAAGGCAAAAGTGCTTGGAATGCAACCGAGAATCAACTACCCAGCAAAACTGAACGTCCTCTTCCAGGGAAAAAGATGGACTTTCAATGAACCAGAGGAATTTCAAATGCTCCTGTTGGAATGGCCAGAGCTGAACAGAAGGTTTGATCTTCAAATACAGGACTCAGGTGAAACATAGAGAGTGGAGGAGAAGAGGAAAATATGAGGGACTTAATGATGATGATGAACTACATGTATTCATGTATAGAAAAATGATATTGATAATACTTATATGAACCCTCTCATTTGGTAGAGCAGGTAGAAGGAGCTTTTATAGATGAAGCACAGGAGAAAACTGAATTTGAAGATATATTGTGGTATAAAAATGCAGTCAATAGATAAAAGGGAAACGTAATGGGAGAAAAAAAAGGAGAGGAGGAATAGGCAAAAATAATTCAAATAATAAGATTTTTCTTTATTACAGGAATATAGCCAGTTTTATTTTATTTTTCTTTTCCCTTTTTTTACCTTTTTGTGTGTCTCTTGAGTTTGAAGACCAAATTTTCTATTTAGCTCTGATCTTTTTCATAAGGAAAAGTTGTAAGTCTTCTATTTCATTAAATGTTCATCTTTTTCCCTGGAAGAGAAGGCTCAGTTTTACAAGATAGTGGATTCTTGGCTGCATTCCAAGCTCCCTTGCTCTTCTGAATATTGTATTCCAGGCCATTCAATCCTTTAATGTTGATACAACCAATTCTTGTGGTAATCCTTACTGTGGCTCCTTGGAATCTAAATTGTTTCTTTCTGGCCGCTTGCAGGATTTTCCTCTTTTATCTCATAGTTCTGGTATTTGGCCACAATATTCAATTTTCGTGTACATGTCATGTACTACAGAATATTCCTTTCCATCTCCATTCAATTTTCTCCAGAGGTCTATCTATATTATATCTATCTATCTAGATAGATAGGTAGATAGATACATTTAAAAAATATTCCTTGGTGTTTTCATTTTTGGAATCACTCTCCAGATAGGATCAATATATTCTTTCAATAACTATTTTGCCTTCTGGTTCCATGATATCAGTGCAATTTTCCATCATTAAATCCTGTAATACTGAGTCCTGGCTTTTTTTTTCTCTTTAATATTTTCAGGGACCCCAATGATTCTTAAGTTGACTCTCCTGGATCGATTCTCAAGGTCAGTGGATCTTCCAATAAGGTATTTTACGTTTTCTTCTATTTTTTCAATTTTGGTTTTAACAGATTCTTGTTGTTTCATGAAGTCATTAGTTTCCACAAACTCCATTCTTTTTTTTTTTTTTGTGAGGCAAATGGTGTTAAGTTTGCCCAAGACCACAAAGCTAGGTAATTATTCAAGTGTCTGAGGCCGGATTTGAACTCAGGTACTCCTGACTCCAGGGCCGGTGCTCTATCCACTGCACCACCTAGCTGCCCCATTCATTTTTTTTAGAGAAGAATTTTCTTCCTTTACCTTTTGCAATTCCTTTTCCAATTGGTCAATTCTATTTTTGAAGGAGTTTTCCATTTGCCCAATTGTGGTTTTGAGATTATTATTTCCCTTTTGTATGTGTCCAATTGTATTTCCCAAGGATTTTTTTCTTGTTGCAAGATGTTAATTTTCTCTTAGGTTTCTTTTCCCAATTTTTTCAACTGATTTTTAAACTCCTTACTTTAAACTTTAAACTCCTTTTAAACTCCTTTAATCTCTTCTAAGGAGTCATTCTGGGCTGAAGACCATTCATATTCTCCTCAGAAGTTCTAGCTCTCTGAATTAGGATCTTTGTCTTTGGGGTCTTTCAATGGACCCCCCTTCCAGCTGCCTATTCTTCATTTTCCAAGGATCTTGTGTTTGGGGGAGGGGCTGGTTCACATACTCTGGTTTTGAAAACCCTAGAGGTTTAGCTCCCTGGGCTTAGTAACTCCCAAGTGAACTGGCCAGTAAGGTGTGCTAGAGACTTTCTTTGGAGTGTCGGTGATCTTGATTTGTGGCCTATTCCCTGGGGGAGGAGGGGAGAAATAGCGGGATCTAAATTAACCTTAAATGATGGGTGCTGGGTACTTAAGCTACATAGCTAATCTTATTATTTGCTTAGTAGTGAGATCGTTCTGATGCCTATACCTGAACCTGGGGGGGGGGGGGGGGCAGAGGTTGGTACTGTGTTTATTTTAGAAAAAGTCCCTTTCTATCACAGGGATGGGGGGCGCTCAACTGGAAACACAGTGACTACACTGAAAATATGGGGCATGCTGACCTGGTCTTCTGGGCCAGCAGAGCAGATTGATGTCTGGCCCACTGAAGCTCTCCTGTCTGTTCAGCTGGAACTCTTCCTCCAATCTTACTGGAGCTCTCCTGCCTGCTCACAAAGCCAAAAGTTTCCGCAGCTGTGTTAAGGTTAGTCCTGGGTCTCACCCCCGCTGCCCCTGCACTAGCTCTCTGCTATCTGCCTCTGGCTCATTCACATTCCTCTGATACAGACCTCGTTGATAGATGTTCTTCTTTGTTCTTTCTGGATTTTATGATTTTGAATTCTGTTAAAAGGCTTGGTTCACATTAGTTCTGAGGGAAAGCCAGGAAATCTTAGGACAGTGCCTAGCTTCTCTCTACCATCTTGGCCATAAGTGGTCCCAATCTTTTTTTTTTTTGTTTTCAATGTTTATTCACATTTTGTAAAAATAATTTTTGTTTAAGAGTAAACAAAATACCCTCTCCCCCCCCATAAATATAGACTGGCTTGAGTGATAAAGTAAAGGGGAGAGAAAAAATTAAAATTAAAAAATAAAATAGTAATAATAGGTATGGCCAGGTGGTACAATAGATGGAGAACCAGCCCTAGAGCCACGAGCACCCAAGCCCACATCCGGCCCCATACACCCAACAATCACCCAGCCATGTGGCATGTAAACCACCTGAGCCTCACTGCCCTGCAAAAAAACAAACCAAAAAAAAGAACCAAAATAAAATAGAATAGTAGTAATAGTAGGGGTGGCTGGGTGGAGGACAGAGCATTGGCCCTTGAGCCAGGAGCACCTGGGTCCAAATCCGGCCTCACACACCCAAAAATCACCCTGCTATGTGGCCCCAGGCAGGCCACCCAGCCCCATTTGCCCTGCACCCCCCCACAAAACAATAATAATAAAAAATGTGCTTGAGTCTTTGTTCCAACCTCTGTCGTGGGTGGATCACATTCTTTATAAGTCCATCACAAAAGTTACTTCCATATTTTTCCACTGTTGCCATTGCTGATTGCAACTCCCTCCTTTCGTATTTCTCCACTACCATGTAATATATTTTCTCTCTCCTTCCACTCTGACTCTGCTGTAGGGTAGCTGAGTGGAACAGCAGACAGATCCCCGGCTCTGGGGCCAAGAGGCCCTGAGCTCCCATACCACCTCTTAGGCCCAACATCCACCTGGTCCTATGGTCCCGGACAGGCCATCCAATCCTAACCCCTTGCAAGAAGTAAAAAAGAAAATGTGTCATATCTGACCACTCTCCCCCATGGTCCAACCTTTCCTCCTTCACTCACATGCCCCCTTCTCCCCCCACTTCTTACTCCAGATGTCTATATCCCACTGAGTATATATATATGTGTATATATATACACATATATATATATGTATATGCTACCTCTGATGTGAACAAAGTTTCGCTCATTCCCCCTTGCCTCTCCCCTTCCATATCATTGCAATAGCTCATTGTAATAAAGAAAAACATTATTATATGAAATATCTTGGCCTATTCCCCCTCTCCTTTTTCTTTCTCCCATTACAGTTCCCTTTTTTTCTATTGACTCCATTTTTACACCATATTTTATCTTCAAATTCAGCTTTCTCCTGTGCTTCAACTATAAAAGCTCCTTCTACCTGCTCTATTAACTGAGAAGGTTCATATGAGTATTATCAATGTCATTTTTCTATACAGGAATACATGCAGTTCATCATCATTAAGTCTCTCATATTTTCCCCTTCTCCTCTAATCTCTATGCTTTACCCCAGTCCTGTATCTGAAGATCAAACCTTCTGTTCAGCTCTGGCCATTCCAACAAGAACATTTGAAATTCCCCTGGTTCATTCAAAGTCCATCTTTTTCCCTGGAAGAGGACATTCAGCCTTGCTAGGTAGATTCTTGGCTGCAATCTAAGCTCTTTTGCTTTCTGGTATATTATATTCCAAGCCCTACGAGCTTCCAATGTAGTTGCTGCTAAGTCCTGTGTGAGCCTGACTGCAGCTCCACGATATTTGAACTGTGTCCTTCTGGCTGCTTGTAATATTTTTCTCTTTGACTTGGGACTTCTGGAACTTGGCTATAATATTCCTAGGGGTTGGTTTTTTGGGATCTCTTTCTCAGGGGGATCGGTGGATTCTCTCCATTTCTCTTTTGCCCTCTGCTTCTAGAATATCAGGGCAATTTTCCTGTAGTAATTCTTTGAAAATGATGTCAAGGCTCTTTTCCTGATCACGACTTTCAGGTATTCCAATAATTTTTAGATTATCTTTCCTAAGTCTGTTTTCTATATCAGTTGCTTTTTCAATGAGATATTTCACATTTTCTTCTAATTTTTCATTTTTTTTGGTTTTGAAGTATTGAGTCCTGATTTCATGTAAATTCATCAATCTCCCTGAATTCTATTCTTTGTCTGAAGGATTTGTTCTCCTCAGAGTTTTCTTATCTCTTTTTCCATCTGGCCAATTTTGCTTTTTAAAGCACTCTTCTCCTCAATAACTTTTTGAACTGTTTTATCCATTTGACATAAGCTGTAAATTTTTAGCATGCCATTTTCTTCAGCATTTTTTTGGATTTCCTTGCTTAAGCTGTTGACTTCATTTTCATGTTTTTCCTGCATCTCTCTCATTTCTTTTCTCAGTTTTCCTTCTAACTCCCTCATTTCATTTTCAAAATCTTTTTTGAGCTCTGTCATAGCCTGAGCCCAATTTCTGTTTTTCTTGAAGTCTTTAGATACAGGAGCTTGTGCTTCCTCATCTTCACACTGAATATTTTGATCCTTCTTGGGCTCATTTGCAAAATATTTCTCAATGGTGTTCCTCTTTTTTCTCTGCTTGCTCATTTTCCCAGCCTGACCCGGGTTTTGCAGTGCTTCCTGAGCTTTTGGGACACTCTCACAAGGGTCTCAGTGTGTGAGGCTCTGTCCTCCCTCCTGGTCTGTGAATGACCATAAGCGCCCCCCCCCCCCCCCGCCTCGGGACTGAGGTAGAGGGGGCCCCTGCTGTTCTATTGGGGGGGGTGGCCTAGACTGCTATCAGGAACTGAATGTGGTCAGAGTCCTGTTCCAGGGGCAGAGGACAGAGGTCTGCAGTCTCTCTCTTCACTCCCCTCCCTAGGCTCAATGGGTTCATGCCCTGGGGGCTCCTGCTTACTGGCTCCACCTGCTTCTGTTCTTGGATCTGGGCTGGCCAGGCTGCTGGCTGTGTGCCCTGAGGGCTGGGCTCCACGTGCTCACTCAGGCAGAGGTCCCCCCCCACTGTTCCCCCAATTTGTGCCCAATGCTCTCCAGGGTGTAGCTCAGGAAACTCCCCTGCTGCTGTGAGCCAGGGCTCACAGCTCCCTGGGGCTGCCTCCAGGAGGCTAAAGTTCTTTCACTCTGGCAGGCCACCCCTCCAACCCCAGGGAGCAGAGGCTTTCTGCTCTTTTCCAGGTTCCCTTGAGTAGGAGAATTGCCTTGCTGGGTCCCTCTGTGGGTTCTGTCTCTTGAAAATTTAGTTAAGAGTCCTTAGCTTTTGAGTTTTATGAGAGAGTGCCTAAGACAGGATCCTTTCTTGTCGGCATCTTGGCTCTGCTCCCCATTCCCAATCTTCTGAAAAACAATTTGCAACCATACTCCCAAGTCTCTAAATTGTGCATAACCTTTGTCTTGATAATATCACCACTACACCCATATGTGAGAAGGGAGAGAGAGAGAGAGAGAGAGAGAGAGAGAGAGAGAGAGAGAGAGAGATTTATATACATAAAACTGTTTAAAACTGTTTACAGCAGTAACTACTGTAGGGTTAAAGAACTGGAAACTGAGATGACAATCATTTAGGGAATGTAATAGAATAGTATTGTGCTATAATGTAACAGAATATTATTGTACTATAAAACATGACAAAAGGGATGATTTAGAAGAAATACTACGAGATGAATAAGAACTGATGCATAATTGAAGCAAACCAGGAAAAACTTTTATACAATAACAAATATTATTAAAGACAAATAACTTTAAAAGACTTAAGAATTCTGGTAATTTCAGTGATCAACCATGACTCCAAAAAATCCATAATAAAATACTCTAACTCATTTTTTTCATCCATTTTTATTTTATTTCCAGTTCTGGATTGTCTCCCTCTGCTACCCCTTCCCTACTCACTGGGTAGGCCAAAAAATTTACAAAAAAGGAAGCCATGCAAAACAAATTTCCACATTAGCCATGTTTGGGGAGGGGGGAGAGGGGGAAGGTGGGAAGGGCTGGTAGAAACAAGAAAAAGAAAAAAAGAAAAAAATGTTTAAAGTTGCACCAACTTTTCTATCAGAAGATAGATATGAGATGTGGTAGATTATTATGTTGATAAGTTAGCAAATCTTTTACAGATGACTATTCTTTATAATACCATTTTACTGTGTAAATTTTTTGTTCTGGTTCTCACTTCACTTTGTATCAGCATACAAGTCTTTCCAGGTTTTCTGAGACTATCCCTTTCATCATTTCTTTTGTTTTTTAATTATTTTAATAAAAGTTCTGCTACTTGATTCTACCTGTGTGACTATTTTTCACTTAGCATTTTATTTTTACTCAGTTACATGTAAAAACAACTTTGAAAATTCATTTTTTAATAATTTAAGTTCCAAAGTCCCTTCCCAACTCCCCTCACTGAGAAGGCATTTCAATAAGGGTTATACATGGGTGGTTAGACAAAACATTTCCATATTAGTCATTTTGTCAAGGAAAATACAGACCAAAGGAAAAAAGAAAAGAAAAATAAAAAACCTGAAGAAAAATAAAGCATGTGTCAATCTGTATTCAGACATTATCAGTTCTTTCTCTGAGAATGGATGGCATTTTTCATTCTAAATCTTTCAGAGTTGTCTTGAATCATTACATTGCTGAGAATAGCTAAGTCATTCACAGCTGATCTTCTTAAAATATTCCTATTACTTCGTACATTGTGCATTTCATTTTGCATAAGTTCATGTAAGTCTTTCCAAGTTTTTCTGAGAGCACCTTGCTCAGTATTTCTTACAGTAGTATTCCATCAAAACCACATACCACAATTTGTTCGGCCATTCCCCAATTGATTAGCATCTGTCCAATATTGAACTCGCCAATACCAGAAAAGAGCTGCTATAAATATTTTTGTAGATATAGGTCGTTTTCCTTTTTGTTTTTTCTCTTTTGGAACACAGACCTAGCAGTGGGAGTACTACATCAAAGGATATACATAGTTTTATATCTCATTTTTTCCATATCCCCCTCCAACACTTGTCACCTTCCTTTTCTGTTCTATTAGACAATCTAATGGCATGAGTTAGTAACTCAGAACTTTTTTAATTTTCATTTTTTTCAATCAATAGAGTTAGAGCATTTTTTATATGGTTATAGATAGCTTTGATTATCTGAAAACTATTCATATCTTTTGATCATATATCATTTGGAGAATGGCACTTTTATAAATTTGACTCCGTTCTCTATATGTTTGAGAAATGAGGCCTTTATCAGGGAAGCTTGCTTCAAATTTTTTTCAGTTACTATTGTTAACTCTATTTTCCTCTATCCTGTTCTCTGGCCCCAATTTATTCTATTTTCTTTCTTCTCCCACCTTACCCCCTCCTCAAAATTGTTTTGACTATCCCCTCCCCCAAATCTGCCCTTCCTTCTATAATTCCCAGCTTCTCTTATCTCTTTCCCCTCCTATTTTCCTGTAGGTTAAGATAGATTTCTATACCTAATTGAGTTTGTATGTTATTTCCTCTCTAAGCCAATTCTGATGAGAATATAAACTCCCTCTTAAACTCCTCATTTCTTTCTCTTCCCTGTAAAGCTTTTTCTTCCTTTTTTATGGGAGATTATTTTTACCCCATTCTACCTTTTTCTTTCCCTTTTCCCCCAGGATGTTCTTCTCTCACCCCCTAATTTTATTTTTAGATACCGTCCCTTCATATTCAACTCTCATCTGTGCCCTCTGTCTATATATACTCCTTCTAATTGCTCCAGTGAGAAAAGTTCATATGAGTTACAAGGATCATCTTCCAATGTAGAAATGTAAACAATTTAACTTTATTAAGTTCCTTATGATTTCCCATTCCTGTTTATCTTCTCTTGAGTCTTGTATTTTGAAAGTCAATTTTTTCTATTCAGCTCTGGTCTTTTCGTCAAGAATGTTTGAAAGTCCTTTATTTCACTGAATGCCCTTTCCCCCCCAAATGATTATACTCAGTTTTCTTGGGTGTGATTCTTGGTTGTAACCCTACTATTCTTTGCCCTCCAGAATAGCATATTTCTAAGCCCTTTGAGCTTTTAATACTGAAGCTGTTAAATCTTGTTAAAGTATACTGACCATGACTCCATAATACTTAAACTGATCCTTTTTGACTGCTTGCAATATTTTTCTCTTTGATATGTGAGCTCTGGAATATTTGGCTATAATATTCCTGGGAGTTTTCATTTGGGGAGCTCTTTCAGGAGACAACTAAGCCTTTCAATTTCTATTTTATCCACTGGTTCTAGAATATCAGAGCAATTTTTCTTGATAATTTTTTTTTTGTAAGGCAGTGGGGGTTAAGTGATTAGCCAAAGGTCACATAGTCAAGTAATTATTAAGTGTCTGAGACCACATTTGAACTCAGGTCCTCCTGACTCAAGGGTTGGTGCTCTATCTACTGCACCACTAACTGCCCCACATTGATAATTTCTTAAAAGATGATGTCTAGGTTCTTTTTTTGATCATGACTTTGAGGGAATCCAATAATTTTTAAATTATCTCTCCTGAATCTGAATTCCAGATCAGTTGCTTTCCAATGAGATATTTTACATTGTCTTCTTTTTCATTCTTTAAGTTTTATTTTATAGTTTCTAGCTTTCTCATTAAGTCATTAGCTTCATTTCTAATTATTAACTAATTATTTTCTTTAATGAATTCTTGTATTCCCCTTTTCCAATTGGCCAATTCTACTGTATAAGGAGTTTTTTTTTCCTTAAGTAAGTTTTTGTATCTTTTTTTTCCATTTGGCAAGTTCTGTTTTTTAAGGCATTCTTCTTCTCATTGACATTTTGTACTGCTTTTACTGTTTGGCTTAGTCTATTTTGCAAAGTGTTATAATCTTCAGTATTTTTGCGGGTCTCCTTTACCAGTTGATTTGTTTTTCATGATTTTCTTGTATCACTATAATATATTCTCTTCCCTATTTTCCCCCTCTACCCTCTTACTTGATTTTCAAAATTCTTTGTTGAGTTCTTCTATGATTTAAGACCAATTCATATTTTCCTTGGACACTTTGGAACTAAGACCTTTGATTTTATTATCTTTTTTTTTTTAGGTTTTTGCGAGGCAAATGGGGTTAAGTGGCTTGCCCAAGGCCACACAGCTAGGTAATTATTAAGTGTCTGAGCCTGGATTTGAACCCAGATACTCCTGACTCCAAGGGCAGTGCTTTATCCACTGCGCCACCTAGCTGCCCCAGATTTTATTATCTTCTGAGTATGTGTTTTGATCTTCCTTGTCACCATAGTAACTTTCTATAGTTTTTTTATTGTTTGCTCATTTTCCCATCTATTTTTCAACTTTTAACTCTTTGTTAAAGTAGGACTCTGCTTCCAGGGTGGAGAGCACACTGTCCCAAGCTTGAAGTTTTTTTAGTAACTGCTTTCAGAGATACTTCTAAGAACTTCTAAGTTTTAAGTTCTTACATGATGGTTTGATCTAAAAAAGAGGTGTTTTCTAGTCTCCTGGCATGTGCTCTAGTCTGTAAGTAATCATAAACACTCTTTTATGTCCTGGAACTATGATGAAGGTCCCCTGCAGCCCAAGCTCTGGTGTGCTGGTCTGTTCCAAGCCCTAGAATTGCCACTCAGGACTGTGATCCAGATCAAAATATAGGCAAACCACTGAGCCTCGTCTCAGTGCAAGCTGAGTACAGTAGAATTGTCCAGTTGGAAAAGGGGACACAAGAATTCATTAAAGAAAATAATTGCTTATTAATTAGAAATTAAGCTAATGACTTTATGAGAAAGCTAGAAACAATAAAATAAAACTTAAAGAATGAAAAAGAAGACAATGTAAAATATCTCATTGGAAAGCAACTGATCTGGAATTCAGATTCCGGAGAGATAACTTAAAAATTATTGGATTTCCTCAAAGTCATGATCAAAAAAAGAATCTAGACATCATCTTTCTGACCAGCTGTTCAACCCCCTTACTGGCTATAGGCTATGACTCAGGAAGCAGCAGCTGTATTGCTGATTGAGTGACTCCCTCACCCAGGTGCGACAGATCTTTCCTGCTGACCTAAGTTGTCTTGACTGTAAAATGTTTTTCACCCCATTCTTTTGTGCATTCTGTTGCTTCAGGTATTGCTTTATGAAATTATTTAAAGGTGTCAAGAGGAGTTTTGGGAAGAGCTCAGGCAATTGGCTGTCTTTGCTCCATTGTCTTGGCTCCATACATCCTTCATCATTTCTGACAGCACAGTAGTATTCCATCATTTCATATATCATAACTTGTTCAATCCCTGCCCAATTGATGAGCAATTCCCTAGTTTCCAATTCTATGCAGCCACAAAAAGAGCTACAATAAATATTTCTGTCCATATAGGTCTTTTTTACTCATTTCTTTATGAAAGAAGTTGATGGGAATAAAATGAAAGATGAGATACATTTTTAAATGACTAATGTGAGAACTTCTTTTGCTAGACTGTACATATTGTTGTAAGGATTTTGGTTTTCTTTGGGTTTTTTTATATAGGGATTAGAGTATAAAGAAGAGTTAGGTAAGGGTTGCCAAGGGGAAAAAAGGAAGAATTTCACTGAAGCAATTTTTATAGAATAGAATACAACAAAAGGCAAAAGGAATCAGAGATGTAGAAAAACATTGAAAATTAATGTCAACTTTATTATAAAAGTAAAACAAGCTCAATAGTTTTCTTCCTTTGTACTATGTATATGGAAAATGTTTGTTTTATATAATGTTTAAGTTCATAATTTTTAAAAATTAAGTGAAAAGACAAACTAGAAGCTATAGGATTCAAAACTAAGATATCAGAATTCTAAAGCTAGAACATAGAAGCCAACAGAAATCATAACTCAGTGCACAAGTATAACTCAGTCAAATCCTAACTCAGTCAAAAACATATACCATGTTTCAGGCAGTTCACTGAATTAAGACAAAATGATGGTCCCTGTCAGGGAGGTCACATTCTAATGAGGGAGACGATATGAGACAACTGTGTAAATGGGTTGTAATCTCAGGGAGAAGGAACTAACAAAAGGAAAGGAGAAGGATGGAAGAAGCTAGGAAAAGGTCTCTTGTAGAGCATGTAATTGAGCTGAGATTTGAAGAAAATTAGAGAAAGCAGGAGACAGAGTCACAAAGGAAGTACATTCCAGGGATAGGAGATAGTGAAAATGCAGAATTAGGATAGTGCTATATGTAAGGAAAAATAAGGAGGCCAGTCAGTGAACTTAACATATTTCTTTCTGAATCATAGAACACATGGAAAGAAGTAAAATACAAAAGCCTTGAAAGGCAAAAAGCAACCAAATTATAAAAGGTTAATACTCTGCCCTGGATCACACAGTTAGTATCTCCAAATCTGAACTCCTGGATCCCCAGGACTGGTACTCTATCCACTAAGTTAACTAGCTGCCCTTGTGAAAAGTTTTAAAAGCCAAACAGAAGTACGGTTTATGATTGTGGGGATAATAGGGAGCCACTGAAATTTTTTGACTAAGGAGTGACAAGGTCAGACCTACACTTTACGAAAAAATCCCCCTGGAAGCTGAGTAGAAGTTAAACTAGAGTAGGGAAGCAAAAAAGACAAGCAAAGTAGGGAGAAGACAATTATCATTTCTTTAAGGTGAAATAAAGCTCTTCAGAAAGAAAAAGACCGAAAATGATCTGATTAGAGAAACAGTGTTGCTATTTGAAAAGTTGAAACTGTGCTTTGAAGAACTGGCTGGGTTTCCTGCCATGAAAGATGGTATACTATCTACCAACACCTTGAAAGAGGGGAACCTCAGAGAGTCCTGTCCCCATAGCTCTTTACTGTGCTGTAAGAGTCTACAGATGGAACACCCTGTCAATTTCCAAAGAGCAGATCTGAATGACTTTGCCAATCTCACATTTCAGGGAAATTGCTTTTCACTGAAAGAGTATAAAAAGTCACAGCAGGAAGAAATAGAGAAATTCCATTTAAAATAACTGCAGACAAGATAAAATACTCAGAGGAATTTACCTGACAAGACAAACCCAGAAACTATATGAACATAATTTCAAACCAATTTTCTCACAAATAGAAACAGATCTAAACAGCTACAGAAATATTACTTGCTTATGGATAGGGCAAGTCAATATAATAAAAATGAAAAATCTATCTAATTTACTCATTCAATTCCATACCAATCAAACTACCAAAGAATTAACTTTGTAGATCTGGAAAAAAAGTATAATAAAATTCATCTAGAACAACAAAAAGTCAAGAATATCAAAGGAATCAATAAAAAAATGGAAAGGGAACTAGACTAGTAGTGCCAGATTTCAAATTATATTACAAAGTGATAATTATCAAAACAATTTGGGACAGGCTAAGAAACCATGGTTAGAGCAGTAGAATAGATTAGGTACACAACATATAGTTGCAAATGACTGTAGTAATCCAATGTTTGATAAACCTAAAGATACAAGCTTTAGAGTTAAGCATTTTTTTTAATCAAATATAATGCTGGGAAAATTGAAAAGTTGTTTGGCAGAAACTAGACATACAACCAGCATCTCACACTGTATACCAAAATAAGATCAAAATGAGTACACGATTTAGACAAAAAAGGTGAAATAATAAGTAAAATAGGTGACTGAAAATTTTTACCTGTTAAATCTGTAGATAAGGGAAAAGTTTATAACTAAACAATGGATAGAGAGATCATGGGAAGTATAATGGATAATTTTGATGACGTAAAATGTAAAAGTTTTTGTACAAAATCAGTGCAACCAAATTCTAAAGGAAAGAAGGAAACTGGGAAAGAATTTTTTAGTCAGTTTTTGATAAGTGCTTCATTTCTCAAATACATGGGGAATTGAGTCAAATTTATAAAAATTAAAACCATTCCTCAATTGAAAAAATATGCTCTGAATCTTTATGCTTGATTAGAAAAATGCAAATTAAATGCAAATTAAAACAAATCTGAAGGGGCAGCTAAGTGGGCCAGTGGAGCCCTGGAGTCAGGAGGGCCTGGGTTCAAATCCAGCACTTAATAATTATCTTTGTGACCTTGGGCAAGTCACTTAATCCCATTGCCTGGCAAAAGGAAAAAAAAAAATCTGGGATATCATCAGACACCTTCAAATAGACTAACTTAACAAAGGCTGGAGGGGCATGGAAAAATAGGTATGTTAAGCACAGATAGTGAAGTAGTGTACTGGTACAACCATTTGGGAAAACAATTTCGAATTATGCCCAGAGGGCTATAAAACTGTGCATACCCTTTTATGTAGAAATACCTTTATTAGGTCTGTATGTATTTCAATAAGAAAAAAGAAAAGGGAAAAGGATCCTTAAGTATAAAAATATTTATAAAAGCTCTTTATATAGTAGCAAAGAATTGGAAATTGAGAAGATATTCATTAATTGGAAAAAAAGCTAAACAAAAAAAGGTTAAAAAAGGCTAAAGTTGTAGTAAATTACTGTGATGGAATACTATTGTACTATAAGAAATGACAAGCTGGACAGTTTAAGAAAAATCTTGGAAGATCTATATGAATTGATAAAAGATGAAGTAAGAACCAGGAGACATGGTATATGGTAACAATATTTTAACAATGATCAGTGTGAAAGAATTAGCTACTCTGACTGATATGAAGATCAAAGACAATTTCCAAGTACTCAAGATGAAAAATACGACCCAACTCCATAGAGAACTGATGAACTCTGAGAGCAAATTGAAATATAATTTTTTTCATTTTACTTTTCTTGTTTTTTTTTTAGCAATATGGCTAATATGGAAATATATTTTACCTGATGTCATATATAATTGATATGTTGGTTGAGGTAGGGAGAAAATTTGAAACTGAAAAATGTTTTCATTTTTTATGGTAAAAATGACAAATAAATTTTAAAGAGGGCAGCTAGGTGGTGAAGTGGATAGAGTGCCAAGCCTGGAGTCAAGAACAGTTATCTTCATGAATTCAAATCTAGTCTCAGACACTTACAAGCTGTGTGACCATAGTCAAGTCACTGTTTGCATCAGTCCCTCAAACTGTAAAACGAGTTGGAAAAGAAAATGGTAACCCATTCTGGTATCTTTGCCAAGAAAACCCCAAATAAGAGTCATGAAGAGTGGGGACAGGACTCAAAACAACTGAAAAACAACAAAATTTTCAATAAGTAAACAGTCAAGGAAATGTGAAAAAAAATCTATAGATTAGAGTGCTAAGACTATCACTTGCTCAAAGAGCTTAACATTTCTTTATCTGTTCAAAGAATAGCAGAATATAAACCCCATACTCTGTGGGAAATACCCAGAAAAGGAGTTAGCCTGAATAGTAGATGACACTTAGACAAAGACCAATTACATCAATGTCTACATGACAGAGTTGTAAGTTGCCCTAGTAATGGATTTCTCTTCTCATGCTGCTTCACCACCAGGTTGCTTAAAGTTTATTATGCTCACTCTCCCTTGGATTACTACATGCACCAATGCAAGACTGACACAACTTATAGGTGAATTAAAATGCTATGATTATTATTGCTTTACCTCCTGTAAATAAATATTTCATGCTTCAGAGGTGATGGTATTATTTTCATTGATTTATTTTATTTGTGTATTGATTTATTATATTTTTCCAATTACATGTTAGAAAGTTTTTCAACATTCAACAAAATATGCATATTTTTAAGTTACATAATTTCCTTCTACCCTCCCTTCCCATTCTCCTTCCCTCAGCAACAAATAGATGAATATTATACATATATATTTATGTTTAACTAATTTACAGCTTAGTCATTTTTGGTATGAGGAATTAAGGATTAAGGGAAAAGAAAGAAAACCATGAGAAAAGAAAGAAATAAGAATCATTTTTAAAAAGTGAATTAGACCTTGGGCAAACCACTTAACCCCATTTGCCTTGCAAAATCTGAAAAAAAAAGTGAATTAGAAACATTTTTTAAAAAGTGTTCATGGGAGGCTAGGTGGCACAGTGGATAGAGCACTAGTCCTTAAATCAGAAGTACCTGAGTTTAAATCTGGCCTCAGACACTTAACTACCTAGCTGTGTGGCCTTGGGCAAGCCACTTAACCCCATTTGCTTTGCAAAAACCTAAAAAAAAAGTGTTCATTCAGATTATGTAGGGGTTTTTTTTGGTTTTGTTTTGTTATATTTTTGTTCTTCTGGGGATAGCATTGTCCACAGTTGGTCTCCTGGGGTTGTCCTAGTTCTCTGAACTGCTGAGAGGACCTGCATCTTTCCAGGCTGATCAACTCACAATATTGTTGTTAATGTGTACAATGTTCTCTTGGGTCTGCTCCCTTTGTGCAGCACCAGTTCCTGCAATTTGTTCCATGCTTCTCTAGAGTTCAGCCATTCATGGTTTCTTACAGAACAGTACTCCATAACATTAATTTACCATAAGTTGTTCAACCATTCCCCAATTGATGGTCATCCCTTCAATTTCCAATTCTTTGACATTGCAAAAAAAGAGCTGCCATAAATTATTTTAGAACATGAGGAACTTGTCTCATTTTCTTTATGATTTCTTCTGGATATAGGCCTAGTTTTGGTATTGCTGGATCACAGGGTATGTATGATCAGTTTTGGGTGGCTTGGTGGTACACAGTGGATGGAGCACTGAACTTGGCAGTGCGGAGGACAGGAATGTGGCCTCAGACTCTTGACTCTTACTAGTTGGGTGACCTTGGGCAAGTCACTTAACCCTGACTGCCTTAGATCCAAGGTCATTTCCAGTCATCCCGATCCATATCTGGATGTTTAACTAATTTACAGGTTAGTCATTCTGGATCTGGAGGAGAACTCAGCACAGCCCCCTTCACTCAAATCCAATTCATGTACTTATCATGGCATCACATCTCTGATGTTGTCTTCTTTGAAAATGAAAAACAAACATTATTATTATGATGATCAGTTTTTAATAGCTCTTTGGGCATAGTGACATATTGCTCTCTAGAATGGTTGGATCAGTTCACAACTCCACTAACAATGCATTAATGTCCCAACCTCCCACAACCTCTCCAACACTGATTGTTTCATTTTCCTTTTTTTACCATTTTAGTCAATCTGATAGGTGTGAGGATGAACCTCATAGTTGTTTTCATTTGTATTTCTCTAATCAGTAATGATTATATATAGCTTTAATTTCTTTATTTGAAAGCTGTCTGTTCATATCCTTTGACCATTTACCCAACTGTGGAATAACATGTAACCGTATAAATTTGATGCAATTCTTTTATAAACTGATGCAATATATTTTAGAAATGAGACTTTAATCAGAACCCCTAGCTGAGAAAATTGTTTTCCAGTTTTCTGTTTTCCTTCTAATTTTGGCAGCATTTGTTTATTAGTGCAAAACCTTTTTAATTTAATATAGTCAAAATCATCCATTTTGCAATTTGCAGTGTACTCTATTTCTTGTTTGGTCATAAATTTTTCCCCTTTCCAAAGATCTGATAGATAAGAGTATTTCTTGGTCTATTAAATACTCTATGATGTCATACTTAATGTTTAAATCTGGTATCCATTTTGACCTTATTTTGGTAGAGGGTATGAGATGTGGGTATATGCCTAGTTTATGCCATACTAATTTCCAGTTTTCCCAACAATTTTTGTCAAATAATGAGTTCTTATCTCAGAAGCTAAATCTTTGAGTTTGTTAAAAAGTAAATAACTGTAGTCATTTACAAGTGTTTCTTTTGTACCTATCCTAATCCATTGATCCATTACTCTGTTTCTTAGCCAGTACTAGGCTCATTGATTTATTAAACATGAAGATCACCAATGACAACTGAGGAGCCAGAGCCATGAGGAGTAAACAAATAGTTACCCAAATGGAGAACTTATTGTTCTATAAGAAACCATGAACAACTACCATGCTCTCAGGTTTAGCCCTGGGACTCCCAGGAGTGAATTACAATTGTATGGTCTTTCCTTCTGGGGGAATCATCTCAACATTTCAGGATCAGTAAATGAACCACTCCAGATCATGAAGAAAGAATCTTGAAACAATAGATCCTGAATGTTATATAAGTGAAGATTCACAGAGTAGAAGAGATGGGGAAGATATATTTGGAAATTAATATGACTAAATAAAAATGCATCAATAAAGAAAAATTAAAAATATTAAGTAAAAATCTACTTTCAGATTCTTATGGCTTCCAAATGAAGTTATCAGGTAAAGGGGTACAAGAAGAAATAAGCAGAAAAATGATTTGGAGGGAATTTGGCTTATTTAAAAGGATAGAGTCTGGAAGGAGAAAGTGTGAAGATAAAATGACAGAAACACAGGCCTCATCTGAAGAAAAAGTTAGAAGGAAGAATAAAAACCTGATGAGAAGACATTAAGAAGAAAATAATTGGGAAGGAAAAGTAGTTAAGTTGGGAAATAAGAGAATGATAAGACAGAAATGGAAATAGAGTATGGTTATCAAGTTAAGAAATGATAAAAGATTATAAGGTCTTAATGTACTCAGTGTGGAAAGCATAGCAAGTTTTTGCAATGATTTGCACTAAATTTGCATCGTTATTATGTCTTTCATAGCCAATGGACTATAATCTTTATTCTAAGTAGAAGCTGATTTCTGGGGGCAGCTAGGTGTAACAGTGGATAAAGCACCGGCCCTGGAGTCAGGAGTACCTGGGTTCAAATCTGGTATCAGACACTTAATAATTACCTAGCTGTGTGGCCTTGAGCAAATCACTTAACCCCATTTGCCTTGCAAAAACCTAAAAAAAAGAAAAAAAAAAGAAATTTATTTCCCTCCTAGAAGAAAAATTTAAAGAACTGGAAGAATACTGCTTCACAATCCAAGTTATCAAAGACAATAAACTGTTCTTTTAAAAAAATAAGAATGGGGCGGCTAAGTGGTGTAATGGATAGAGCAAAGGCCCTGTCAGGAGTACCTGAGTTCAAATTCGGCCTCAGACACTTAATAATTATCTAGCTGTGGGGCCTTGGACAAGCCACTTAACCCCGTTTGCCTGGCAAAAAAAAAATTAAGGAGAAAGATCAATACTGGAGAAGAAAAGCATCTGAAGCTGGAAATGGGTGACCTTTGTAGAGAGGTTGTAGACTATGTAAATGTCAAAAAAGGAGAATTGTACAATTGTCTATTGTACATTTTGAGCTAAAAAAAGTCTCTTCCTGAAGAAAAAAGAGATGCTCAGCAGAGGAAACAACTACTTGTTTTCAAAGAAATGATAAACCAGAATCACAAAAGCTCTTGAAAAATATGAGAAATAACTTAAGAGAAAGAGGAAGAAGAAAAAATGAAGAATAGTGGTGGTTGGCGATACTATAGTTGGGGGTACTAAAGTAGGTATTTGTCAACCTGAACCTGATAACCCCAATAAATGTCTATTGTCTTCCATGGGTAGATATCCAAGATATAACAAAGAATTTTCTAAGAGTTCAAAACACAATTGCTATCCACTAAAAAAGTATTACCAATGATTATAAAATCTTATTCAAGTCCAAAAAGGCAGAATTTTCTTAATTAGTGTCCAATTAAGACAAGGAATAATGCATAAGGAAAAAAAATGTATTTAAGAAGTGAAGAGTTGACTATGAAGATAGTGTCTGAAAAAGATAATGTGGATTTCTTGACCACAACCTCAAATATAGGAATGACAGCTTCCTGGCATTGAATGTTGACAAATTTTCTAATTGAGGATTCTAAGTTATTGTAATTATATTAAACTCTATGAAGTAACAGGGAATAGATTGAGGAGGGAGGTGCGGGTAACAACTTAAATATCATTATAAATTATCCATGAACTAATTGTTGGAAGAAGGTGTTCTTAAATAAATCTTTAGAGAAGATGGGGCAAGGAGGATCTAGATAAGACCTAGGCAAAAAATGGCTAGCCAATTCTTCCCTCCATGACAACTCTCATAAGTATGATATTTAAATAAAGATATATATATATATATATATACATACATATATATATAGATATATGAAATGATTCTCAAGTTTGTAGATGACTAAATGGTCTTGATTCAAAAGAGCACAGACTAGAAGGTCTGTCCAACCTTAATTTTTTTTAAAGTTTTTTATTGAAACAATAGACAATATATCATGATTGGCCATTTTAATGAAAGCTCTGAGATAGCTCAGTTTCATTTACTAAACCCACAGGGGGCCCCCATAAAATCGCACTGCAGGTCACATTTTGGACAATCCTGGACTGGAGCACTGACGTATACTTAATAATAGATGAAATTTAATATGTTGAAATGTAAAGTTTTTACACTTAGGTTCAAAGAATCAATTTTACAAGAGAAAAAGAGTTGGCAAGACTAGAAAAGATTTGGAAAGTGAAGGCTCACTATGAGTCAGCAATGTGATTGCTGCAGGCAAAAAAAGTTAATCTAATCTTGGACAGTCTTAAGAGATATATTTCCAGAAGTAAAAGGGATAATAATCTGGACAGGTTTTATCTGGTAAGCCCATATTTGGAATATCATATTCGATTCTGCATGCCACAGTTTAGAAAGAACATTAATAGGTTACTCAGTGAAATGAAACCAAGATGGTAAGGGCCTTTATGACATAAGGCAAAGTTGAAGAAACTGGGGATAATTTCTCTGAACATCATAGCTACCTTCGAGTACATGAAAAGCTGTTACATAGGAGAGTTATTAGCCTTTCTGTCTGGTCTCCCAGTCTCTTGGGCTTGCAAACTATGTCATCCTCAGCTCTTTCACTCCCCATGTCCAATCTATTGTCAAGGATATAGATTTCACTTCTCTCTAATTCACTCTTTTCTCTCTTCTGATACTGCCATCACCCTGGAACAAGCCCTCATCACTTCATGCCTGGACTATTTCAGTGATCTGTTATTAAGTCTGCCTGTCTCAAGGCATCCTCTATTTAAGTCATGAAAGTTATTTACCTAAAGCATAGTCCTTAACCTATCACGCCCCTTCCCTTAACTCAAGAAGCTCCCTATCACTTCCATGAGCAAATAAAAAAACCCTCTATTTGATATGCAAAGTCCTTCATAATCTAGCCCCCTCCTACTTTTAGACTCTTCTTATACCTTTCTACTCCTTGCCACATATTCTTTGATTGAACAATACTGACCCTCTTTGCTGTTCCACAAATAAGCAACTCCATCCTTGACTCTGGGCAATTTTTTCTAGCTGTCCTCCAAACCTGGAATGTTCTCTGCCACCTGGCTTTCTTTAAATCCCAACTATCAATTTCATCTTCTAAAGGAACCAAATACCTTCTTACTTCTAGTGTCTTCTATCTTTTAATTATTTCCTATTTTTCCTGTTTATAGCTTGGTTGTAGATGTTTGTTTGCTTGTTATTTCTCCCATTAATTTAAGAGCTTGTTGAGTGTAGGGACTGTCTTTTTGCCTCTTTTTGAAATCTTAGCACTTATACAATACAAAGATACTTAATAAATGCTTATGAACTGACTGGTTCCTAACAGTAAAACAAGTTATAGTTATACAGAGGCAAATCATATGGGGGGGGGCACTTCTTTCTAATTAAGAGTCCAAAAGTGCAATGTGCTGCTTCATGAAGTAAATGAGTTCTCCCTCATTACCAGTTTCAAATAGAGAATTAATGATCATTTGTTGGTTTATATTAGAATCAGGACTACTTCAAATATGAGATGGTCTCAAAAGTCATCTTCTACATCTTCTAACTCAAATTATGTGATTCTATGAAAAACTACATTGGCAGATAATACCTAACATCCAAACCATGGCTTTGGGGAAATTGCAAAGTACTTTTAATTATCCCAAGCTTTTCTCTGAAATAGAGATCTATTTTTTAATACCAAGTGGTATTATGTAACTGTGAGTCATAGAACATTATAGCTTCAAAAGAAATAAAGCTAAGCATCACACAAAGGACAATGGAAAAATACAACAGTGAGTAGAAGCAGGTTGCAGCACATTAAACAAGAAATTATGAAGCTAAAATTCAATCATGGATTACTCTCAACATCTACTGCCTTCACTCCTACTCATGTACTGCTGAAAGCTGGAGAAAATCATGGAACTATTCTGACTGGGTTCACTACAAATTTATATCACAAAACCTCACCTAAGTCCTTATTGTGACAATGCAATTCTTTTATACATTCCTAACCAATTATCTTCCTCATCATAACAGCTTTTCCAAACCTTTTCATATATTCTCAAACCTCTCATGACTCTTCCTCCTTCAATACTCTCAGTAGAGAACCTTGCCTGATATTTCACCATTAAAAAAAAAAATGAGATCCTTTGCAGAGGGCTCTCTCTTCTCCAATTCTCATCTCATATTTCCTCAGTCAATTTTTGCTACTATCTCCTCATCCTTGTTTCACATGAAGAGGTGATCTTTCTCACTGACAAGGCAATTTCTCCATCTATAAGCATAAGTCACGTCTATTTCATCCCCTCCATTTAACTACCACTTACTTATCTCCAATCTCTTCTTGTCTACTAGTCTACAAATAGATCCGTATCTCCTTCCAAGCTCAAAAAACTGTCCCTTGAACTATCTATCCTACTCTCATCTTATCTCTTCTCCTTTGCATGGATAAACTCTTGAGAAGACCTAGAGACATTTACAGCTGTTACCTATACTTCCCCTCCTCTTACTCTCTTAACTCCATAGTTTGACTTCCATCTTCAACTGAAATTGAAACTACTCTCCAAGCTTACCAGTGCAATCAATCACTCTTTTCTCCTTAAATACTCTCTCTAGATTTTATGACACTGCTCTCTCCTAGATTTCCTGTCTTTAACTGCTCCTTTTCAGTATACTTTGCTGGATCTTCAACTACATTGTACCCACTAACCCTGCCTTGCCTCTGGAGTCCTAGGTCCTCTTATCCTCTTTCTCTGAGCTATTTGCATGATGAGAATGCATCTCCAACAATCTATTAGACATCTTTAATGACCCTTGCAATGACCCTTAGACATCTTAAATTCAATATGTCCAAAACTGAATTCATTATCTTCCCCCAAAAACCATTCCCTCTTTCTAACATTCTTTTTCTTTTTAATTTTTATTTAGGGCAATGGAGTTGTGACTTGCCCATGATCACACAGCTAGGCAATTATTAAATGCTTGAGACAAGATTTCTAACATTCTTATTACAGTCAAAGGGACCATGATCCTCCCAGGCATCAAAGCTCAATGTCTAGGCACCATCCTTGACTTTTTGATACAGGGTGTGACATATGGGTCTATGCCTAGTTTTTGCGAGCATTTCAGTTTTCTTCAACAATTTTTTTGAATTATAAAGGTTTTATTTATTTTGAGTTTTACAATTTTTCCCCAATCTTATTTCCCAGCCCCCCCACCCCACAGAAGGCAATTTGCCAGTCTTTACATTGTTTCCATGGTATACACTGATCCAAATTGAATGTCACAAGAGAGAAATCATATCCTTAAGGAAGAACCATAAAGTATAAGAGATAGCAAGATCAGACAACAAGACATCAGGTTTTTTCCCTAAATTAAAGATAATAATCCTTGCTCTTTGTTCAAACTCCACAATTCTTTCTCTAGATACAGATGTTATTCTCTATTGCAGACAGCCCCAAACTGTCCCAGATTATTGCACTGATGGAATGAGAGAGTCCATCAAGGTTGATCATCCCATGTTGCTGATAGGATGTACAGTGTTTTTCTGGTTCTGCTCATCTCACTCAGCACCAGTTCATGCAAATCCCTCCAGACTTCCTTGAATTCCTATCCCTCCTGGTTTCTAATAGAACAATAGTGTTCCATGACATATCTATATATATCTATATCTATATCTATACATATATATATGTGTATATATATATATATATATATATATATATATAAAATATATATCACAGTTTGCTAAGCCATTCCCCAATTGAAGGACATTTACTTGATTTCCAATTCTTTGTCACCACAAACAGGGCTGCTATTCTCCAATAATTTTTGTTGAATAGTGAGTTCTTTTTCCAGAAGCTAACATCTTTGGGTTTGTCAAACAATAGATTGCTATAGTCATTTACTATTGTTTCTTTTATACCAATCCTAATCCACTGGGCCATTACTCTATTTGTTAACCAGTACCAGACAGTTTTGATGACTGTCGCTTTATGGTATAGTTTTATATTTGGTAGGCTACCTTTCTTTACTTTTTTTTATCAGTTTCTGTAATCTTCTTGACATTTTGTTACTCCAGATGAATTTTACTTTTTTTCTAGCTCAGTTAAATAGTTATTTGGTAGTGTGATTGCAATGGCACTAAATAATTTAATTTGGATAGAACTGTCATTTTTATTATTATATTAGCTTGGCCTTACCATGAGCAACTGATATTTTCCCAATTGTTTAGATCTGATTTTATTTGTAAGAAATTTAGTTTTGTTTTGTAACTGTGTTCATACAGTTTCTGTGTCTGTCTTAGGAGATGGATTCCCAAGTACTTTATGATGTCTGCAATTACTTTTAATGGAATTTCTCTTTCTATCTCTTGCCCTTGTACTTTACTGTTCATATATAAAAATGCTGATGATTTGTGTGGATTTATTTTAAATCTTGCTAATTATTTAAATGATTTTCCAGGGTTCCCTAAGTATATCATTATATCATCTGCAAAGAGTGAAAGCTTTCTTTCCTCACTGCCAATTCTAATTCCTTCAACTTTTTTCTTCTCTTATTGCTAAAGATATTTCTAATACTATATTGAATAGTAATGGTGATAATGGGCATCCTTATTTGACCCTGATCTCAATGGAAATGCTCCCAGTTTATCCTCATTATGTATAATATTTGTTAATGGTTTTAGATAGATACTGCTTATTATTTTAAGAAAAATTCCATTTACTCCTGTACTCTCTAGTGTTTTTGATAGAAATGGATGCTGTACTTTGTCAGAAGCTTTTTCAGCATCTATTGAGATAATCATATGATTTCTGTTGGCTTTATTACTGACATGTTCAATTATGTTGATTGTTTTCCTAATATTGAACTATCTCTGCCTATTGATATAAATCCTACCTGATCACAATATATTATCCTAGTAATAACTTGCTATAAATAAATCTCTTTGCTAAAATTTTAAGATTTTTTGCATCAATGTTCATTAGGGAGATTAGTCTATAATTTTGCCTATTTTGACTCTTCCCAGTTTAGGTATCATTATCATACTGATTAGAATTACTTGTGCTTTAAATGTTTTATAGAATTCATCCCTGTAACTCCAATCTGGACTTGATAATTTTTCTTAAAGAGAGTTTATTAATGGTTTCATCAGTTTCTTTTCCTGAAATGCCATTATTTAAGTTAATCTGGGTAGTTTGTATTTTTGTAAATATTCATGTTTTCTCTCAGGTTATCAAATTCATTGGCACATAGTTGAGCAAAACAGCTCCATTTCTGATACAGGAAATTTAGTTTTCTTCCTTTTTAAAAATCAAATTAACCAAAAGTTTATGTATTTTGTTGGGTTTTTCATAAAACTTTTAGTTTTATTTATTATCTGAATGGTTTTCTTGCTTTCCATTTTATGAATCTCTCCTATGATTTTTAGAATTTCTAATTTAGTATTTAATTGTAGAGCTTTAATTTGTTCTTTTTCTAGCTTTTTAAATTGCCTACCCAATTACTTGATCTCCTCTTTCTCTATTTTATGATTTCTCTCTCATCACATTCAACTTAGAACAATGTATACCATGGAAACAATGTAAAGACTAACAGACTGCCTTCTGGTGGGGGTAGGGGGAGGGAAGCAAGAATGCGGGGATTGTAAAATTCAAAATTAGTAAAATCTTTCTAAAGAAAAAGAATAAATGAATTGATTTCTTTGGTCAACTTTTCATAATTTTCCTGCATAGCTCTTATTTCTTTTTTCCATTTTTCTTCTTCTCTACTCTGGTTTTTAAATTCTTTTTAAGCTTTTCTATGAGGTTCTGAATTTGAATCCAATTCACAGACCCCTTTGAGACTTCCTATGTAGGTAATTTGTCACTGCTCTCTTCTTCTGAGATGGGATTTTTATCATTTCTAGCTGCATAGTAATTTTCTATGATTAGTGCTCTTTCAGTTTTGTTTTTGTTTTTTTTTGCTCAATTTGATTGTTGATCTTTGTTCCTGGGGTACAGAGAATATAGCCCTGAGGTTTTTGTGCTGGGATTGGGGTCTGATCCCTGGCTTTTCACTAGTCAAGATGTTGCCTATGCAGTCCAGGTGTTGTCTATGCAGAGGTTTGTTTCCTCCTTTATGTCTAGGGTCTGCCTCTTGTAATGGTTTGTTCCCAACCCAGTCCTGTCTTTTGCCCCAATGTTCCCAGGGTTCAGACTTGTATGGAGTTGGGATCCTTCCTGCTGGCTTTCTGTCTAGCTGCCGGGACCTGGGCTGCATGTAGTGAAAAGTCTTCTTCAGGCTTTCCTGTTCTCCTGCCTAGCTGGATTTTACTTTCCCTTCCTCTTCTAAACTGCCCCCCCACAAGAGATCTTCACTGATGATCCTCCACGATGTTTACAGTTGAAAATTGTTTCAATCTTTTTTTTCTGGGATCTATAGCTTTAATGTTTGTGTAGGGACTTCATTTAATGTCATGTAGGGAAAAGTTCCAGGAGCATGCTAGTTTTACACTGTCAGTTTGGCTCTGCCCTAGAAGTCCTTTCTTGGTATTATTAATTTTAGTTCCCTTTATCTTATATATCTGGTATAATAATTTCTTTAATCTGTTCCTTTTTTGTCTTCATTGCAATAATTTTGTTTGTACAATAGTTTTCAATTTCATGTCATAAAAATTATCCATTTTGTCTTTTGTGATCATTTCTATACATGGTTAGGTTTGTACATGTATTCCATATTGGCCTCTTCATTCTTAAGTGTTTCACATCCCTGCTGGAGTGCCTCTATAGAATTATAGTCTGTGAAATCCTATCTATCCTTCCTTTAAATTCTTTGAAATCTGCTTTCTCACCTGTGTTGCATAGACCTGGTTTTCCTATGTTCTCTACCACAAATACTAGAAGAAATAGTCACTTCTGCAAGGGTTACCCCAGTTAACCAGTTAATAAGAATCTGACCTGGAAAAAAAAAAGTTAAATCTTGATTCCTTCACCTTTTAAAGGATGAAACCATCAAAGGAAATAAATAACTTATTATTTCATGTTTTAGTTGATATTACCCTTTTGGTTCAGAGCTCTGGATAATTAAAATCCTTCACCCTCATCACTATTTATTATTTTGTTTCTTGAACTTCTTATATTTCTAATCAGGTGGTTTATGGTATATTCCATTATAAGAATTTCTTGTTTTTTCCTCCACTGATCTCCACCTATTAGCTTTCAATTGTATTTCAGGATCAGAAAAAATTATGGAGATTAATTCCAAATTCACAAAATTAAGGGCAAGATACACAGGGGAGACTATGTGGAGGAAAAAAAATTATTATCTTATTGTAATATACTACTGTCTGCCTAGGAACAAAATGTATATGGCCCAGGAGAAGTACTTAATATAGTCAAATATCTTTGGGAATTTTATTTTGGGTTAAAAACAAAAAAAAAAAGTATATAGGTTTGTTTAATATTTTATCCCAAATGTAGCTAAACTGTTACTCTGGATTTAATTTAATCCAACAAACAAAACCAGGAAGGTGATGTAAAAATGACATGAACCTAACTAAGGAAAGAACCATATCATCTCAGAATTTTTAACATTTTAACAGTGAAGAAATGCAAATATATATATTGGCAGATACAGAAAAATTCTCCTTTAAAATAAAGTTCAGAGACTATAAGATGAAATATGGTTCAAAAAGAGATGAGAAAGTCTAAAAAAATTAAAGTATTAATATGAATTTTTAAATCCCAATAAGAAAGAAAAAAGGAGGTATATAAGAGCAATTTGAAATCATTTGAAGAATGCCACAATTTCTCAGAGTAATCCTTTCTAATTATTAATCCTGGACCCAGTTCACTTTCCAGCTACAGTGCCTGGCTAGATATAGGTCAAATGTCAAAGTCTAAACAATCAGCTTTCCAACCACTTTGGTTTTTTCAGTATGGCAGACTAACCTAGTCTCATTCATATTACCGTACATTTTACTAAGACGTCCTGTAGTGTAGTTGGACTCTATGCATTAAGTTATAGTATTACATAAGAATGTGAGCATCTGGGAAAACCACACAATATAGAGCTTTTCTGTTTAACCCTCACAAATAATTCAACATAATCTGCCTGCATTGATATTTTGTTCAATGTCAATACTTAGCAAATTAATGAACAAAGTTACATTTCAATTTCTATCCATCAAAAGTATTGTGTATCATTCTATTGTTTGTGAGGGAGAATCTCATCTGAAGAAATTTCAAGATTATGTTTTATTCTAGGTATAACCTCAGCTGCAATAACTCATATCACAGATATTTAGGTATTATATTGTTATTGTATCTTTAAGAGAGGAAATAAAAATCTTAGAGTTACAGTTAAGTCTCATCAATAAACAAGTACTTATGCCTACTATATGTCAGTTTCTAAAGTAGGAACTAGTGATATGAGTATAAAGAATGAAAAATTACTTATTCCCAAGTAGTTTATATTTCAATGTGGGAGACAACCAGTATGATGTGTCTCAAAAGCCTTAGTGAGTTTTTAATCATATATTCAACTTGAAGTATAATAAGAACAAATACATAGAAAGGTGTTAAAGATAAGAGTACATTCCAGGCATATGAGACAGCAAGTACTAAGGTACAAAGCAAGAGGTCAGTTGGTTAGATCCTAAAATAAAGGAAGTGGGTATTATTCAATAAGGCTAAAATGATAGGTTGAGGAAGGCTGTTTGAATTTTTATATTTTATCCTATGGAGTAGGAAAGTCACTTGATCAGTGGTATGTTTAAGGAAAATGCAGACTCAACTGGAGTGGTGGAAGACGAAGTAGAAACCACTTAGGAGCTATTGCAATAGTCTGGAGAGAATTAACTGTCACAGCTTAGACTGAGGCAGAGAATAAGGGCTTAATAGAACTTATTTCCTAAGAGACTGAGAATTAACTGACACAGAGAGAGTCTGAGGAGACTTGGAGAGAACTGAGTTTTAACTCATTCTATGAAAAAGACATCTTGAGAAGAGTGAGAAGAGACACTGAGAAAACTGATTAAGAGCTGTTTGTACTCTGATTCCAGAGTCTTTGAAGGCCTCAGTCACTACAGCCCACTCTTAAAAGTAAAACTACCTTTGACTTTTCTCACAGCTGATATACTTTGAAATACATGTATGGGGCGGCTAGGTGGCACAGTGGATAGAGCACCAGCCCCAGAGTCAGGAGTACCTGAGTTCAAATCCAATCTCAGACACTTAATAATTACCTAGCTGTGTGGTCTTGGGCAAGCCACTTAACCCCATTGCCTTGCAAAAAAAAACCATATATATGTACATATATATATATATACACACACATATATATATGTATAATTAGCATCTTTTACTGTTCATAAAGTATACAACTAGTAACACTGATATTTCTCCAAGTTTATGAAACCAGGATTTTATACTAAAAGATAAAGCTTATGGGAAAAAATGCTACTCTTTTTTTAAACAGAGAGAACAGAGAGGAGGCTCACAGCTATGCAGCAATATCAAGACATACCCTTTGATTCTCTTTGAAACCAATGTGAGGCAAGATCACATTACAAAAAAAAAGATGGAGGACTAGACATCATTTTCAAATATTTTTCTTTTCAAACCTTTCCAAGATAGGAAAGATAAAACTAAGATACAAAGCAAGAGGTCAGTTGGTTAGATCCCAAAATAAGGGATGTGGGTATTATTCAATAAGGCTAATTTCAGCTGCCTCCATGATCTAGGGTATTAAAAACCCAAGAAAGGTTAGAACTCAATGAACTAACTGCAGACAAAGTCAATAATCCTTAATCCCGAATACATGTAGTACCACTACCACCATACGCCTAAGCAGCAGAATTATACATGCCAACCCATTCCATCTCTTGCAACTCAACTCCAACTCTACACCTGACCTCAATCCCCTCCTCCTCTTAGTGCCACTGAGATCCCAAAAGGCAGAAAAGTGCACAGGCTGAGAGAGCAACATGATCATATTCCCTGCTGCTAGGACAAAGAGGAATAGAGACAGAGGGCAGAACCTGTGTGTGTGAAATTGTATGGCATTGCACTAAACCTGAGACAAAGAGTACAGCATCTGGCTAGACTTGGTTCTGCCCCCCATTAGTATATTGGGGCAGAGACTGGGGCTGATGACCTGTGAACTAGTGTGGAGCCTAGAGGCTAAGAGGCCCACAGGAAACCACCATCAAAGGGAAGAGTCAATCAGAAAGTGACAGGAAAAATAAGGAAATAAGATTGATATCACCAAAGATCTCAAGAAGGAGAAAACCCAGAGACTTTGAGCATAAGCAAATAAACTAATAAGGACCAATAAACCAACAGGAAAAAAATGACCTCCTCATAAAAGAGATCAATGAATATTAAGTATTACAAAGACAGGAAAATTAATGTATGCCTGACAAGGCAAAGAAAGAACCTTGTAGATTCTGAAGAGAGCCTGGAACCAACCATAGGAGTATGTATACTCTTAAAGGGTTTAAAAGAGAAATAGGATTTGTCAAAGGAGAAATTATGGTCTAAAAAAGCAGAAGTAATTGGCAGAATAGAAAAACTTGAATCTATGACAGCAAGTCTCACCAAACAAACAAAACAGAGAACAACAGACTGGGAATTTAAATACACCAAATTGTAGAAAAATCTAGAAGAAAAGAAGCAAAAAGTAATTAACATTAAAAGAAAATGCACACAAAACAAATTGCTCTCAAAGACAAGAGGTAGAGTGGATAGGAGTGCTCCCCGAAAAAAACAGATGTCAAAAAATAAAAACATTTCAACAATTCAAGAAATGCTGCAAAAGAACTACCCAGAACTTGAGCAACTAAAAAACAAGTGCCCATCAAAAGAATCCAAAGAGCAACTAAAAATAAAAACAAAAAAATCACAAGGCTACAAAACTCCAAGACACATTTTAGTTAAATTTAATACTTCCATTGAGTTACAACAAATTATGCAAGCAACTAAAAGAAATATCTTTACATGTAAAGAAAAAGAAATCTGAATAACAAAGACGTCTGCACCCACCAGAAATCTTAAAAGCTTTAAGTTCTGAAGAGAGCTGGAGCTACCCCACAGTAACCATACTGCAAATTAGAGACCAACCATAAATAGAAAAAATTTCAGTAAAAAGTATTTGAAACATTCCTAGAAAGAAAGAAAAGATTTGTTTCTCAAATACCCTAAGGACAATGACAAAATTAAGAATAACAATAACAGAGAGACCATTAAGAGATTTCTTTCTAAATGTACACAAGGAAATAAAGGTGAAAGCATGTCAAACAGAAGTGATAGGGGATAAGCAGGCCTTAAAACATATTGGATTAAATCTTCGTGACACCCAAACTACATGTGAATAACTTTTTTTGGGGGGGTGGGGCTAATTTACAAACTGAGAGTGAACATAAAAGAGGGGAATGGGAAGAAAAAGACAGGAAAATATGTGATACACCCTAATCAAATCAAAAAGCTAACTGTTAAAAGGAGTAGACTCAGGAAAAAAGAGAGCTGAGAATGGGCAAGGAGGCAAAGGAAGATGAGAAAGTAAAGAAACTCTGATTTAATGGTTTACAAACCCTCCTAGAGATGAATTTAAAGTGGGAGATGAGGACCTTACAATGGGTATGATCTACAGGGATTTAGTTTAATTAGAGAGCAGGGAGACATGAACCCAAGGAAGAGATATCAAAATCAATCTGAAGGGAGAAGGGAAAAATTATGTGGAGGAGGGCAACATTCAACAAGGAAGAAGAAGCCCAGAAACAAGATCTTAAAATTAAGAGGACACTTAAAATTGGTATCAGAAAATTTTAATTTGATGAGGAATACAGAAAATTAAGAAGGCCTAGGTAAGTATAAAGGCCATGAATCAAAGGGGAAAAAAAATCAAGAATTAACAGAAGATAAATAATAAAAAGAATGAGGAAAAGACAATTTTTAAAAGGCAAAAAAAATGAAATTTTTAAAAAAGAGGGCATTACCCTTGATGTCCTAAGTGAAATAAAAAGAGGGGAAGAATTAAATAACTAGATAAAAGTAAGACAGAAAAAGGAACTATTAAACAAAACTCCAAAACCAGAGAAAAGGGTAAAAAATGGGAAAGGGAAGAGTAGAAGGTTATGGGAAGACAACTGCCTTCAAAATAAATTTAGTTAAAGTAATGGAATAGACATAGTATTTTGTTGGGGAGAGGAAAGGGATTCTATTTGGTGGTAGCCACAATATTGGAGACAAATGGAGGAAAATATAAACCTAACTCTCATAATTTTAAATGTGAATAGATTAAATAATCCAATAAAATTCTTTGACCTTTTTTTCTTTTCTTTTTTTGGGGGGGCGGGTCAGGTAGTAGGGTTAAGTGACTTGACCAAGGTCACACAGCTAGGTAATTAAGTGTCTGAGGCTGGATTTGAACTCAGGTATTCCTGACTCCAGTGCCACTGCTCTATCCACTGCACCACCTAGCTGTCCCACCCAATAAAATTCTTAAAAGTGATAATGGGTAAGGAAAAAAAAACCCTTCACTGTGTTGCTTACTTTTCTTAGAAAAATCCATTACAAAAAAGTAACTACACAACAAAAATGAAAAGCTTGAAAAAACTTTACAGTGGAAGTGAATCCAAATGCTATCTATCAAAGCCAAAGGAAACATTCAAAATATCTAAAAGGGGGATAAACCCTGAAACTACATTATACCAAAAGAGATTGATATTAAATTTATATATTACAAATGTCTTAAAACCTAAATTCATAAAGGAAATATTAACTGAGTTACAAGAAAACACAGAATGCAACCAAAATATCAGGAGACTTCAATATTCCTCTCTCAGTTTCTAATAAGTCTAAGAGAAAAATAAACAAAGAGAAAATAAAGAACTGGTCAAATTGAAAGAAAAATCAGAGCAATAAAACTTCTAATAATGTCTTCTAAATAGGCCTGGTAAGAGTGTATATGTGTGTGTGAGTGTGTGTGTGTGTGTATGTATATTTCTCACTACTAATTGGAATTTTCACCAAAAAAAGTCCATATTAACATGTAGAGAGAAATTAATGTAAAAAGACAGAAAAAGTAAAAACATACTTTATAGATTCTAATATCATGAAAAAAATAATCAAAAATCACAAAGGACAGAAACCAAAATGGAGACTTGAAAATGAAATACTAAATAATGAGTGGGTCAAAAAATAAATCATGCAAACAATTATTATGAAACCAATATGAGAAAATAAATAAGGTAATGAATCAGATGGTGGGCTAGTTTGAGGCTATGGGAAAGGAGTAATATGTTTGTCCACAAGAGCAAGAAAGATTTATTGGCTCAGCATCTTATGAATCAAAATACATATCGACATCTCTGTTCATGGAATTACCTGTGTAACACAAGGCCTGGGTACATGAAAGATCTCATCTAAAACTTTATGTGTCAAATGCCTCTTAAATATCAAATACACATAAAGAGATATTAACAGAAAGCATAATGGATTTGCAATCAAAAAATCTAAGTTCAGGAACAGGATACTGGGATTCTGACCACATTCAGATCCTGATCACAGTCTAGGTCCCCCCATAGAACAGCAGGGCCTCCCTACCTCAGCCCCATGGCAGAGGGGGGCGCATATAGTCATTCACAGACCAGGAGGGAGGACAGAGCCTCACACACACTGAGACCCTTGTGGGAGTGTCCCAAAAGCTCAGGAAGCACCCCAAAACCAGGCTCAGGCTGGGAAAATGAGCAAGCAGAGAAATAAGAGGAACACCATTGAGAAATATTTTGCCTATGAGCCCAAGGATCAAAATACTCAGTCTGAAGATGAGGAAGCACAAGCTCCTGCATCTAAAGACTCCAAGAAAAAACAGAAATTGGTCTCAGGCTATGACAGAGCTCAAAAAAAGACTTTGAAAATCAAATGAGGGAGTTAGAAGAAAAACTGGGAAAAGAAATGAGAGAGATGCAGGAAAAACATGAAAATGAAGTCAGCAGCCTAGTCAAGGAAATCCAAAAAAATGCTGAAGAAAATAGCATGCTAAAAACCAGCTTAGGTCAAATGGATAAAACAGTTCAAAAAGTTATGGAGGAGAAGAATGCTTTAAAAAGCAAAATTGGCCAGATGGAAAAAGAGATAATTAAACTCTCTGAGGAAAACAAATCCTTCAGACAAAGAATAGAACTCAGGGAGATTGATGAACTTACGAGAAAACAGGATTCATTACTTCAAAACCAAAAAAATGAAAAATTAGAAGAAAATGTGAAACATCTCACTGAAAAAACAACTAATATGTAAAATAGACTTAGAAAGATAATCTAAAAATTATTGAATACCTGAAAGTCATGATCAGGAAACGAGCCTTGACATCATTTTCAAAGAATTACTACAGGAAAAATGCCCTGATATTCTAGAAGCAGAGGGCAAAAGAGAAATGGAGAGAATCCACCGATCCCCCGAGAAAGGGATCCAAAAAAACCAACCCCTAGGAATATTATAGCCAAATTCCAGAACTCCCAAGTCAAAGAGAAAATATTACAAGCAGCCAGAAGGACACAGTTCAAATATCGTGGAGCTGCAGTCAGGATCACACAGGACTTAGCAGCAACTACATTGGAAGCTCGCAGGGCTTGGAATATAATATACTGGAAGGCAAAAGAGCTTAGAATGCAACCGAGAATCAACGACTGAGCAAGGCTGAATGTCCTCTCCAGGGAAAAAAGATGGACTTTCAATGAACTGGGGAATTTCAGAATGTTCCTGTTGGAATGGCCAGAACTGAACAGAAGGTTTGATCTTCAGATACAGGACTCAGGTGAAGCATAGAGATTGGAGGCGAGGGGGAAAACATGAGGGACTTAATGATGATGAACTGCATGTATTCCTGTATGGAAAAAATGACACTGATAATACTCATATGAACCTTCTCAGTTAATAGAGCAGGTACAGGGAGCTTTTATAGTTGAAGCACAGGAGAAAGCTGAATTTGAAGATAAAATATGGTGTAAAAATGGAGTCAATAGAAAAAAAAAAGGGAAATGTAATGGGAGAAAAAAAGGAGAGGGGGAATAGGCCAAGATATCTCATATAATAAGTTTTTTCTTTATTACAATGAGCTATTGCAATGATATGGAAGGGGGGGGGAAGGCAAGGGAGAATTAGGGAATCTTTACTCTCATCAGAGGTGGCTAGGAGAGGAAACAGCATATATACTCAATGGGGTATAGACATCTGGAGTAAGAAGGGGAGGGACAGGGGGAAAGGGGGATGTGAGTGACGGAGGAGAGGATGGACCATGGAGGGAGAGTGGTCAGATATAACACATTTTCTTGCAAGGGGCTGGGACTGGATGGCCTGTCTGGGACCATAGGGCCAGGTGGATGCTGGGCCTAAGGGGTGGTAGGAGGGCTCAGGGCCTCTTGGCCCCAGGACCAGGGATCTGTCTGCTGCGCTACTCAGTTACCCTATAGCAGAGTCAGAGTGAAAGGAGAGAGAAAATATAGTACATGGTAGTGGAGAAATACGAAAGGAGGGAGTTGCAATCAGCAATGGCAACAGTGGAAAAATATGGAAGTAACTTTTGTGATGGACTTACCATAAAGAATGTGATCCACCCGCGACAGAGTTGTTGGTGTTGGAACAAAGACTCAAGCACATTTTTTATTATTACTATTTTGGGGGGTGCAGGGCAAATGGGGCTGGGTGGCCTCTTCCTGGAGCCCCATAGCAGGGTGATCGTTGGGTATCTGAGGCCGGATTTGGACCCGGGTGGTCCTGGCTCAAGGGCCAATGCTCTATCCACCACCCAACCACCCCTACTATTATTACTATTTTATTTTATTTTGAGTCTTTTTTTTTTTTTTTTTTGGTTTTTGCAGGGCATTGCGGGTTGAGGTGGCTTGCATGTCACATGGCTGGGTGATTGTTGGGTGTATGGGGCCAGATATGGGCTCGGATGCTCCTGGCTACGTCCATTGCGCCACCTGGCCATACCTACAATTATTACTACTATTTTTTTTACTATTTTTACTATTATTTTTTTAATTTTAATTTTTTTTCTCCCCTTTACTTTATAGCTCAAGTGAGTCTATATTTTGTGGGGGGAGGGGGTATTCTGTTTACTCTTAAACAAGAATATTTTATTAATGTATAAAAAACATTATTTGTACAAAAAGAATAAATAAATATTTTTTTTAAAAGATCTGGGATGGCTAGGTGGTGCAGTGGATAAAGCACCAGCCCTGGAGTCAGGAGTACCTGGGTTCAAATCTGGTCTCAGACACTTAATAATTACCTAGCTGTGTGGCCTTGGGCAAGCCACTTAACCCCATTTGCCTTGGGAAAAAAAAAACCACCTAAAAAAAATCTAAGTTCAAATACCAGCTTTGACCACTTACTGAGCTCTATGATCACTAGTAGAATATTTAATCTTACTGTACTTCAAAGTGCTCATCTGTAAAATGAAGATAATTATAATACCTGATTCAAAAGATTTTTGTGAGTCTATTAATTCAAAAATCTTAAATATCATATGGGAGCTGCTGTTATTACATTTTTCATTTGTGTAAAATATGTAAAGAAAATTATAATATGCTATAGAAAAGTCTTCAAAATTCTGGTTATTCATTCCTCATGTTTTTTTCTAGAATATCTTAAGCAATGACTATTATATAAATATGTTACAGATCTGAGAAAGCAGGTATGAGTCGTTGTTGTCTCTTTCTGTTTCTTTTTTGTTTTTAATAAAATAACATGATTTTTTTCCATCTTTTTAGGTTTTTCCACCTAAGAAACATGAGGTTTGATCTTGGATTGCTTTAAAATTATGTTGCAGTTAGCATGAATGACTTATTTATGTAACTTAGGAGTTTGAGGTTGTCTAATAAACATCATGTCCCTGTTTTTTGTCACTGGAAACACAAGGGGGTCACAAAGGACTGAAGAGCATTTTGTCTACTTCCTACGCTACCATGACCAAAATATATCATGTAGGGGGCCAACTTCCTGGCAATGAAGTATCAATCGGCCTATTCTCAAAGTCTTTTCAGTTTAGTAAAACATGCCATAGCTTGAACTATGCCAACACAGGATTAAAAAGAACATAATTCAAAACTCTTTGATCAATCAATAAACATTTATTAAATGCCTACTAAGCACCAGGAAATATGGTATGTGCTGGGGGATATAAAAAGGGGCAAAGACAAACCTTACCTTCAAGGAACTCACAATCTAATGGAGGAGACAATATGTAAACCAAATCTATAAGCTGTAAACAAGATAAATAAGAAATAATTAAGAGAGGAAAGATATAAGAATTAAAAGGAAAGGTTTCCTGTGGTTAGATAGAATTTTATTTAGGACTTAAAGGAAGCTAGGGAAGGTAAGTGGCAAAGTTACAGTGTCACTGGATCAAAATGCAAATGATAAAGAATAAAGTGAAAGAAAGGTAGGAAGGGACTAAACCATTGAAAGCCAATTAGAGAATTCTAAATTTGATCCTAGAAGTAACAGGGAGTCACTGGAGTTTACTGAGGAGAGTGACATGTTTGAACCTATGTTTTAGGAAAATCACTTCAGTAGCTGAATGGAAGACAAAGCGGGGAACACACTTGAGGCAAGTAAACCCATTGGCAGGCTAGAGCAATATTCCAGACATGTGATAATGAGGATCTGGACTAGGCTGGTGGCAGTGCCAAAAGATAAATGAGAACATATGCAAGAAATTTTGCAAAGGAGCTAATGACAGGCTGTGGCAGCAGATTGGACATGAGGGTTAAGATGACATAGGTGAGGGACAGCTAGGTGGCACAGTGGATAGAGCACTGGCCCTAGAATCAGGAGTACCTGAGTTCAAATCTGGCCTCAGACACTTAATAATTACCTATGTGGCTTTGGGCAAGCCACTTAACCCCATTGCCTTGCAAAATCCTTAAAAAAAAAAAGATGGCATAGGTGAGCCTGAGGGACTGGGAGGACAATGATGCCCTCTATAGTAACAGGAAAGATGGGAGGTAAGAAAGGTTTAGAGAGAAAGATATGGTCAAATAGGGACATGAGTTTAAGATGTCAACTGGATATCCAGGTTAAAATGTCTACAAGGCATTTGGAGATATGAGCTTGGAAATCATCAGAGAGACAGTGCAAGACAGAGAGATTTGAGAATCATCAAAGTAAAGCTTGTAATTAAGTACATGGAAGCTAATGAGATCAATAAGTGAAGTATTCTAAAGAAAAGAACAGGTCCCAGAATAGAACCTCAGAGGGTACCTATAATTAGAGAACATGAATTGGATAAATATACAGTCAAGAGGACTGAGGATGGGGCATCTAGATGGTGCAGGGGATAGAGCACCAGTCCTGGACTCAAGAGGACCTGAGTTCAAATCCCACCTCAGATACTTAATAATTACCTAGCTGTGTGACGTTGGACAAATCACTTAACCCCATTGCCTTGCAAAAAAAAAAATTAAGGAGTAGTCACCTAAGTGAGAGGAGAACCTAATGGGAAGAAAGTATCGAGAAGTTGAGTAACAATGTCATCAGTTGCTGAGAGGTCAAGGATATAGAATGACAGCAGGGATGGAAAGATCAAGAGGGGGGGGGGGGATTTCTCAGGATGGGAGAGATGTGTAGAGAATGACTGAAAATAGGCAAGGAAGTGGGGATAACAAAAGTATGTATTTGTTGGAACAAAAAGATGGAATGGGGTCACTTGGACAGATAGAGGGGTTCGCCTTGGTTAGGAGAAAAGTCACCTCATCATGTCAGACAGAAGTGAGATTGGAGTGATACGAAATGAAGAAGGAATTCTTAATGAATAGCCTTGATATTTTTCTGCAGAATGAGGCAAGGTTCTCAGATGAGAAAGTGGGGGAGAGAAGGAACATGATGGGTTTTAAGAAGGCAGAAAAGTTTTGGAAGAGCCACTGTGGAAAATGGGATAACTTGGCAAGATAGGTATAGAAAGCCAAATTGAGGTTGTATGCATAAATTTGTAGTAGACTCAGAATAGGATTTTTTCATCTTAATTCAGCAAGCATACATGTAAGAGTGAAGGTAAAGAAAAGGGGAGTGATACAAAGTTGTGACTTGCAAACTGGACAAAGTGAGGCTAAGGAGTCAAGAGAGGAGAAAGATATAGAATTGAACTGGTATTAGATATATGATTCTGGGCAAGTCATAAACTCTTTGTGCCTTATTCTGTGTGTCAGTAAAATGAGATTGCATTTGTTGTCTTTTTCATCTCTTTCAGTTCCAATTGAGAGCACCGCACCCAAGGAAAGATGATAGATTTATGATCCCAAGTAGGACTAGAGTGGAAGTTTATCAGTTACATTAGAAAAACAAGTAGATCAAGGAAGAGATAGGTATATAGGTGATAGAATACAAACAGATGACAGCAAAAATAACTATTCAACTTGTCTTTAGGGTGATCTACTTTAGTAAAAGAAGAAAAATCTTCAATTTAAGCTAGAAATAACAGAACAAATGTTGACAGGAGGGAACTGAAGACCAAGATAGATAACCTTAAGAATCATGTAGAAGCTAATTTAATGAGTGAAAATAGAAAAAATGCCACCTCCATTTTGAAAAACAGACAAACTTATTTTCTGAATACAGTTTGCTTAAGGGCAATGCCAGCAACATCCTAGAATATAAACAAATGTTCCGTGATCACTTTCTTAAAAGTGATGGAGAGGTAGGGATCCATAGATTAGAATATCATTTATATTAGTTGGATCTGGTCAATGCTGGCAAATTTTTGTTGAATTGCTTTTCCCTTTCCTTTTTAAGTCTTCATTACAAATGATGATTCATCTGATAGGGAAGGATAAATTCAGAGAAATATGTGATATTTTAGAAGGTATCTATAGAAATGTTTTAAACAGTGCTCATTAGAGCTATTATCAGTTCATAAATAGTATCTTACTGAACTAATGTCATTCCCCTATGAGGATGCAAAAAAGCATGTTTTACCTTGATTTTATAAAACATTTGACAAATCCATCATGACAAACCTGTGGAAAAGATCATGGGCTAGTTAGGTCGATGAACAAGAGTAATCAAAGAAATTAATGGATCTGCATAAATTTGGAGAGAAATTAGAGTAGTTTGCTCTAGGGCTTTACCCTTAGCCTTATCTAATTCACCTCTATAAAATTACTAACTTGAAGACAAAGAAGGCATAATCAAATTTTCAGATGATAAAACATTGAAAGGATTGCTTATATAAGTTAAGAATCCAGAACATGATGAGGGTATATAGCCAAACAGTGAAATATTCAGATAAAAATCCTGGTCTACTCATGAAAAAAATCATATTTAGGAAATCATCCAATTTTAATTTCAATCAAGTCAATTTAGTGACTATACATTACATGCCCAGGACTACTAATGATAGAATTAAGTGTAAAATATTGACCCCGCTCTCACAAAACTCAAAACTAATAAAACAGGAGGAAAAAAACCAAAAACCTAATATACATGAAAAAAGTAACAACTGAGAACTAAACTATCCACTAATAATTTTAAGTACAAAGGGAATTTATGAAAGGAAGAAATTAATTTGGACTAGAAAATTCAGATAATTTCATGAAGAAAGGTTCTTGAGTAGGCTTTTGAAGACAGGTAAGATTTGGATAAGCAGAAAAAAAGAGGGAAGGACATTTCAGAAGAATTATCCCAAAAGTGTGGAAGCAGAAAGTTGCATGATTTAGTCCAGAGATGGTGAGACAGTCAATAAATATCTATTAAATACCTACTATGTGCCAGGTACTCTGTGGAAAGCTCAGTGATATTTAAAAAAAAAAAGGCAAAAAAAAGTCCTGCATCATTACAATGAAGGATAAAGAATCATGAGAAATAAGATTAGACAGTCAAGATTAGATAAGACTAAATACAGAAGGCTTTGAATTCCCAGGATAAGGAGCTTGTACCCAACTTAGTTAACAGGAAATTATTGTAGGTTCTTGAGCAGGAGCATAAAAATCATAAAGGGGGCTAATTAGGTTGGTTTTGTAAACTATACAGGAGAGATCAGAGTGTGAAAAAGCTAGAGGTAGGAAAAGCAGCTAGGAAGTTAGTATAAAAATAATAACTCACATTTAATAGTATTACTTTTTTTCTTTACAAAAGCCCTGTAGAGTAAATACTTACAGGGCGAGTACTCTTTTCCTCATTTTATAGAAGAGAAAACAAGATCAGAAAGTTTAAATAGTCTGTCCAAGCTCATACTTATTTAGTAACAGAATGAGAATTTTAACTCAGGTTTTCTGACTCCAAACCCAAATTTTGACAGTTGGGAAATGGAAAGGAAGAGATAAATAAATCTACAAGATGTTTCAGGGAGAAAATGGTAGGACTTGATAAAAGGCTGGATATAAAGGAAATGAAGGAAAAGGCAGTGTTGACTAAAGTTTCTAGGCTGGCAAAATGGAAGAATGTCAGTAACCCTGACCTAAATGGAGTTGGTTAGAAAATATCAGCTTTGAGGGGAGGCTAGAGCACTGGCCCTGGAGTCAGGAGTACCTGGGTTCAAATACAGCCTGTGTGGCCCTGGGCAAGCCACTTAACCCCATCTGCCTTGCAAAAAAGAAAAAAAAAAGAATACCAGCTTTGACAAAAAGATAATGAACAATGAACAGACATTCTGAGTAAGTCAGGTCTACCTTGAGAAAGATGTTAGAACAGAGGTGATATCTTAAGTCATGTTAAATAGATGATATGGATAAGAAGTAAAAGATCAGAAAACTGAAGACAAAAATCTTTAACAGATTTAGAGTCATGTGAAGAAATGAGTTAGAGAGAAGGGGGCAAAGAAGAAAAGGAGTGGTCGGAGTTAGTAGAAGGTTAATTAAAGAAAAAACAGGATTCTGTGATTGAGGGAAAATTCTTAACTAAACAAAAAAAATTGATTAGAGAAAATAAAATCAATAATTGCAATGACATAAAATTGAAAAACATTCCCACAAGCAAAGTCAATTCAGTTCAGAAAAGAAACAGTTAACGGGGGGGGGGGGGGGGAACCTTTGTAACATATTTCTCTAATAGATGCCTGACAACTAAAATATGCAATAAATTAATACAAACATTTAAGAATAAGAGCCATTTCCCAAGAGCTAAGTGCTCAAAAGATATGAAGTTTTCAAATGAAGAAATAAAAACTAGTTAATAAGCATATAAAAAAAAGTTCAAATTTATTACTAATGAGAGAAATACAAACTAAAACAACTCCGAGATTCTACTTACTACCATTAGATTTACAATGAGAAGCAAAAAAAGGAAACTTGGCTCTGTTAGAAGGGGTGTGGGAGGCCAGGAATGCTAATACACTGTTAGCAGAGCTGTGAATTATGGAAAGCAACATTGAATTACACCCTAAAAGTCACTTAACTATGCACATACCACTATGCCCCAGGAATACTATTACCAGACATATACTCTCCAGTGGAACAGAGAGGGGAAAGTATCCCATATGCAAACATATTCATGGCATCACTTTTTCTTACAGCAAAGAACTAAAAAGAAAGTGGAGTCATACAATGAAGAATGGCTAAACAAATTGAGGTTTCCAAATGTAATAAGAAATCACAAATATAACAGTTTCAGAGCAACCTGGGATTAGTATGGACTGATGTAAAGTGAAGTAAGTAAAACTAATGGAAAACTTACACGATGACTACACTAATGTAAAGTAAAACAACTCTGAAAGATCAAAATCTGATTAATGATATGACCAATTAGAACTTCATGAAGCATGTTATAAATCTCTTGGTAGAGAAGTGATGGAATGAATCGTTCTTCACACTATTTAAAGGGAGAGTTGAGGTTGTGACAATGAGAGTTAGTCTGTAGTGATAAGGAAGAAAGAAAAAAAGGAATGAAAAGGAAAGAACATTACCAAAATAACTGAAAAACTGACAAAAGCAAACCAAAAAGTTCAGAAGGGGACATAAGAAGGACAATTTTGAAAATACTGTATTAAATTCAACAGGCACTTTATAGATCACATATAATCCTCCTCTTGTTCTTTTTTGTAAATTGAAATGTTCAAGTTTCTAAATGATCAAGCTCACAATAAAAATAATTTTTTAAAACATTGCCAGAGAAGCCAAGAAATGAGAATTTCAGAAGCAGGTAGTCGACATATATGTTACAGAAGAATACAAGAGAATGAAGACTGAAAATAAAGGCACTAGACTTGACAAGAATTACATCACAAGTAATCTTTAAGAAACAAGTTTCAGGAGCAGCTAGATGGCACAGTGGAGAGAGAGCACTAGCCCTGTAGTCAGAAGGACCTGAGTTCAAATGTGACCTCAAACACTTAAAACTTACTTAGTTATGTGGCCTTGGGCAAGTCACTTAACCCTTTGCCTTGCAAAAACAAAAATGAAAAAAAGAGGGCAAAAAGAAACTAGTTTCAAATACAACAAAAATTAAAAGATAACTAAACGGAATCCAAACTTTTTAAATAGATACTTTATTTTATTTTTCCAATTACATGTTATGAAAGTTTTTCAACATTCATCCATTTGCATACTTATAAGTCACACATTTTTCTACCACCCTCCCTTCCCACCCCTCTTTTCTCAGCAGCAAACAGTCTGGTAAAAATTGTACATGTACATTTGTGTTTAACATGCTTACATCTTAGTCTGGAATCCAAACTTTGAGAAATAAAAGCAAATAAAAGTCTAAGAGAACATACCCCACCCCTTGTCTCAGCAGAGAAGGATAAATAGGGGGAAAATGTTGTGTATATATTCAAACATCATCACTCTATTAACTATTTTTGCTTAAGAATAAATTTAATCATTTTTCTTTGTTTCAAAGGAGGCAAGGGGAGAAAGTATTTTTTTTGATACTTTTTTTTTGTACATCATTATCTCGTCCCAGTGATGCCTCCAATCTTCCACAGAATCCTCTCTTTGTAACTAGTACCCACAATAAACAGGGCAAATCAATGAATTGGCTGTGTCTGAAAATGTATGCCTCATTCTAAATCCACAGTCTACAGCCACCTTGCTTCTCAGAGACAAGAGCAATGGGGAAGGGAGTACAAACAAGGACAGTAGCTCCAGAAATGATCATGATAAACCAGTCATCCATAAAACATTTTTAAAAATCTGATCTTTTCAATATAATAATAGGGATAGAATCTAGGCTAGAGATATCAATAAGGCAGCAGGTAAGAGAAAGAAAATGTGAGACTATACTTTCAGAAAGTCTGACATCATGAAATTAGAAAACAGATTAGATGATGGCTAGGAAAAAAAACAGCAGCATCAACAGGGAAAGGTGATGAAGATCTGCTAATATATCTGATGACAGAATTATGGCAAGGGAGAGACTGGAATTACTAATGAAGGAAAGGATAATAAACAAGTTTTCTCAAGAGGTGGAAAGAACAGGTTCAAATATCGGGGATAAGATTAGCTTTAGAGAAAATTAGGGGAAAAATTCTTTCTTTGAGGCAGGACAAAAGAAAAATTAGCTAAATATAGAAAGTGATAAGATTGGGGTGAACAATTAAACTATGTAATGGAGTTTCCCCATATCAGATGATGTCAGTCTTCATAAAGTAGCAAAGTACTCTAAGAATTAAGGACTTTTCTACCAATAGAGATGCTTCTATCCATGAGTACAGTTTCCATTCTTCTCCCCCTAATTCATTAAGCTCTTCCATCTCAGAATTGTCTGTCTTCATATCTAAACACGAGTGCTGTGCAGTTGTTGTTGCTAAATATTTTGTATTTTAATTTTCCATTATCTGAATCAGGAATTTTCTTTTCTACCTATTGCCTGCCTCCCCCTACATCTTATCTCCCCAACCATTATCCTTGCTCACTATCAACAAACATATATTATTGTAACACCAACTTCCACCAGTGAACATCAAAGAACTCTGATTGAAAACGTACTATATCATATGTAGAAATGTACAAGTACTTCTATTATGATGCTGGCAGAACTGTTCATCTATTTATCTGGCAACATATGTTAAGAGTTACAAAACTCATGATCTAATAATTCTAAGACTTCACTAATGAGCAAAAGTCCCAGGTAGACAAAAATTTTCATAACGGTTTATTTGCAATAGTAAAAAACCAAGAAACAATACCTATCAATGCAGAAATGGAAATATCAATTGTGAACAATACAATGAAGTATTATTGTTGCATGAAATGACAAATAAATAAATATGGAAAATTATAATAAAACCCAAAAAACTCCAGTAAAAGTCATATACACATACAATGAATATACCCAGAAAGGAGCACAGAACATATGTTGTTAGAGTTTAGAGTTTTATTCCCTTTTATCAAAATGTCTTTAGTTTGGACATTAATTTCACATCATTTCAATGAAATCACAAACTATAACTTCTGTGGACTAATAAATGAAAATGCTACTCATCTTCTGAAAGAGAGGTAATAAACCAAAGAGCAGAATGAAATATGCATTTTCAGCCATAATCAATATATTTGTTTTGCTTGATGATGTTTTACTTTTTTAATCATAGTGGAGTGAGGCTAAAGAAAGGAGGGGTAGCAACAGTTTTCTTTAATGAAAGAAAATGAATATCATTTTTTAAAATGCAGAAATAAAAATAAAGAGAAATTCAGAAGGAAATAAACAGAACATCTCTGAAAATAACACAATGAATTTAGTATATATACTCAAGAGGAAAAGCAAACAATATTATACAGAATCATGATTTTATGTATCATCTTCATCTGTTCTACTTTAGATAAAGAAAATGCTGCCTGTTTATTGGTCGCAACAAATTCAAGAATTTTCCATTTCTAAATTATTATCAACAAGCATTTGTGAAATGCCAGCTACATGCCAGGTCTTTTACTAGGCACTGAGGCAAAGACTTTCAGTTGGAAAGCTCAAGAAAGTCTTCACATTCTTGATGGTGGCACTAGATCTGAGCCCTGTAGATTACAGTAGAGAGAGGTCACTATGGGGATCGAACAGTCTATGCAAAGGTAAAGGAGTCAGGAGTGTTGTATCTAGAGAAAAATAAGAGGACTGGCATGGGTGGATTACAAAGAACATGAATAGGAGTATCATATAATAAGGTTGGAAAGTCAGGTTAAAATCATGTCATAAAAAGCTTTGAATGCCAAAGAATGAAGGAGTTTGTGTTTGATTCTAATGCAAGAGAGAACCCCTGAAGTTTATGTTTGATTCTAACGCAATAAAGAACCCCCGAAGCTTATGCCATGGAGCATGGCAGTCATGTGGCCAGACCTGTACTTTAGAAAAATAACGCTGGCAGATGTGTGGATGACTCCATTGGAGTGAAGAGAGATGGGGCAATCAGAGGCTAATTAATGGGAGACTATTTTAACAATCCAAGTGAGGGGTCATTAAGATCTGAACTAGGGTGCTGACCAAATGGGGAAAAGGGGATGAATGTGAGAAATGTCAAAGAAATAGAAATGATGGAATTTAGGAATAGATTCTGTGTGTGGGGAGACAGAAAGTGATGAATCAAGAGTGAGCCCAAAACTGTGACTCTAAATGATTGATGAGTGGTGGTGGCCTCAACAGAATCAGAAAAATTTAGAAGAGAGGTTAATTTGGAGCAAGGGTGTGAAGAATGAATCTGTTTTGGAGATGTTTAGTTTTGAGTTATTCCTGGTATACCGAGCTTTAAATGTACAATTGGCAGTGAAGTGTCCTGGATCTCAGGCAAGAGAATGGCACTGGGTAGATCTTAGAATCATATGCATAAAGATCATAAATGAATTCATGGAAGCTTTATTAGGTCACCAAATAGGAAATTACAGAGAAATAAGAGAAAAGAAATCAGAACAGAAGTTTAGGGTACAGTATATTCACATTTAGGTTGCATGATATAGATAAAAAGTCAACAAAGAAGACTGACAAGAAACAATCAAAAAAGCTGAGATCAATCCAGGAAAAAAGAAACTAAATAAAAACCAAAAAAGAAAGAATATGCAGGAGAAGAACATCATCAGCAGTATTAAATGCTGAAGAAATAGTCCAGAAGGATGAAAACTGGGGGGGGAAAAAAACCGTTACATTTGGCAAATAAGACTTGTAACTTTGCACACAAGAGTTTCAAATGATGAGATTGGAAGCCAGACTGAAGAGGGTTTAAACAAGAAAAATCATAGAGAGAAAACAAAAGCTATTAAGTGGAGACAGCTTTTTCCTAAAAATCTGGCTGTGAAAATAAGGAGAGATACACAATAGCTTGAGGGAATGATAGGGTCAAGTGAGGATTGAGATTTATTTTTAGTATCAAATAATATTTTTTTCAAAAGAGTAAAAACTCACTTGGGGTTAAATCAGGCTATTAATGAAAAATCTGAATTATATGCAATATTTCTTTTAATTAGCATTATCAGGGAATGAAGCACTTAATGTAAGTGAAGGAAAAGAACCATAATTTGAGTAGAACTATAAGAATATTCTTTAAATGCCCAAACTTTTTTCTTTATTTGAACAATGCTATTGGAAATCTTTCCAAAAATTATTGCACGTATTTTCTTAACCAAGGAATAATAAATATAATTTATGAAAAAATGGTCATCATCATCATCATTATTACTAATATTTACTGTGCTGCTACTATCTAACAGACTGGGTGAGATATGAGGAATATAAAAAAAGATATCCTGTCTGCTCTCATGAAATTAACAATCTATTTGAGAAGATAGATCTTGTACATAATTTCTCTGAACCTCAGTTTCCTCATCTATAAATATAGGAATATTAATACTTAGACTATCTAACACACTTGTAAAAAAATACTACAAGATTATGCTTGGCAATTCAAAAATGTTTATTGTTTCACTGGTTGAAAAGTGCGTTATTATATAAAGATATTATAAAGTAATAAATAATAGATGGAAGCATGCTACATACTAAATGAACCCATCCTTTCTTGCTTTAATTTCTTCTACTTTTGTGGCTCTACATACAGATATTGTTTCTCTAACCTCTAATACACTATCCCTTTCTCTTTATATAGATAAGCCTGACCCTTTCTACAATGACCAGCTAAAGTCTCACTTCCTTCAGGAAGTCTTCCCCAAGATCAACATGGAGAAATTGCTTAACTTTAAGATCACTAGGTTAACGTTAATTCAAATTCCAGCTCCAATACTTATTATGTATTCAAGGAAAATTCATTTAACCTCTCTGAGTCTCAGAGTTGATTTAAAAATGAATCTAACAAAACATTCACTGCCTACATCAAAAGGCTGCTGTAAGGAAAAGACTTTAAATCTTCATTCAAGTGGTATGAGTATAAGATACTACTATAAGACAATAAATGTTAATAGTAATTCAGAGAAAGGCATTATTACTGAGGTATTTAAGTTGAGCTCTGATGGCAGGAGGGTCAATAAGCAATATGCAAAGAAAAGAAGGTAAGGAATTAGGAGCATAGGAACAATATTTACAGCAAAAGTTTCAAGGACTGCAAAGCATAAAAAGGTAAGGAATGATAGCCACAAACCAAGGTCATGTACACAAAAATGGGCCAAGTATAAGCTCTACTGAAAAGAGAAACAGCAGACAATTACAGAGACCACTAAACTTTTCTCTCTTGAGTCCTACTGCCCAGATACTCATCACTTCTGTATTCTGCCCACTGCTTGGTATATATCTATTTCAAGACATGAATGGGAGAAACTCTTGGCATTTATTGTCATCAACATTACCTTCCATTTAATAGGATGTTAAGAAATATAAACATTAATTTATCTTTATATTCTCTAAGAACAGAAATCAAAATAATGGGTTTCTGTTGTGAAAACATATAAGTACCCTAAATAAAAATATACAAGTTTCTTACCAAGTAGAATTTGAGTTTATTAATGTTCTTAGGGCATAAGTCCACAGATAATTGTCTTATCATACATGCAATCAATTCCTGATTACACTAAGTCCTCACTGTTCATTATCTAAATTATTCTTCATTTCATAGTCTAAGGCAAGACGACTATCATTTCATCAGTTCAAGAGGTCCCAACACTTTAGACTCTAGGTTGAACCTATGGTTGAACCTCTTTTATACTGAGGTCTAAAAGGCAGTAGAGAGTTATTCAGAAATTGAAGGGGGACACTGGTAGGGGAGGGAGAGAATGAAAGATTCTGTGTGACAAGATTGCTCCCATATTTAAAAGTTCACCGTTTGAACTGTTTGAGGTTTTCTGCCAGATTGTCATGTAATCCTCACAAAGGTTTCCACAATAACTTTCTGTATCTGCATTAGTGGAATCAAAATCACTTGTGATTTTTTTTGATTTTGTGATAATCCATATAATTGAATAATTTATAAATCATATATTATTTTACACAGAAAATTTAAATAATAAAAACTTACACCTTCCTATAATTTACATTTTTCTCTTCAAAATTGTTCTATTCAAAAAACTAAAGAGGACCTATAACATCTTCTTAACCAGCACATTTTTCTCCTATGACAAAATACAATGCATTAGTAAGTATTTAATACCTTGAGAAATTGCTACTAGGTAGATACCTAATGTTACATTAATCTATCCCTTGTGAAGGCTCTGCTAGTTGCCTAGCAAGAGTTAAATTCATAATGAACACATTGCTTGGTGCCCCCAGAATGCTGTATTGTTGTTGCTGATATTATGGCTTATTTATTGAAAAAAATCGAGCAAGTCTGGAGCAGGAAGAGACCTTGAATGTCATCTAATACAACTCCCTCATTTTATACATGAAGGAATCAAAGACTGTATTTTCTTCAATTTATTCTTTCTTATATTTGCAACAATTTCCTTCAGCCCCCTGAAAAGATAGGAAAGGATGTTTCTATGGCTTATTAGGTTAATATAAAAATGTACTAACATTCTTCAAACATACATCATCTGAGATTACCGTATACTTCTTACTTATTGTTCTTACAAGAAGAGTTCATTTTTGTACCAATGGCTGGTGCATTTTACTATATTCATTCAATTTATTACAATTATTTGCACTGGGGAAATTCTAAGGTACAGCATTTCTTATGAAAAAATTTTTACATCAATTTTTATTCACAAAGAATGACTCAGATTATTTTAGTAGAGTATATACATCAACAAATAAAAAAGTTTGTAATTATCATAAGTATATATAGTATATAAGTAGCAAGAAAAAAGCTATACAAATTTCCCTCCAATTTAGTATTATTTAGTATTAGTCTCTTCTTAAAGAATTTTTAAAAAACCAAAGTACCTCACTAAAATTTTATATATACATATTTCCTTAACTCCCACACCAATGGAATCTATTAATAGGGACACAGGTGACAATCTACTTGCAAATATATATTCTTATTTCAAGGAGGAAGATTACTGCTGTCCAAGCAGACAATATCCTTTAATAATTTGAGGATACCTAATTACAATAGGCAGAAGAGCAACACAAAAAGGGCACTGTGTTTATGACACTTGGATTTGAATATGGACTCTACTACTTATTTCATGTGTGACCTTGGATAAGTCAAATCATTTAACTTTGGCAGGACTCAGGGATTCTTAATCTTTTTTTTGCATCTGATGATATTTCAATCATTTCTGAGAATGCATGCAATAAAGTCACAGGATTACAAAGGAATCATACCAAACTACAGTTATTAAAAATATTTTTAAAAGATCTTGAATTGCAGGTTAAGAACTCCTGATCTAAAAATCAACTCTAAAGGCTTTCACTTCCAGTTCAAAATTCTATAACATTCTCAAATGAAAACTAGCTCCTCCCTCTTATTTGACCCTTTAGCATCTTGTGTCAGAAGGGACTTGTAAAGGTCATCCAACCCTATAGTTCATTCCTTGCAGTAAGCTTCTCTGTAACACATCTGTTACTGGTGGAGTAGAACTGCTTAGAAATACACTAAAATGAACTTAGAAAATGTTGGCTTTTGTAAATTTCTTTAAATTCCAAGTCAAATCTTAATTCGAGTTTGGTAACTATGTTTTTCCTTAATTAGGAAATTAATGGGAAAAAAAGAGGGAAAGAGGTTAGATCTGCTAAGCACCTAGACATAGGAGTGAACTAAAAGTTTCAGAAATTTGAAACAGTTGAGAAGGCAAATTTGAATTGAATCCTTATTTGGAAAAGAGGCTTAACATCTCTCTTCCTTAACTACACCAACTCTAATTATTGTAGATAATTAGATAAACCTGTGATTGCAACATATTTAAAAAAAATAAAGCATCCTTAGGATAGCATTGAATATTAAAACAGACATCTGTGTCTTAGAAAAGAGAGAGCCCTTTAGAGATATGTGGAAAAAGAGTAAGAAGGAAGGTGAAGAGATTAACCTGTGCTTGAATTACAGATATTCACAAACTGATTAAGCAAGTATTAGTTAATTTTGTTATGATATCTGAACAAGTTCATATGTTCAAGAATTACCAAAAACAAAATAATCTTGGCTGGGGCTAATTTTATTTTCTATAATTGCACACAGTATATTCCACTTTAAAGCTAGCTAGGTGGTGCAATAGCTAAAGAGCTGGATCTGGGGCCAGGAAGATCTCTGTCCACAGCTGCCATCTCAGACACTCCCCAGCTGTGTGACCTGGGGCAAGTCACTTACTCTTTCCAGGCCTCAGTTTCCTCATTGTAAAAATGACGCTGATCATAGCACTTTCATCACAGGACTGGGTAGATCAAATGAGATCATCTGGAAAGTGCTTTGCAAGACTTAAAGCACCCTATGAATGTTAGATAAAATGTAATCATTCATTTTCTTTCAGAAACAAGATATCATATAATTAGGGCTGGAGAAAACCTTTGGAAGTCATCTAGTGGGGCGGCTAGGCGGCGTAGAGGATAAAGCACGGGCCCTGGAGTCAGGAGTACCTGGGTTCAAATCCGGTCTCAGACACTTAATAATTACCTAGCTGTGTGGCTTTAGGCAAGCCACTTAACCCCATTTGCCTTGCAAAAAACCTAAAAAAAAAAAAAAAAATCATCTAGTAAGACCCTTAATTTTATAACTAAGGATAATTAGTGAAGTGACTTGTCTAGGGTCCTAAGCCTGGTTTTCTGATTCTAAATTCTACATTTTTAAATTTATAATTATAACAGAAAAAAATTATTTGGTTATAACACACTTTAATAAACAGACTAAATATGAGTTATAGAGTTTAGATAATGAATAAGTCATTGTCCAGCTAGAGGCCTACATCATATACTATATTTATATTTGTATAGAAGGACAAGTTCAGACTTGTTTATGAACTATGAAAGAGGCTGTTTTGAATTAAAATTCAAAATTCACAGTACTAATTAACCAAAATCTAAGAAGTATTACAAAATTGTTCATGTCTCAGAAAATAATCATTAAAAATTATCATTTTTAAGTACTGTAGTCTTGAAAATGACCAATTAGATCTATAAAGAATTATGCTTGCTGAGCAAAACATTTTTAATAAGTTACACATTATACCTATAAATTGATACTATTTCTTAGGGGAGGCCAAGAACAAGGAATTTCATTTTTTAACACATCTTCCTTCTATGCAGCCAAAAGAAATTCAGTCTTTATACTATTAAATGTATTCATTATTACTATCTAGTTTATAATTAAAATATTAAAAGTGAATACAATACATATAGTATAAAAAGGGAAGTAATTTTGTAAATAGGATCTCTAAGACCCAAAACTAAATGTCAATGTGCTAGTATGATTTAAAAATAGATATAATTAGATATGTTAAGTTTAAGATGTTTGTTTCTAAGTTTTCAGAACAGGTGCTAAGAAAGACCTGATTTAGACCACCACTGTAGGTAAGGAAGCGAAGTTTCACACATGTTAAAGCTATCATGAGAGTTAAATTGTAAAAGTTAAATGAATATGAAGCAACAAGAGGGAGAGAACACTCAATAATCCATGAGAAAAAATCTAATACCCACTATTCAAATAATTTTCATTGTTCTTAAAAATTCCCTATATAACTATTCTAATGATTCCTTTAATAAGAAAAGATGAAGGTTCATTTATTTTACTCTCCTCCTAAACAAAAAAGGATATTCTATTTTCTAAAATGCTCTATCTTAAAGAATTTTAGTAGCCATTTTGTCAACTTGGACATGATACCTCATCTAAATGTAATGAAAACATGGAAGCTTAGTTCAATTTGATGATGATTTCAGGGAAGCTAATTTATATCACGCTGATAGAAGAAATTGTATTTTTGTTAAAAATCTCAGTAGTAAAGGCCATAAAGTTAAGCATTCCCCCTCAGTTAGGTATTTTTGAGTCCTGTACATATTTTCAAACTGTAAAGAAAAAAGAAATTTATTTATCTGACCTATTCCTGGTAAGTTCTCATGTGGAGATCCAAAAAAATTTCTGCATTAAGATATACTTTAATGTTTTTGTAAATATGTACTGCAAACAAAATACTCAACTGCCAACCACAGTAAAATGTGAAACCATTAATTGACCTATTTCACATTTCCAAGATAACCTGACACATGGACTATCTGAATATTACTATCTGAAAAAAGGCCTGTTCCACTTTTCAAACTTAGTACATTTAATTTCATTACTATGCTATAGCAAATGTTATGCAAAGACCAAATATGCTGCAGATAAAGTTCTAAAATAAAAACTGAGGATATTCGAAGGTAATATTCCTAGTAAAAATGGTGGGCCTATTTCTATTTGATCTCTAGGATTTGTTTAACATAAACATTAGAATTCTATTTTTTTTGCATTCTTAAAAAAAAGCTAACAACTTCATTCTTAACAATACTCTACTTTCCTTAAAAAGAATGTTACACCAAAAAAAAAAAATGGCAGTTAATATGAAACTCCAAATGAATTAAGAATCAGCTATAACCAAGAGAGGTTTTGTTATTATAATAAGCACACCTTACAGAGAAACAGGTTACCTGAGTCAATCAATCTACTTTGTTATGAAAAAACCACCATCAAGTAGGAACTCCTCTTAATACTGAATTATTGAATTGCCATCCACTAACAAAAGAAATAATAATAATAACAATAATAATAGCAAAGAGAGCATTTGAATTGACTGGATCTTGATCTTCCAACATCCTCAAGTATAGTAAAAGAAATAATTGCAAGCGACTGGAAGGCAGTTTCTAATTCCCTAAAAAAACGAAAAGATCATACCACCTTCTGGGAGACTGCACACTTAAAATTAAAATGTCATGCTTTGGCTAAGTAATTTTCTTCAAAGGAAATGCAAAGAATGAATTCCTTCTGGAAGGCTTACAGTCTCGGAATAAACAAGACAAAAACATCTAGAAGGAGTAGCTAAGCCAAAACAGAGAGAGAGACACACACACACACACACCCCATCAGGTTTTACGCTGCATATTAATATTCTTACGCACAATGGTGTGTTTGGCGAAAATTCACAATACGCTCCTTCCCCTCGCCCTGCGTGAATGCAACAAGGAGTAAACACATTTGCCGTTCCCCAGTGCCAGGGCCGCGCTCCCACCGGGCGATCTAACTTATTTGCTATCCTACAGCGAAATATCCAATCACTCGTTCATCTGCAGCCACAATGGGGAGAGGGGGGATGTCTGGGGAGCCCGGTCCAGGCTGGCACGCCGAGCGGGGCACACGCCTCCGGAGGTCCTCTGAGGGTGCAGCAGGCTCGGGAAACCCACATGCAACGAAGGCATCAGGCGGCTCCCGGGCTCCCCCTCCCCTTCGCCCCTCTGCAGCAGAAACGTGCCCGGGCTTTTCTGCCCTGCGATGGAGGATCCTCTTACCAGATGGAGTTCTTGATCTTGTGCTGCAGCGCGCGGGCCTCCGTGCCCGGCAGCCCGGGCACCAGGGCCGGCAGGGCCGCCCCCGGGCTGGCCGTGCCGGGGGGGAGCCGCTGATGGGCATCGGGCTGCTGTGCTGGTTGTTGTTGTTCCTCTGCCATCGCTGCTGGAGGGGGAGGGGGAGGGGCCGGGGGCGGGGAGGGAGGAGGAGGAGGAGGAGGAAGAGGAAGGAAGGAAGCTGGATCAACTAGGCCTTTACCCCGGGGCTCGAGTGAGTGGCTTTCTCCCGCTGCCGGGGGGACATCACCGGGCAGCCCGGGCGGCTCCGCGCGCGGGGGGAGCCTCAGCGGGGCAGGGGCATCCCGGCCGCCTCAGCCCGCGCCGCCGCCGCCGCCGCCTCCCTTCGGGGCCGGCCGGGGAGGGGGCGCTCGACGACGACGACGACGACGACGACGACGACGACGGCCGGGGGTGGGGGCTCCCCCGAGCCCGGGAAGCGCGGCTCCGCCGGGCCTCGGCCGCCTCGCCTGCCCCGGCCCTCGCGCCGCCCGGCCGCCTCCCTCCCGCGCTAGCTCGCTGCCCTCCTGCTCCAGCCTCCCGCCTCCCGCCTCTGCCCGCCGCCGCCGCCGCCGCCGCCGCGGCCGCCGCTGCCCTGCCAGCCCCGAGGCAGCCCGAGTGCGCGCAGCCGCACTGCGGCCCGCCCGGCGCAGACGGCGAAAACACCTACCGCTCAGACGGCGGCGGCGGCAGGGGAGGGGAGCTGCGCGCGGGTGTGTGTGCGGTGAGCACAGGCACGCACCCCGGGGAGGCCCGCTGCCCGCCCAGCGTGCGGGGCGCGGCCGGGAACAGGTGGAGCAGAAAGGGGCCGCCGACCCAGGCGCCTGGCAGTGCTCGGGCCGAAGGGAGGCTTCTCCTAGTAGGAGCCCAAAGGACCCCGAAAATGGCCCTCGCCCCGTCCAGCGGGTGAAGGGGGCCGTGCCTCCTCCGCTGGGGAGCCGCAACAGCGCGCAGGAGGGGAATGGGCCACGGCTTTAGGCCTTGGACTTTGCAGAGGCTCCCAAAGAGGAGGGGCTCCGGTTTCTCCGGCTGCCCGGAAAGTTGACCTCGCTGTCAACCCTCTGACAAAAAAGAAAAATCACTTCATCAATCAATAAGCCTATCTTGATTGACTACTATATGGCCAGGCACTGTGGCTGGAAGCTGGGCTACAAATACGAGACAGATGGCCCCTTCCTTCAAAATCCCTACATTCTACTATGTGGATAAAACGGCAGATTACATATGATAAGGAGGTGCAGCATATACACAATGAGATTCCTGGCCTCCCTGCACCCATACAACCGTCCATCTCTGCCCCTGCAGTGTTGAGTCCTGTTGTGCCTGACCTGGGCCATGCTCATTCCCCGTCTGCCACCCTGGTCACTCTCTATAACTAAACGTCCTTCTTCCTCCTCTCTACCTGTCTGAATTCAATTTAAGTAACCAGGAACTCTGCCCAAATCTTTCAGATAGATGATTTAAACAACCATAATCACTGAAGGATGATACATTTCCCCAAATTCCCCCTGCCTTTCTTTCCCTTATTAACTGGGCTTGAAATCAACCTTTTGTGTACACATCTCTGTTAACATCCTATCCTAAAACTGGGCTACCAATTCAATTTAATAAACATGTTAAATGCCTATTATGTGTAGGGTTAACTGGGACAGGGCCCATGAATAAAACAAAAATGACAGTCTTTGCCTTCAGTAAATTTACATTCTACACTGTGTATGTGAGTATATTTATGTGATGCATAAACATAGATATATATGTTACATGTATTTATTCATATATAAATATACATATATGTATTTATACATGTGTATAATTTCAAGGAAAATGGGAAATTTCAAGAGGGAAAGAACATAGTTGAGAACATCCTGAAAGGTCTCAGTATTTGCTTCCAAGGAAACACTTTCTCTGTGCTGAAAGTACAAAGAAACCTTCAAAATACTCTTTGCCCTCAAGGAATTCACTTTCAAATGGGGGGAGACAACATAAAAAGCAACTATATAACTACAAGATACATGTAAATTAAATTGGAGAATATCTCAAAGGTTAGACATTACTAAAGCAGGAGGGAATGTGTCTATAAATGACTAATACAAAAAGTGGAATTTTAAGTTGAGATTTTAAGACAGCCAAGAGGCAAAGCTGAGATAGGAGAGCTTTCTAGGCATGAGAGATTTACAAATTCAATGAAACTACAAAGTTCTAGGAGGTGGAATGATATGTCAGGAAGGACCTAGAGGCCAGAATCACACTTTATAGAATGTCTAGGACAGGAGTCTAGAAAGGGAGGAAGGACTCAGGTTATGAAGGGTTTCAAAAGTCAAAGGATTTATATTTGCTCTCGAAAGTAATTGGGTATCATTAGAATTTAGATGACATGGTTAGACCTGCACTTTAAGAAGATTTCTTTGGCAGCTGAGTGAAAGATGCAGTGGGGAAGAGAGTTGAGTCAGGGAACCAAAGAGAAGACATTGGAATTATGCAGATATGAGGAGATTGAGGCCTATATCAGGATGGTAACTGTGTCAAAGAGAAGAATGGGTAAATGTGAGACATGTTATAAAGGTAGAATGGACAGGACTTGTCAACAGATTGGGTAAGGACCAAGAAATTAGAGAACTAAAGACAGTTGGTTGTAAGCTTGTGTGACTGTAAATTCTGTACCGCTATGGGGGGGGGGGGGTGCAGAGAGAAATACAATTAATTCCATTTTGGATTTATTTGGTTTAAGATGTCAACAAAACATTTAGGTCATGATATTTAAATAGGCAGTTTGAGATGTAGGACTGGAGGTAAGAAAGTTGAAGTCCAGTCGCCAGATAGAAGTCAAAAGATTTGGTGATGGCCTAGTATGCAGTAGATGACCTTGGGGGTTTTGACCAAGCTCTAAGCTGCTTCATTCAACCACTTTCATGGGAATTGAAATATACTTGGGATAGACATCCCCCCAACTCACCAAGTGATTTGAACCTATCAGTTACCTTCAACCTGGTATAGCTCATCTGCTTAAGATAGTTTACCTAGGTGTAGCCACTGTACAGAATACAGCTTCTTGGAGCCACAGATGAAAGTTGGGTGAAGGTAAACACCAAAGGTAGATGAGCTGCCTTGAAAAGAACTTAGTAAAACCCTTACACAAGAGGTTCTAGTCCTCCATGAATATGTGATAAGCAGGAAGAATAGGGTTAGGAGGAGGCAGGGATACATGGAAGAGTGGATTACAGTTTTGGATTATAGACCTGTTATGATGACTCCTGTCTGGAGCTGAAGTGGACTGGAGCTACAGGTTAAAGTATAGATTTAGAGCCGAAATAGACCTAAGAGACCATCTAGATTAACTTACTCAATATAACTCAGGGTCTTCTGCCAATAGTATTTTTCTAGTTCCTAGATGGAACACAGCAGATCTGTAAATCATCATAAAAGAGATGATAATTGAACCTCCAGTAGTGGATGAGATCACTAAATGAAACAATACAGAGAAAAAAAAGAGAGCCCAGAACTAGAATACCTATGGTTAGTGGTTACTACCTACTAGAGAAAGACTCAGCAAAGTAGACTGAGAAGGAACAGTCAGACATGTGGGAAGAAAGCCAAGAGAGAACAGCCAAAAGCAAACAAACCCTAGAATAAAGAAAGTATCAAGGACAAGATGGTGGTTGACATTTAGTCTGTCAAATATTTATCAAGCACCTATTCTTTTCAAGAAGTGTGTTAAATTCTGGGGGATATAGAAAGAAGCAAAAGGCAGACCTTGTCCTCGGGGAACTCCCAATCTAATGGAGAGACAACATGCAAACAAATATCTACAAACAAGTTATATAAAGGATAAATAGAAAACAATTTAGAGAGGAAAGATATTAGAATTAAAAGAGGAAAGGCTTCATGTAGAAGATAAGATTTTTATTGAAAGAAGCTAAGAAAGTCAGTTGGCAGATATAAAGAAGAGGAACATTACAGACAGGGGACAGACAGAGAAAAATATCCATTTAAAAACTGGAAGATAGAGTGTCTTATTTGTGGAATAGCTAGGAAGGCAGTGTCACTGGACGGAAGAATATATATGGTGGAGAATAAGAAGTAAGAAAACTGGAAGGGTAAAAGAGTTAAGTTATGAAAGGCTTTGAAGACTGAATAGAGAATTTTTGATATATTTGATCAAATATACATATATATATGTATATTTGATCATGGAAGTGATAGGGAGTCACTGGAGTTTTTTGAGTAGGTTGAAGCTGTGCTTTAGGAAATTCACTTTGGTAAGCATATGGAGGATGAGATCTGAGATAGGTAGACTCACCAGCAGGCTGTTGCAATAGACCAGGCATGAGATGACAAAGGCCTGTACTGAAGAGGTGGAAGCATCAGAAGAAAGAATGGGGTGTATACAAGAGCTGTTGCAAAGGTAAAATTGATAAACCTTGGCAATAGATTGGATGTGGAATTAAGGGAAAGTGAGAGGTTTAAGATGACACCTAGGTTTCAAGCCTGAGGGACTGGGGAGGCTTGTATTGTCCTCAATAATAATATTTAAGGTTGGGGCTAGGGTAGGGGTAGTGGATGTAAGGGGAAAAGATGAGTTCAGTTTGGGACATGTTGAGTCTAAGATGCCTACTGGACATCCAGTTCCAGATGCCTGAAAGGCAATTGGAGATGTAAGATTGGACAACAGAGTGATAGGTAGATTAGGAAAGGTAGATTTGAGAGTTGTCAGCATAAAGATAATTAAATCCATGGAAGCTGTTGAAATCACCAAGTAAAGTAGTATAGAGGAAGGAAAGAGGGTCTAGAACAGAACCATGTTCTGGACAGTATCAAAGACTGAAGAAAGGCCAAGAAAAATAAGGAATAAGAAATGTACACAGGTTCCCACAATATGTCATGGTATGTCATAGGTGAGCCTTAAGCCTAGAGTCTTCCTGACCCTAGATAGTTCTCTATACACTCTCTTTTTAAATTTTTTAAACTTAAATATTTTATTTTTTCAATTACAACTAAAAACAATCTTTAACATTCATTTTTAAAAATTTTGAGTTCTAAATTATCTCCCTCCCACTCCCCCCCAAGATGGCAAGAAATTTAATATGGGTTATACATGTGTGATCATGCAAAACATATTTCCAAATTAGTCATATTGTGAAAAAGAACACATAAAAAATACACACACACACACACAGAAGTAAAAGATAATATGTTTCAATCTGCATTCAAATTCCATCAGTTCTTTCTTTGGAGCTATGTAGCATTTTCAAAATTGTCTTGGATTGTTGTATAATGGGAAAAAAAGCTAATCGTTCACGGCTGATCATCATACAATATTGCTATTAGCATGTACAGTATTCTGGTTCTACTCACTTCACTTTGCATCCTGTAAGCCTTTACAGATTTTTCTGAAAGCATCCTACACATCATTTCTTATAGCACAATAGTATTCTATCACAATCATATATCGCAATTGTTCAATCATTCCCCAATTGATGGACATGTCCTCAATTTCCAATTCTTTGACACCATAAAGAGAACTTCAATAAATATGTTTGTGTATATAGATCCTCTTCCATCTTTTTAATCTCTGATATACAATCCTAGTAATGCATAGTTTTATAGCCCAATGTAACAATTGCAAATTGTAGTCCAGAATAGTTGGAGCAGTTTAAAACTCTACCTACAATACCTCAGTGTCCCAATTTTCTGATATCCCCTCCAGCATTTATCATTTTCCATTTCTATCATATTAGCTCATCTGAAAGTTATGAGGTAATACCTGTTATCTTAATTTGCAATTCTCTACTCAATAGTAATTTAGAACATTTTTTCATATAACTATAGATAACTTTGATTTCTTCATCTGAAAACTACTTATTCATATTATTTGACCATTTATCAATTAGGAAATCACTCATATTCTTATAAATTTTACTCAAGTTCTTTTTAAGTTGAAAAATGAGGGAGACCTTATCCACTTTAATTCTTGAATCATATCTCTAATGCCCTCATTTTATGAAGGAGATTCTGGATTCTCAAAGAATACAATAGAGCATAAATTCTACAATACTGGGAAGACTTCCTGAATTGGTATAATAATTTTGTTTGCTTTCCAATGACCAATCCAACCAGGTCCAGAGAGGCTCATCTTTAGTAGGATAACCACTAAGTGATGAATCCTTTGGTCATGGCAACCTATGAAACAAAGAAAAATGCAAAATGATCTTCAGTCTTGTTCAACCCCCTTCATTTGTTTCAGTGATGATGGAAAAATAGCAGAAAAGGGGGGGCAGCTAGGTGGTACAGTAGATACAACACCAGCCCAGGAGTCAGAGGACCTGAGGTCAAATTTGGGCCTCAGAACACTTGATAATTACTATGTGACTTTGGGCAAGGGGTCTGAGAATGCTAATCAATCATCCAATCAACAAGCATTTAAGTCTTACTATGTGCCAAACCCTGAGACTATAAATACAAAAATGAAATGTACCAACTAACAATAGCCCAGTTAATATTCTAGAAATTCAAACTGTCTAGAAACATTATTGAAACCTATAATGACTCAAAATATTTGGCCCAACTACACAGAAAAAAAAGGTGTGAAGAATTATATTATTGTCTAGAATATGATAAATTATCAGATAGATAGTCCATAGAGCTTAGATATCAATAAATATATCTTAGAGAGTATAGTATACATGGAAAATGAAACTAAAATTGAATGAGAGGAAGAAAGTGGACCATAATGCTGTTGGGAAATTTTAATTCCTAAAGCATAAAACATCCTCAAAGAAAAATATATGATCAGAAAGTGAAGGAAGGAAATAAGTGTTAATTTTATAGTTGAAGAAACTGAGGTAAATAGAAATTAAGTGATTTGCCCAAGGTCATTCAGCTAGTAAATGCCCCAAGACTGGATTTTAATCCAAATCTTCCCGATTCCAGGTCCAATGCTTTATTTACTGATCTGTGTTTTGGTTTGTTATTCAGTCACATACTCAGAGCAAGGGTTAAGTAACAAGAACTCACATGCAATATAGATAACCTCACAATGTCCAGAGTGCTAGAAAGTAGATCCCCAGGTAGAGAAGTTGCACTAGATGAAAATTGTGGATAATGTGCTGTCATCTTTATGGGAGGGAGGATTCACAAAAGTGAAATTAAAGTTATAGCATGATGCATTTTATCTTCCTTATTAGAGGCTAACATAGAGATCAAAGACTATATATTATTCACCTTTGTAGACTTCAGCATCATTCTTCATACATCATTCTTTTCATTTAAATTTGTGAATTATCCATTTTAATTAGCAATATAATATTATATAATAAAATACAATATAACACAACACAATGTAATGTGATATGATAGCTTTATATTAGTAATAGTTAGCATTTATATAATGTCTATAATGCTGGGTAATATGCTAAGTACTTTACAAATACTATCTTATTTGATCATTGAAACAACCTTGGAGGTGAATATTATTATCCCCTCCATTTTATGTAAACTGAAGCACAGAGAAGTTTAAGTGACTTACCCAGAGTCACACAAGTAAGTTTCTGAGGCTGGATTTGAATCCAGATCTTCCTGACTCCAGGCCCAGTGATCTACCCACCAAACCACCTAGTTGTTTTTCTAGTGACAATTCAGACTTTGATTCAAGTCTTTCCTGGCACATAGTAGACACTTCATACATACTTCTTTCCTTGTCCCTTCTCTTTCCACTAAAGACATGGGGTCCCAATGGAATCATCTAGTAGATTGGAGCTTCTTTGTGACTCTTAATTCATTCTTGTAGAGGCTATGGCCTCCCCTTTGGAAATGAGAACACCTGATCAAATATGGGTGAGACTCCTTTAAGGCCATAAAAATTGACTATGAAGGTTGAGCAGGTAGATAGCTGTATTACATCACCCTAAAATCCAGGAAAAAGGTTAAAAGGTTACACAGAATATTCTCTAGAATTGTGAAATTAACTTCTTGTAACTCTTCAGCTTTGACTTTTTTTGGTCCCAGTTTCTTATTCTATCATATGGATACCCTGGCTACTACTTCAGATCCTTTAGACTTTGGACATGTATGCCATTACTTCCTTACTCTGATGTGAATCCAATTAACCTGGACTTCCTAATATTATGACTGATATTCTGCCTTTGACTAGAGAACCCTAGTGACAAGCACCACTGACCCATCCACCCCACATCTACCCAGAACCCCCTAGCCCTTTACCAATAGATCTAAGACTCTGTTTTCCCTGATCCTACTACTTCTTTGCCCAACCCTAGATATATGATGGTTTAGCAACCAGGAATTCTCATAGATTCAAAATGTACCCTTCTTCCATAAATCCTTCTCTATGGACTCCAATCTACACTAATTTCTCTTTTTTTTCTGAATTCTCATTGCATAATATTTGCATAACATTTTCTTATTTGTTAATCTCAAACAAAACTTCAAACAAAAAGTTTCTTGAAGATTGGGTCTTAAGTTATATTATAGTTCTTTTATATAGCAGGTGCTATAACCCATGATCAAAGAAAATTTTAAAAATACATTTTTCCAAAATGTTTCTTAATAAGTATTTCTGAGTGGTATGGTGACCATTCTGACAGATTCCATTGCTTCTACTCCTTAAAATTACCTTGGATCTCTTTGGTATAATCATATTCATATCTATCTTTCTATCTATACACATAGACAATATATATGGTATACTTACTTATTACATAACCCTTGCTAATGAACATACACACACACATATATATATATATTTGTTTGTTCATACATCCCCAATGTTCCTTAAAAGTAAGAACTATTCATTTTTTTATATCTCCAGCACCTAATACAGTGACTAGCAAATAGTAAGCACTTAAGAAATGCTTGTAAATAAAATAGGCATCTTCATCAAAAACTGTTTATGAAATACATTATTAAAAATAAGGAGTTTATGAAATATAGAGACAGCAAGGGACCTATGTCATTTATTTTTTCCTTCAAATCAGTCCTGCTTTCTTTCTGTTTTCCTTTTCTTTTAGGTGGAATAGTGGAGAGAATGCCAGCCCTGAAATCAGGAAGACCTGAGTTCAAATCCAGCCTCACTTACTAGCTATAATGATCTTGAGCAAGTCATTTAATCCTATTTGCCTCAATTCCTCATCTGTAAAATGATCTGGAGAAGGAAATGGCAAACCAGTCCAGTAACTTTGCCAAGAAAACCCCAAATGAGGTCAGAGCCATGACTGAATCCACTCAACAACTTCTTTAATCTATTACTTCTTATTCCATCTACTTCCCTTGTCCTTGGGAGATGACAATTAGAAAATATAACCATACCTGGTATTATGTTTAGATGAAATAAGTGGTCATTTTTATGCTTTGATTGATTGTATATTGTATATGTATTTGAATGTATATTGATTGATTGTATATGTATTTTCATTTTGCATATTATATGTATATTGTATATGTATTTGATTGAAAGTGTATTAGGGGGGTGGCTAGGTGTTGCAGTGGATAGAGCACCAGCCCTGGAGTCAGGAATACCCGAATTCAAATCCGTCCTCAGACACTTAATAATTACCTAGCTGTGTGGCCTTGGGCAAGCCACTTAACCCCATTGCCTTAAATAATTAAAAAAAAAGTTTAAAAAATTTTTTAAAAAGAAAGTATATTAGAGGGGCAGCTAGGTGGTGCAGTGGATAGAGCACCAACCCTGAAATCAAGAGGACTTGAGCTCAAATTCAGCTTTAGACACTTAATAATTAACCTAGTTGTATTGGGTAGCTAGATGGCCTTGGAGTAAGGAAGATAGGAGTTTGAATACAGCCTTAGTCACTTGACTCTTACTAACTGTGTGACCTTGGGCAAGTCACTTAACCATGATTGTCTCACATCCAGGGCTACCTCCAGTCATCCTGATTTATATCAGACCCCTAGACCCAGATGGTTCTGGAGGAGAAAGTGAGACTGGTACTTAGCACAGCACACCCTCACTCAAATCCAATTCATGCATATGTCATGGCATCACTTCCCTGATGTCATGGTCTTCTTTGAAAATGAAAGACAAACATTATTACCCAGCTGTGTGACCTTGGGCAAGTCATTTAATCCTATTGCCTTGCCAAAAAAAAAAGTATATTAATAAGACTTTGCACTCCCAAGAATCTCCCCCTATATATGCATTTTCCATGCCTGAAATTCTTTCCCTCCTCATCTTGCCTCCTGACTTCCTTCTAGTAGCAGCTAAAATCCCAGCTTCTACAAGAAGCCTTTCCTGATTCCCCCTTAATGCAATGCCTTCACTCCACTTACTTATATACATAACTCCTTTGTATATTTTTACTTCTCTGTTGTCTCTCCCATTAAACTGTGAGCTTCTCAAATCCCCAGTGCTGAGCACAGTGTCTGGGACATACTAAGTGTTCAATAAAATGATTGTTGAATGACTGCCAGAAATTTTATTATTAACAACCCATTCCTTTGGATTAAGTATTGAAGTATTTAGATATCTTCTTTTAAAATACAAATACATCTGAGAAGAGTTAACCCATTACTGTTAATGAGCTTGCCAGGTTTTCTTTGAGCAACATTAGCACACTAGATACCTGGGGCAGGAGGGTCATACAAGAAAAAAAGGTACCAAGAGGAAACTTGAAACACCAAAGACAAAAAATTGGCCAGGCAGTTTTTACTCTAGGATGTGGACCTGGTGTGACACATTGGCAAATCTGTATAGTCTTTTTCATGTGGAAAAACAATGCTCAATGACCCAGAAATGGGCATTATGACAAAGTAAACACATTCCCCATGCAATTAAAACAAATTTTAAGTGAGGGGGAAAAACAGATCGTATAGTTATTCACATACTGAGCAGGGCATTAAAATCAGTTTATTGTATGGTGGTAATACAAATCACTCTTTTGAGAACTCTTTAACAGTTCAAATGTATTTAATATTCTTAATTCTTCAAGTAACATCTACTATGAATGTATATTGCTCTTAGGAAAGAATATTAAATTATATTGACATTTCTTATACCCCCCCAAAAAAACTTTCTGGTTTGTTTGAACTAGCCTTTGTCCATCCAACAAGTTCTCTATGTCCTAGCCACAGAAGAACATAGATCTAGATGTAAAGGAACCTTGGAAGCTATCTAATCCAACCCCTTTATGTTATAATAATAATAATAATAATAATAATAATAATAATAATATTTGTCCTTCATATTTGAAGAAGACCACAATATCAGGGAAGTGATGCAATGGCAAGCACGAGAAATGGATGTGTGTGTGTGGGGTGGGGAGGTTCTATGCTAAGTCATTAACCTCACTTTCTCCTCCAGAGCCATCTGGGTCCAGTGACCAGATATGAATCAGGATGACCAGAGATGGCCCTGTTATGAGGCAGTCAGAATTAAGTGACTTGCCCAAGGTCACATAGCTAGTTAATATCTGAGGTTGGATTCGAACTCCTGTCTTCCTGATTCCTAGTAGTGATATTGTTGGATCAAAGGGCACAGTACCAAAGAGGCTTTTCTTTTTTTTTTTAATTTATTTTTATTAAAGATATTATTTGAGTTTTACATTTTTCCCCCAATCTTGCTTCCCTATCCACTGTACCACCTAGCTGCCCTCATGTTATACATGAAGAAAGTGAGGCCAAGGAACATGTCCACAGTTACCTAAGTACTCAGCATCAAAGATAGAGTTGGAATGCAGATCCTCTGATTCTAAAGTTATTAATCTTTCCATAACACCAACTCCCTTCCCTCCTACCCCAACTCTTCTGAAACCTGCCACATTGGAATCTTGCTGTTTCCTGGTGTAGCATACCACCCCCACAGCTTCTCTACACTCACCAAAGCTTCACTACACAGATGAGTCAACTTATTTGTTTGAGGATTTATTTGCAAGGCAAATGGAGTTAAGTGGCTTGCCCAAGGCCACACATCTAGGTAATTATTAAGTATTTGAGACCAGATTTGAACCCAGGTACTCCTGACTTCAGGGCCCATGCTTTATCCACTGCACCACCTAGCCACCCCTATAGGTCAGCTTCTTGAGGATATCACTAAGGAGCTGTGGCCCCTAATAATGGTAATCCCCTTCTAATGCATCTCCTGATGTTAATGAACCAGTAAAACTCTAATAGTTTCTAGAAAATGGGTATTTACTGGGGAAATATATAGCAAGAGCAATAATTGCAAAATATCTCTACCTCTAGTCCCACAATCCTGAGGATTTAATCTCTATTTGCATATGCATAGTACCTAGGGAGAGTGAACTCAAAATGCAATAGGGGTGAGACTTGTATAATATGTATAACCAAAGCTTACCTGCTAACTTTTTTTTAAATTTTTTTTATTTTTTGCTTTGTGAAGTTCTTCTACATTCCTTTTTTAAATGTAGCTCTCTGATGTACTTGGTATATCCACACCATCCCTGTTTTTAGAATTCATGAACAGCATTTCTCATCATCATGAGGAGTCCTACTCTCTTGCATTTTATTTACGAGTGGTCTATCCTCCTCCATCTGCAGGTTGTTGGTTATCACTGCTCTGGAAGGTTCTCTTCCTAACTCCGGCTTCTGATAACTCTCTCTACTGGCTCTAGAAATCAGTGGTCACCTGGGCACTCCCCTTTTATAATGCCCATTCACCTAAATAAAGAACAAAGAAAAAAAAGGTATCATTTTCTGGGTGTTAGTTGGAAAGAGCCGCCAGGTCCCCCCACCTCTGTGATCTGGGAGTGAAAAGCAATTCTCTTCACTTGAAAACTTTCAGGAAAGAGAGTGAGAGATCCTCTAAGCTTTTGTATACACAGTCTGTTCCAGTTCAGCCTCTTCTGAATCATCTGATCTTTTGGCTTTGAAATCAGTTTCATCATTGGGTCATTTTAATCCTGCGTCATCATGGTTTAAAACTGATTTCTTGGAGTTCCATGAATGAGATTGGAATCAGGTAAGGAATATCTGCAAATGCTCACTAAAAGTTACCAGGAAGAGCAAATCTAGACCTGTTTTTAAGCCTGGGCTCTCATTGGCCAGTCCCCCTACTGAAGTAGCTAACTGGCATTGCTCTGCTCTACTTAGAAGAACATCAATCGAGTAGGAACACAATCTTCCTTATGAAACACTTGGTCCCCTTTAACTTTTCTGGTCTTGAAACCGTTCTTATGTACAGGAAAAAATGGATTTAGGATTCACCAAGACTATGGTAGACTTTGCATTAAATTAACTAAATAAAAATACCCATTACTTTCAACACTCATCTAATTCTTTTGAAAAGCCTCTTTGAATTGGAAATCCAGATTAAATGTCCTTCAATTGGGGAATGGCTTAGCAAACTGTGGTATATGTATGTCATGGAACATTATTGTTCTATTAGAAACCAAGAGGGACGGGATTTCAGGGAAACCTGGAGGGATTTGCATGAACTGATGCTGAGTGAGATGAGCAGAACCAGAAAAACACAGCAACATGGGAGTGATGTTCAACCTTGAAGGACTTGCTCATTCCATCAGTGCAACAGTCGGGAACAATTTTGGGCTGTCTGCAAAGGAGAGTGCCATCTGTATCCAGATAAGGAGCTGTGGAGTTTGAACAAAGTGCAAGGACTATTCCCTTTAATTTAGAAAAAAAAAAACCCAGATAGTTTATAGTCTGATCTTGTTACCTCTTAGACTTCTCTTTAAGGATATGATTTCTTTCTCATCACACCCAATTTGGAACAAGGTACAACATGGAAACAAAGTAAAGACTGACAGAGTGCTTTCTGGGGGGGGGGGGGGGGGGAGCAAGATTGGGGGAAAAATGTAAAACTCAAATAATATCTTTAATAAAAATAAATTAAAAAAAAGAAAAGCCTCTTTGGTACTGTGCCCTTTGATCCAACAATATCACTACTACGGTCTTAACCTAAAAAGATCATAAAAGGGGAAAGAACCACATGTACAAAAATATTTATAGAAACTATTTTTGTTGAGGGGGTGCCCAGCATTTGGGGAATGACTGAACAAGTTGTAGTATCTGAATGTAAAGGAGTATTATTGTTCTATAAGAAATGGTGAGCAGCCAGATTTAAGAAAAAACCTGGAAAAACTTACAGGACCTGATGCTGGCTGAAATAAGTATAGAAACAATAAAACACTGTACACATTAATAGCACCATTGTGTGATGATTGACTATGATAGACTTAGCTCTTCTCAACAATTCAGTGATTAAAGACAATTCCAAGACATGATGGAAAATACCAACTCTATCTAGAGAATGAACTATGGAGTCTGAATGTAGACCAAAGCATATTATTTTCACTTTTAAAAATTTTAGTTTTTGTTTTTTCTTTCTCATGATTTTCCCTTTTGTTCTGATTCTTCTTTCACAACATGACTAATAATGAAATTATGTTTAACATGATAGTTCATGTATAACCTTTATCAGATTATTTATTGTCTTCAGGAGGACTAAAGGAACAGAGGGAGAGAGAAAAGTTTGGAACTCAAAATCTGACAAAAATGAATGTTGAAAACTGTCTTTACATATAATTGGAAAAAATTAAAAGAAAAAAGAAAAAGAGGAGTCAAAAGAAAGAAAAACCCCTTTGGTCTTAGCAGCAGACCCCAACAGTACTGTTTTTATCTGACAAATATTTTGTGATTTATTATTTTTTATTTTAAAAAGTATTATAATAATGACTAATCTCTAGTTTTATTTTATTCTTAATGCATTGTTTCCTTTTGTCATAATCAATCACCAAGCATTAATAAAGTGGCTACTATGTGCCAGACACTATGCAAAGCATTTGGGAAGCAAAGACAAAGCAAAATACCTTTCCCTGTGCCCATTCTGTTAATGACTTCCCACTGAGACCACCTCCCATTTACACTGTATGTCTTATATGTACATAGTTGTTTCATGTTGCCTCCCCAATTAGAATTGTAGTTCTTAGAAAGTAGAGACTGTTTTGCTTTCCTTTGTGTCTACCAGCACCTAAGATAGGACCTGATGCAATAAATAGTTGTTGTTAATGATGAAATAGTACCAGCTTTCAAGTGCTTATAGTCTACCAGGAAACACACACACACACACACACACACACACACACACACACACACACATGCACGCACATGCGCATAATACATATTTAGAATATACATATATATGTGTATGTGTGTGTAAAATATATATATACAAAGTAAATTCAAGGTAATTTGCCAAGGAATAGGGAGGTTTTTATCAATTGGGAGATCAGGAAAGGTGTTATCGAAGAGGTGATATTTTTGAGCTTTGAAGGAAACCAGGAATTCTAAGAGGCAGAGATAGGTGGGGAAAGAGTATGTTCCAGGCCTGGAGAAGAGTAAATGCACCGAGAAAGGAGATTGAATGTTATGTGTGAAGAATAACAATTAGACTAGTTTGGCAGGAATGTGGAGTGGATGAAGGTGAGTGATGTGTAAATAAGCTTGGGGACCATAGACTAGTGCCAGACTCTGATGTGGAGAACTTTAAATACCAAACAGAGGAGTTTTAATTTTATTTTAGAGGCAATAGAAAATCAATCCCTAATATTAAGCAATTTGTAGTGGAAAGACTATAAGCCAGGAAGAAGGGAGTTCAAATTCCACCTTTATGATAAAGTCACTTAACTTCCCTAAGACTTTATTTCCTGATCTGGAAAATGGGAATAATATCATCTCATTGAATTAATTTGTGGTTGAAATGATATAAAGTAGATGTAACAGCAGAAACTGTAAGTTTATTGATAATATGAAAACCATTGATGGTAAAATATCAGTCAGGCACAGGTCATAGTAGTAGTAGTAGTAGTAGTAGTAGATAGAGGGCTGGATTTAGGGTTAGAGCAACCTGACTTAGAATTTCGCCTCAGACACAGCCTAACTATAGGACCTGATGTAAGTCACTTCACTTACAGTATTAGTCTTCTAATTTATAAAATGAGGAAAATGATAGCACTTACTTCACAAGGAATTTGTGAGGATCAAATGAAATATGTATAAAATGATGTGTAAAACTCAAAGCACAATATAAATATTATTATTGTTGTTATCATTGTGTTTATTTTATATATATATATATATATATATATATATATATATATATATATGTATGTATCTTACTATCTTTAATTTATTACTATGTATCAGTCACTGTGTTGAGTACTGGAATACCATAGACAAAAGTCCAAGACCTTATCACAAAAGAAACAGTTATTTTCACTAGTCACACAAATCCTTCTCTGTCTGGTTCTTTATTTTATTTATGTATTTTGTTTTATTTAAGGCAATGGGGTAAGTGACTTGCCCAAGGTCACACAGCTAGGAAATTATCAAGAATCTGAGGTCAGATTTGAATTTAGGTCTCCAGGGCTGGTGCTCTATCCACTGCACCACCTAGCTACCGCCTCCCACCCCAGCCCAGGGCCACTTGTTCTAATGCCTGAAAGGCAAAACAGAATACATGGTCATTTCAAAGACAAAAATAAAGGGGTTTTTTTGTTTGTTTGTTTTTGGCAAGGCAATGGGGTTAAGTGACTTGCCCAAGGCCACATATCTAGGTAATTATAAAGTGTCTGAGATTGGATTTGAACTCAGGTACTACTGACTCCAGGGCTAGTGCTCTATCCACTGTGTCACCTAGCCGCTCCAATAACAAGTATTTAAAAAGCGCCTACTATATGCCAAGGTCTAGAGAGACAAAGACAAAAATGAAAACAGTCTGCCCTCAAGCAAGATTGGGACAACAATATGTAAAGAGACAATTATAAATTATAATATGAAATAATTATGAGATGGCATTTGAACTATGACTTGAAAGGAGGATTCTAAAAAAGGAGAAGTGAGGCTTGGGAGACAGTCTAAAGTCTGGGAGTTGGGAGATGTAGGCTAGTTTGGTTAGGATATAAAAAAATATGAGAAAGTAGTGTGAAATTAATCCTGAAAGAATAGTTTCAAATGGAAATATGAAATGCTTTAAATGCTAGCAGAAATGAGTAGTAACTGAATCTTTTTATTCCTTTTTAAAAAATTTTTGAAATTTTAAATAAGTTTTGTAGATATGTCTTTTTATATCACTATAATTTTCTTCAGTGTCATTTCCCCTACCCCAGAGAGCATTCTCACATAACAAATAGTATTTTTAAAAAATGGGGGGGGAATGCATAAATAATTAATACATAAAAAAGTCTGAAAATAGCTACAGCATACAACACTTTTGGACTTCTCCCTTTCCAAAGGATGGGGTAGGAAATATTAACTCATAGCCCTACCTTTAAGCCATGTTTGTTTTTCTATAATTATTCTGAAAGATTGACTTTCTAATTTTCATGGTTGTTCTTTTCATTTACATTTTTTTTTTTTTAGTTTTTGCAAGGCAATGGGGTTAAGTGGCTTGCCCGAGGACACATGGCTAGATAATTATTAAGTGTCTGAGGCCAGATTTGAATTCAGGTACTCCTGACTCCAAGGCCAGTGCTCTATCCACTGCACCACCTAGCTGCCCCCATTTACATTCTTGTCAACATTATAGATATAGATAAATGTATATATATATTTTTTTTTTCTTGACTCTGCTTTCTACATTCTGCATCAGTTCAAATAGATATTTGCTTGTTTCCCTGTATGTATCACATTGGCCATTTCTTAAGCATAGTAATATTCCATTACTTACATTATGTACAGCACAGTAACATTCGATTCAAGTACCACAATTCATTTAACCATCCCTATAGTATCTGCTATAAGTATTTGGGTAGATATAGAGACTTTTTCTCTTATCAGTAGTTTCCTTGACATATAAAGGCTAACAATGAAATTCCTAAGTCAAATACTTTGGATGTTTTAATCACTTTATTTGCATAATTCCAAACTGTTTTCCAAAATGGTTGTACTGATTCAGATTTCCAACAATGTACTAGTATGCCTCTCTTGCCAGAATTTTTCTAACCTTCCTATCTTTTGTCCTTCTTTCCAATTTATAGAGTAAGGTGAAATATCAGGGTTGTTTTGATTTTTTCCTATTATTAGTCATTTGGAGCAGTATTTTGTATTGTTAATAATATGCATTTTTTTTTTGCCAGGCAAATGGGATTAAGTGACTTGCCCAAGGCCACACAGCTAGGTAATTAAGTGCCTGAGGTGGGAATTTGAACTCAGGTACTCCTGACTCCAGGGCTGGTGCTCTATCCACTGTGCCACCCTAGCGGCCCCCAATAGTAATGCCATTCTTTTGAGAATTTTTTCCCATGTTCTTAACCATTTATCTCTTGGGGAATGACTAATTGATCCTTTTTGAATAATGGTATGACATAGTCAGGACCTGTGCTGCAACTATATGCAGGCTGGATGTCCTAATTAGGAGTTGATTGCAATAATCCAGTCAAGGAGAACCTGAACTATGGTCTTGACCATATGAATCAAATTTGAGAGATTCTTTAGAGGCAGAATCATCAAGATTTTCCAACAGATTTGGGGTGGGGGGGAGAGGAATGAATAAGACTGACCATTCAGTAACTCCAAGATGTAATGCTGAGTGAATGATGATGCCCTAAAAAGGGAATTTAGGAGGAGAGGTGGATTTAGGGGAAAGATAATGAGTTGGATATGGTACAGAAATAGCACAGTCATGAACAGGTGGTTTTCAATTGAAGAAATTAAAGCTATCTGCAGTCATATGAAAAAATGCTCTAAATCACTATTAGAGAAATGCAAATTAAAACAACTCTGAGGTTCCACTTAACACTCATCAGATGAATGAATACTGCAGAAAAAGAAAATGTTAAATGTTGGAGGGGATGTGGGAAAATTCAGACACTAATGCATTGATGGTGGAAATTGTGAACTGATGCAACCATTCTGGAAAGTAATTTGGGAACTATGTCCAAAAGGCTATAAAAAACTGTGCTATAATTTGGAACTATGTCCAAAATACTATAAAAAACTTTTGATCCATCAATATCACTACGAGGTCTGTATCCCAAAAAGATCATAAAAGGGGGGAAAGGGACTCACACATACAAAAATATTTATAGCAATTCTTTTTGTGGTGGTAAAGAATTGGAAATTGAGGGGGTGCCCATTAATTGAGGAATGAATGGCTAAATAAGTTGTAGCATGTGAATGTAATGGAGAATTATTGTTCTGTAAGATATATGCAGATTTCAGAACCTGGAAAGACTTAGATGAACTGATACTGATTAAAGTGAGCAGAATAGGGGAGAACACTGTACATAAGAACAACATTCTCAGCAATACAGTGATCAAAGACAGTTCTAATAGATGTGATAGAAATGCCCATCCACATCCAGAGAAAGAACAATGGGAATCTGAATGCAGATCAAAAGTATACTATTTTTACTCTTTATAAATGTGTTTTTGTTTTTTTTCCTTTTTCATGCTTGTTCACTTTTGTTCTGTTTTGTTCACTGCTGTTCTTTCGCAACATGTATAAGATGTAAATATGTTTAATATAATTGCATGTATAACTAGATCTGATAACTTGCTATTTTAGGGAAGGGGAAAGGAAGGAAGGAAAAGAAGTAGAGAACATTTTACAAAAATGGATGTTGAAAACTCTCTTTACATGTAACTGAAAAAATACAATTAAGAGATAAAAAAAGAAACAGTTTAGTTAGATTCTAGAACTACAATAAATCTGAGGTGGGCAATAGCAATTACAACTCTTATACTCAGGAGGACAAAGGGATCTGTGATCTTTTTTTCATATGTACCAATCTAGGGCCCCTAAATCCTGAAATAATTAGCCAGCACACAGTCCCTAGATGGGAATTTATAGTTAAAAAAAACTGTAGAAAATATGAGAGCAGAGATGGACCATTTATATTGTGAAAACCATCTGGTTAATGTGTTGGCAGTAGAATATGTGACAAATAAGAGTGTCTAAACAAACTCTGCTTCCACCCTACCTCACAGCTACATAATTAAAATAGTCAATTTGCATTTTCCTTTTAACCTTTAGGATATCAGATAATTAGGAAAGTTAGCACTATCTTAAGTATTTTTCACAAAGGTTGACTTAGGCCCCAATTGTCTACTATCATTACTGGCAGTAAAATGAAAGTGAATATAAATAGAAATATTTGCTTTGTTGCTGTCAAATATAAATATTATTATTCATAAACTATATTACAAGGAGTTATAGGGAAAGAATTAAATTGGAATAGACTATATTAATGCAACATTACTGGAATCAAGTTTATAAAGTAGAGCAAAGAAGAGAGAAATAATATTTTCCTATTTCCCCTCCTTTTCCATATAATTAGATGTTCCTGCTTGGTTTTAAATGGTATAAAAACAATCATCCAATGCCAAATTTAGAAAAAAAAACTAAAAGAGGAAGATGATATTCATATTGGTCATAGCAATTGGAAGAAAGGTATCACTAAACAAAGTCTATGTTCAGTACATAGATTTAATTAACTAATAAACACTATGAAATTATTTCTAACACATAGAAACTATGAAATTCAAGAAACTTACCCCAAATGTCCATGATTAGAAATAAGTGATTAACCAATAACCAGTTTGGTAGAAGTAGTTCAATAAATGATGAATATCTTACTATTCATTAAATTTAATCATTCTTACTCAAAAATTAATGAATGAATTAGGCTCTATCTAATGAAAGTGGATAGAGATTGAAAGTGGAAGCTAGGATTATGACTTTATTTTAAAGTTTATTGGTTTTACCAAGAGACTTTTCAATGAAAAAATTTTAGATACAGATTAGAGAATGTTTTGGAAATTTGTTTCTTTGGTGATCAACCTATCAACCTATCATTCTATTAATCTACAAGAATATTCCTGAGAACTCTGCATTTATTGGTATCTACTTCTTCACATCTATTCTCCAACTTCTGCAACAAATTTTTGGCCCAATCACCTAATAAAACATTTTTTCTTCAATGAAGAAAAATTCAGTTCTTTCATTCTACCAATGAACTACATAACTGTTAAAAAATCCAATGACCCCTTTCTCTATCCTCATAATTGTTAGCCTACTGCAGATTTTTTACACTGATGATCATCCTTTCTGGATGATCTCTCTCCTCCATTGGCTTCTAGGACTCTGTTCTCTCCTTGTTCTTCCATTTGACTTTCTCTAGTCTCTTGTGCTGGTTCATTTTCCATCTCCTGCTTCCTTAGAGCATGTGTCTCCTATGGCTTCTTATTTTCTCTGTCTCTGTTTCCACCTCTCTCCCTTCCCCCCCCCCCTTCTGAACCTGTCTATCTCTGTCTCTCTTTCTTTTTTTTCTCAGTGAACTTCAAATATATCATCAGCTTCCATGGATTTAATTATCACTGTATGAAGATGATTCCCAAATCTTTATAATCAGTTCTAATCTCCTCTCTCTCTCGTCTCCTCTCTCTCTCACTCTCTCTCTCTCTCTCTCTCTCTCTCTCTCTCTCTCTCCATTCCCAACATTGGTCAAGTAAATGTTAGACATATATATGTTCCAAACTGAAACTGAAACTCAACATTTTCTTTTATCTTTTTACCCAAACCTACCACCCTCCTCCATTTATTCTTCATTTCATTAAGCACACTACCATTTGTTACAACATATCCCTTGTCAATCATATTCAACCAATTATCAAGTCACCTCAACTCTACCTCTGTACTATTTCTAATATTCTTTCCATCCTGTCCACTCACATGATCACCAGCCTAGTTCAAGATAGCCTTCTAATTGGTCACTTTCTTTTCAGGTTCTTCACTTTCCAATCCATCTTTCATACAATCAGCCAAAATTGTAATAATAATAATAATAGCAATAATAGTAGATAAAATTTATAAAGTATTTTAAGGTTTTCAAAATATGTTACAAAAATGATCTTATTTTATCCTCACAACGAACCTAGGAGGTAGGTATAGTTATTCTTTCCAAGAAAATCCATGTAAAATTTTTTGATCCTCTCTTTTTACCAGGGAAGAAGCTTAGATTTTCTTCTTTTTTCTTTTATGGAGTGTTTATAGTACCTTATGTAAAATTTGGGTTAAGCATTTGGACATAGTCTCTGTGTCATTCTTTGGTTTTTTTACATATCATATATGACTTCTGCAAAATTCCCATTTTATTTCTTATGCCAACTCATGATATGTACATATATTTTTTTCTTAGATGTTTTGCGAGGCAATGGGGTTAAGTAATTTGCCCAAGGTCACACAGGTAGGTAATTTAAGTGTTTGAGGTCACATTTGAACTCAGGTCCTCCTGACTCCAGAGTCAGTGCTCTCCCCACTGCACCATCGAGCTGCCCCCGATCCATGATATACTGAAACTGCAATGGGCAAAGTCTCAATGTGGAAGGGAATAGATTTATTGTTACTCTTCATTTTACAAATAGAGAAAACTGAGGCACAGAGAAGTTGAATGACTTGCCCAGGGTCACAGCTAGTTAGGCATCTAAGGTTGGATTTGGACAGAATTTCTTGACTACAATTGCAATGTTCTATCCACTGAGCCATCTTGTTGACTCAAGATACAAGGTCTAAAAATATTATTCTCTTGTTCAAAATATTCCAGTGGTTCTCTGTTATCTCTAAAATAAATTACAAATTCCTTAAGTTGATATTTAAGTCAATCCAACTCCAATCTATCTTAATAATTTTATTTCATACAGATTCCTCCAGATACTATGCATTGTTGGTTAAATAGAGCCCTAAGTCTATACTGCATCCCTCATCTCACCTCCATGTATTTGTACAAGTTGGCTTTCATGTCTAAAATGTATTTCTTTTCTGCTTTTCAGAATCTTTATTTTTCCTTTGAGGTTCATTTCAGGTACAACTTCCAATAGAAGCCTTTCCTAATTCATCAGTTGATAATGCTCTCTCCTTCCACAAATTACCTATGTACATATCCCTCATGTGGACTATATACACCATCAAGACAGACATTTGTTTTTGGCTTTGTATCACTAACTGGTACCTATCAGAGAGCCTTGAACATAGTAGGATATTATTAATAAATGCCTGCTGAAATTTGGAAGGATTTATGAATTTATGGACAGATATGAGAATTCAGCTGGTTCAACAACATACCCAATTGTTTGAAATGGAAATGAAAAAGAAAGGGCAATTTAGTGATGACAAAGTTCAAAAGTCAACTAAATCAGAAAAGGAAAAATGGTAGGGAATATTTATAATGTATTTTAAAGCTCATAATGTCTTTAATCTGATACTTAAGAAGCTTGATACAAAATTAGAAATCTGAAAACTTGGTACCTTTATTGATAACATGGAGCTAATTAGTAACCATAACAACATTGAAGGGGATAGTTTTAAAGCACAACACTGATTCTATACACTATAAAATTCAAAATTAATGTATGTTTATTAGATAGCAAGTTCCAAACTGAAATCATTGCTTGAAATTACTCTAGTGGATCCATGTGGTTAATCCCTCTTCTTGTGCCTTCCTGACCTATCAAGACCTTTAGTGAAATTGAATTTAAATCCAGTGTAATTCTTATCCCTGTCATTATCTAATGTCCCACTGCAACATTCAGACTAGTACAAAGATGAAAGAGACCTCAGGGGATCATCTATGTCCAAACCCCTTCATTTTACAAATGGGGAAATCAAGGCCTAGGGAGATTAAATGATTTGCCCCAAAGTTATATAAATAGTAAATATCAGGGGCAGAATTTGAATCTATTTCCTATAACTCCAGAACCAATATTCTATCCACTGTCCCAGTGATATCTGTTATCACTCTTGCTACTCACTTTCTTTTCTGTGTTAGTAAATGCCCTTAATGACATTTTTTTATGGCAGTGGTATCAAACTGAAAAAGAAACAGGGTCTACTAATAGTACAGAAGGGATCTCTGCAAGTTGCATTTGACAGTTTTTAAAATGTGTTGTTATCTATATTTTGTTGTACTTTATTTATTTTGTTAAATATTTCCCAATTATATTTTAATCTGTTTCTGTAGGACTCAGGAATGTTGGATTATAGACCACATGTCTGGCAGCTCTTATTTTATGCTAATTCTTATATCTGGTACTGGGAATAACACACCAAAGACTCCTGATCTCTTGGAGGCAACATTTCACTCTTCTTCTGGTCACTTTCCACTGTTGTTCTTCTGGAGTCACTGTATTCCATTTGTAAAATTTTGTTAAATTATACCTATCATTTCATTAGAATGAGAGAAGTCATGATTTGGAAACTTCCTTCACCTCTACAGCAGATCAACTATTTATAATCTATAGATTTTGAGATTTTCTGAGATACTGAAGGGACAAATAACTTACCCATGGTCACATAGCTAATAAGCTTTAGAGGTGAGACTTGAATACTCTTCTTCCTGACTCTGAGACTAATCATCTTCAACATATTAGAGTGAATACTACTTCGAAAGAAATAGGCTTTTCTAGTAAAGAACAGCTTGAGTTCATTGAAAATATCATAGAGTTTCCCACTGAGATTTGACTTGCTTTTCTTTTCCTGATCAATTATGGGGCTGATTTGATGTTCATTTTATTGCCACTACATATCTTTATTTTAGGTTATACATGTATAATCATGTTAAACGTATCTCCATATTAATCATGCTGTGAAAGAAGAATAAGAAAGGAGAAAATAATGAGAAAGAAAAAAATTTAAGTAAAAAACAAATTTAAAAAAGCAAAAATAGTATTCTTTGATCTGCATTCAGATTCCATAGTTCTTTCTCTAGATATCAATGGCATTTTCCATCATAAATCATTTAGAATTGTCTTTGATCACTGAATTACTGAGATGAACTATCATAATTGATCATTGTACAGTGTGGCTGTTAAGGTGTACAAGGTTCTATTCTGTTCATTTTACTTAGTGTATCATCAGTTCATGTAAGTCTTTGGAGATTCTTCTAAAATCCATTTGCTCATCTTTTCTTATAGAATAATAATACTCCATTACATTCATATACCACAACTTGTTCAGCCATTCCCCAATTGATGGGCATCCCCTCAGTTTCCCATTCTTTGCACCATAAAAAGACACATGAAAAGTTGACTAAAAAGACATCAGCAAATATTTACAAATATTCCTACTATCATATCCCTATAAAATCTTATTGAGATCTATCTGTGTATGTTATAAGAATATATTTTGTTAAGATGATTTTTTTAGGTTTTTGTAAGGCAATGGTGCTAAGTGACTTGCCCAAGGTCACACAGCTAGGTAATTATTAAGTGTCTGAGGCTGGATTTGAAATCAGGTACTCCTGACTCCAGAGCCAGTGCTCTATTTACTGTGCCACCTAGCAGCCCCAAGGATGCCTTTTGTAACAGGTAGTAAATTCTCTTTGGGAGATGAACTAAGTCTGTCCCTTCCCAACTTTTCTATTTAAGAGGACATGTTTATCCATCTCAGAACCTTGACTGTGAAGTCCATGAAATAATCCCATTATTGATTCTTTGGTCCCTGTGTACCTCTCCCTTGTCCTCTGATGAAACCAGAGATAAGAGGAAAGGCCACAGCATCAGAAGAAAAGTTTACACTGTAGACTTTAAGTGGAGTGATTTTCTGCCCCCCCCCCCCCCATGTGGGGATTCAACCAAGAATCTCTCACACTTCAGGATTAGAGGAATGGAAGTATGATAGGGAGAGGGAGACAAAGAGAAACATGAATCTCCCCTTCTTCCCCAAGCATGAAAAGTTCAAGAGAGATCCCTCAAATCTGACAGCTGTCAAGTAAGAGAATACTAGAGAGAGAACTAGAGGGAAGGGTCACTCTGTTCAGAGCCTAGAGCTAGAGCCATTCTTCCTGGTTCAATATGTAATCCTTTTTTTGACTCAACACTTCATCATATTGTGGTGGAAGGAGGAGACACATGGAAGCCAAGGAACCAATGAAGTTATTGCTTCCCCATTTTTCAGATCTGACCATGTCCCTTTGTGAGGAACATAGATCCTTTTAAGTTGGCGGGGGAAGCAGGAAACGTTTTCATGAGATGATCTTGGTCAGACCATTACTCTCTTACACCTTTAATGAAAACATAAGAAAAAAAACAATAGGCCTATTTTCACAGTTCTTTTCTACAGCAGACTGTATTGCCACAGTCACACAATTGATTGAGAAGTGATTGACTGGATCCTGTTAGAGCTATTGTTTTGTTAATGACAAAAAAGAACTTAATTCAGTTGAGCAAAATATAGCCTTAAATACTCTTCTCAAAGGATCTCTCACATATAGGTTAGGATCATATAGAATTTCATAACAAATATGACTAAAGACAAGTTTTTGTATAATGATCTGCTAAGTATAAACATTGAGCAAGGCATAAAACAAGGGGACCTATGCTTAACAACGGCATTTGTTAGAATAATGGGAAAGGAACAGGCATTGATTAAGTGCCTATTTTGTGCCAGTCACTGTTATAAGAGTTTTACAAATATAATTTTATTTGATTTGTATAACAAGATAATATCCTACAGAAAATTCAAACAGATGATGAATTTCCTATCAGTGAAGAGATTAAACAGATGTTTTGTAGAAGACTGTATTGGGCTCTGCAAAATGACAAGGTTCTATGGTCATTCAAAAGAGGAATGCAAATGGAAAAAAACCCAACATGGTTAGAGAATGTATCATATGCCCTTCCATACAGTAATGGAGTATTATTATTCTATAAGAAAGATGAGCAAATAGATTTTAGAAGAATCTCCAAAGACTTACATGAACTAAGTGAAATGAACAGAATAGAACATTGTACACTCAACAGCCACACTGTACAATGATCAATTATGATAGTTAGTTCATAGTGATCAAAGTAATCAAAGACAATTCTAAATGACTTATGATTGGAAAATGCCATCGATATCTAGAGAAAGAACTATGGAATCTGAATGCAGATCAATATTTAGTCAATATTGTTTTTTGTTTTTGTTTTTTCAAAGAAATAGGGGTAAGTGATTTGCCCAAGGTCAGAAAACTAGGTAATTATTAAATGTCTGAGGCCGGATCAGGTCCTCCTGATTCCAGGGCTGCTACTCTATCCACTGCATCACCTAACTGCCCCCCTTAGTCAACTTTTTAAAACAAATTATGATCTCTCTTTAGGATCCTCCCTTCTGAGATATCTTGAAAATCAATTCCTATCTACATTTTAAAATTGTATTTCCTCCAACAGATTAATTCAGTATATATTTATCTTCTATTTCTTTCATCATACACCACTTTCTTGCATAGTACTGACTGAAGTAATAGAGTTCAAATTCTTGGCTACTATTAATCAATCAATTAACAAGTATTTTCAAAGTGCCAAGTAAAGAGTATCATATTCTCTTATGTGATATGATAGGGAAGGTGTCCTCCTCATGTAGAAAAGTCTCACAGATGGTGTAAAGAGATTGGTATTGTGCCTTCCATGAATAAGTAACTGATGCTATAGCTGTTAATAACTTAGTTCTCCCAACTGCAAAAGCACTTTTTCTTCCCTTTCCTCACCCTCTTTGGCCCAGGTTTCTCCAGTATGGGGTATAAATGTAAAATCTTTTGTGTATAAAATTTCATAAATTTCTCATAAATTTGACTTGTTATGCTCCCACCTGGAACTCTGGGAAAATTTCCAATAATACAGCTTAGTCCTTATTTCCCAATAAGATTCTTAACTCCTTCCTCTCTTCATGTGACCAATATGGAAACACATTTGCATTACAATTTAAAATACTTTTTTGTAGGATCAGAATTTTGAAAAGCACAGTAATAAGATTTTAAGCTATGATGTGCTGCTCAGGTTAGCCAGCTCCATGCCCAGCAGCTGTACAACTTTACTTTCCTAAAGTGAATAAACTGTCACTGGTCAAGGAAACCTGCTGTTCATAATTTTTCCATATCATAGAATAATTGAGAAAATATTGTTTCAGGGCACAAGTAGTGCATTGAATAGTTTATCAGAGGATTCTGACTTAGCAGACATTTTCTCCCCAGATACTTGTCCTCCCTTCAGAATCCCTGCTCAGCACCTGGTTGCATTGTTTTCAACTTCTTTCCAAGCTACTCTCTGGCAGGTCACAATATCACAAGATCATAGATTTAGAGCTAGAAGGGAGCTGAGAATCATTTTACAGATAAGAAAACTGAAAATTAGATTGGTGAAGTGATTTACCCAAGATTCAAGTTCTCTGTCATCAAATTCAAAACTCTTTACATTGCCTCAAGCTGGGATTTCTTGTCTCTAACCTCCAACAGCTGTGATATCTCACTCACCAGTTATCAGAGAGAAAGAGAGTTCATTACCTGTTGGGATGACTTACAGATGGTACACTGAAGGCACAACAAGCCCACTCTACATGTGGTCTTCCTCTCTGGCAAGCCTCCCAACTACTTCTCTCTTGCATGATGCCATGTGATATGTCCCAAAGCATTTATCTGTCTGTTTCTTAAAGTCTCACTCAGTATAACAAGTAGAAAATGCTTTGCCACTGTATGGTTCTAGCTATTTCCTTTTGATTACTACCTCCAGTGCCCAAAGTTCTCGGGTTTGGGTGGGAAGTATGGAAGATGAAGGAATGATTCATCCATATAATTAGGGGCTGCATTAGAAAGAATAGACCTCCACTTGAATGATTGGCAGATTTGTTAATTTTGTGTCTATTTGTTGCCCTTCCTTGAGGTTAATATAAAAATGTTCTTGATGTGATTTAGTTTGTGAGTCTCAAGTCAAATTCTCTGTCACCTTGTTTTCCATTCATCTGTTTTTAATTTAAATGAGGCACAAAAGGTTCCCCATAATTTCCTATTTTGAAGTCTCTGTGATGAGGAAATGATCCTCAATTCTTGAAGACTATAACATACAAGCTGTGGCAGGTTCCTATAATATGAAAAGTCTTAGACTCTGGGGATGTAGGTGAAGACTTCTCTCAGTTGCTCTTCTTAATAGTTGTGAAGCCCAGGGCTATAAGAAAGTTGGTACATTCTCCTGATGATGATGAAAACAAGTGTGGCTGAAAGCTGACCCCTGAGGCTCTGTGACAGAGAATGTGTGGAAGCAAAGAGAGTAATTAGTTTCCTAAAGTAAGCATGTGCAAATCTTCCTCAGTAGATGTTTCAATGGGGTATGTGTTAGTGTATCAGATCTGGAAGGAGTTATATACTATGTGTGTGGATTTCTGGGCATTCTAAATCAATGGTGGTATCTCTTTGGGCAAACCTTCACTTAGGATGTATAGGTATGATTTGAGAATAAAGGCAGGGAACTTAGAGGCAGGTGTCTCAAATCTGTATCTAATCAGAGACTAAAATCCCTGGGGTTTTTGTACTAATATCCCCATGAAGCAGAATTAGCATTTGCAGTTCTATGACAAAGCCTGGTAGGGATAAATATCTTGCACAGTCCTGAGCCCCAGGAGGGTCTGCATGGGAAAAGAGTTCCTAGTGCGTACACAAAGGGACTAAGAGCTTTGTTAATGTGTGTGAGATTAAGTGTGTGTGTGTGTGTCCCATATTAGAAAAGGGGGAGGTACAGGCCTGGTGATGGACTGTTAGCCATCTGAAAATCAGTATGGAGAAACTTATTGCCAGAAATTTGACTGCTAAGTAATTCATTTTTTTTGTTACAGTTAAAAATACAAATTGGTCTTAATTTCTGTGTGGCTTCTTACTTTCATAATTGATAGTGGTAGTGATATAAAACTGAGGGTTCTAAGAGTTTTGAATTTGATGACAGAGAACTTGAATCTTGGGTAAATCACTCTACCAATCTAATTTTCAGTTTTCTTATCTGTAAAATGATTCTCAGCTCCTTTCTAGCTCTAAATCTATGATATTGTGATATTGTGATCTGTCAGAGAGTAGCTTGGAAAGAAGTTGAAAACAATGCAACCAGGTGCTGAGCAGGGATTCTGAAGGGAGGACAAGTATCTGGGAGAAAATGTCTGCTAAGTCAGAATCCTCTGATAAACTATTCAATTCACAATTTTAAAATCATCTGAAAACATTCATTTATGTTAACAAACTAACATTTTGACCAAAACATATCATTTTAACCAGTTGTGTGATCTCTGTCCAACAACCACTAAGTACAAAAGTGCATACAGCTCTGGATTGACTAAGCCATTTTCAAATAGATGTTCTCACATACATGAAACTAGAAGCTGCTGCTAAATGAAAGGGTGGCTCACAAGTTCCCTTGAAGAGGTAGATAAAGAAATGGTGGAAAAAAGAGTTTCACTGTGCATCTAAAGGTAACTTGGGGCAACTAGGTGGCACAGTAGATAGTAGTGGCCTAGAGTCAAAAAAGACTCTTCTTCCTGGGTTCAAATCTAGCCTTGGACACTTACTAGCTATGCAACCCTAGATAAGACCCTTAACCCTATTTGCCTCAGTTTTCTCATCTGAAAAGTGAGTTTAAAAAGGAAATACCAAACCATTCTAGTATCTTTGCCAAGAAAACCTCAAAAGGGGTCAAGAAGAGTCAGACATGACTGAAAAACAAAGTAATTTCATAGGCTTTTTGGAAATCTCACCATACTTTGCTCATGATGTACATTAATTAAAAAAAGACAACCAAAAAGATAGATAAAATAGTTTAAAAATATAAAATGGTCTTTGGTTCTGAATGGTTCCTTTCCACTACCATAGTGATGGTGGTAGAGTGGTAGAAAAGGTGACAGAGATCATGGACCAACATATGTACCAACATCTTTTGGAGAGGGTGGAGAAAAAAAAATCTTATCAAGTAATAACACACACATACTTACATGTACACACACACACACACACACACCTCTTAATAATTTGTTACTTCAATGAGAAGGTGGGTCAGGAAGAAATATGTTGTAAATATGATACTGTGGCTAAAAATAAAATAAGCCTAAAGACTATTTGAAAATCTCATGCTTACATACGATGAATTCACTCTTTTTTTTTAGGTTTTTTTGCAAGGCAAATGGGGTTAAGTGGCTTGCCCAAGGCCACACAGCTAGATAATTATTAAGTGTCTGAGACTGGATTTGAACCCAGGTACTCCTGACTCCAGGGCCAGTGCTTTATCCACTACGCCACCTAGCCTCCCCGAATTCACTCTTAACAAAGAAAACTGGAAGTCTTTAAAAGTGGCAAAAACATGACAAAAAATGAAATTGATAACATCTTATCAGACTATATCTTACATTTGTGAGAGTCAGAATCAGCTTAAAGTATAAAGTCACATCACTAACCACTTAGATCATAGATCAAAATAAATGCCAAATCAGAAAAGAGATGAAGTAGGAAAGATAATGTATATGCCTATAGCAGTCTACTCTATAAATGGAAAAGTGGATGAAAATACTTAAATTGACTTTATCACCATTTCTTACAAAAAACTTATGTAGAAGAGTCACTATAATGAGAAAGCAGAGAGATCTCAGGAATCACTTCAGTTAGCAAATCTCTAAATTCCCCTGTTAAATGGAAAACCATGGTATTCAAAAGCAACATGAATTGAGAGTATTAACCCAGCTAAAAAACTTGTGGACAAGAATGCTGGAAAATTTTGATTTGTGAAATTAAGAAAAATATTTTTTCATTGTTCATAACTATAACATTGCCAGACAAAAACAGACAAAATTTTTTTCATAATAGGCTATTGTTGAAGATTTTATAGACTTCATTCATGCTTCTCAAAAGACTAGAAATACATTGGCATCCCAAATTTTTTCATAAAATAGTATTGCATAAAATTGATACGAAGCTTATATGGAATGGGGAAGCTAAATGGCACAATGGATAGAAACGCAGACCTGGAGTCCGGAAGATATCTTTCTTAGTTCAGATCTGGTCTCTGACACTTACTAGGCATGTGACCCTGAGCAAGTCACTTAACTCTGGTTAACCTCTGTTCTTCATCTGTAAAAATGAACTGGGGAAGGAAATAACAAATGACTCCTGTATCTTTGCCAAGGAAATCTTAAATGGGATTGAGGTAAGAAATCAAAACAATAGAGGGCAAGCAAGAAAAACAAATTTTTTTAGAACTGTAATGCATAATGCAGTGTTAATTTAAACAATTATGATTTGAGCTTTCTTATTTGCACTATTCTTTCATTTACACCAAGGATTCTTAGTCTTTTTTTGTGTCAAGAATCACTTTGGCAAATTTGATGAAGCATATGGACTCTTACTCGAATAATGTGAATGTAAGATTACAAATGAAACCAAAGGTTAATAAAGGTAAAGATGTATTGTTTTTCCTTATCCAAGCTCACAAAACCTCTGAAATCTATCCATAGACCCCATGGGGAAGGAGAAGATTTGTGGACTCTGGAGTAAGAATTCCTGACCAAAGTGCCTACTTTATGAAGAAGTGTCCTATATGGTGTACTAGGTAATGCAAATCATCTTTCATATTCTATCTAGCTATCTATCCTGACCATTCATCTTCTTGACATGTTCTGCTGCAGAGCATGTCCCCAGGCCTCACCAGCTTTTTAACTCCTGCTCTTAGAGAGATAATCAAAACACTATTACCATTGCTTATAGAAAAAAGGTTGTGTCAATTGATTGCTGCTATGACTGTCACTCATCATCTCTGTGTCTTCCTAGACCAAATCTCCCTTCCCTGGATATCACTGACTGAATGGGTTATCTCCCTCTACAAGGAATGTAAACACCTTAGGGACAGGGACTATCTTCCTTGTGTGTGTATCACTAGCTCTTATCACATAATTTGACAAATAATAAACATTTAATAAATGTTTTTCATTTATCTATGTTCTCATGGAATTTGTAATCGAGTTTGGGGATTAGATGTGTCAGTGTAGTAGTGGATCAGGGGAACAAATACTATAGTGTAGAGTCAGAAAATTAATTGATAGCTTTAAGCAAGTCATCTCAGTTTTCTATTTTGTAAAAATGTTAGGATTAAATTAGATAATTCTCATAAGGTGTCTTCTAGCTTTAAATTCTTTGATCTTGTATACTCTGGGTCATAATTACTATTATCTTCTTTGTACTTGTTTCCAAATCACAAACTCTACACTCCAGGAAGTTGTGAAATTTGTGTCCACAATGCATTTGTGTTTAAAATATATTGAAAAGTTATACCACATATATGTATGTTATGGAACACTATTGTTTTATTAGAGATCAGGATGGATGTTATTTCAGAGAAGCCTGGAAAGAGTTGCATGAACTGAAGCTGAGCAAGATGAGAAGAACCAGAAGAACATTATACACCCTAACAGCAACACGGGGGTGATGATCAACCTTGATGGACTTGCTCATTTCATCAGTGTAATAATCAGGGACAATTTTAGAGTATCTGCAATAGAGAATGATATCTGTATCCAGAAAAAATTGTGGAGTTGAAACAAAGGTCAAAGACTACTATTTTTATTTTTTAAAAAAGAAAGTTGTCTTATGTACTACATAATTTTGCTATCTCTAATATTTTAGTTTTTCCTCAAAAATATGATTTCTTTTTCTCTCAACACATTTAATTTTGATCAATGTATAGCATGGCAACAATGTAAAGAGTATCAGGCTATCTTCTGGGGGGAAGGGAAGGGGGGAATTGTAAAATGCAAAACCCTACAAAAAATGATAGGTAGAAACTACTATTGTATATAATTGGAAAACAAATAAAATATTTATAAAAAAAGAAAAGTTATACCACAGCAACTTGGTACAACAAACCCTGGATTAAGGTAAATGGACTCGTGTTTGAATCCCATTTCTATTAACTGCTATTACCGATATCACCTTGGGAAAGTCACTTTTACTCTCTGGGTTTTAATTTCCTAATCATAAAAATGAGGGGATTGAGGGGCGGCTAGGTGGTGCAGTGGATGGAGCACTGGCTTTGGAGTCAGGAGTACTTGAGTTCAAATCCAGCCTCAGACATTTACTAATTACCTAGCTGAGTGACCTTGGGCAAGTCACTTAACCCCATTGTCTTACCAAAAATTTTTTTTTAAAAATGAGGGGATTGACCTATATGAACTCTAAGGATCTCTTTATTGTTAGATCTTATGATCTTGTTGTAATGGGAGTGTGAGGACTGACTAGCATCTTAAGAATCATATTTCTGAATGACAGGGAATCCCTTCTCTTCCTTAACAATATTATAGAATAAGTGCATAAAAGAATCCCAAAACAAACTCCCCTAAGAGCGAGATCTGACAGGGAAGAAGGGATCAGAAAAAACATCAAATAAGTGGTAGCAATTGAGTTGGAGTTTAGGGTTGGGTTGATTAGTCAGCAGAAAACTGAATTGATTTGGCAGAAAGAAAAAGGGAGGATATTATAAACATAGGAACATCATCAGCAAAGATATAAAGAAGGAAAGGGTTTGTTTGGAAATTAAAAAACATTTTAGTTTATATTGAACACATAGTCTACAAGTCAACAAGTTTAAATACTATGTGCCAGGAGCTCTGTTAAGTGCTGGAGATACTAATAGAAGTAAAATGAAAGACAGTCCTTCACCTCAAAGAGCTTACATTCTAATAGAGAAGGCAACATATAAAAAGAAAGTGAAAAAAGAAGAGTGGGAGAAGCAGAGGCAGGAGAATAATGAAGAAGCATGGCTCCATCAAAATGAAGGTTCTAAAAGGAATTCACCAATGAGATTATATAATATTACATTGGGTTAAAAGACAAGGGAAAGGAAGATTATGAAGGAACTCGAATGCTAGGCTAAGAAGTATGAACTGTTGTGTTCAGCAGGCAATAGGGAGTCACTGAAGATTGTTTTTGGCAAAAAACTGAAATGATTAGATTAATAAAATTATTGTAGCAGCGGCATGAAGGATAGATAGGAAGGGAAGAGAGTTGGAGGAGAGTGGGTGGAGGAAAGAGTGGAGGGAGTGGAATAATGTAGCTCTTGCATTTTTTTCCAGAACAGTACAAAGACTTTTCACATTATTTTGCAAGTTCCATCAGCCTCTGGGAAATGTTAATGAACACATTACAAAACCTCTTAAATGTTACTCAGAAACACATTGATATACCCAAACAAGAGCTATTGATGCATTAAATTCACAAAAAGAGAAATATTTAAATCATTGAATTATAGCATTTAGCAAATATTTTGGCAAATACAGATATAATTTCCAAGGCCCAATGTTTCATTAATAAAATTTTCAATTTTTGTCTGCTCTAGTAATTTGGTATTGAACTTTGAACTGTTTTGATACTGTTAACGCTTGTGGAGGGAACCTAACCAGAGAATTGTAATCCAAGAATTTACAGTTTTGCAAGTCTCAAAAAATATTAATAGGATTGGAGGCCAAGTTCAAAGTATTTTGCAAAGTTGTAGCTAAAGGGTTACTTATTTACACCTGAATATTTGCAGAATCAAAAATTCCAACAACATTTTCTGTAGGGTAAGAAAATAAAAGAAATATTCAATTAGGTAATAAAAATAATTTTTTTCTGCAAAAAAGTAGTTTCCTATAAAAAGATAAATATTTTTACTTTTGTCATAAGCAATATAAGCTAAGGAAATGAAGTTTTATTAGAATCCTGATTGAAATTTTGAATTCCATTATAATTTTTCTCCTTGGAAAGAATTGGGATTATCTGAATTAAAAACTTCTAAAAATTTATCTCTGAAATATATGATTTTGATTTAGAGTTTGGTTTTGAGGTGAAGAACTTCAAGCATCAAGCTCAGAATTTACTGCCTCATGTGGAATCAGTAACATCTCTTAATCTGTTCCAGCTGACATAGGACTACACTCTTGGGAGCTGTTATCTAAACATAGAAACAGCATTACACATTTATTTAACTTTGCAAGTTATTCCTGCATCATGTAAAGGAAGCATTGACAAACTAAAAATAATGAAGAATTATTTCAGGTCCATGACATGAGATTGCCTGTCAAAATTAAGCATGTTGTTCTTTGACTAGGATACTGCAAAAGACATTTATCTTGATAATGTAATCAATGACTTTGCAATAAGCATGGGAAATGTTGGAGTATGAAGACAGAGGAGGACTCAATGTAGAATATTCTACTGGGAGGCTCCCAATGCTTTGGAGCTTTCTGGAACAGAAGCAAGTGACAGATGATTTCTCTAGTATTTCTGCCAGAGTGTTGAGGAAGTCATATTATGAAAATGGGGCATACGTTTAATGACTTAAATTTAGAAATGAATAAAAAGTATTCTGAACATGATAGTGAGACTAAATAGAGTAAATGTAGGGGAAAACAGAGGTGTAATGAGGAAGGGACAACTGATGTTTTGCATTAGTCACTGACATCTGTGACTGATGATCCACTATCAGTAGTATTTTAAATATCTAGGAAAATGGGAGAGATAGTACAAGTTTGGAAAAGGGTAAATGTTTCAATTTCCCTAAAATGGAACAGAGCAGAGTCTGCAGATGACAGGCCAGTGAACTTGTCTTTAATTCCTAGGATGATCCTACATATACCCCAATGAAAATTACTTTGCAAAATCATATCAAATCCAGTAACTTCACAAAGCTAATGTGAGTCCATCACTTCTTTCCTAAGGGGAGGAACAATTACGTTTCATTATCTATCCTCTGTCTCCTAGGTTCCTTTCTCAATTTCTTAATTCTAGTGCTTTCCTTCTGTTGACTATTTCCAGTTTAATCTGTTATAGTCTTAAATAAAATTATAACCACTCAAAAGAGTTTGATCTAGCAGTCCTCATAAGAAAAAAAAAACAAGTGGACAAATAATCAATCAAGCAAACAAGATTTGTTAAGCATCTACTATGTCAGGCACTGTGCTTCTTGTTAAAATACCAAAAAATGAAAAAAACAGTGATCCCCATCAAGGAACTTATAATCTATCCAGGAAGACAACATGAAAACAAATACATACAAAGCAAGCTATGTAGAGAATAAATAAGAAATAATTAATAAAGAGAGAACACAAGAATATAGAGGGGTTGGAAGATGTCTCATATATAGATGATATGCAATTAGATCAATAACCCATAGAGTTGTTCCATCATTATAAATATCTTGAACAGATGTCGCATTTGGACAATGAACTATGTTCAGAATTGGACAAGAGGAAAAAGAAAAAAGAAAATCTTTATTGTTTTTGGGAAATTGGCTAGTGTTTTCAATAAACCCAAATTTTTTCCTAAAACAAAAACTCATTTTTTTTAACCATCAGTATCTTGATGATGGTGCTATATGACTGTGAATCATGAAACATCACAATCTCTAAAAAAAAAATCTAAATTTTATTTCACTCAAAGAGCAACCAAGAAACAAAGAGTTGGTGAAGGGTGGTAGTATAGAGGTTTCAGTCTATTATTAACAATAATTATAATCAAGGAGTAAACTAAAAAAAATTTCAGAGATGCAAGGACAGAAAAGGAAGTGTACTAATTATATTGCTGTTTATCCTTTGTTCTCAAAGAAGATGGCATAGCTTGTATGATATACTAGTACCCTAAAATTCTAAAAAACCAAAACCAGGAATTGAATGGAGTCCTTGTTAAGGATTTAATTGAGGACCTGGAAAAGAGTTACATATGAAATGGTATAGAAGGTTTGTGATAGATATTCTCTTTAGGGAGAGTCTTCAAAGTGTTAAAATACAGATTTATTGCATTGAAACTGAAAGCTACAATCCCCATTTTACTATTTCACAGATATAGATTAAAAAAATACTTTAGGAATGCTCTTTAAACAGCATTCTGTCATTCCCCAATACTTGCCCCACATCACCAATACAGCCCTCTTTCTCTATTAAAGAAGTACAATTAAGCAAAATGAATACATATATTGACAATTGAGGACATATCTCAGTCCATCACTTCTCCTCTAAGGGGAAGAATGGATCATGTTTCATTATCTATCCTCTGTCTCCTAGGTTCCTTCCTCAATTTCTTTTACTTCCAGTGCTTTCCTTGTTGACTATTTCTAGTTTATTCTGTGTGTAACTTGTGTGTACACAGTTACATAGTTATTTGCATGTTTTCTCTACAAGATTGTAAGCTCCTTGAGGGCAGGAACTTTTATCTATCTTTGTATCCCTACTGCCCAAAGCAGTACTTAATAAATGTTGGACTATGTATACCCTTAAATACAGTTCACAATCTCAATTCACCTGAACCTTTAAGTACAGTTTCTGTTCTTCTTCCTTGTCATTGTATTCTGTATTTTTTTTTTCAAGGCAATGGGGTTAAGTGGCTTGCCCAAGGCCACACAGCTAGGTAATTATTAAGTGTCTGAGGTCAAATTTGAATTCAGGTACTCCTGACTCCAGGGCTGATGCTCTATCCACTGCGCCACCTAACCACCCCTTTCTCATGTACTTTAATGAAACCTCAGTGGCTAATTTTTCTCTGTCATATGTACTACATTGTAAGGTAATTAGTAGTTCTAATGGGATACTTTATTACCTGTGATCTGGATATCATACGCTATTACATTAGCCTGAGATTACATTAATTTTGTTGTTGTCTTGCGTTTGCAGTTGCATCATATTGAGTTTGCTATCAAACAAAAATCCCCAGTCCTTTGGAACTCTTCATTTAGTTTTGTCCAATTTTATCTTGTTGCTTTTAAGCCCAGCCCTATTAAAATAGGTTGGAATCTTGATTTTTCTTGTCTGCTTGATACAGTGTTCTTAGCTTTGTGGTAGATGATAGATGTTCCTTTGTTTTCCTAAGTAAAAAAGTGGCCAAAGAATGTAATATTGTCATTGTTTTTTTTTTAAAGAATGCTTTGTAATTATCTGAACTGTGGGGTAATATAAATGCATCTATAGAACCAGTCTTCTATTTGGATTGCCAATCATAAGTAGAAACCCTTGTCAGCAAAACTAGGAATTCTGGTTACTGGAAAAATTATAGAAAAAGAAGCTATCACAAGATTAGCAATACCTTCAGTAGATGAGAGCAGACAGTACTAGGGAGTAGATCATCTGGGATGAAATCATATGTGTGTGTTTATCTATACATCTTTATCTATCTATCAAACTATCTATCTAGATGTAGATGTATATATATGTATATGTATAGATATATACACAGAGAGAGATATATAAATGTATATACATATAAAGAATATTGAAACATCATAATATAATATAAACATATATGACATGGATTATTATACAGATAAAGATACATATATGTCAAATGATGATCAGTTTATAATGCTCTTCACTACCAAACTACATGAGGAACATTTTATTAGGTTTTGGGTACCACATTATTAAAGGGATGTTGACCAAATGGAGCATCTTAGAAGGGGGGGAATAGAATTAGTAATGGGATCATTGAATCTTGAGTTTGATATAGACTTTGAAGCCATATTGCTATTGTGCTGCTTGATAGTAGCTATTAACATGCTTATCATAATTTTGCTTTTATTTCTTTTATATACATCATTGAGAATTATGTTACAAATTTGGTATCAGAAATCACCCCTATATAAGAAAGCTACAAAGCTACAAAATTATTTAGATAATTTGTTTATCACAAATAAAGGTACTACTCTAATGCCTCATTGTAGCAAGAAGGTTGCCCTGTATTCTCAGAAGCTATGTCAGCACTCTTAGGTTCTGGAAGAAGTTACCAAGCTGAGAAGACCTAGTATAGATGATAGATTGAATGTACTGCCTGAAGGCCAAACTAAATTAGATATTCAGAGCTTTATAAAAAGGATATAGATTATTAGGTAATTGTTTTTTGGCTATAATTATTCATGAAATAGATAAAAATACAAAACATCCTTCTTCAACAATAATGGAGGTAGGATAACAGAAGAGAAGGCAAAGGATGCTAAGAATTACCCAGAATAGTCTTCATTCATCTACCTATTTATTTGTTTGTTGTTACTTTTAAGGAGTAATCTTTGCTCACTGTCCAATGAGTCAACACTTTATTAAAAGCACTAAACATCCATATTGACCTTTTCACTGTAAATGAAACCAGAAGAGATAAAGAAATGAGTCTAAGTGGAAGGACAGTTCATAAGTGCTCCTTACTGAGGTAAATAAGGGAGTCGAAAGAATTGTTTTTTCTTGTATGCATAAAGGCTGCAAGAAACATCATTTGTTGAGATAGTTAGCCAATTGTCACAAGTGTTCATGAGCAGCTCACTATTAGGTTAGAGCACCAATATTTTTTACAGAGGAGAAGGAAATTCTTTGAATAAGTGGGGCAAGATTAGACAAATTAAGGTAATATATAAGGTGATATTCCTGTGAAAAGGAAGACACAGGGGAGGATAACAGAAAACTATGTTGTAAAACATGATGTACATGTTTGTAATTTCCAAGTATCTTCAAGCTGGTACATCATGAGTATTTTCCTTAATAGGAGTACCAGAAGGAGCACTAAAATAATTTTAATATAATTGAATGTATCTAAACAGTCATAAAGGAACTGGGTTTTTTTTTTAGCCAAAATTAAGTCATTTAAACATCACCTGTCTGTATACAGTCAGATAATATTCTGTTTATAGGAAAGGTTAAAGTCAAAGTCAAATTAAGAGAAAGTTTAAATGAGAGAAAATACAGTATGAAATTATAGCAGCTCTTACTTGCCCTGTTTAAACAAGCTATCAATGCCAAATAATGAGAAATAGATATGTGTAGGGCGACCTGAATCTTTGCCATTTTGGCAGCATTGCCCCTTCTATGCTGAGTCACAGATGCTGGCACTGTTAGCTACCACTGATTCCCTGCCTCACCCTTCCCTTTTGGAATCTTCAGAAATGCAGACCAGGAAAATTTGCATGACCTGGCTTAGTCTCCATGTAAAAGAATGGGACATGGAAAGGGAGTACATATGAACACTCATGACTTTGGAAGACTGTTAATGAAACATGTTTCACATTTCTTGGTAGAGAGGTTATATACTAGAGATGTAAAATGAGACGTGCATTTTCATACATAGCCAACATGATTTGTTTTGCTTGACTATAATTATTACAAAGGAGGGCTTTTCTTGGGGGGAAGGTGGGAGGTGATGAAGTTTGTGGATAATGTTAATGATACAAGAAAAGAAAGGGACATTAATAAAATATTTAGAAAATTATAGAAAAGAAAGTAGAGGAAAATATAGAAGAGGATATGTACAAGCAACACAACTGTGCTTTTATCTTCTAGAGACTAGATATATAGCTAGACAAAATTTAATAGAGATAAATAAAAAATCTTAAATTTGAGTTTAAATATTCAAATTCACAAGTACAAGATAGAGGAAACATGACTAACACCTGTGTGACCATAAAAGATTTAGAATTTTAGTGGATAAAAGTTCAGATAAGGAAACTAGGGTCCAATGAACCAAAGATAATTGTCCAAAATAGAATAGCTACTTTACTGCAGAACTTGGACTTAAATTCAGATCTCCCTGACTTCCAGTGTAAGCAGATGTACTACAGGCTGAAAATATCAAATTTACTCATCTATTTTTTTTACTCATCCATTTTAACCTCATATATTCTCCCTCATACATATTCTGACTGGGAAAAAGGCTAAATTATTATTTTTCTCCACAATTCTTCTCTAAGAGTCCTTACTTTTTCCCCTTTCTGCACTGAAATAATTGTGATTCCATAAAAAGATGCCCTTTCTTTTTTGTCAAGATGTTTGTCCCTGCCCCCATTGCATAAGAGTGGTGGTGTTTTGGCTGCAGGAGGGTGAGTAACAGAGGAAGTGGTTACAGGAAGTGAGAAGACCCAGCTGCAAGTGATAGGTGCAAGAGAGTAGAAGTCTCATGGTCAGAAGTATGCCAGGGTAGCGTGGCAATGGTGGGCGTTTCTTTCGGTCCTACTCAATAAATGAGCTGAACACAAGTTTTACACTGTATATTGGGCTGAGCTGAACACAAGTTTTACATTGTATATTGGGACTGACACCTTAACTCAAGAGTGACTGTGGGGAATTAAACAAATTCAAATTTTACCTTCTCTTGAACTCAAGCATCTATTGTTGTTCAGTCATTTTCAGTCATGTCTGACACTTCATGATTCCATTTTGGAGTTTTCTTAGCAAAGATACTGGAATGGTTCACCATTTCCTTTTTTTTTGTTTGTGTTTTTTTAGGTTTTTTTTGCAAGGCAATGGGGTTAAGTGACTTGCCCAAGGCCACACAGCAAGGTAATTATTAAGTGTCTGAGGCTGGATTTGAACTCAGGTACTCCTGACTCCAGGGCCAGTGCTCTATCTGCTGCACAACCTAACCGCCCTATCATTTCCTTTTCTACCTCATTTTACAGATGAGGGAACTGAGGCAAACAGGGTTAAGTGATTTGCCCAAGATCACACAGCTAGTAAAGTACCTGAGGCCAGATTTGAACTCAGGAAGAAGAATCTTCTGATTCCAGGCTCATCTCTTTTTCCACTGCACAACCTAATGGTTTATCAACTATATGGTGATACCTGGTAACTGGCAGAGGCTTTGATGGGGGGAAGTGCAGTTGAGTAGTTCATTGTATATTTTTTATTATTATTGTAAATTTTTTATTGATCCTGTGCCAAGTATAAAAAATAAAATTATTCATGTTCGCTGATTTCTGTGTGAGTGACTGCATTATACCAAGTTCGTGTAACTATGATTGTCTGAAGTATCTGAGAAAAAAATATGAATTTACGAAAGGTGAGGGATGATTCTAATTAAGAGAATCCATAAATACTTCATGTCCCCTTAGATAATGAGTTGTTGCTGTCTTTGAGAGAGAAATAAAACCAAAGGTTAGAAAGTTGCTTATTCTCTCACAAGGATAGAGACTTTGGGGGCCTTCTCAGTACTTATGCAAAGTAGGATAGATGCACATTATTACCACGGTGAATATGAGATTCCCAGAAAAAGCTACTTTTTTTCTGATTATGGAGTTTATCAGAACTCACTTTTCTATTTTTGCCTCCATACCTCTAATCCTCTTTCTTCTGTAACATATGTTCTTGAGGTTTACTCTCTATACACCTTCTCTGACTAGCAGGTCAGATTTTCAGAACTCAGTTACTTTTTCCTCTTTTTAGTGTTCTAGAGGATAACTTTTTCATCTAGGGCATATCTTTTCAATCCTGTCACTCATAAGCCCCATCTGGTTTGTTCTCCTCCCATATCAATCAATTTGAATATTGAATCTCTCCTGAATATTATTTAACCAATTGACAGTTGATATTTTTCAATATCAATTCACAAATTGACATATTAGCTTTTTTTGTTTTGTTTTGTTTTTGCAGGGCAATGAGATTAAGTGACTTGCCCAAGGTCACACAGCTAGGCAATTATTAAGTGTCTGAGGCCAAATTTGAACTAAGTCCTCCTGACTCCGGGGGCTGGAGCTCCATCCACTGTGCTACCTAACTACCCCACCTATTAGCTTTTACAAATAGGTCTTCATTGAGAAAGTAATACAAAAACTGAGTTATCTCCTTTACCACCTTAATCCCTGGAGAGAAAAAGCTGAAAAATCTAAAGTGGTGGCTACCAATATTCTTTCCACCAAGCTTACTTCTAGGTGTGACCTAATAAATGGACAAATTGCTCCTTGCTTTGTAGGGCAGAATCATTCAACCTCTGGGTTGATCTACTACTGTGATAAATCCAGTAGGTCACTCTTTGTGAATGGTTCTTCATTAAGATTGGTTTAGATTTCTCTATGAGCTCTAATTTCTGGACCCCTCCTGGTTCTTTTGACCTTTTGAATTTTATAAAACTGGTACTTTCTGTCTTTGGCACTCCTTAACTTAAGATCATTAAAAAATAAACCCAATACAGAAAGAAAGAAAACAGCTCCATGCATTCATGGCCACATGGTGACTGAATGAAAGAGAAGACCCTAGGCAGTTCTCCCATCTGGAGGCCCAATGTATTTCTTTTTTTCTTCTTATTCATCATCAAGGAAAATGAATAACTTTTATCTTTTAAAATTTTATATGCACTCATTTCCAGTTGTTTTTCTAAGATCTCTTCTATCTTCCTATTGTTCTTCAAAGTCCAAAGTATTTGTCCTCAAAGCAGAGGAAAAAAAGATTCTAAATGTAAATTATTTATCTTCACTCTCATGTTTGACAGATAGACACAGGGCTAAACAGTATTTTACTCTGAGCATATTAAACATTTCAAAAGTTAATGAAAATTTATAGGAGTGGTGGTAGTCAAGAAAAAAAAATGTTCTTCCATATCCCCTCTCTTCTGTAAATACTGCAGTGGATCTTTATGGTGGTGCCTATGTTGTAATAAAAACTAAAGTTCTATATAAATACTATATAGATTATTTGGATCTTTAAGATTATTCTTGGGGCATCTAGATGTCATAGTGAGTAAGCACTGGACTTTTAATCAAAAAGACTCATCTATATGGGTTCAAATATAGTCTCAGATTCTTATTAATTGTATCATCCTGGGCAAATCTGAGACAACCCTGCTTGCCTCAGTTTCCTCATTTGTAAAATGACTTAGAGAGAAAATAGCAAATGAGTCCAATACCATTGCCAAGAAAACCAAAATGGGATCACAAAGAGTCAGACAAGACTAAAATGCCTGAGCAACAGCAAGATTATCACCAATAATATTTCTGACATGGAGAAATAATCAGACTTCTGAGTTAAACTTTCATTTGTTGACAATAGTACAGTATAAAGGTAACAGTTAGAGGAAGGAAGGTCTACATCTGAACTAGCCTCAGACACTCAGTAAATGTGGGACCCTGAACCACTTAACTTATCTCATGATATTTTTCTCATCTGTAAAATGGAGATAATAATAAAATTAGATCACAACAGTACTGTTGTGAGCAAATGAGATAATATATGTAAAATGTTTTGCAAACTATATGACACTCCATAAATGTTTCACATTATTATTATGATTAGATAACTATTTTCATAATAAAACTATGAGTTGGACTCAGTTCCATGACTCTTGGCTTAAGGACAAGTTAGGCAGGGAATTATCAGTTAGTTTCCTCCTAACATGAAAAAGACCTGAATTACCTTATTAATTATCAAAGAACATTTAAAGTCCCAGAGTTCAAACCTGGTGCTTAGTGAAGTCTAAGAAAAAGTCCTTCTAAAAAAGTACCTATTTTGGCTAACCTAAGTTAGTACACCTAGTTTTTCCAAGATGCACAGCGATTAAATCACTGGGAATAATTTGCATCTAAATAGAGTCATTTCATATCTATTTCATTTTTGTTTTTAGAAGTAAGTTTTGGGAATTATTGGTACTTGTTAAGACCAAGTATATTTCTGAGTGAATTTCTGTTTTACAATTGCTGTACCTATAATTACTGTGTTTATAATTGGATCTCTTTTCTAAGCATTGCACAAAGCAGGAGATTAATATGGTTTGGTAAATTAAACTAACTTGTAGAGGATATAAAGAAGTATCAGATACAATCCTTGTCCTCGTGGAGTTTAAAAACAAAATGAGAAAATGAGGTATTGCTGTAGGTTCTGTTATTTATAACTGATATAACTCATTTAAATTCTACCTGAGACTGGTACTACCTACCACTTCCCCCCCAAAAAATGCCCAAGTCTAACCCTACAGAATGACAGTAGCAGAAGCCATATGGCCTTAAATCCATGACAATCATGAAGATAGAACCATGTGGTCCATTAGTGAGAATTCCTGAACTCCAGCCAACTACAAAAGAGAAAGGAAATTTCTAGGCTATACATTTCCAGAATCTAGCCAACTGGAAGATGTCCTGGGCAATGTCAGCCTCATAGATTATTTCATGAGTAGTCTCAAGTTTGAGAATTTGAGGATCCAACCTTCTGTCAAGTTTTGGGGAACTATCTCCCTTGAAGGAGCAACAAAATGATATAGGAGAGCAAACGACATGAATTTTGAACTCTTATATTACCAATCATTGGGACATTTTAGAAGTGATGGAAAAGAAAGGTTTTGCTTGTCTTGTAAATCCAACTTCTTTTCTATCTAAGCAGAATCCTAATTATAAGAGGAACTATGAATTTGTATAGCTTTATGGTCCTGTAAAAAAAGACATCTGCAGGTGAGTTAGGAGAATTGTTCATTTTAAAAAATGGACTACTATGGCTCATTTATGTGATTTTTATTTTTTGTGGAAAAGATTAAAATTTATCCTATAACTCATAAAATATATATATACATTTTAACTTTATGTTTAAATGAGATCTGGAGGACTCTTTTATTCAGATTTGTGGAGACCTAAAGGCAAGCTATAGTTGGAGATGTTACAAGAACTCTGACTGGAGACATTGGAGTTGTTGATTTGGGGAAATAGCCCATGGGAGAGTTCCCAATCTATATAAACCTAGAGTCTTGGTTATAAGTCAGAGAATTTCTCTAACTCATCTTCTTAACATATTTAGGTAGGTGTACTCTGTAGTTATCTTCCTGGTGGTCTTACTGCAGAATCTCTTCGAGTAAAGCAATACAAGATAACAACTGTGCTTTGAAATAATAATTCCTTTTGCCTTTGGACACATAATCAAACCAGCTCCACAAACTCTATTATTTTCCTTCTTCATGGAGATCTATAAGTTAGGCTTCTAGTTACTTGTAACTTCCTTTTGCTTTCTATTTTCATTTCAAATCAAGTATAGCACATTTTAGTTCTTCCAATAGCAAGTCCACTTATTCTTCACTAGACAAGAATCTCACATATAGAAAAATAACAAATTGATGTATATAGATTGTCTAAATTCTATATGTTTCTTAAGAGCTTCTGTTCTTGTCTCCACCTTAGTGCAATTATCAGTGAAGAAGAAGAAAGGAACCTGAGGACCTAGGTGTGAGATTCAATTTTTATTGTCTTTGTTTCATAAATTGTCATGGTCAAAGAATTAATTACCAAGTGGCCAGTTCAGTGATATTTTAGGTTGGCTTGTTCTCCGAAAGACATTTAATCTATTTATAAGATTTTTCTTGAAAGCTTTTCCAAGATGTTAGAAACTATCAGAATTTCTATTCTACTGTTACTACCTTTGAAAGTCCAGTCACTATCACAGAACATTGTGTTGTCATGAGATCAAGACTTATGGAAAGTTAGAACAGTTATACACACACATAACTAGCTATGTGTTTCTGAATAAGAATACTCAAGGATTTAAAGAAAATATATCTAATTGGTGGCTATACATTGTATGGAATGGTTTCAAGAAGTTTATTTTAAGCATCACTTTCAAGGATGAGCAGAATTTCTGAATAGAGAGATCATAGAGACGGGAATGGGGACGATTTATTTTGGGTTAAAAGAAAAGCATAAACAAAGACATGAAGATAAAAAAGTGCTATGCTTTATGAAAGCAAATTTGGCAGTGGTATGGGATTAGAGTAGGGAGAGACTATAAGTGGGAGGATGATAACTGCAGAATACTACAACTAGAAGGAATCTAGGGATGATTGTGGTCCACATTTTTTCATTTTACAAATAGACTAAGGCCTAGAGATGTTAATTGATTAGTTCAATGTTACACAAGTGAGGGAACTAGGCTATAAACCAGGTTTCTTTATATATAATTCCATGATCACTTCCCTCTACCAAGATATTATGATAGCACAGGTAAAAGAAAAAAGAGCAAACTAGGATGGTACTAATGGCTATGGAAAGAAAATTAGAGATGGGGAAAAATGTTGCAAAAGACAAATTGCCAGGACTGGTCTTTCTACTCTCTGTCATCACCAGCATTCAAACAGTTCTATTTATTTGTCTTTTGCAATATCTTTCAGATCTTTTTCTTCTTTTCCTTCCCATTGGCACTCACAAAGTAGAAGGACCCCCTCCCCATGGAATAAAGATTAATCTTTGTATTAGGGAAAAGTTTTCAGTTATTAAAAGCACATAGCAGTTTCAAAAATGCAATCCAGTCTCATTATTTAATTCTGGAGCTAGTTAACTGTCCATCTGAATTCTCTGTTCAAGCGTCTCTCTGACTCTCTGTCTCTCTCTCTCTCTGTCTCTGCTCTCTCTGGCTTTCTCTGTCTGATTTCTGACTGTCTCTGTCCCTCTCTCTTTTAACCTCTCTCCAACTCAATTTTCACACACACACATATATATATATATATATATATATATATATATAGATAGATATATATATATATATTATAGATAACAATCACATCTAACTCCTAGATTTGTTGTGAAGATTAAATGAGATAACATATAGAAAGAAGCTATATAATGTAATTGAATATGTTTCATTTTTTTTGAAAATTCCTTGTGCATATTCAAGGGAAAGAGTAGACTTGTAAGAGCTATCTGTTGTTTATTTGTTATTGAGTTAAATTAATTAATGTAGCTAACAAAATAGATAAATTTTTTCATGATCTGTTATGTCCCCAGTTGTCAGCTGTCACAGAGACTGAACATAACCTTCCTACTTTGGCAACATCTTCAGCAACTGGGGAAACATAGGGCAGAGGACAACCTAGGCCCCACAGACCCTCTACTTCCCTGAACTTTCCCCCAAAAAACCACCCTGAAGATTCAACTTATTTCATAATTCTTGATAAGCTAATGGTATGAAGATCTCAAAAAAGCCCAGTTCTCCCATTTGCATCAGAGAAAAAGAAAAAAGAAGAAAAACAGCATTTCATTTCTCCATCCAATCCAGGATTGTTCAAAAAGATAATCAGAAACAAAGGATTGAGTGAGGGTTGATATATCAGCAAAGCTAGTACAAACCTTAATAAATGAACCTAAAGCCTATGAGTACTGAAAATGGGACCTAGTAATTAAAAATATTACTGAACAAAAGAAATTTAAAAGAAATGCAAAAAGAAATCTGACACAAAAAAAAAAGTCTAAAAAAGTATAGGCAGAGCCTCAGAGAAAAAAATGGCTTAGGTACAGGGACAACAAGAATGAATAGAAGAAGGAAAAAAGAGGTCTGGTGGAAAAGATATGGGAAAGACAATAAATAATAGGACAAAGGGCAAAGAGCCTTGCACAAATGGACTCCCTACAAATATCATGGAACAATAGAAACATTAAGTTCAGGAATCAAAAAGAAATATTGATATAAAGGTTCAAAATATTGAAAAGTATATTAAAATGTAGAATATTTGCTAACAAAAATAACTTATCTGGAAAACAGATTGAAGAAAAAGAGTTTAGAAATCCTTGGACTCTAATGATCATGATTTTTAAAAAGTCTAGTCACCAGATATTAAGAAATCATAAATGAAAATTGCCAAGATCTATTAAAATTAGATGGTAAAGTAAAAATAAAAAGAAAGCAGTGCATATCTGAACTTAACTTCAAAATAAAAATGATTAAGGGGCAGCTAGGTGGCGCAGTGGATAGAGCACCAGCCCTGGAGTCAGGAGTACCTGGGTTCAAGTCCGGTTTCAGACACTTAGCAATTGCCCAGCTGTGTGGCCTTGGGCAAGCCACTTAACTCCATTTGCCTTGCCAAAATCTAAAAATAAAATAAAATAAAAATGATTAGGAATATTGTGGCTAAATTCTAGGACTTATGACTAAAAAAGAAAAAATTCTGAAATAAGTAAAAAAAATTTAAAGTTCAAGTCAGAATCATACAAAATTATGCTGCAACTATTTAAAGAGAAAATCTTTGAATTGACAACAGCATACTTTGCAAGTAGTTTCTACTGTGATTCTTATTTTACAGGTTTTGCTGAATTATGAGAAGAAATAGGGGATAGCTCTAGGTGGTTTTCACCCCTAGGTGAGAAATCTTGCTTTATCAATTTGGATTGGCATCTTCCTTGCATTTTAGTCTTAAAGCATTGCTTAGAGCACTGAAAAGTTAAGTGACTTGCCCAAAGTTGTCACTCAGGTAATATGTAATAGAAGTGGAACTTAAATGTAGTCCTACCAGGTTTTAAGGCCAGTTTTCTATCCACTACCTTATGCTGTCTCTCTATGTTCCTACTTTTGTGTGTGTGTGTGTGTGTGTGTGTGTGTGTGTGTGTGTGTGTGTATGTGTGTGTAGAGAGAGGGAAATTATATATCTTATAAATAACAAAACAAGAGGGGCGGCTAGGTGGTGCAATGGATAGAGCACCAGCCCTGGAGTCAGGAGTACCTGAGTTCAAATCCGGCCTCAGACATTTAATAATGACCTAGCTGTGTGGCCTTGGGCAAGCCACTTAACCCCATTGCCTTGAAAAAAACCTAAAAACAAAAACAAGAAACAGATAGCTACAGTTATAGATATAGATATAGATATGGAGACTTTAGTATTTAACATATGCCTTTCAGAGCTAGACAACTCTAATAAAAAAGATAAACAAGGAAGAAATTAAGGACCTGAATAAAATTTTAGAAAAGGTCAATGTGACTGATCTCTGGTCATTATTACATGGGAATAGAAAGGAGTTTATCAACTGTAATAACATCTTTACAAGAATTGACTATGTGCTTTGTTGTTTAGTCATTCAGTTGTATCCAACTCCTCATAAACACTTGGACTATATAATGTCCATGGACAAAATTGTCCTCTTGAAAAAGATACTGATGGGAATTCAGGGAAGCCTGGAGGGATTTGCATGAGTGAGATGAGCAGAACCAGAAAAACACTGTACACTCTAACAGCAACATGGGGGTAATGATCAACCTTGATGGACTCTCTCATTCCATCAGTGCAACAATCAGGGACAATTTGGGGCTGTTTGCAATGGAGAATACTATCTGCATCCAGAGAAAGAGCTGTGGAGTTTGAACAAAAACCAAGGACTATTACCTTAAATTTAGAAAAAACTGATATCTTATTGTCTGATCCTGCTATCTCTTATACTTTATGTTTCTTCCTTAAGGATATGATTTCTCTCTTATCACACTCAGTTTGGAGCAATGTATACCATGGAAACAATGTAAAGACTGATAAATTGCCTTCTTGGGGGGGGAGGGGGAGGGAAGTAAGATTAGGGGGAAAAATAGTAAAACTCTAAATAAAATCTTTAAAAAAAAACAAGAAAAAGGGGCAGCTAGGTGGTGCAGTGGATAGAGTACTGGCCTTGGAGTCAGGAGTACCTGAGTTCAAATTTGACATCAGACACTTAATAATTACCTAGCTGTGTGGCCTTGGGCAAGCCACTTAACCCCATTGCCTTAGAAAATATAAAAAAATAAATAAATAAAAGGAAGAAACTGAAATGTTTGCATTTCCTTCTCCATTGAATTAAGGCAAGCAGAAGGGTCACACGACTAGTAAATGTTTGAGATCAGATTTGAGTTCAGGTTTTATTGACTTTAGGTACAACTCTCTATCGACCTAGTTACCACCTTAAGAAACTTATTTCCAGTTATTCAGGCAATTCCTCTAATCTAATAAACAAATTCAAAAAATTAATATTATGCATATCCTTTAATGACCTTAATATAAAAAATATATTCAATAAAGGACAGTTTAAGAAGAGGTTTAAGTATGAGTGGAGATTAAATGATTAAATCTTGAGAATTGGAAGAGCAAAGATTTCATAAAAACAATAGATAATTTCAGCAAAGACAAGGAACATACTGAAAAAAACCTATAAAAAATTGCAGTCAAGGGATTTGCATGAACTGATGCTGAGCGAGATGAGCAGAACCAGAAGAACATTGTACACCATTAACAGCAACATGACACTAATGATCAACCTTAATGGACTTGCTCATTTCATAAATGCAATAATCAGGGACAATTTGGGGGTATCTGTGATGGAGAATGCATCTGTATCCAGATAAAGAATTGTGGCGTTTGGACAAAGATCAAAGACTCTTACCTTTAGTTTAAAAAGTTATCTTATTATTTAATCTTGCTATCTCTTATAATTTTATTTTTATTTTCTTAAGGATATGATTTCTCTCTCAACATATTCAATTTAGATCAATGTATAGCATGGAAACAATGTAAAGACTGCTGTCTATGGGGTGGGGTAGGGAAGTGAGATTTGGGGGGAAAATGTAAAATTCAAAAATGAATAAATAAATTTATTTTAAACATTAAAAATTGCAGCCAAAGCAGTCCTTAGGAGAAATTTATGACTAAATGCTATAATCAACATGCTTTTATCAACAAGTGCTTTTATCAAAGCAAAGACATCACCTTGCTGATAAAGGTGCTTATAGTCAAAACTATGGTTTTTCCAGTTGCAGATACGACTGTGAGAGTTGGACTATAAGGAAATCACAAAATCATTACTGTCAAATTGTGGTAGTGGTGGAAAAGGCTACTGAGAGTCCCTTGGACATCAAGGAGACCAAACCGGTCAACAGAAAAAGAAATTAAATCAAACTATTCATTGGAAGGTCAAATATTGAATTTGAAGTTTAAATACTTTGCATATATGTGTTGAAAATATGGTACTCAATAGAAAAGACCTTCAAGTGGGAAAGATTGACGGTAAAAGTAAAAGGGGGGGCAGCTAGGTGGTGCAGTGGATAAAGCACTGGCCCTGAAGTCAGGAGTACCTGAGTTCAAATCCAACCTCAGACACTTAATAATTACCTAGCTGTGTGGCCTTTGGCAAACCACATAACCTCATTGCCTTGAAAAAAACAAACAAACAAAAAACCCCTAAAAGTAAAAGGGGATGGACTGAGGATGAGATGGATAGATAGTGTCAGGAAAGCAATGAAGATGAACAGTCTGAGAGACAGAAGCAAGAGCAGGGACTGACAGAGTCAGATACAACCAAAAAACTGAACCACAATAAGCTTTTATCAATAAGCAAAGAATAAATCAATCAATCTATGCACACAGAGCAGTCAACTTATAAAATTTAGAAAAGTAACAAATAAAAACCCAATTAAACATAAAAATGGATATTCTGAAAATAAAATAAGAAATAAAATTGGAAGAAAGTTAAATTAATAAATATAATTAGGAGCTAGTTCATTCCCTTAAAAAAAAACTAATGGAGTAGTTTGGTGATGCAGTGGATAGAGCACCAGCTCTGGAGTTAGGAAGACCAGAGTTCAAATCCGGCTTCAGACACTTAATAATTACCTGTGTGACCTTGGGTAAGTCACTTAACCCCATTGCCTTGCAAAAGCCTCCCCCCCCCAAAAAAAAACACTAATGAAATAGGCAAACTTTAGCTAATGTGACTTTTTACAAAGAAGAAAAACAAAATTTCCTATATTAAAAAGTAGAAAAAGATAATTGATGACAATTGAAGATAAAATAAATTATTATAAACTATTTCAATCAATTATGTGGCAACAGAATTCTAAAATCAAACATTTGAATAGTTTCAGAAATACATACCTAGATTAACAAAACAAAAGATAGGCAACAAAAATAATTCAAACTCTGAAAAAGAAATTAAATAATCTATGAAAGAACTCCCAGAGGAAACAACTCCCAGATAATAGAATTTATAATTGAATTCAATCAAACATTCAAAGAACAATTAAATATAACATAAAATACAAAAAATAGGTAGAGATTCTACCAAACCCCTTCTATGAAACAAATATGATTCTGATATAATAGAAGGAAATAAAACAGAGAAAGAAAATTATACTAACATATTTAATGAAAATCAACCCAAAATATTGAAGAAAATATTAGCAAAGAGGTTAAAACAACATGAAGACCAGGTTATATTAATATTAGGAATGACAGATTGTTTTATTATGAGGAAAATAACAAAAATAATAGGTCATGTTGATAACAAAAAATAACCACATAATTATGTTAATAAATGTAGAACATAATTTGACAAAATATAATAAAAACATTTTATGTTAAAATATTAAAAGCATTGAAATAGATGGAACTCTTATTACATATATCATATTACATTATATATATACATATATACACAAATAAGAACTAACAATCTATAATGGAGAAATGCTGGAGGCCTTTCCAGTAAGGTCATGGGTAAAGCAGGGATGCTACTATCATTCCTATTATTTGATATAGTTACAGAAATTCTAGAATAAGAAAAAGAAATTGTACAAATAAGCATAGATGGGAAAACAAAAAATATTTTGGAGGTGATATTCAGTTTTGTTTAGAAATACTTAAAATTCAACTAAAATTAATTGAAAAAATAATTTTAGTAAAGTAGCAAGATACAAAATAAACCTACAACTACCATCATGCTTTCTATATATCACCACCAAAGCTCAGCAGGAAAAGATAGATAAATTATTTTCAAAAAAATACAGAATGTATAAAAAAATCTAACAGTCCAGCTAGACTGGACTGGACAGCTAGATTTATATGAATATAAGTAAAAAACACTCCACAGAACTAAAGACATTCTTAAAAAATTGTTCATATTGAGACAATGTCATGAATGAGACATTGCTAATTACATTATTTACAATGCCATCACAGGTGCCAACACAATTAAACTGCCTGAGGATTACTTTTTAGAAGTAGGAAAAAAAAGCATAATTCATCTGGAAATACAAAAGTTCAAGAATTTCAAATAAAGAAAATGGAAGGAAGTTACCTGATCTCAAACTCTCCTATAAAGCAATAATCATCATAATGATTTAATGAAAAATAGAAAACCTGATCAATAGAATAGATAAGGTACTCAAGACTCAAAATCAATTAGACACATTAATATAGCAGTGTTTAATAAACCCAAGGACTCCAGCTGGTGTTGTAAGTACTCAGTATTGAACACAAACTACTGGAAAGACTGGAAAGTTTTAGGTTTGTATCAACATCTCATACTGCTTACTCCAATGATCTTTAAATGGATATGTGACCTAGATGTAAAAAGTCACATCATCAACAAATTTGAGGAGCAAAGAAGAAAGATTGAAGTCTCAGGAAATAGAAAGGATAATTTTGATTACATAAATTGAAAATGTTTTTGCTCAAATAAAATCAATGAAAAAAAAAGCAACTAACTAAAATATTTTTGCTACAAATTCCTCCAATAAAATTGATACAATTACCTAAAAACAAGAGCCAAAGGATAAATGGTCAGAGGATATGAACAAACAGTTCTGAAAAAAAAAGAAAGGAGGAAAAAGAAAAGAAACAACTAGTTGAAAAAATACTTCAAATCCCTCATAAAAAATAGTGATTCCAAAAAGAAGAAAAGAACATCAATGAATCACCTAAAAATACACAGACAAGAGCAAGAGGCAGTTCAAAAAAGAGCAAAGGTTGAGAGGATGAAGTTGGAATTACTCTGTTAAATTTATTCTACACTTAAAAAATCAAACAGGACCTAATTGAATAAATCATAGATGACCCTTTTTTGCTTTTGTTTATATAAGAAAATGTTTACCTGGTTTCAAATTCGGTCTCAGACACTTAATAATTACCTAGCTGTGTGGCCTTGGGCAAGCCACTTAACCCCATTTGCCTTGCAAAAATCTAAAAAAAAACAGTTTGTGTTTGTTGATTTTCGTCAAGTTCATAATAAATTAAAAATTTAAAAGAAATAAAAATGGATAAGTGAAAAGAAAAAGAAAAAAATACAATCAACTAATAAGTCCTAATAATTGCTAAACAGAGCAGCTTTTCGATTCCTCAATTATAGATTTTAAAAAAAGACACACAAGGAAAAGCGAATTTCTTTTTTACTTCAACTTAAAAGAAAATTGTCTATATTTTAAATGAAAAAACTAAAGACAGAAGTGCTTTCACAGGGTTTCAGACTTCTGAGGGGTAAAGTCTTCAAGGTTGCTCTCCTTACAACATTATCTCTCACCTTACACAGTAATTTAAAAAGCCCTTGAGAACTGATCACTGAGGCAAAATGAGATGATGGGTGTCTATTAAAGTCTTTTGAATGTCTCCATAATCAGTCAAAGAGTCTTCCAAAAGATCTACACATGCTCTATGGTCTTTTCAGGTCACTTACCTTACACATCATCATGACTCTCCTAGAAGCAGGCAACCTGTGAAGAGATTCTGCCTTAGGCATTTCACCAGATCTCTGTTACACAACCAATAAGTGATACAAGCCTAAACTAAAGGGATATTTTTGATGAGTAGAGAGAAGAAAATAAATATGAGTGATGTTACAGAAATGTTAAGATTTGGCAACTACTTGGAGACATTGGGTGAGTGAAAATGAGCAGATGACACAAAGTTCACAAACCTTAGTGACTTGAGGATGATAGTGTTCTTGACAAAAAAATTTAAACTTGGAAGGGAGCATCACCTGGGGTGAAAGATAACATATTAAGAGGAGGGTACAATTCATCCATATCTTCTCATCCTGTGTTTCTTACTCCATTATACACAGTATAAAGAAGAGTAAGAGTCAGAGCTGTTACTCATTAATCACTGCCTTGGAAGTGTAAACCATGGAGCTAACCAACAGGCAACCACCGAAGTCATCCAGTGGTTTGAAGTGCAGGTGTATGTGTTATGGTGGGGGGGGGGACAAAATTTTCCAATGACATTGGAGAAGTTTTCTTCTGTAGAAATCTAGGTTGTGGATATAATCTATCAACCATAAGGACCCATACAGAATTAGGGATGATCAGGGGTTTTCAAAGTAGTGTCTATTAATAATGAGTGAAGAGTTGTTATGCTTCTTTTGGAGCAAAGTTCCATGATTGGTTATTTCCCAAAGAGTGGAGGCAACTTCTTCCCACCTTCAGTTGATTAATCAAGCACTACAGGTCTTCCTTTGGCAATTATTGTCTTAGACAGTTTTTATTTGCAACTACTGGGGATAAGTCTGAACTTCCTACATTGGTCTTTTGACAAAAGACACATAGCTCAACACTAGACTTGATGCTTGAAGCCTTTCCATTTTAGTAGAAACTGGAAGAGCTTGAGTCTACTAACTCTCTTGAACCCATGATTATCACAGGAGAAATTTTAGGATGCTAAAAGGAAAAAAACACAGTAAAATGAAGTAAACAAACCCTATAAAGTAATCAAATTAAAAACAGACTCAAGATAATAAACATTAATTTAAGGGAATAGAAAAAGTCTTTGAACATCAAATCAGGGTCTGTAGTCCACCTGAAAGTTCCTTATGGTTGAGTTAAGCTATTGTCTGGACACCCTGGGCTAACAATCACAATCCGAGAACTACTCTTATTCTTATTCTTTGGGTCACATCTCTGACTTAAAGGGCTGCCTCCAAATTTTTAGAATCAGGGAAGAGAAACCAATTATTCACAAATTCTGCTATGACTCCAAGGTCTCATCTCATCATATCTAATACCTATAATTTTGATTTGACAATTAATTGTATACTGCCTTGAAGCTTTTCTGATATTACTGTACCAAATAATTTCCTTCTTACATTGTTATTTAACCTTCAAAATAGCTTATGTTGTACCATTAACAAACATTTGTTGAATACCTCCTGAGCCACAATATTCCAAATTAATGTTTGTATTTGTTATAAAATAGAGGTGAACACAAAGGAATGACTTGTATTAGTTGATATTTTTGAGTTCAACTCAGCTACATGCATATTTTTTAGGTTTTTGCAAGGCAAATGGGGTTAAGTGGCTTGCCCAAGGCCACACAGCTAGGTAATTATTAACTGTGGCTTAATAATTTAATAATTAATAATTTGAACTGCAGGTACTGCAGTTTGAACTCAGGTATTCCTGACTCCAAGGCCAATGCTCTATCCACTGCACCACCTAGCCGCCCCAGCTACATCCATTTTTAAAAATAAAGATAAAACTCAAAGTAAAAAAAAAGTGAGTAATATGACAAAATCATTTCAAATAATAAGATGCATCACTTTTGAAGGCAAAAATGTGGCGAAATTTGAGTTGAGAATAATTAAACCTTGACATAGGTACAATATACCATGTTCATTATAAGATAAATGAAGATTTATAACAGAGATAAAGTGCTTTGTTGTGCTTTGTGCTGTATTTGAATAAAAAGTATATAAACAAAGTTAAACAACCTTTTGTTGGAAGTTAAAATAACATCATATTATATTTTTCTCAGAATTTTGGTAACTGCAAATAATGATAAACTGATTTCCCCTAAAATGATAACTTAAAAATGGAATTAACTCAAGAATAGTTATAATCATTCAAATTTTAACAGTTAAATTTATCTTCAATGTTTCAATATGACAAATTTTTAAAAAGTAAACTGATAGTTATCCCTTACATATCTTGACTTTCCCCATTGCTATTTTGATATATCACAAAGTAGCATATGAAATTAAAATGGAATTTTTTGAGATTTGCAGAAACAATAGATGACATAGAAAAAATTTAGAAACACAAATCTATAAAATGTATGTATAGTATTATAATATATAGTAAATACATTTAAATATACATGTAAATACACATGTAAATTAACTTGTAAATACATGTAAAATATATAGGATAGTAATAACACATTTCATCTTTTAATACTATAATAATGCAGACTTCTCTGTTAAAAAAATTTACATGAATTTTCTAGATTGCAAGGAGTCCCTAACTCCCAAGATGTAGAAAGGTTCACTGTATTCCTTTATCATGGTGGTACAGTGGCCAGAGTGCTGGGCCAAGCATCAGGAGGAATCATCTTGTTGTTGCTATTGCTTAGGTCATTCATTGTGTCTGACGCTTCATAACTCCACTAGGGGTTTTCTTGGCAATGATACTGAAGTGGTTTGTCATTTTCTTCTCCAGCTCATTTTAAGGTGAGAAAACTGAGGCAAATAGGGTTAAGTGACTTGTCCAAGGTTACATAGCTAGTAAATGTCTGAGATTAGTTTCAAATTTGGGTTCTCCTCACTCCAGGGCCAGCACCTAGTTGTCCATAAGGAAAACTTGTCTTCCTGAGTTCAAATTCAGCCTCAGACATTTACTTGCTGTGTGACTCTGGACAAGTCACTTAGCTTTGTTTGCCTCAGTTTCTCTATAAGTAAAATGAACTGGATAAGGAATTGGCAAATTACTATAATATGTTTTCCAAGAAACCTCAAATGGGGTCATGAGGAGTCAGACATGTCTGAAAACAATGAATCATGGATAAATCTTTAATTGATTTAAAGAAAAATATCTGCTAGAGCAGTTAAAACTAGAATAAGCTAAAACCATACCAATCATTCAATCAATCAATCTGTATTTATTAAGTGTCTCCTATGTGCTAAGTATTGTTAGTTATACAAGCCAAAAAAATAAAATAGTCTCTGTGCTTAAGAAGTTCATATTTTATTTGGGACAATAAAGATGAACATACTTTAAGAATTCACAAAAGGTAAAATAATTCATGATAATTTTTAGAGAAAAAGCTCTAGAGATTAGGGAGATTAGAAAATGCCTCGTGTGCTATAACTGAGATAATTTAAAAATGGAAATACAGAAACACAAAATAAAAAGTGCAAGGCAGGAAATATAATCTACTATATTTATCATTGGGATTCACAAGTAATTTATCAAATGAAAAGATAAGTCCACTACATTTCCTTTTTAAAAAGTGCTTTAGCTAAAGACAACATGAAAACTAACAAACTAAAATGACATCTTGACAGTGTACATGCAGAATAAGATGATTAAGAAAGAGAATTCTCCTGAGAAAATTACATGGTTATAATTAGCACAAAAAAATTTCCAAAAAATTTATCTGATAGAGTGCTTGACATATAATAGATGTTAATACCTGCTGCTTTATTGATTGACATAAGAATATTGCATAAGGTGACTCATAAAATTAAGTGTAAAAAAATTTAAACTTGATATTACTTATACTTTCTGACATGGTCAAAACAATGACTAGGGAAATCACAAAAATCTCTGCTTTTGCTTAAAAATAATTTGGTGAGAACCCGTATGTCTTAAGATCTTTGTGATCAATTTATTGAAATACTAAAATTTTCCTATTTTATTTTCCAAGGAGACAAAACAACAGATATAGTTTAAGAGGCTTATTGTGATATACTGTTAAAACTGATATTAAAAAAGTTTCATTACTTTAAAATCTATTTATAAAAATGCCACATCAAAAAACTTTCAATATTACTGATGTATTTTTAAAATGAAAATTATATTATTGGGAGCATTGTATTAATTTCTGCCCTTACAGAGTTTATTAGATATTAAGAAACAGGCCTACAACCACTGGTTAAAAATGAGACCCTATCAATGTGGACACATTTTATGCTACAGGAACAATCATTTTCATCCAGAAATATGAAATTAACAGCAGTCACTAATACTAACAATTTTCCAAATTGTTACAAAAATAATCACTTTTAAAATGAAGACCACTAGCAGAATTGTGCAAAAAATAACAAAAATTTTTAAAAAGGAAAAGGTGCCTCTAAATTATAGTGGAAAATATTAGCATCCAAAGTGCCAAAGTACTTTGAAGAGTTTTTGAATGAAGGGAACAAATTGTCATCTTCTTTTGTGTACTAATAATGATGAAGTAAATTAATTTTCTAAAAGAATTTCCCCTTTAGATTTTAAAAACACTGAATTCTTCACTATGCACAAAGGGCAATAAAACTGTTCATTTCCTTTGATCCAGTAATACCACTACTAGGTCTATACCCAAAGAGATAATAAAAAAGGGAAAAAGGCTCGCATGTTCAAAAATATTTGTAGCAACTCTTTTTGTAGTGGCAAAATTTGGAAATTGAGGGGATGGCCATCATTTGGGGAATAGCTGAACAAAATGTTATATATGAATATGATGGAGCACTATTTAAGAAATCATGAGCAATTGGACTTCAGAAAAGCCTGGAAAGACTTGCATGAACTGATGCTGAGTGAAGTGAACAGAAGCAGGAGAGCATTGTACACATTAACAGCAACACTGTGACAGACACAACTTCTCTCTCAGCAGTTCAGTGATCAAGGACAATCCTGAGACCTGTTATATAGAAAATGCCATCCACATCCATAGGAAAAAACTACGGATTCTGAATGCAGAGCAAAGCATACAATATTCACTTTATAAAACTTCTTTTTGTATTTTTATTTCTTTCTCTTGTTTTCCCGCCCCCATAGTTCTAATTTTTCTTTCACAACATGACTAATATGGAAATGTGTTTACCACAGTTGCACATGTACAACTTATATCAGATTGCTTACTGCTCTTGGGAGGGGTGAGGAAAAGGAGGGTGGTAGAAAAATGTGGAATTCAAAAACTTTTGAAAAGCTGAATGTTGAAAACCATCTTTACATGTAATTGGAAAAAATAAAAAGAATTAAAAAATATATAGAGAGAAAAATTTGAATTCTTCAAATCCACTAATTCTAAATCTTTATTCTCTGATGCAGGAATATAAAGTGACTACATTTCTGAAAAACTTTAAATAACTGAAAATAAATTTTCAAAAAAATTTTAAAAAACCACTTGACTGACAAGTGTTTGCCTTGCCTTAACAAAAAGGACTTTACTAAAGTCCTTTTTGTTAATCACTTGGTTAGTCTACAAAAGTAATTCTCATTTTAATTTAAAGATTAAAGTGTCTTTGAGTATGAATAGAAAAAGAACTAAATTGTCACAAAAATATGATATATCAATAGACTGATCTTGTGATGCTTCATTGAAGCAAATATTTGAACTTTAAAAATATTATTATGGCGTGACTTTTGGCAAATAAAGATTTAGAGTTTATAACAAACTGATACAAACTGAGATGAGAAACACTAGTGTGAAATTATCAAATGAAACAATATTTGGAAAGTGTATATAGGCACACAGGCAGATAGTAGGCACTCAGTAGATACTTGTTCTCTATCCTAAAGGCTAATTAACTCTGCCTGATAATCAATGAGAACACCATTACTAGAAACTCCAATACTTCATATTAGCTATTTCTCCCAGCTTTATGTCTTTTGAAGATTTAATAAATATGCCCTCAATACTTATTGACCAGCCAATCAAGTTTTTGATAAAAATGTTAATCTCACAGAATCAAATATTGTTCCACTGAAAACCCACTACTTTGATTTATTAGTAACTATTGTGAGTATGACCATTCAATCTGATCTCAGTCCATCTAACCGAATTATTATCTAGTCCACATATTTCCACAAAAATAGTCTGAGATACTTTACTAAAGGCATTCCTAAAATCTAAATAAATTATATATACATGGTATATATAATGCTAAATATATATACTATATTTAAATATGTATGTATGTATATATATATATATATATATATATATATGCACAAGAGTGCCTAGGTAGGATAAAATGATGACAAGTCATATATATATGTATGTATGTATATATATATATATATATATATATGGCACATAGGTGCCATTAATATCCTCATTTTACAGGTGAAGAAAATGAGGCAAGCTATAATTAAATGATTTGCCCAGAGTAATATAGTTAGCACAGAGTAAGACTCAGGTTTTCCTGAATGCATGACTAGTGCTCTATTAAATATACCTGTAGGAAGCTCTTTGAGAACAGGGACAATTTCATTTTTATCTTCCTATCTCTAAAAATGGGGGGTAGCTTGGTGGAATAGTGGATGAATTGTCAAGCCTTGAGTCAGGAAAATTTATCTTTCTGAGTTCAAATCTGACTTCAGACCTTACAAGCTATGTGATACTGAGCAAATCACTTAATAACACTGCCTGCCTCCATTTCCTCAATTGTAAATGAAGAGGAGGAAATGGCAAATCATTCTAATGACTTTGCCATGAAAACCCCAGATGAGGTCATGAAGAATCAGACATGACTTAAAATAACTGAGACAAACAGTTTCTAATCATGTGCTTCATAAACATTTGTTGAACTGAACTGAATTTGTCAAGTACAGTAGATGTGGAGACTGGATAAGAGGACTAAGTGAACTCTCCAGGTCTGTGAATTCTTCTAACCCTGTAATTTTCTATCACTCTATGATAAAGGTTTCCAAAAGAATATTGGGCAAGGAGGTTTTCTATTCTTCTTCTTCTTTTTTTTTTTAAGGTTTTTGTAAGGCAAATGGGGTTAAGTGGCTTGCACAAGACCACACAGCTAGGTAATTATTAAGTGTCTGAGACCGGATTTGAACCCAGGTACTCCTGACTCCAGGGCCAGTCCTTTATCCACTATGCCACCTAGCCACCCCTTTCTAGTCTTCTTTTTGAAGATTTTTTTTTTGGAGATTTTTTTTTAGGTTTTTGCAAGGCAAACGGGGTGAAGTGGCTTGCCCAAGGCCACAGAGCTAGATAATTATTAAGTATCTGAGACCAGATTTGAACCCAGGTACTCCTGACTCCAGGGCCGGTGCTTTATTCACTACACCACCTAGCTGCCCCATCTAGTCTTCTTTTTAAAAAAAATACATACACTTCATTTTTTTGGTTAGAATCATGTTTTGCCTTTCTTCCCAGAAGCTAACTATTCAAATACTCCAAACTCCTGCCCCAAATACTTTAATTCCAAAGGACAAAGGAAAAATTCATTGATGTCAAAAAAGTAATAAAGATTCCAATTAATAGCGAGTTAATATTTATGGAGTGGAGCAGCTCCTGGAGCTGCATGTGTCCAGCATGCACCCTGTGTGGGATCTGCCTGATAACTGAAATTCATTAAAATAGGCCCCAGCTGTGCAATCACTGTCCCAACTGCATCCACTTTTACATCTGGTTAATGACAAAAAGACAGTACAACTTCAACTCAAGCATCTAAATATGTTGTTTATTATGACAGAAAAAAGCTAATGCAGATATTTTAAATGCTCAGTCAACAAACAATGCATTGCTAAAATGAGATAACTGAAATACTGGGCAAATTGAGGTAAACTTTTATGGACTAGAATAACAGGATTACATGAATACTAAACAGTTATGATGTTTTATCTTTTTTAGTTTGGTCCAGAATCGTCATTTCATCCTTTTAGCAAATTCCAAGTGTGAACAATCCCTTCACAAAATTCCTATAGAATTGCCTACTGTACTATTTGCCCATAGTCACACATGTATCAGAGGTAGATACTGAATTTAGGTCTTCTTAACTCAAAACTTCTTAACTTCTTAGCCATACACTACTCTGACTTTTAACCCCATTTTTAAAATTGACAAAGTATAAGGCAAGATAATATATAGTAAGATTGCTTTTGGTAAACCAGAATCTTTTTAGTATGTCAAATATTCAGAAATTATCTTTGGCACTTTTATTCTATCCAAAGAAAAATAACCTATGAATAAGAGGGAAATTTTAAAAAAATTATTCATTTTTGTGATCTTATTTGAATATATTTTATGAAGTTTAGAGAGACTCAGATGTGAATTTTGTAAACAACAAATTCTGATGATTATCTTTACATATAAATATACATATGCATGTGTATGTACATGTACATGTACATATACATATACATATACATGTACATGTACATATACATATACATATACATATACATATACACATAATGAAAATGTTACACCAAGCATAATGACAGTCACCTGCTACTTGGAGAGGCACAGGCTGGTGGATCACCTAATCTTAGAAGTTCTGAGTTGTGTAGGGTTAAAGCCTGTCAAATCTCCACACTAAGTCTGACACCAATTGGGTGAGCCCTCAGAAACAAGAGTGCCTAGGTAGGATAAAATGACAGCTCAGAACTGTAGAATAGATCAAAGTTTCCATGTTGATCTGTTGGACCCATGAATGACTGCCATACTTCCAACCTGGGGGAAATAGAATGACATATACCCCAAAACAAAACAAAAATCCTAGTCAGGAAGCTTTTGATGTTCCCTATCTTACTTTTCCTGGTGTAGCTAGGTAGATAACAGTAAAGGATTTTGAGTCAGGAAGACTCATCTTTCTGGGTTCAAATTTGGCCTTAGACACCAGTTGTGTGACCCTGGGGAAGTCACTTAACTCTACTTGCCTCTGTTTCCTCATAGGTAAAATAAACTGGAGAAGGAAACAGTAAACCACTCTTAGTATCTTTGTCAAGAAAACTTCAAATTGGGATCACCAAGAATCAGACATGACTGAAGAACAGCTTCTTTACTTTTTTGATGCCTCACCTTCATTTCATTCTCCTTCTATCTCAGGAGTCTCTTTTCTATCAAGGAAAAAATTTTTCTGAAAACAATTATATAATCTCCTCTAGTTAATTAAAATAGCCTTTTACCTTATCCCCTGACTACAGTATCTCTTCTCTCTAAGACTCCGCATCATTGACAAAACAAACATTTTAATATTCAGGTTATTGCCCTCCTCAAACATCTTTAGTGGCTCCTCATTTGCCTATAGAATTGTAAGGATGGAGTAGCAATAAGTGTATCAGGAGTTAAGACAAACCAAAGACAAACTCTGGAAGCAGCTTCAGTACTCTATGAAGGCACTGACTCTCAGAGCCCAACAGAGAGTAGTACTAAAGGAATAATTTCATGAAGACTGTATAAGGAGGGAAAGAAATTTTTATCAACTGAATTTATGAGTTACCAATTGGACATGTCTCCCCTCTGAGTTTGAACCCACTCTCCCAAGGACTTTGTGTAAAAGGGAGATGTTATATTAGCAATCACTCTTGCTATAAATATATGCTTAATAAATACCCTTTCTAAAAGTTAATTGACTTTGCTTATTAATCAATGAGAAACACTAATATCAAATTATCAAATGAAATAATATTTGGAAAGTATATATAGTCACTCAGGCAGATAGTAGGGACTCGATAGATACTTGTTCTCTATCCTAAAGGCTAATTAACTCTGCCTGATAATCAATGAGAACACCATTACTAGAAACTCCAATACTTCATATTAGCTATTTCTCCCAGCTTTATGTCTTTTGAAAATTTAATAAATATGCCCTCAATACTCATTGACCAGCCAATCAAGTTTTTGATAAAAATGTTAATCTCACAGAATCAAATATTGTTCCACTGAAAACCCACTACTTTGATTTATTAGTAACTATTGTGAGTATGACCATTCAATCTGATCTCAGTCCATCTAACCAAATTATTATGTAGTCCACATATTTCCACAAAAATAGTCTGAGATACTTTACCAAAGGCATTCCTAAAATCTAAATAAATTATATATACAACATTCCTCTCCTACCAATTTTAGTAACTTTTTCTAAAGGGGAAGTAAGGTTAACCTGCATGATCTATCTCTGACAAAGCTGTGCTGGTTTTGTAATTATTGTTTGCTTCTTTTTCTAGGTATTCACCAACCATCTCCTATTGACTCATATATAAGTTATATAGGGAAAATAGGTGCTACAGAGGATAAATCACTGGGTCTGGAGTCAAGAAGACCTGAATTCAAATCCAGCCTCAGACACTTATTTCCTAGTTGTGTAACCCTGGGCATTGCTCATAGCAATTGTTTGCACTGCTAAATCTAGATAAACTAGATGGTGAGGATCAAAGAATGATAGTAAAGTGCTCAGCAGAGTACCTGGCACATGGTAAGCACTAAATACATATTAATTATTGAAACATGTTCTAATTTTTACAGAAATTGAAATCAAGTTAATTGGTCTATAGCTTATAGATTCTGCTCTCTTCTTTTAAAACAAAAGATACTGATCTCCCTTGAGTTCAGTTGAACTTCTCTTATGGGATCAGCACAATGCTTGAAATATCATTAACAATGGCTCGGAAATCACTTCATCCAATTCAGATACAGCTCATCTGGGTCAGGTGACTGGCATTCATGGAAAATAAGTACATTCTCTCCTTACTTATCTGGGCTATTGGAAGAATTAATTCTTTATCCTGTATTTTATATTTGATTTTATTCTATAAATGATTTTATTATGTATTTATATTTGATTTTATTCTGTAAATAATTTTATTCTGTAACAAACCTAAGCTTCTTCTCTGTCTGAGTGAAGAAGCTTATACAGTCTCTTTCTCTGAAGTTAAATGCCAAACGCTTAAGCTTTCTCACCCTCACTATTAGTTAAAGAAAAACTCTATTTTTGATGCTCTCCTAAAACTTAATCTCTTCATCTCCTGAAAGGTTTGTGTTAGCCTTGAAAAGCTGGTCTAATTAGCCTTGAATCATCTTTAGCTATTAAAAAAGTGATCATTAATCCCCCAGATGCCTAGGTCCCTATCAGTGGCCTCAGAATAGATACTGGGACCCAGAAGCTCACGAAAGTATTTCTTAGAAATAGAGAAGGGCAGTCTTCATTCCATATGTAGGTTATGCCCACTTTCTTTGATGTAAACATTTATGATTCTTCAACCTCATGATGTTACTAATTCTATAACTAATGATATTCTGTTCTTTGTCCTATGCTTATAAAAATTAGGTGTATGGTCAATTTGGAGTCTTTAACCAGAGGCAGTGCCATTGACTTTCTTAATAGGTACAGTACCTATTAATAAAATATTATCTTACTTGGAGAATTGCCTCATTTTACCTTTTTTGTCAAATTTAACACATGACAACTCCTAATTAGCCTTATCTGCCATAATTTCTAAGGCAACAGGAGAGAAAACTAAAGCTCTCTCTTTGTGTATATATCTTAGCTTTGATTTCTCTCTTTTCAATTATCACCCCCCTCTTCCACTCCAATCTGTGTGAGCTTATCTCTTTTTGTTTTTTTGATACTTCTATTTCACCTGACATAACTTTAAAAGTGTTTTTTTGTCATCAGTTTCCCTCACCAGCCTTAGTTCATCTTAAGCTTTAGTACAACTGATTTGTTGAATTAAATGAATTTGCTATCCCTTTCAAGGGGAATATGCGTTCCAAAGAATAGGGGAGAAGAAAGTGCAAAAGAGAAAGAAAAGAATTAACAGTAAAATTTTGAACATTAGTCAGGAGCTGACTCAACTTTGACAGCCCATATCACTTAGCTGGATCTTAGTTTCCTTACATGTAAAATAAGAGGTTTGGGCTACATAATCTCACAAGTCTCTTTTAGCACCAAATCTATGATATGAAGTTGATGGGTATCATCTAGAACCTCTCAAATACTATAAAATAATCACTCATGGTTAAAATCATGATACATTTAAGTTTTAGATACCTATAATGGAGATCTATCATTGGATAAAGTGGGGGAGGCCAGTGAGACATTTTAAGTCTGTTTCATATACTTTGACCTTACTGAGGACCCCATTCTTTCATGTCATCTATATAAAAAAAATACTGGATAATTCTCTCTTTTCCCTATACAAAATCTAGTAAGATGTAATCAAATGAGGTAATGTACACAAAGCACTTTGTAACAATATAAAATATTGTTAGCTGAGCTAACACTCAATGTTGGCAGACCAGCACTAAGAGTCTCTTCCATCTCATTCAGCATTCCTGCTATTCTACAAGGATCCTTTGTTCTCCTTTCTACCTAAACAGTCCTCTGTAATACATAATAAAAGATTACAAAGATTAAAATGTCCTATCTCTCTTTACCATTCAGGCTTCCAGAGATGTCAGATCACTGTTTCCTCTCCTATAGCATCTAAATTCAATCACCAGATGGAATTAATAACTTCTGCTAGAGAGTCCCACGCTTACCCTGTTGAATTGATATGACTCATTGCAGCAAAAATGCTGAGAAAGGCAATAGATCAATCAGAAAATTATTATGCATCAAGTACTGTGCTACATGTGAGGGATTCAAATATGAAAAAATAAAGACAGTCACTACCCTCAAGAAGCTTATAATATAATGAGGAAGACAACAAGCAAAGAAATCCAAATAAAGGAAGCTAAATATAGAATAAATAGGAAATAATTAGTAGAGAGAAGACACAAGAATTAAGAGGAATTGGGGATTAAATATTATACTTTCTAAAATTATCCAAAATGTCAAGACTACTTATTGTTAAGCCCCCTTTTTTACTATAAGAAAGCACCCCTCATTATCTAGTAGAATGTGAATTTATAGGTCTCCCAAAAGTACTTAGCTCTAAATTTTCCAGCTAACTATGACTTTTTTTCTTTAAAGTGCTATATTTTATTTAGTACTAAACACATGATCTTGCCATAATGGCCAAGGTTCCCCACAGAAGCAGACACTCATGCCTATAACAGTATTACTCTATAGAATGAATGAATGAATGAAAGGATGGATGGATGAATGATATTTAAAAATAAAGAGACAATGCATAGTAATGAACAGTAAACATCAACCAAGTTGATGGAATCCCATTGCTCTCCCCAGTTCAAGGAAGTCTCCAGATGCCGAATTGGTCTAGATCTATGCCTTCTAGGCAATGCATTGTTTGCATCCTCCTTCAAACATTTGACAACACAGTTACCACAGGAAACTCAACCCACATTTCTCATAGGAGTGGTCAACAGATGCTGCTGATATAGAAGTTCTAAAGTGAAAATCAGAGCATACTCATGGGAACTGAAGCTACAAGGTGAACCTAGGTATGAAGGTCTCAGCATGGTTGGTTTTCTTCCTTTCTTGGTCATATATTTGCTGGTGGGGATCTGTGGCCTCAGCTAGTCATAGCTAATCTTCTGAGTCATATCACTTTAATCCTTCAAAACTCTATTTATATATACTTATATATACTTATATATACTTGCTTCTCAGGGTCCTCCTTGAATAGGTGAAAATGTCCACATTTGTCAAACATCAAAACCACAACCACAAAAAACAAGTTATATTAGTCCTGATGTATAGATTTAATTGCAATTTCAGTTAAGTAAATACTATGTATTTGATATATATATATATATATATGTATATATATACATATACATATATATATATATATATATACTCTCATGAAGATTATAGTGCAGTAGAGGGGCAGAGTGCCTTGGAGTACATTACCTTATTTGACTACATTTTACATTTTAGTATTTAGGGAAATAACTATTACTTTCATTTTACAGATGGACTAAGAGACACCAAGATTCCTAACAAGGTAACAATCCAATGAAAAAAAGAAAAAGAAAAAGCTAATCTCTAAGCCTTAATGTACTCACTCAACACTCTGTCCCAACCTTGGGACATCCATGCTTCAATTGGACTGTAAAACTCAACATGCTCCAATGCCACCCTCCATTCCCATCCCTATAGAGCTACAAAAAATAAAAGAAAAAACAAAAATCAAAAGTTCGTTCTTGTGAGGACAGCATCACAGTGCTACTTTTTGCTGGAACAGAGTTCAGCCAGAAAACCAAGGAAGCCAAGGAAGAGAATGATCTGGGTCAAGTTACTCTATGTGTGTGTGTGTGTGTGTGTGTGTGTGTGTGTGTGTGTGTGTGTGTGTGTGTGTGTGTTTCTGTGTGTCTGTGTGTCTGTGAGGCACTAAGCTCAACTTAAGGAAAAGAGACCAGTATCCACCTACATATACATTTGGGGTACAGACTGAAGCTGGTGAAATTTGATTTACCCAAACTGTGAAGAAATTGAGATGATTTTAATGGAAGGAAGTTGAAATGAGTCAGAAAGTAAGCAAAATGGGACTACAAAGAGAAAAGGAGTAAAATTAGCAAAGATTTCAAAAGGAAAACTCAAAGTCCTTTGGCATACATTGATAAATCAGTAGGGAAGACATAAATAATACAAGGTATTATGACCTCCTGGTTAGATAAAAGAGTCCACACATTTATAATAAATGTTCAAAGACAAGGGGAAACAAATCAATACCTATTGAGGCAAAAAAAATCTTGTGAATTTCAAAGAAATCATGGAAATATAGCTAGGTGTTCATAAATGGTTAACAAGATAAATGAGAATTGTGTTGGCAGATATCATAATCCATACAGCAGAAGTAATTGAAAGAATAGGAAAACTTGAATCTGAAAGAGAAAGGGACAGAGAGAAAGAAGAGATAAAGACAAAGAGAGACAGAGAGATAACTGGGAAAAAAATTCAGAAGTGAAAGACAATCTAGATAGAGAAGAGAAACAAAAAACAATCACATGAAAACAAAATATGATCTCCATACAAAAAAATTCATATTCATTTTGAAGACAAGATACAGAGAAACAACTTAAGAATTGTAAGTCTTCTGGAAGAACAGGATGAGTCAAAAAAATCTGAACCCCATAATGCAAGAAGTGGTACAAGAAAACCAGAATTTTTGACTGTAGAAAATAAAGTTCCAAATGAAGGAAACCATAAATAGCTTCAGGAAAAAAAAGTTTATGCTACAAACTTCAAGACACAGAGAGGTTAAATTTTAAAAATTCCAATGCCAAACAAAAAGTTCTGTAAGTGACTAAGAGGAAGATCTTCATATAGAAAGGAAAGGGAATTCAAAATAATGGAAGACTTTTCTTCACCCACTAGAAATCACAAAAGGGAATGGGATTAAGTATTCCAAAGACCAAAGGAACTCAAGATGCAATTCAAGGTGACATACCCTGCAGAATTGAACTATTAACTAAAAAAGAAAGACATTCATTAAAAATGAGGTGTTAGAGAATTTCCTGAAGGAAAATCAGACCTGAGCAAATTATTTGTTTTTCAAATACCCCAGGAACCTGACATGTAAAAAAAGGTAAACAAATAAAGCAACCAAGGACAACGACAACAAAATTACAAGAGAGCCCATTAAGAGATTTCTTTGTAAAAGCATTCAAGGCGACAAGGATGAAAGCAGACGTCAAATAGAAGCAATTATGGAGAAATAAACCTGAAACATGATAGATTAAGCCTTACAACATTCTGCCTACATGTGAATCAATGTTTATATAGGACTAAATTACAAAATGGGAGGGCACATAAAAAAGAGAGGAGTTAAGAAAATAGAGGGGAACATGTGATACATTCTAATCAGGTTGAAGATTGACTGTGAAGGGAAAATAAGTCCTGAAGTTTCTTGGGAAGAAGAAGGTCTTTAGGAGAATTGTTTAGGAAGCAAAGGTAGGACTTGATTCGGGGAATGAATGGGGAAAACCCTGTTTCAGTGATACTACTACTCCCATGGAGAAAGAGAGAGTCTATAAAGGGAGATGGGGACCTTACAACTGATAAAAGCTACAGGGCTTTTGGATGTTTAGAAAGACTAATTATATGGCCTCAAGAAAAGGTGAATCAAGGATTCAGAGGCAACTTATACTCAGAAGAGTAAGAGGGTATAGACCCAAGGATAAGATTTTATGGCAATTATGAAGAAAAGACCATGGGAACAACAAAGGTTTATAATGAACTGCACAAAAGGGGTCATGAGAAAATTACTACCATTGCACCATATTTTCTTTCTCATTTGCAAGTGGTACAGAAGATAAAAGAGAATAGGGATTAAGATCTACAAGATAATAACATCGAAAATATTTAGAAGAGGGGAACCCAAAATAGGCACCTTAGAAGCTTTAATTCCATAAGGAATTAAAGAGACTAAAGAAGGACTTAAATAAATATAAGGGTCATGAATTGAAAAATAAAACAACAGAAAGAATTATGTTAAGATAATAATGATAGAATGAAATACTTTTCTAGAAAAAAAGCACAAAAACTGGAATTAAAAATATAACCTAAAAAACAAAACAAGGGGTATTTTATTAGACTACTTAACTGAGAGATTAAAAAAAGTAGGGAAGAATTAAGTAACTGGGTAACCAGAAGAAAGAAAAAATAAATTTTGCAAAAACTCTAAATTTAAGGTATAACAAATGAGAAGGGGGAGAATTGAGGATGAAGATTGCCTTAAAGTATATTAACTGAAGAGTTAAAGTACTGTGTTTACAGAAGAAGGGGGCGAATCCTAATTTGGAAAAAAATTACACATAAATAGTGGAAAATATAAATATAACTTAAATGAAAAAGGGACAGATTAAGTGAAAAACAAAGCTCCATAACTTACTGCTTACAAGAAATACACCAAACCCCCCCCCAAAGGTATGCATAAGATATTAGTGAGACTTTGGAAGAAAATTTAATGTGTATCAGATGAATAAAAAGCAGAATTTGCAAACATACTATCAGATAAAGTAAAAATAAACATTCAACAAAAAAGGGATAAACCATGATACTATTTTGTTGAAAGGAGCCACAGATAGCAAACCAATATTAATATTAAACTTATAAGCTTCAAATACCTTATCATCTAAATTCAAAAGGAAAAATTAACTGAATAGCAAGAAAATATAGACAGTAATATGATAATGGCAAGAGATTGCAATGTCTTTCTCTCCATTTGGGACATGTCTAACAGAATGATAAACAAAAGGGAAACTATAGAATTAAAATGTATATGGCTTTGAGCAAGTAAAATGGAAGTCAGAAAGCATTTGAGACAAAAGGAATAGGATTAGAAAAATCATAGTGTTGGTAAATCACAGAGTGCTCAGGTTGTATAAAAAGTATCCATTTGGATAGAGCATATAATGTGTGGAAGGAAATAATATTAGATAAAGAAAGAAAAGTAGAACTTGAGGACAAGGAACAGCAAAGAAGACAAAAAAGGTGTTTAGAGGTAGGAAGAAAATCAAGAGAGTGGTGAAGTGTTCCAATTTAAATATTTAGTTTTAAAGTAGGAGACAAAGAGATTAAATTATATGGCACATAAAAAAAGACCAAAAACTGCTACCAGATTTTCTGAATTACCAAATGAGACCACCTATTTTCATTTCATCACAGTCCTTACACCTTTTCTCTTTATTTTGTCCTGAAGAGAGGTAACTATCAAGAAAGGAAATGCAGTTCCATTTCCTTAGTCATGTCTGACTCTTTGTGATTCCATTTAGAATTTTCTCAACAAAGTTATTGGAATGGTTCACCATTTCCTTCTTCAACTCATTTTACAGATAAGGAACTGAGGTTAAGTGACTTGCTCAGGGTCGCACATTAATAAGTTTCCGAAACTGGAACTGAACTCATGAAGAACTGAATACATAAAAATGATTCTTCCTGACTTGATGTTGAGCTCTTTATCCACTGAGACACTCATTGCTCTCATTTCTTTACAAAACCTTTCAGTCAGGGTGCTTTTTCATTCTAAGAATTTAAGAATTTCTTTCCCTAAGTTTGCTTAGTATGAAACTTAATAAATACATTAAAATAAATAAAGAAAAATAAAGAAACTTTATAAATACACCTGATTTTTTAATATTAATTGGATTTACAGCAAAATTTGGAAAAGTTGTTTGTAATCCTAAAATAAGTAAAGATATAGAAAAAATTGCATTGTATTGGGTAAGTGAAAAAATATTAAAACTAAAGAAGCAAAAATAAAACAAAAAAGAAAAAAGGAGAAATATAATGTGTTTATTTTTGTTCTGCTTAGATGTTCTTTTTAATTGTAAACAAGACCTGTGTTATGACTAAAAATTGCATTATATTCAGAGTTGATAATAACTGCCACTTATCAACAACAACCTAAAACCAAAGTTTTATTTAGAATCCTGAATCTCTAACTGGCTCATTGCCTGGTCAAAATTTGCCCATGCTTATTTATGCAAGGCATTATGATGAATAAAATCTACTACTATATAGAAATCAGATCAGTCATTTATAATTAATCCATTGATTGCAATCTGAATGATTAAAGTTTCAGAATAAGAGGCAGAAAGATATTAAATCATGTCACATAGTGAAAAGTCAAAAAATAAAGTGCATTGATTAAATAAAATCTGTGTCTCCCTTCTAATGTAGGTAACTGAAGTTGGCCAAGATGAGTACCCACCATGAACACCAATGTTAGCTTTTCTGAAATGGTTCTCAAAGTAATTTTGCTGTAAGTCATATAGATTCCTGAAAAACTACTGAAATTTCTTACTTTGCACAAAAGCTTCAGAATCCTGCTCATTCAGGATGGCTAGGCTAACATTGGGACCAATATCTCTAAGCAAAGTCTTAACTAAGAATAACATTGCAAGTTTTCATCCTCTTTGACCAGGATGTGTGCAGCAAATTTAGAGATGTCTATGGGACTCAGAATCAATTACAAGACTTGGTGCAGTCTTATCTAAGTAAGAGTTCTAGAAGAATTATAGTTCTAGACAGAAGTCATCCAAGTGAATTACTTCATTTTACAGTTGAGGAAACTGAGGCTTAAGAATGTTAAGTGACTTGCTCATGGTTCCACAGGTAATAAGCATCAGAAGTGTGACTGAAAGACAATTTACAGATGAGAAGATCAAAGTAATCCATAGTCATATGAAAAATTGCTTCAAATCATTACTTATTAGAGAAATGCAAATTAAAGTTTCTCTGAGGTACCACCTCACACCTCTCAGACTGGCCAATATGACCAGAAAGGATAATGATCATTGTTGGAAGGGTTGTGGAAAATTTGGGACACTACTACATTGTTGGTGGAGCTGTGAACTCATCCACCCTTTCTGGAGAGAAATTTGGAACTATGCCCGAAAGGGCAACAAAAATGCACATACCCTTTGATCCAGCAATACCACTACTGGGTCTATACCCTGAAGAGATGAGGGAAAAGGGCAAAAACATCACTTGTACAAAAATATTCATAGCAGCCCTGTTTGTGCTGACAAAGAATTGGAAATCAAATAAATGTCCTTCAATTGGGGAATGGCTTAGCAAACTGGTATATGTATGTCATGGAACACTATTGTTCTATTAGAAACCAGGAGGGATGGGAATTCAAGGAAGCCTGGAGGGATTTGCATGAACTGATGCTGAGTGAGATGAGCAGAACCAGAAAAACACTGTACACCCTAACAGCAACATGGGGGCAATGATCAACTCATTCCATCAGTGCAACAATCTGGGACAATTTGGGGCTGTCTGCAAAGGAGAATACATCTGTATCTAGAGAAAGAACCATGGAGTTTGAACAAAGACCGAGGACTATTACCTTAAATTTAGAAAAAAAACCTGATATCTTAGTGTCTGATCTTGCTATCTCTTATACTTTTTGTTTTTTCCTTAAGGTTATGATTTCTCTCTCATCACATTCAATTTGGATCAGTGTATACCATGGAAACAATGTAAAGACTGGCAAATTGCCTTCTATGGGGGGTGGGGAGTAGGGAAGTAATATTGGGGGGGGGAAACTGTGAAAGTCAAAATAAATAAAATCTTTAAGTACAAAAAAAAGTGTGGCTGAAGCCAGCTTCTATGATTCTAGAACTAATGTTCTTTCCATTGTTTTCCATTGATGAACTAAGAAGTTGGTACTTTTTTTTGGAGACCTGAGCTTCTGACTGATTAGCATTAACTTGATTTACCATGACCTAGATCTAATATTCTGATCCCCAGTCTTCATGCCCTCATCCAGCCTCTACTTCTGATCATTCACCTAGCCTTCCAGGTCTTATCCCAACTTGTTGTTTGTCCTCTGGAGTTCTGGTTGGTGAGTATTCACAGAATTTCCTTCAATTCAGATCTACTACATTACTCCAAACCATCATTATGTCATTCACTCTCATGCATACCTTTCTCTGCTCCACTACTATGTACCACTTTGAGCTTTGAGAACATTCATTGAATCAACTCCATAATTCCTGAAAAAAAAATTTTCATTTGCTATTCATGTGATATTCCTGAGCAAAATACCCCTGCCCAGCCATCATTCCCCTTAATAGAATGTCAATTCCTTGAGAACAAAAATAGGTTTACAATTTGTTCTTTCATCCCTAGCCTCTAGCACAGTGCCTGAAACATGGATAAGTGCTAGATGATTTTTTTCATTCATTCAATGGACAAAGCAGATAAATATCAAATCATCAGTTCTGTTGTTCAAAGAATTTGTGATGAGTGATAAAGTACAGATTACCCAAGTATCAAATGGACATTATGGAGATAGGTTGTTGGGGCTGGAAGGGATCATATAGAGTAGATCATCCAAACTAACCTCATTTAAATAAGGAGAAAACTAGGACCTGGAGAAGAAAAAGTGATGTGTGAGAAATTTCACAATGAAATAATAGCAGAACAACTAGAATTTGACTATATTGAAATTAGTCTTATTACACACATGATATACATATATTCACTAGTTTCTCACAAAAATTAATAAAAAAACACTCACATTTATGTAGCACTTTAAACTTTTCAAAGCACTTTGCTTGCTCTGTATGTAAAATGGAAATGCTAATAGTTGCTATCAAAATAGAAAGCTATCTTGAAAAATCACCAGAAATTGGTTCTAATGGAAGTAATAGAGATATGCTTTTAACAACAAACTTAAATTTTACCAGAGGCATTAGGATACTTTAAAGTGATTAGTTAAAAAGATGGTAAATCATGCAAGTAGATTATAAGTTTCATTTCTCTTCAGGGACATGTTAAAAAGAAACTCAACCACATACTGTTAGTCTTTAGACTATTATTTCCAGTATAACCCAGGACCCTGTAGACTAAGAATTGTATGCTATTGGGGGGTGGGGGTGGAGGAGAGTAAGGAATAAAGAATGAAAGCAAGACTACTTCTTAATTCATAAGTCTTGAGATGTGGATTCAGTACTTGTAACTAGCAACATGTATGATGCCGCCATCTTGATAAAGTTAGAGATGATTTTACATGTAGAATATATTGATGACACTTAATGCTAGCAAGCACCTTTCTCTTTCCCAGGCCCTAAATTTGTATGCTCCCAAGAGCTTTCCTGTCTTTTAGAGAATGTTACTTGTGTTAGAATTTATTGTCTTGAAATTTTGAAAAGCCTAGCATGAAATTCCAGTTAAGGACAACGGAATGGATTTTTACTTTTATGTGTTCCAAATGTCCAACTAAGAGTCATTTCACCTCTAATCCCATGAAGTACTATATATTTTTGCTCAATTTAAAAAAGAGAGAGAAAGAGAAAAAGTGAATGAGTGCAACAGGTCAATTGGAACTATAATCAGGGAAGTACTATATCAAACACACTTAAACACCAGTTTAGGGCAATTTATTCCTGTACAGCCAATAAATGTTCTCTTTTAAACCCTCCACAAAGTGAAAACAAATAAGAGGTTACATTAACTGATCTCTTTTCCAGAGGGACAAACAGGGCTTTCTTTAGGAAAGTATTCACATAGAGGCATATGAGCAACTTCCTGCAGAGTCATCCAAACAGGAAGAGGTCAGAAGGACTACTGGTAAATACTGGACAGACTGAATGATCTTTCTCTGGCAGGCAAGCAAAGTGGCATCAGTCAGTGAATTCCTGTATGAAGCAAGTCCCTAAGGTACTTAAATATATTTTTAAATATATGTAAACAAAAATATTTAATATTCATTTTTCAAAATTCAAAATTTCAAACTCTCTCTTCCTTTTCTCCCCCCATTCTTGAGAATTTTATTATAGATTTGCTATATGTTATACATATACAGTATCTAAATACATTTTAATATTGTTAACCTCATGGGAGGAGGGAAGAAATTGGATGGTGGTAATAGTGTGGATAGCAAGGGACACTTTAATATTAAAGTTAATACTCAGGGCCCTAGCTACTCCATAATGTTTCTATTCTGTCGTGTCAGAGTCACATGAGGCAGAAGGGAAAAGAGAAAGGGAATTACAATGGGACAAAGGAAGGAGTGTGACTAAGTCAAATCAGGACAAAGAAGGATTCTATGAGGTAGAAAAACATATATAGGGAAGATAAAAGAAAAAACTGTGTCATAAAATTAGAAAAGTCTAAAATATACAGTTTTCAAGTTCAAGCTAAACTTCTGATCACTGTTAATGAGGAATTTATAATAACATTAACATAATTCTTAGTGACTATATAATCTAAGCATTATAATCATAATAGCTAACGTTTATATACCATTTACCTAAGCACTCTGTTTAAAAGTTTTACAATTATCCTATATCCAAGATTTGACTTCTTTCTTAACAAATACTAATTCCACAATGAATGCACATAACCAGTAGCAAAAAGACCCATTTATCCAATACAAGTACATTTAACCAGGAGGCATTCAGAGGAATCTAAGTCTCTAACATTTTTTTCTCATTAAACAAATATAAAGCATCTGTGGACATACACAGCACTGTGATGCGGGCTGGGAGAGATACATAGTTTAAGTAAGACCCCTGTCTTTGCAGTTATGAAATTTATTAAGGACTATAACATACTCACAAATAACTGTAGAATAAAAACTGTAACCTGAGTCCCAAAGTCCAGTGGTATGGGACTTTAGCTTCATTTGTGGAGATCAGTTTTCTTGTTCCTGGGTGAAGGGCAGGGCAGAGTTAATAAGAAAATGCTTTAGCTCCCTTAGTTCTTTTCAGTGTTCTGGTATTTTTCATTCTCTTCAAGTCTTTTGGTTCTGTACTTGCTTTAGGCACTTTTGGCTTAGAGAGAGAGAGATAATGGGCAACTCTAACTCAACTTCAGTTTGTGGAAGCAAGAATAAGACTCTAGGAAGAAGCTGACCTGAGAGGAGCCTGCAATCACCATTTTGTCCCTATCTCCACTTTCAACACTAGAGACTTTGGGGACTTTCCACTTAGGTGAGATCTGAGAATCTCATGGTTGAGATGCTTTACCTTACTTCCAATGGAAGAGTTCCTTCTCTTTGTACCATTGGTGTATATTTTCATATACATATATATATATATATATATTCTTATTTATACCCTCTCTTATTTCAATTTTGCTATTGACTTGGATAAATGAGGTTTTTTGCTGCCCTGTACGTTCATTATGGTATTTGTTAGGAAGAAAATCAAGTCTTGGATCAAATGTGAAGTAATTATAAAGTGTTTAGGTCATAATAATCCTTATACAAATGTTAGCTATTTTTATTACAAAGCTTGGGTCCTCCTTTCTCCATTAATGAACAATGATCTGAATTTTAGCTTCAGTATGAATACTATATACCCTAGACTAGCAATTTTAAAGGGAAAAGATATAATTCTAGCCTGATACCCCACTCTCTAAGAAGAGCAAAGTGGCCAAATTTCTGCTTTCCACTCTCTGCTTCCCCACCCTGTGGGAATTAGTCTTTCTTGGAAAGGGCTAGGGGAGAAGAGTCTATTCTTCCTTCTGAGCCACACAATACTTTCATACTACCTAGAGACAGCTCTTGCTACAAAGCAATACAAAGTACATAGAGAGATATAAACAGGGGCAGCTAGGTGGTGCAGTGGGGTGGCTAGGTGGTGCAGTGGGGCGGCTAGGTGGCATAGTGGATAAAGCACTGACCCTGGAGTCAGGAGTACCTGGGTTCAAATCCGGTCTCACTTAATAATTACTTAGCTGTGTGTCCTTGGACAAGCCACTTAACCCCATTTGCCTTGCAAAAACCTAAAAAAAGAGAGAGAGAGATACAAACAAAATATTTCATGGGGTTTGTTAGGGAATGATTGGCAATCAGAGGAGGACTGCAGAAGAAAATCTCATTAAAAATGGGTTATTTTTCCTTCATTCTTGAAGAAGACCATGACATCAGGGATATGATGCCATATTATGCATGTGAATTAGATTTAAGGGAGGCAGGGCTGTGCAATGAAAGTAGAAGAACTCAGAAGGTAGGACTGGTGGAAAGACTTGAGATGAAATAGATAAGCACAGGTTAATGTCAACTTCAAGCTTCCTCTTGACATTTATGTTTTGTCAGGATCCTGCAATTCTGGCATAGGAACACACACTAAAAGGAACAGGGAAGGACATAGAAAGGGTTGCCAAGGACACAGTTGTCACTAAGACTGTGATATAATGCCACCACAGCCTTCTACTCTATGCAGCACCTGAGAATTTCTAGTAGCTTTCAATACAACTTACTCCATGAGATTCTCCACCAGAGACATACAACAGTGATGAATTCAAATAAAGTTCCAAGGAAAGCCACTTAAGAGATATTCAGATTTCAGGACTTACCAGTCTGAATTGCCACAAAGAGATCCCCCCTGGCTTTTCTAAGTATAGTTCTATCAACACAGTCAGTTCTGTAGCATGAAGACCAGTTTAAGAAACCAGCCTAGAAGATAAGCTTATCTATGCTTGAATAAATTATCTATAGGCAGTCTCAGAGTGAGGCTGATGCCCTTATTTGAGTAATTGGCAGTAATGCTGCCTTCCTGCCCCCAGATCAATTACCTTACCTTATAACTAATTACCTCCATTTGGGACATAGTTCTTAATGCTAATTCAAAAAAATGTTCTAGGTTTCTATTTTTGGCATTTATTAGGAATTAGTTCATAGAAGTTCATAATTTTAGAACTGGAAAGTCCCTAGAGATCATCATCATTATTTTTTTTTCCAGAAGAAGAAGCTGAGACCCAGCAAGGACTTGCCTAAGATCACAAAGGCCATCCACAGCAGAGCCAGAATTGAAGTGAACCCAGTTCTTATGCCTTCAACATCTAGTGCTATTCTGGAAAAGACTTGCATAAACTGATGCTGAGTGAAGTGAGCAGAACCAGAAAAGCATTGTACATACTAATAGCAACATTGTGTGATGAACAACTATTGATGGATTTGTTGATCTCGGCAGTACAATGGTCAGAGACAATTCTAAAGTACTGGTAATGGAAAATACTAACCACATCCATAGAAGGAACTATGGAATCTAAATGCAGGCCACAGTTTACTATTTTTAATTTTTTAAACTTGTTTTATATATTATTATATATTATGTGTGAGTTTTTTGTCTCATGCTTTTTCTCTTTTTGATTTGATTCTTTCTTTAGAACATGATTAAAATGGATAAATGTTTAACATAGTTATACATGTATAAACTATATTAGATTGATTTTGGGAGGGAAGGGGGAAGGAAGGGAGAGAGGGAGAAAAATATGATACTCAAAACCTCACAAAAAATCTAGTTTCCACTATATATGTATTCTTTCATCATCATCAAACAAATATTAACTAAGGTACTTCTATGTTTAAGGTACTATATGTTCCAGACACTAGAACATTATAATGTTCTAGATATAACAGAAGACATAGTCACTATTTCTAGAAATTTGCAACCTAATAGAGTGCTGCCTTCTATGCACCCAGCTATTTCTTTTTTTTTTTAAGGTTTTTGCAAGGCAATGGGGTTAAGTGGCTTGCCCAAGGCCACACAGCTAGGTAATTATTAAGTGTCTGAGGTCAGATTTGAACTCAGGTACTCCTGACTCCAGGGCTGGTGCTCTATCCACTGTGCCACCTAGCCGCCCCCTACCCAGTTATTTCTAGTATGAACATGTTTTCTACTTTTGTTGTCTAAATTTGAGATCCATGTAAAAGATCAAGATTGGGGAGTAGAGGAAAGGTCAAGAGAAAAGAGAGTTTGGGGGGGGCAGAGTCAAGATGGTGGCAAGAGAAAAGTCTCTCCTAGGTGCTCCCTCCAAAATATTTCAAAAATCTTAAAATTATGACTCTAACTAAATTTTTGAGAGACAGAACCCACAGAAAAATCCAATGAGGCAATTCTCCATCCCAAGGTAACCTGGAAAATAGTAGGAAAAACTCTGTTCCATGAGTTAGAGGGGTGGCCCTGCCAGAGTGAAGAAATATCAGCCTCCTGGAAACAACCCCAGGGTGCCTAGGAGTCATAGCTCCTGGCAGCAGAAGCAGTTTCCTGACCTGCACCCCAGGGAGCAATGGGTACAACTCAACTGGGAGGATCAACCATGAGACCTCTGCCAGAGCGAGTGTGAAGCCCAAACCCTCAGGGTGGTTGCAGGCACTCAGCATGATGGCCACAGCAGCCCAGATCCAGGAAATGGAAGTAGGAGCCTGCAAGCAGGAGCCTTAAGGCAATTATGCCCTGAGTGCTCAGCCCACCAAAGGTAAGGCAGTGGAAGGAGACTTCTGAGGTCTGTCCCTGGAACAGGACTCTGGGACTCTGATCACATTCAGATCCTGATCACAGTCTAGTCCCCCCCACCATAGAACAGGGACCCCCCCCAACCCCATGGAAGAGGGGTGATCCTGTGGTTGTTCACAGACCAGGAGAGCAGTCAGAGCCTCACACACTGAGGTCCTTATGTGTGTGTGTGTGGGTGTACCAATAATACTCAAAATCTCAGGAAGCACCCCAAAACCAGGCACAGGTTGGGGAAATTAGTAAACAGAGAGAAAAAAGAGGAACCGGACCATTGACAAATACTTTGTCTATGATCTCAAGGAGGGTCAAAATACTCAATCTGAAGATAAGGAAATACAAGCTTCTGAATCTAAAGATTCCAAGAAAAATGGCTCAGGCTATGATAGAGTTCAAAAAAAGATTTTGAATCAAGTAAGGGAGATAGAAGAAAAATTGGGAAAAGAAATGAGAGAGATGCAGGAAAAACATGAAAAAGAAGTCAGCAGCTTACTCAAGGAGAGCCAAAAAAATACTGAAGAAAATAACATGTTAAAAAAACCAGTTTAGGTCAAATGGATAAAACAGTTCAAAAAATTATTGAGAAGAATGCTTTAAAAAGCAGAATTGGGGGTGGCTAGGTGGCGCAGTGGATAGAGCACTGGCCCTGGAGTCAGGAGTACCTGAGTTCAAATCTGGCCTCAGATACTTAATAATTACCTAGTTGTGTAGCCTTGGGCAAGTCACTTAACCTCCATTTGCCTTGCAAAAACCTAAAAAAAAAACAAAACAGAATTGGCCAGATGGAAAAGGAGGTAAGAAAGCTCTCTGAGGAAAATAAATCCTTCAGATATAGAATGGGGCTAAAGGAAGCTGATGACTTTACAAGAAATCAAGACACAAAGCTTCAACACCAAAAGAATGAAAAATTAGAAGAAAATGTGAAACTTCTTATTGAAAAAACAATTGATCTGGAAAACAGATTCAGGAAAGATAATTTTAAAATTATTGGACTCCCTGAAAGTTATGATCAAGAAAAGGCCTCATTTTTAAAGAATTCCTACAGGAAAATTTCCCTAATATCCTAGAAGCAGAGGGCAAAATAGAAATTGAGAGAATCCACAGATCTCCCCCAGAAAGAGATCCCAAAAAAAACAACCCCCAGGAATATTATAGCCAAGTTCCAGAACTCCTAAATCAAAGAGAAAATATTATAAGCAGCCAGAAGGACACAATTCAAATATCATGGAGCTGCAGTCAGGATCACATAGGACTTAGCAGCAACTACATTAAGGGCTTGTAGGGCTTGGAATATAATATTCTAGAAGTCAGAAGAACTCAGAATGCAACTGAGAATCAACTACCCAGCAAAACTGAACATCTTCTTCCAGGGGAAAAGATGGACTTTCAATGAAACAGGGGAATTTCAAATGTTCCTGTTGAAATGACTGGAGCTGAACAGAAAGTTTGACCTTCAAATACAGGATTCAGGTGGAGCATAGAGAGTTGGGGGAGAAGGGTAAATTATGAGAGGCTTAATGATGATGAACTGTATGTATTCCTGCATAGAAAAATTATACTGATAATACTCATATGAACTTTCTCATTTAATAGAGTAAGTAGAAGGAGCTTGTATAGATTAAGCACAAGAGAGATCTGAATTTGAAGATATATTGTAAAAATTGGGTCAATAGCTAAAAGGGAAGTGTACTGGGAGTAAGAAGAAGGAAATATGGAATAAGCTAACATACTTCATATAAAATATATTTTTTGCATTGAGCTTTTGCAATGATATGGAAGGGGGAAGGCAAGGGGGAATGAAGGAGCCTTCACTCTCATTAGAAATGGCTCAGAGAGGAAACAGCATACACACTCAATATATATAGACATCTAGAGTAAAAAGGAGAGAAGGGGGATGGGGGAAGGGGGGATGTGGGTGTCAGAGGAGAGGATAGATCATAGGAGAGAACAGTCAGATATAACACATTTTCTTTTTTGCAAGGTGCTGGATTGGGGGGCCTGTCCATGGGGCCTGGGTGTTTGCTGGGTCTCTGGGGTAGTATATGAGCTTGGGTGCCTCTTGGCCCCCAGGGCCGGTGCTCTGTCAGCAACAGCAACTGTGGAAAAATATGTAAGTAACTTCTGTGATGGACTTATGATAAAGAATGCAATCCACTCAACCAAAAAAAAGACTATTTCATCAGAACCAATGGAATAAGTTTCCTTTGTTATCCTTTTTTCTTTTATTTTTTTGTATCTTTTAAGAAGATGTAGCAACTTGGTCAAAGCAAAGGGAAAAAATTTCAATTTAGGATCATGTGAAATAAAGAGATTGGAATATTCATATAGAAAGGGTAAAGAAATATTAGACAAGCAAATGTATTTTTTACTGACAGAACCTCCCTACTTAATGGGGGGGGGGGGAAGAATGTGAAAGTCTTAATCTTCTTTAAGAATTGTTAATACTCTACTTAGCAGGCCAAAGGAGATTCTATGCAGGAGTAATTTTATTCATTAAAAAAGTCAATTTATAATATCTAACCACATTGTATGTATATATAAATACTGAATGTAGAGAGAATGAATTTATTATCAACCAAACAGTATTTCTAGAACATCATCCACACACCCAGATAACATAAAACAGCTCTAGCACAAATCTTCTAATGCAAATTTAAACCTTCCATTCCCTTCCCATTAAGTGTGGTCATTTTCTCATTGAACGACATATGCGTCTAAAAAAAAAATTGAAAGAAAAGGAGAAAAGAGATTTTTGTGGTGGATTCCAAATAAATAAATAAATCCAAATAAATTGTACTGCCACTAAATCTAAAAAAAAAATCCCTTCTAACTGAATCAAAAAAATCTGTTTGGATATCTGTTTGGTTTTTTCCTTCAATGTAATTGAATAAATATGTATTAAATACCTGCCAGGGGTAAGGCACTTTATTTAGAGATGCCAATGGAAAGACAAAAAGCATCATTGCTGCTTTTTTTCACCCACTGAACTGCTTTTGTTGTGTCAGCACTGGCTACAAAGCATTCCCTTCTCACTCTGTCTCTAAGAATTTCTAGCTTCCTCGAAAGCTGTTTTCTTCACATGCTACATGAAAACTTTCCTGAGCACACCTAAGTTTTAGGACTTCCTCGCCCAAATTCTCAAGCATTTATTCTGTATGCACATATTTCTTTGTCTTTGTAGTTTCAGAGCCTTACACTTTGATTGATTGACAGAAGAACTTAAATTAAACTGGGAGGATACATTAAGTAAGTAAATAGGAAGTATAGACTAAGTAATATAACAATTACAAAAGGGTGAAAGAACCTTCTATGGAGGGATCAGGAAATAAATGGTTCATGTGAGAAGTAGCATTTGAGCTTTGCTCTGAGGAAAGTTAGTAATTCTACAGTGATATGCAAATCACTTAGGGCAGAGAGAAACCATGAAATTTATAATTTACAAACTGTTCAATTTTTCCAATCTTTAAAAATGTTTAATATGCAGAATGCTCTCTTTTGTCTGTAGTCACTTGCTTTACAGGACAGCTAAGAGGCACAGCCTTGAAGTCAGGAGTACAAATTTAGCCTCAGACACAGTAGTAGTGTGACCCTGGGCAAGTCACTTACCATTGTTTGCCTCAATTTTCTCATCTGTAAAATGAACTGGAGAAGAAAATGACAAACCACTCCAGTTTCTTTGCTAAGAAACCCCCAACTGGTGTCATGAAGAATTGGACACCACTGAAATGGCCCACTGAGATGTGGACACAATCACTTGTTTTAGATGATTCATCTTTGGGGTCACAAACTTTTGACATATCCCTTGATTCTTCTTTATGAAAACAAATTTTTACTAACTTGGATATTAAGGTGACCTTTAACAAATAGTGCATTTTTCCATATCTAACCTTGATTATAGTCCATAAATTTCCAGTCAGGCAAGTTCCAAGACCACTGAAGCATGTTTATTTCCAGTCCTTGGATAAATTTCATGACATTTCTTTGGTGTGTGGTATGGTATTATTTTGTAGAATTCTGTTTGGGAATTTCTGTGATTGTGGAATAATTTTGCTTCTCAGTATATTAATATTTTAATCAGAGTACATCAATACCACAACAAAGAAAGACTTTTTGCCCATTTGAAGTAAAACAAAACAAAATGAAACTCCAAAATATTTTGGGGGTTGATGTTTTAAAATATAATTAAGATAACTAAAAAGATATAAACTGGTATGCTTGAAGGGATAGTGGCAGAAGTGTATTGGTAAATGTTTAACAACTGGTGGGAGGGACCTTTAAATTTAATCTGTATTACTTTCATAAATCTAGGATATCAATACCATAATAAGCCAAAAGTCTTATTTTGTAGCTCTGTCAATTTCTGAGGTATAAATGCTCACATTGAAAATTTGACAATTAATTCTCCAAAGCTGGCTTTAACACAGCTCAGGAGAATGGTTACCTAGACCTAGAAAGAGTGCTGAATGAGAGACAGGACAGTAACTGAAGAGAAAGGCAAGAGAAGAACTCAGTAAAAAGTGTTGAGGGACATTTACATTTAGTTGGTGAGAGAAAGATATTCATCCTGCAAAGGAGACTGAAAAGAAATAGTTGGTCAGGGAGAAGGATCAAAAAAGAACTGAGTCATGCACATCCAGGAAGAGGTGATGGTCAACAGTGCCTAATCTTTTTCTATATTTGACTATTTTTGTCTTTTGGTTTCTTATGCTTTCATGGCACACTGGACCAGACCACACTTGTTTTGTTATGTCTTTCATATTCTGATGCCCCAGTATGGCTAACCTGTATTTCCAGATCTTGACTACTCCTCCTGTCTCTGTCCCTGCCTGCTTGCAACCTGAGCGATAAGAGACCTGTTGACTCAGTATAACTTTCCATTGACTTCTGCTGTTTCCTTACAACCTTACAACAGAACCGTTTTTGCTACAAATAGCTCTGCTCAGATTAGGTTGTCCAGCTATCATCAGAATCCATTAATTCATGATTAATTCTGTTGCTCTGGGTTACTTCTGCCCCTGTAGGTGGGGCTGAAAGAACAGCTCACAGAGGAGCTAAATATGTACAGAAACCATTATAATACAAGGCCATACATGACAAATGTGGTATTACAATAATATCTAAAATTATCTATTGTGCAATGTAACCTAGCAGATAGAGCCAGTCTTGTAGTCAGTCTTTGAATTCTGCCTCTGAACAGGTCTGTGACCACTGGGAATCATTTAACCTCTTAATGCCTCTAGGAAATTGCCAATGACTATAAATTACAGTTATAGAAAAGTTTTTAAACTGTATCAGTGGTAGGAATTTCCTTACTGGGAACTTCCACTTCCTAACCTAAATTAGGACCAAAATCATATTTTGTATGTGTAACATATGTGTGCAAATTACATATATATATTCATGTGTATATTTATGTGCATATAAATACATGATGTTTTTAAGTTTAATTTGCATTATTGATATTTTCTTCATTTCTTCTTAAGTATAGATAGACAACAAAGAGTAAGTTAAAGCCTGATTCATAGTGTTTGCTTATTGTTGTTGTTCAGTCGTTTCAGTTATGTCCAACTTTTTATGATTCCATTTGGGGTTTTCTTGGGAAAGTTACCAGGGTGCTTTGCCATTTCCTTCTCTAGCTTATTTTACAGATGAGGAAATTGAGGCAAATATCTAATAAGTGTCTAAGGTCAGGTTTGAATTCAGGAAAGATGAGTCTTCCTAACTTCAGGAGTGGCATTCTAATCACAGGGTCATCTCACTTCTTTTTGCTTATTTCCAAAGTGGAAACATTCACAAGGAAATCTGTTTTCTTTGTTATAAGGGCTGACTCTCTGGGTAGGTCAGAGGAGATGGATATTTCAGGAAATGGAGATAAAATAAAAATAAAAGATTTAATTGAATTATTTTTTAAACTCCAAACAAATGAGGTGTTTGAAAAAATGTGCATTAAAGGAATATTGAATAAAATAATTTGTTGGCTCAACAACTCTAAACATTCTAAATTTATGGGGTATTCTATCCTGTCTTTTGTGTGTGTATATTTAAAAATATGGCAATATACACCCTAAGCTTAAATATAGTATAATTATTGTAAAAGCTGTGAAAGAGTTTTAATTTTAGTTCTTCTGTCCATTGGTGAACATTGGTTTATGTAATATATGTCCTAATGTATATTAAATGAATAAAGGAATCAATAATAAGACATTGCTATATGCTTACTATGCTAAGTACTGGACCTATAAATAGAAAAGGTAGACAGTGCCTACTCTCAAGGAAGTTATATTCTAATAAGGAGAGACAACACATTTATTTAGAAGGTTTCAAGTACAAGTGCTGTGGAAAACCCGTGATCCTTAGGGTATAGCAACAAACTATCTTCTTTGTATCATTTCTATTCATAAAGTCATATCTATTTTTTATGTTGAGTCATTTCACTGTGCCCAAGACTTTGATGGTGAAAAGGTTCTTTCCTAACTCTTCCTTAGATGTGACTGCTCCTCCCAAAGCTCTTAAATGCAGTGTCCTGGGTAGTCTTCTCTGAGATCTGAGAGGAGGAGGTGACTGAACAGTAACAATCAGTGGTTAGACTTGTATATACTGCTTCTTGTTTCTCCCTTAGGTTTTACTGTTTTTCAACTTTTACATTTAGCATGAGTCCTAGACTCAGTGAGATGCAATTTAACACGGTGATTACAGATCTAGATTTAGTATCTGGAAAACCTGTGTTCAAGATCTACTTCTGAAACATGCTGCCTATGTGACCTGGAACAAAACACTTGTCACATCAATGCCCTTGGCAACTCTTTAAGACTAGCAGTAACAAAACACTTGCTGATTTGTGTTGATAGAAGGAGTTTCTTCACCAGAAACCTCTAAATATTCATAAGTTACAGCTCTAAAAGAAGACTCAGTCATATCTATATTTAAAGGAGTGAATATAATTTTTTATTTCTTATTTTCTGCATTTGTAAGGTTGCCAATTTTTGTAAATGTGCATCAAATAGTTTAGGATATGTATATTCTTTCTATTCCCATTCAATAAATAGCAAAAGTTTATCATATTTAACCATTCTAAAACTCTATTCCTTAACTTCTTGTGTTAACTTATTTGTGTTAGATTTACCTAGGTCTGAAAGGGGTTATATTGAAGCCCCTAAATATTATACTGTTCATTTCTCCTTGTAATGCATCTAACTTTTCCTTCAAATATTTTGATGCTGTTATTTTGTGTATATAAATTCATTGTCTATAGTACCATACCTGCTGGAACTCCATTTTTCTTTATTGTTTCTCTTTAAAGATATAAGGTTGTATGTGGTTGCCATGACTTTGTTTCAGTCAGAATGTTTTAGGCCCTATAGATCTTAACAACTTGTCTTCACAGTGACCTTGCCTTATGTACTTTACCTCTAGCTACTGATTTTGATTCTGACTTCTCTGTTCCAATTTCCATGCATCTATGTTTCTCCTGCCCTTGATTTGATCCTTTTATTGGTCCATTCTGTTTGTAATTGTTTCATACTTGTACCTGATCACTTGGTTTTGATGTTTTGGTTTTATTTCTGTTTGACATGTAATGGACTATTCTAATTTCTCTAGTAGTCCTTAGAGATAGCTGGATAGCACTAACTCTTTGATTCCTTTAGTCCCCAAGTAGGTTCTGCCAATATTTCATAATTCCTTATTATTTATTTACTGGGTTATAGTCAATGATCTGTACCTAAAGTTCAGAGAACAGTAATCATAAGTAACTATTCTAACTGCATTTACAAAAAAATATTTTTTAAAAATGTTATTGTAGAAGCCAAGTTAACAATCAATAGGAATGGATATTAAGCCTAATTCCTGCTTTAGGCCAATATTTAAGGAACCTCGATAATCATAGACTATCTACCACATTAAATACATGCCCTCCATCAATTTGATATTTAATTAAAAATATTTCACCATCTGTCCAAATACTACAGGGGGCAACTTTAATTGATTGTTTCTGTTTTTCTGCATGATGAATAAATAGAATTAAAGCTTACAACTCTGCAGCCAAATTAGTATTTTCCAGATTAATAAACAGAATTTTCTGGTAGAAAGAATTCAACTATTTTAAATCTCAACAACTTGCATTTAAAACATAAAAATGGATGATGAGAAGAGGATGTGTGCTAATTCACTTTTAAGATTATTGTTTTACAAGCAAAAAGTTCTAAGTATAGAGTTGATAATTTCTTTAAAACCAAGTCTGTCTTAGGTGCCTTTTAATTTAGTCCAGAAGGCTGGAGAAACTGTCAAGGGCAAGACCTTTCCTATGAAGTGCCAGTTGAAGATTTCTCAAGGCTCTTAAGAAAACCTTACATTTTGAGATTAACACTTGTGAAACAAAATCACAAATCCAGAATATCAAAAACCGATTTGTGATTGGAATTGCTGTGAAATTAAAACGGTATTCTTCACCAAGACTATGATCTGGGGGTCCTGTTCAGGGATGTTGCTCTCAAATATGTTTTTTCATCTTAAAATGAGGATGCTGGGCTATATGAGCTGTAAGATCTTTCTCCAGATATAACATCCTGTATACCTAAACCTACCTCATGCCCTTGTTAGGGCATTTTTACCCTATGAATTTATGTATGGACACCTTATAATTGGCTGAGAATCTCTCCTCCATTGGATTTTGTCTAGTTTAATTTGTAAGAACAGGCAATGAAACCATTAGCCATTATGAAGATGAACTCATAGAGAATGTTTGGAAGATTAAAAAGTCTAGGGATTATCCCTATGGTCAATTAGAGGATCTGGCTACCTTTCTTACCTTGCCAAAAGGAAACCCAACTTCTTATATAGCAGTTATACATTACAGTTCTATGACTTTGACATAAACCCTTTCATGAACTGTGAGGTGACATATCCCTTATGGTCAGGTGCAATATGGAATTCAGGTTTAGGGATTAGAAAATGGCAAACCTTAGTTTGTCTATTGTGTCAAACCTGAGCAAAAACCAAAGCAAGGAGGCATTTATTAACTGTTGCCTGGAGAAAACTATGGAACACCTAAATGTGAGTGGCTCTTCTATTTTTGTTCTATTTTTATAAGTAGAAGAATTATAGCACACTACCACTCAAACTCTCAAGGTACAAGATTGCTTAGTCCATTACTGAATTCTATTTAAGTGAAAGGTCTGAGTGGCATGCTAAATATATTTCATAGTTTTGTTTTGTTATCATTATCATTTTGATTAATTTATAATCGGAATAGAGAAAGATAGAAGTTAAACATGTGTATAATATGAATATAAATATACTCATGTACAATTGTGTACTGGTTAATGTTTACAACTGGCTCTCTAGAAGGAAAAACAAAACAAAACACATGATAATGCTTAAGCTTAACTTGTGTCATTAACATTTTCTCCATTACTTTCTTAAGTTTAGATATCAACAAAACAATTAATTGAATCTTTATTTGTAGTGTTTGCTAATTTAAGAAAAATACTCACAATAAAAAATTTAACAATTGTTTTTCAATATAGTACAATACAGTACAGTTTTTCAATACAGTACAAACTGACTCCTACATACAGTTGCTGTATGTATGTGTTTGTGCATACATGTGTATTTGTGTGGCTATGTCTATTAACCAGACCTCTTATTTCATCATTGGAGAGAATACTAGTGTGGAACTTCCTGTACTTGTGGATATAAATGCCTTTTCTGCATGGGGTATTCAGACATTAAGTGAGTCACAGTCAGTCTAGATGGCTAACAACTCATGACCCTGAGATAGGCCACTAAAGGGATTGTTTTATACAAGATTGGCAAATGTTATGATAATGGTGTAGTTCTAACCTATGAAGAATTATTTCTGAGACTACTCAGCTAATTGTTAGTAACACATCCAGGTGGTAGGCATGCTTGACTGGAGTGCTCACATTCAAACTCAGTTTCCTTTCTCCAAATTCAGTCTTCTCATTACTCTTCACTGCCTTTTTAATTTAAGTAAAAGGTTCCAAATGAGAGATTGTGTATGATTTTAATAGCTTTAATATGACTTGTTAAAATTAGCTATTGACTCTGAACAATGGGAACTATACAAAAGTAAACCTGACTCTATAGCTAGCTATACTTACCTCTATCAAATATGCTGTCCCTAAATCTAAGGTTATGTCAGACTTTCACCTCATAGCTTATCAAGAATTCAAAAATGGATTGGTCACTTCCCCCTTCTCCCCCTCCAATGTTTCCATTACTTCTACTTAAACAACCAATTCCTTCTTGTGGATCTAAAGCAGGTATGGCATAGCATTTCTTCTTATCACTTTTTTTCATCTTTTGAAGGATTTATTGTTCATGGTGAATATAAGTAGGTACATCATATTACCAAAATTAATTTGAATAAAGGGGATTTCACAGAAGACGTAATTAAGTAAACGTATGATTGGAAAAGAAGTCACTCTATGCAGCATAAGAATGGAATAGTAACCCCATTGTTGCAATGAAAAAGAATTTGGAAGGTTAGGTGGATATTCTAGGGCGTTTTATATCAATATGTATAAGAAGCATTATGGAACTGGTAAAGAGCATTGACTCTGATGTCATAGGACCTTGATTCAAATCCTGTCCTTGATGTTTACTACTTTGTCCATGGTTTTTTCTATTTTTTTTTTTTGGCAAGGCAATGCCCAAGGTCACACGGCTAAGTAAATATTAAGTGTCTGAGATTGGATATGAAGTCCTCCTGACTCCAGGGTTGATGTTCTATCCCTGTGCCACCTAGCTGCCCTCTATTCTGCCCTTGGGCAAATCATTTAACTTCCCATGTCCTCAGTCTCCTCATCTGTAAAACAAGGGTTAAATTACTTGACCTCTGAAGTCCCTTTTTGCTCTATGATCCCTATGATGGACAAGAATCACAGAGTGAGAAAGTATGAAAGAAGCTATCTACATTAATAGGAGAGTGGGACAAACTTAGTTGTTTTTTTAAAGGTCAGATATCATATCTTAATGTGCCCATAAGAAATATGCTATATGCTCTAAAATATTTCCAACTACTTCTGAATAACTATATATATATATACACACATATACAGTAATTATAAACAAATGATATTAAATAAAAGCTAGTATTTAAAAGCATCTTAGGCAAAATTTTATAATTGTTAATTATGGCATCACTTGAAATGAATATTTATCCATTTTTCCATTATTTGGACTGAACCAAATCATTTGAAATTCCCATTACAAACTGTCACAAAACCGATTGAAGCAGCTTGTATTTCCCTTATGGTTTTATTTTGAGAGAGAATAAACCTTTATATAGTACCTTCTATGTACCAGGTATAGTAAAAGCAGCAAAGTGCTTCCTTTACAAATATCTCATTTGATCCTCACAACCACTCTGTGAGGTAGATGCTGCTATTATTTCCATTTTACAGTTTCCTCAGCTGTAAAACTGAGACAAACAGATTAAATGACTTGTCCAAGGCCACCTAGCAAGAAAGAATTATTTGAGGTTGGAGGTGATCAAGTCTTTCTTTTTCCAAGCCCAGTGTACTATCTACCTAGCTATCTTCACCATCTAGAACACTCCATAGAAAATAAAACAGAAACAGAAAAAAAGTCTTGTCACTAAATATAATCCCATTTCATCTAGACTACTGGAGAGAAAAGTAGCAAAACTATAGTTCATACTTAATTTATTAGAAATCTAGAATTAAAAAAGACTGAAATTGAAGCAGTAGTATTTGATAAATATATAAGTTAATGAGAGAAACATAAACCAAAACAATGCTGAGGTTTCCCCTCTCCCTCAACAAACTGTCAAAAATAACACAGGATGGGAATAGTTATGTTGGAGGGCTCATGGGAAGATAAGGGACACTAGCAAAGGCACTGATAGTAGAAGGATGAATTGATATAACCCTTCTGGATATATATCCAGAGTAGGTCACTGACAAAAAAAAATTACCAATATACACGAAAATATTTATAATGGCACTTTATTATTTTAACAGAGAAGTAAAAGTATAGTAGATTCTCATTGATTGGGGATCAACTAAACACATTGTGGTACCTGATTATAATAAATAGCATATTTATTATGTGGTATGAAATGATGAATGGGATGGGAAAATAACCATGAAAGGCCATACATACTGATGCAAAATGAAGTGTGTGTGTGTGTATATATACATATATATATATATATATATGTATATATACACACATACATATATATATGCAATGACTACAACAATGTAAATGAACAGAAATGATAACAATAAAAAAAATCAATGATAAAAGAATTATCCTTTGTATATTTTATATTGAATATCACACCATTTAACCTGTTCCTTCCTACTGATCTGTTATGTGCTCAGAACCTAATTTTAAAATTTGTCTAAATAAGGCATAATTAGCAAGATAGATCTGCTGCAAAAAAAACCCCAAAGTAAACTATAAATAAATTGTTATTATTTCAACTATAACTCTCCCTTGTTAATAAGGATAATTGATAGCTAATTAAAATGAGAAAAATAGAGAATTCTTTAGCAATGATATGAGGATTGGGTAGTGTTGATATCAAAGGGCTCAGTTATCTATATCCAAGAGCTTATATTTGAAACTACATGTAATTATGATTACATTTGTATCTGTGAAACAATGAGTATACTCAGAAAAAAACTTGAAAAAACTTAATAATAAACTTAGGATTTAGAGCTGGAAGGGACCTTAGTTGGTTGTTTGTATTATTCAGATGAGGAATCTTGGGCTTAGAAAAATGAAGTCACTTACCTAAGGTCACATGATTACTAAAAAAATGACATACAATTATTTTTCTTAGTCAACTGCTTTAGTCAACGGCATGTTAGCTGTAGTTTACTAGAAAACAATGGATTTGGTTTCAGAAATTTTGGCTTTGACACTGTGTGTGTGTATGTGACCTTGTGCAATTCACTTAACTTCTCAGTCTCCGTTTCCCCTGCTGTTCCACAGAGGTTTTGCAATGTAAACTTTGTGAATCCTAAAGAAAATATGCAAGACTTGGGAATTTAGCTGCATAGGTGGAAAGAATCTTTAAACATGCAAGACTTGGGAATTTAGCTATATGAATCAAGAGAGTCTATTTCTAAAAATCAATCTCTCTCCCCTTATTTCTCTATTTTCTTCTGATAGAATGATAGGAGTAAACAGTGACAGGACCCAGCACCAATAAATGGAAATACTACAGTATAGAAATAGCAGTTTTCAGGTCCCTTGAACTGAAATTGCCATGAAATGAAATAATCACTTTCAAGAAATAGCAGTGTTATATGTAGACTATTTCTACTGAATGGCAAGGAGTTAGTATTTTGTTGTTGTGGTTCAGTCCTTTCAATAGTGTCTGATTCTTTGTTGCCCCACCTGAGGTTTTCTTGACAGAGATACTAAACAGATGAGAAAACTGAGGCAAATGAGATTAAGTGACTTGCCCAGGGTCAAACAATTAAGTTTATAAGCTCAGATTTGAATTCATGAAGATGACTCTCCCTGACTCCAGGGCCAGCACTCTAACTATGCACCATCTAGTAGTCCAAGCGTTAATTAATTATGAGTTACCTTATTGTTTGTTTTATTGTGTTTCCAAGCCTAATCCATTTACCCAAGTTCAGATCTAGTCCTCTCAACATCTCAACTTTAGCTTGGAACAACCCTTGAATTAGGTTTATTTATACTCTTCCTCCCCACAAGGGTTCAACTTGATCCCCAATAAAAATGCTTATTTTATATGTAGTAAAAACACTAAACAAACAACCAAAAGCCCCTGGTACTGTAGTCAGATTCTCTATGGAGAATTGATGAAAAAACACTTCTGTGTCTTAGTTTATTTTTTATATGAGGGGATTGGATTAGATAATTTTGGAGGTTCCTTTCAGTTCTAGAATTCCATGATTCTATGATGTGTCTAACATGTCATTTTTATTTTAAAAATATTTTTATCTTCAATATAATGAAGTTCTAATCATAAATAATATTAAAGGAGTCTTAGATGATTACATTTTTCTATCGTGCTATTTGCTTAATGCAGCTATTGGGCCACCTATACTTGCTATTGTTAGTTTGCCTAAGTTAAGTCAGTTTTTTGCCCAGAAAATAGTTCTATATTAAAGAATCAACTGTCAACTATTAAGGTTAGTTCAAATCACATTCAAGGTGATAAATTGTTCATGGCATGACAACTGGGCTGATAACAACAGCTAGAAGAGGAAAAGGCCAAAGTTTATATAGGATATGTGCTAGGAAAGGGGTAAAGAAGGACTTGGGGTGGTGCTAGGGAGGGACCAAGGAAAGGGCAACATACAGACTTGAGGAGTCAACTAAATATTTTGGTATTTAGTGGTATCAGTAACTGGGACAATGGGATGAGTAAAAATTTGGACCATGGGATGGGAGTTTGGGCATAGGTGGGTCTCAAGTGGTTTCTGTGAAGTAGTAGGATGAGAGGATGCTTCAAGTAGTTTCTGTGAGATAACTAACAATGAGATGGGGGTCAATGTTATTGTAAGACCAGCTTAGAAAGAAATGAGGTAATAGATATATAGATGAGGAGTGTAGCTCAAAGAGAAAAAGATGAGGTATTTAAGGACATGTAGATGAAGGGCAAAAGTTCAAAGACTTCATTCTCTCAGGCAGGGATTCATCAGTTTGATAGGGGCTTGTCCTGTGCTTGGAGGCAGGGATCTACTGAGTCCTTGCCAGGGGGCAAGACACTTCTCTGAGGGTCAGTTACCTCATCAGGACCACTTCCTTGATGGACAAGCATAGAATCAGTTTTATCAGATCCTACCTTCTGATTCTGAATTTTTAAATATGATTCCCCCAAAATCCCTCTAGGAGTCCTAACCAGGCCCCACACATGCGTAGCACAAGCTTAAAGAAACTCATAAACTCTTTTGTTAACCTAATTACATTTGTTCTTTCTTAAGACCAAATTCTGTTAGTTTAATTTTTTATAAAGGCCAAATTTATGAAGTCATTATCAGTTCTAAAAGGACAATTAGTTATAGAATGGTTATCCTATCTTCTATATAATGAAAATTCATAAAACACATTTTATGGTTTTTTTTATAATTTTAAAGAATATTCTACTAAAAAACTAGTGTATCTATAGTCAGAGGACTTAGGTTTGAATCCTGGCTTTGCATTTACTGTCTATCTGATCTTGGGTAAGTCCCTTAAGCTCTCCAGGCCTCAGTTTCCTAATCATTAAACTGATGAAGGAAAAAATGTGTTTCAGGATCATCTAGGGTTTGAGAATGTGTGAACAAATTCATGGCAAGACCAACTCTTGATTCAGAAGAATATTGGAACAAAAAGATTTATTCTGTTAAGAAAACAAAGTAACGGATTTAAACAGTAATGTAACTTTAGTAATTAGGAAAGGTAAGGACAGTTATAAGAATGTTACAGCAGGGTTGATTGGCAACAGCAATTGTCAGGGGGCAAGCCCCATGGGGAAGGAGCAGTATAAAGAAACTGGGGACAGTTGCAAGGTGGGTGCAACTGGGTTGAATCAGTAGCCAGCAGGGGATAAGGTGAGGATTTATATAGGGGAGCAGTAAAGGGAGAAAAAATTAAGGACAGTTACAAGGTTGTTGCAACTAGGCTAGATTTATTAAGGAAATTGTTGGGAATTCCTTAAGAAAGTAACTAAAGCTAAGGTGGACTTAAAGCATGGTCTAGTTAGGAGGGTCCTTGAGAGGGGAATAAGGTACTTCACCAAGGTTCAAAGGTCTCATCAAAATGAGTAGTTTGAACTAGTTGGTTTTGGAAGTTACATCTAGTTCTAACACATCTTCCTAAATGATTGAGATACATGATGTTCTTTCTTGTCAAGTATCCAACAGTTGTTTTTTAATTCTTCATTTTTTTTTCCGACCTCTCCTCTGCCACTGACACTTTTGATAATCCATTCCTTGAAACTTTTTCCTCCCCTGGCTTTCAAGACATTGCACTTTTTTTTTTGTCTTCCTGTTTCTCTGGCTTCTTTGTCTTCTTTGTTGTCTTTTCTTATTTCTCCTAACTCTCATTGTAGTTATCTTAACAAATTAGCTTGTTTATCTTTGGTTATCTATGCTCTCTAATAATTACGCCCTTAGAGAACTTGTCCATTATCATAACATGTCAGTTTGATTTTAGTAACTGCTGTAAATTTAACAACACATTTAATAACTATTGTTCAGCCCAAATTTTCTCCTTGTTCATAGGATATACTGCAATGGCTTACAGAAATTCAGATATACATTGTGTATAGCATTTCATTATAGCACTATAGTTTAATAAGCCTGTCAAAAAGAAAATGATTTAAGAATGTTCATAGTAATACACTAGCCCTTTATTATTACATTTCCTTTCTAAGTGCTTATAATTTGTTTAATAATCTATTCTGGAATTCAATGCAATTAAATAAACATTTATTTAATGCAATTTGCATTATTGCAAATTATTTGCAAAGTACTGTGCTAAGTTCTAGGGATGTAAAGACAGAAACCAAACAGTTCCTTTCTTCAAGGAGCTTAGTGAAGGAAATTTTTTCTGGGGAGGAATGTCAAATTGAGTAAAATATAATTTGTAAAAATCATCAGTTTATCTATAAAATAAGAAAATTGAGTTGAAATAAAAAGTCTCTTCTAGCTATCTGTAATCCTATTATTTCAATTTTTTAACATCAGTGAGTGTGTGTGTGTGTGTGTGTGTGTACCTCCTATAGCTTTTCTCTCATTTTCCATGTTTTCTTTAATAAGATCACAGAGTTTTCAGAGTTATTACTCTGGCAAATCTGTAGTCAATTAAATAAAGTCTTTTGAGTCCATTGCAAAGCATTGTCAAAGTCTTTTATGCTTTTGTAGTTAGGGCTATTCTCTTTTTTCCCCTAGTCTGGAGCTGGAGAAGGAAATGGTAAAATACTTCCTTTTTTTGCCAAGAAAATCCCAAATGAATTCACAAAGAGTCAGAAATAACTGAAAAACAACATAACAAGTGAAGCTAGGTGTTCTCATTCTGTCTCTTTTTCTCTACCAGATTTATTTTGTCCCCTGAAAATAGCTTCTCTTGTTGAGTTGCTGTGTCTTCTCAAGCTTCTGATCTTCTGATTTCCTGTTTCCTCTAACTTCTATTCAAATCAGGATCTCCTTACAAATAGTTAACCATTCTAACCCAAGTTAAAAAAAAAAGATTTAACACAAACAATATTATAATTTTTTTCCAATCTCTAAACAATTCTATGATCAACACTTTTTCAACCATACCTTCCAAATGTGAAAAGTCACATGGTAAGAAATTTAATGGACAACAATGCCTTGTAACCATTTCTACTTTTCAAACTCATCCTCTGAGAAATGGTTTCCTGTCAAGGTCCTCAAAATGATCTCAAACTGCTTTTCTCACATGAATTTCATTTTTTCTGTACTTTCCTGCAAATAACAGTCTACATACAAAAAAGGAAGTAATGACTAACTCTATTTTTGTGTATAGAAGGGATAGATACAAACTAGATAATAGGGTATTTAGGTAGACTAATTATGTAAGAACTAATTGAATAGATAGAGCCAGTAAGCACTTAATAATGACTGTTAAATTGGAAACCTTGAGGATAGCTAACATGTGAAAAACACTTTAACAAGCTGTAACTTTGAGGTGATCTTTTTTAAGAATGAAGGAAATATCATAACTTTGAGGTAGAATTTAATAGGGATAAGTGTAATCACTACATTTGAGTTTTAAAAAATCAACTGAATAACTACAATTGTGGGAATGAAGAGAAAGCTCTGAGGGTTTTAGCCAACCACACACTCATGATTCAACAATCTGTTATGGTAATTGAAAAAGCTGATGATCTTGGTTGTCACTGAAGTCTGAGTTGCAGGTCTAGGGAAGTAAAATCTGTTGGTCAGACCACATTTGGAGTTCTAGGTTCAATTCTGAGTACTACATTTTAAAAGAGAGATTGGGAAATTGGAGAAAACCCAGAGGGAGGAAAGCTGGATGGTAAAAGACTTGGTTTTTTTACACTTTTCACACAAATAAAGTCAGATCTAAATAATTGGAAAAAAATCAGTTGTTTATGGGTTGGCTGAGTTAAAATAATAAACATGACAATTCTACCTAAATTAATTTATTTATTCAGTGACAAACCAATCAAAATACCAAAAAAATTATTTTACAGAGCTAGACAAAAATAACAAAATTCATCTGGAAGAACCAAATATCAAAATATATCAAAGGAATTATAAAAATGCAAAGGAAGGTGACCTAGCCATAACAGGTCTAAATCTATATTTTAAAGTGGCAATTATCAAAACTATTTGGCACTGCCTAAGAAATACTGGTAGATCAGTGGAATAGATTAGGTTCACAAGACAGTAGTCAATAATTACACTAATCTACTGTTTGAAAAACACAAAGACTTTAGCTTCTGGGATAAGAACTCACTATTTGACAAAAACTACTGGGAAAACTGGAAAGTGATATGGAAGAAACTGGGTATAAATCAACATACACACAGTATACCAAAATAAGGTCAAAATAGGTACATTATTTAAACATAAAGGGTAACATAAGACAATCAGGAGAGCAAGGAATAGTCTACTTCTCAAGCTATGTAGAAAGGAAAAAAATTATGATAAAATAAGAGATACACATCATTATGAAATGAAAAATTAATAATTTTGATTATATTAAATTAATAAATTTTTGCACAAAAAAGATCAATGCAACCAAGATTAGAAGATGGCTAGGAAAGAATCTTTAAAGCAAGTATTCTGATAAAGGCCTCATTTCTCAAATATATAGAGAATTAAGTCAAATTTATAAGAATACAAATCCTTCATCAAAGGATCTGAACAACAGTTTTCAGATGAAGAAATTAAAGCTATCTATAGTCAGATAAAAATGCTCTAACTCACTATTAATTAGAAAAATTAAATTTAAATTAAATTAAATTAAAATTAAAACAACTCTTAGATAATTCTCATACTTATCAGATTAGCCAATATGACAAAAAAAAAGGAAAATGATAAATGTTGGAGAAGATGTAGGAAATTTGGGACACTAATGCTTTGTTGGTAGAGTTGAAAACTGATCCAACCATTCTGGAGAACAATTTGGAACTATGCCCAAAGGGCAATCAAACTGTAGTCCAGCAATATCACTACTAGGTCTATATCCCAAAGAAATCATAAAAAAAGGGAAAATGATACATGTACAAAATTATTAATAGCAATTCGTTTTCTGTAGCAAAAAGATAGGAGATTTAGGTGATGCCTCTTAGTTTGGGGAATGGCTGAACAACTGTGATATTTGAATGCATACCAATACTATTTATTGCTTTATAAGAAATGAGGAGCAGGATGATTTCAGAAAAAAAATGGAAAGGTTTAAATGAACTGATGTTAAGTGAAATGAGCAGATACAGTAGAACACTCTACATAGAAACTGAAAAATTTCGTGATGATCGACCATGATAGACTTACCTCTTCTCAGCAATATAATGATCCAAGGGGTGGCTAGGTGGTGTAGTGGATAAAGCACCGGCCTTGGAGTCAGGAGTACCTGGGTTCAAATCTGGTCTCAGACACTTGATAATTACCTAGCTATGTGGCCTTGGGCAAGCCACTTAACCCCATTTGCCTTGCAAAAACCTAAACAAAAATATAATGATCCAAGATAATTCCAAAAGACTTATGGAAAATGTCATTCACATTCAGAGAAAAGAACTATGGGGTCTGAATACAGGTTAAATTTTCTCTTTCTCTGTTTTTTTTTTGTTTTTGGTGTGTGTGTGTGTGTGTGTGTGTGTGTGTGTGTGTGTGTGTGTATGTGTCCTTTTGTTCTGTTTCTTCTTTAACAACATGACTAATGTCAAATTATATTTAACATGATTGCACCTGTGCCATCCTGGGGAGGGAGGAAAGAAAGGAGTGAGAAAAATTTGGAATTCACTTCTATAAAATTGAATGTTGCAAACTCTCTTTACAAATTGGAAAAAATAAAATACTATTTACATTAAAAGAAGAGAAAAAAAGGCCGGGGTTTTATTGGAGTTGTTCAGTTGTGTTGGATTCTTTGAACCTCTTTTGAGATTTTCTTTTATAAAAAGTTGCTTTACTATTTCTTTCTCCAGCTTGTTTTACAGCTGAGGAAACTGGGGCATGCAGGGTAACGTGACTTGCCCAGGTTCACACAGTTATTTAGTGTCTGAGATCATATTTTAACTCAGAAAAGATGTGTTTTCCTGACTCCAGGCCCAGCACTGTATCCATTGCTCTACCTAACTGCCCCTGAAAGACTTGGAGATCATGCCATATGAGAATTCCTGAAAGAAAGTGACCCTGTTTAGTCTAGAGAAAAAAATACTTAGGTTTTTCTATCTTCAAGAATATGATAGGTCATCATATATAAAAAGAATTAATTTTATTCTGCTCTGCCTTGGAAGGCAGAATTAAGCCAATAATAGGTTGCAAAGAGGTCAGTTAGGCTTGAAAGGAAGAACTTCCTAATAATTAGAACTATCCAAAAATGGAATGGGCTATCTTTGGGGGTTGTGACACCTGTTTATTCAGGTTGACTAGATTAGATGACCTATGTATTTCATTTCAAATCAAAGATTCTGTGATTTGCACATGTGATCTACTTTGAGGGATAGTTGGCTTGATTTAGATTAAGTGACAAACTCATATAGAACTGCTTTGTGCTCTTTCCTCATTTATTTGTCATCTTCCTCAACTATTTTTGTTCTTTAATTTTTTTTTTTAGATTTTTCAAGGCAATGGGGTTAAGTGGCTTGCCCATGGCCATACAGCTAGGTAATTATTAAGTGTCTGAGGTTGGATTTGAACTCAGGTCCTCCTGACTCCAAAGCCTCTGTCCACTGTGCCACCTAGCCACCCTTGTTCTTTAATTTTCAATGTGAAGACAGGTAACATGAATGCAAAACAGGATTAAATTTCTGTGATCTGTGAACAGATGATCTACCCTTTCCATTTCCACTTGCCCCATCCCCCCAAGCTTGAAAAATCAATTCAATATCCTTAGCTCTCTTTTTCCTGTAACTATCCATGCCTGGGATAAATAACCAACCAAGGGATGACTATACTGCTTGGGAGATTGAATTAGATAACCTGGTCCCTTCCAATCTAAGTAATATGATTCTTTTGTTGAAGTATCTATCTAGTTGAGCAGAGTGAAGAATTCAGGAGACATAAAACCAATGGGTTATGAGGGACATAAAGTTAATTTTCAAACTCCTTCAAAGGAATGAGTTGAGTTCCCTAATGAAACTCTCCCTTGGGGGGAAGAAGTGGGGAATGACTTATCCGGGGCAGAATTTTACATAGGACTAACTCATTATGGCCAAATGTCTCCTTTGGGAAACAGAACACAAACAAAAATGATTAACTCATCACTTCTTTGTTAAGTAACATTTTTCTTCATCACTTCATTTCATCCTCCCCACCCCTGCTGGAGAGCATATCTTCTTCCCAGACAATGTCAAGTCCAAACGCCTCTACTAACCTTCAAGACCTTCCAGAATCTTGCCTGGCCCTACTCTCCAGTCTTGTTTCCCTTTATTTACTCTGCTCCAGCCAAACAGGTTACTGCTGCGTCTTTCTTGCAGCAACATGCTCATTCCTGCTCGTATACTTCTGCTGCATCTCTCCCCCTCTCCGGTCCAAAATCCTCTTTTTCTTCAGATCCGGTTGAAGCCCCCCCCCCCCCCCCCCCCGGGGCCGGCTTTCATCAGATCCAGCAGTTTTGCCATGTATCCCCGCGAGCCTTTGCCTTTCGATGACTAAAAAACGCTGGACTGATCGTTTTGATCAGAGAGCTGGGGAAACATTCAATAACGCAGATTAAAGTTAAATGTATGTCTAGGGTCCTTCCCCCTCCCCACCCCCGGTGAAGAAGTTTCCCGCGGAAAGGTGACTTCCTCGCACGTGCTTCCACTTCCGCTTTGAGGCCTGTAGGGATAAGTTGCTTTTTGTTACTTATTTTTTTAGTTTTTTTGCAAGGCAGTGGGGTTAAGTGGCTTGCCCAAGGCCACCCAGCTGGGTAATTGTCAAGCGTCTGAGGCCGCATTTGAACCCCGGTGCTGCTCACCAGGGCCGACGCTCTACCCACTGCGGCTAGGTGCCGCCCCGATAAGTGGCTTTCTGGGGACTCTAACCTCGAAGCTGCCCGATGCCCCACATGGCGGGCTGGCGGTGTGCGGGGCCTCGGCCTCGCGGGCGGGACCTGCAAGGCGGCGCAACCCTCCGCCCGCCACTCCACGCCCGGAAGCGGCGCTCCGGAAGGGGAAGGAAGGGGCGGGGCGGAGGCACTCGCGCAGGAACCATCGCGAGACTATAACCCGTCGCCTTGGTAACGGCGACGCATTCCGCGAAGATGGAGACCAAGAAGATCGCCCTGCGGCCGGCTCCTTCCGCCGCCTCGGACGCCTGGGTACCCCGGGGCTGGCGCCAAGACGGGGTTGGGGGGCCGGGGGATTTGAATGGCATCTGAAGGGCGCTTGTCTTGTTTCAGAAGGGGGACTCCGCCGGGACCTTGAAGCCGATGAGAGACCTTCGGAGCAAGGAGGAAGAGTACCTGTACGGAGGGAACGGCCCGCGGCCTGGGTGGGGGAGGGGGCGCCCGGTTTTTCCCGCCTTCCGGCATCCTCTTCAACCCACCCTCCTCCTCGCCGGCTTCACGCGCCCTCCCTCGCGTCGCCCCTTATTCCACCATTGGGAAGGCCTGAGTCCATAAATACTGGTTTAGCGCCTCCGGTTTGCTTGGCGCAGGGGATGCCCGGAAAGATGAAGGAGGGGCCCCGGGGGGCTCCCGGCCTGGTGGGGAGGGGGTTGGGAGCGGCCCCGAAGGGGGGCATTGTAGGCGGGAAGGCCAGGAGGGAGCGCGCCAGAAGTATAAAGTATAAGCGTTAAAGTATAAGAGTAGAAGGACGGGCCGGAGGGGCAGCTTATGATGCTCCGGGGTGGCGCCTGGAGCTGCCGGGCCTGGAAGGCTGATGATGATGATGGTGGTGGTGCTGCTTGTGGGGCCAGTATCAGACTGTCATGGGGAGGGGGAGGGGGAAGGAGCCAAAGAAACGTGGACCTCAAAGCTGACAAAAAGATGAAGACTGAAAACTTTGCATATAATTGGAAAAAAAAATAAAATGAAAAATTTTAAAAAGTCGATATTCTGGGAAGACTTTGAATTCTGGATCATTCCATGGTCATTGTGTAGCACCTCTAGAGCTTTTTATAGTTAACTTTTTCAGTCCGTCGTCTAAAGTGGAATTCTTGTGGTGGATTCTCAACATAATCTTATAACATCCTTTGTAGATTATTCTTTCCAAATCTTTAGTAATGCACATGTAGAACATAGTTGTGTTATCCATTCATTGATCCATGTGTCATTTATTAATCAATTCTGCCAGACACATAGTAGGCAATAAATAAATATTTGTTTGCTAGGTACATTCATCATTTTACACCACCCTGCAGTGTAAAAAAGAATTACTTTATATTACTGTTTTTTAATGTCAACAATTAATGGTCTAGGTTGACAGAAGTCCACATTGTCACTTTGCAAATAAGACCTTCAGTCTTCCTTATCCTGATATAGTGGTTCTCTTTTTCTTTTTCCATGATGACATGGATTTTAATCTGCATCACTGGAAGGAATCTATAAATCTTTGAGATTATAAATCCATTTGATTATGGAATAATTTTATAGTAATACCCATTATAAAAACCAATTTTAAAATGTATTGATCTCCCCATTACCATTGATTCATTGTTTAATGTAAAATTTGTATCCTGATCTCCTTAGGCTTTACCCTCTACCTAATTCCTGGTGCTGTATAGGGGAAGGGAGTTTACCTTTTGCCATCTGGATGAGAGGGGAGACGTAAAAACCTGAGTTGGACTCCAGCTCAGGGCCACAGTCTTCTCTGACCTGTGGTTCAGCTAATCTGCTTGGCTCGGCTCTCTCTCTCTCTCTGTCTCTCTCTCTCTCTCTCTTTCTCTCTCTCACTCTCTCCTTATCCCTTCCTATGTCTTGTAACCTTTTAAATAAATTTTTGTTTTATTTCCAAAAAAAGTATTGATCTTTTGTTTTCATAATACTTCATTTCTTAGGTTATTCTTCCTTTCCTATCCATAATCCACCTCTGATAACAATGAATTAAAAAAAAGGAAACAAAAATAATTCATCAAAACTCTTTGTTCTTTGCACAAGATACTCATCTCCCAGTTCCCTGCATTTTCACTAACTACCTACCTGGAATTTTCCCTTTCATGGTCATACACTGAATTCCTAAAGTCCTAGTTAAAATTCTACCTTGTAAAAGAAGCTTTTCTCAATTCCTCATAAAGAGAAGGTATTTTATGATTCCATCCAATTGATCATATTTATCTGTCTCTAAATTTATTTTGTTTAATTATTTTATGTTAACTTCTCCATTACACTGTGAGTTCCTTTAAAGGGGGGGGGGCTGGGTTTTTTTTGCCTTTGTATACTCAGCATATAACAAAGTCCCTCAAATGTAATAATATTTATTAAATGCTTTTTGAATGACTTACTTTTTTCAATAGTAGACTGAGGAGATAAAATGAAGATTTTTTTTTGATTGATGCCTCCCTTGAGGCATCTATCACCTCCCTGAATCAAACATTTTCTAATACCAAATTATTGGCAACTTATTTCTGCTAAATTGGCAATAATGGCTTCTTTATGGAGCTTCAAAATAATGTTTTTGGAATTTTTGAAATAGATTAAGTTTCATTATGGCAATCTCTTCCATTTTTGACATAAGCCAACCTAATTTAGTATTTTCATCTAATAATTTTAATTTCATTAGGTACTTCAGTGTATCCTGATTTAACAATTTTTTTGTTTATTTTAGACGGTTAAATGCAGAACTTGAAGCAAAAACAGCTGAACTGGTTCGTCAAGCAGAAGAAGCAATAGTAAGTAAATATTGTATCTAACTGGAGTAGTGCAAAATAGTTTGGGCTTAGGACAGCTTTTTTAAAAAAAATATTATAAAAACACTTGCTTTCCTTCCTCTTTTTTAACACCCCCTTTTACCACTCGAATTTGGGTAACATTCATGAACAATTGTGTATTGTATGAATGACTTGTTTGGTAAATTAGCTGCTGTAAAAAATTGTACCTATGAGTAAGCCACAAGGTGACCTTTGAAGTTTGAGATACACCAGCTCAGTGTAAATTGAGCAAAAACATCCAACTTCTTTCTATAGGTATGTATGTGTGTGTGTGTATGTATGTATGTATGTATATATATATATATATATATATATATATATATATATATATATGAATTTAGATTAATTCCTCTGAAACCTCATAATTCTCTTTGGTTTGTATTACCCATACCTAACAGGAGCCCCATTCTCGCTTCCCTTCTTGGCATTGTCCCTAATAATTTAATCACTTGACTGTTATTACTGTTTGTAACATCATGGGGGTGATGCCATGACATGAACATGAATTGGATTTAAAGAGGAGGTGCTGTGCTCATTTGACAGAAGACTTCAATGAATTTACCAAAACAAAATTGGAAGTTAAATGTAATATCATTAATATCCACATGGTTGAAATAGGTACAATGACTTCTGATAAAGTCAGAATTGACAAGTCTCCTACCTGTTTTGTATTCTACACCTTCATTGTTTTGGTGGGGGTAAAAAAGTGAACTGCTACTAAGCATTCTCTGTCTCAAGGGATATCAGAGAGGGGAAACCACCTTTTATCTCTTTGAGGACCAGTGGCAGTCATTGATTGGCAGTCACCTTAGTCCGTGTTAGAGTTACTGGCATCCTTTTACCATATGGTATATTTAATAATACTTGTTTTGTTTCTTAATTAGAGAGATCAAAATGAGATACTGTCCAAAGTAGTTTCATCTCCAATTAAACTATACGAGGAGAAGGAAGATGATAATACAAAGTAAGTACCTTGTATCTTTATTACTGATGGTTTTAATAACTGGTATGGGATACATTTAAAAACAATAATACCTAGTTTTTATTATAACCCCTTAGGGATGGCTCAGTAGATTAGAGTGCTGGGTGTGGAGTCAGGAAGACATCCCTCTGAGTTCAAATCCCATCCCAGACACTTACAAGCTGTATAGCCCTGGGCAAGCCACTTCATTCTTTGTGCCTCAGTTTCCTCATATGTAGAAATGATTTGGAGAAGGCTATGTAACCAGTATCATTTGCCAAGAAAACCCCAAATGGGATCACAAATACAATTGAAATGACTGAAGAACAATCTATTTTTTATAAGTCCAGTTCTTAGAAGAACCAGTTAGGCATTTTGGAGAATATTAACATTTGTGGAAATGGAAGTATGATGGAAAGAGCCCTAGGATTTCAGTTCAAGGTTCAGTTCAGGTTCAAATTGTGTATCTAACAGTTACAGTTTCTATGACTATGACTATGAACAATTCTTTTTTTAAATTTTATGTTATTACAATAATTTTGTTATGAGTAAACATAACCCCCCCCCAAGAAGATGAGAGACCTCAAGAATAGTCAGAGAGAGAAAAAAAATGTTCTTCAGTCTGTGTTCAGATTCCAGTGGTTCTGTCTCTGGGGTGGGTTGCTTTCTTTATCATCACCAGAGAAGTTGCTTCAATATTTTTCCCACAGTTGCTATTACTAGCAGTATTTCCTTCCACTCTATTCCTCCCCACTCTCATCTATTCTATTCTTTCTGTCCTTTAATTCTGCCCCTGTCCAAAAGTGTGTTGTATCTGAGTACCCTCTCACACAATCTTGCCTCTCTTCTATCACCTATCCCCCCTTCCCTCCCCCCCCCCCATTCCCCCTTATTCCATCCCTTTATTCTCATTTTTCTCTAGGGTAAGATAGATTTCCTCACCCTATTAAGTGTGTATGTTATTTCCTCTCTGAGCCATTTCTGATGAGAATGAAGGCTCACTAATTCCCCCTTGCCTTCCCCCGTTCCACTCCATTGAAAAAGCTTTTTAATTTCCTCTTATGTGAAATTTCTTAAGTTTCTTCTTCATCTCCTTTCCCTTGCTCCCAATACTTTCCTTTCTCACCCACTGACTCCATCTTTTTACTATATTATACCATTATATTCCACTCCTTCCTGTGCCCTGTCTATATATGCTCCTTCTAACAGCTCTTATAAATGAGAAAGTTCATATGAGTTATCATTATCTTCTTCCCATTCAGGAATACAAACAGTTCAATATCATTAAGTTCCTCATAGTTAGTCCTTCTCTTCCACTCCCTTTATGGTTCACCAGAGTCCTTTACTTGGAGATCAGACTTTCTCTTCAGATCTGGTTGTTTCAGTAGGAAAGTCTTAAAGTCCCCTGTTTCATTGAAAGTCCATCTTTTCCCCTGAAAGAGGATGTTCAGTTGATGCTTGGGTTGTAAACCAAGATCTTTTGCCTTCCAGAGTATCATATTCCAAACCCTATGAATTCTTAATGCTGCCAGATCCTGTGTAATCCTGACTATGAAGCCTTGGTAGTTGAAGTGTTTGTTTCTGGCAGCTTTTAGAATTTTCTCTTTGATTTGGGAGTTTTGGAATTTTGGCTATAATATTCCTGGAAGTTTTTCTTTTTGGGATCTCTTTCAGGAGGTGACCAGTGAATTCCCTCAATTTCTGTTTTACCCTCTGCATCTAGGATCTCAGTGCAATTTTGCTGTATTATTTCTTGAAAAATGAAGTCTAGGCTCTTTTCCTGGTCGTGACTTTGAGGTAGCCCAATAATTTTAAAATTATTTCTTCTGGATCTGGTTTTTGAGGTCAGTTGTTTTTCCAATGAGATATTTCATATTTTCTTCTAATTGGGTTTTTTTTGGAATAGTTTTATTTCTTCCCTATTTCTCACAAAGTCATCAGCTTCCTTTAGTTCCATTCTGCATTTGAATGCAGAGAGCTTTCTTCAGAGAGATTTTTTTTATCTCCTTTTCCAGCTGGCCAGTTCTGTTTTTTAAGACATCCTTCTCCTCATTTGCCTTTTGTTTTGCTTTTTTTTTCCATTAGGCCTAAACTGGTTTTTAACATACTATTTTCTTCAGTATTTTTTTGTATTTCTTTCACCAAGCTGTTGATTTGGTTTTCATGATTTTTCTGCATCACTCTCATTTCTCCTTTCAATTTTTCCTCCACCTCCCTTAATTGCTTTTCAAAGCCTTTTTTGAGCTCATCCATAGTCTGAGCCCATTTTCTATTTCTATTGGAGGTTTTGGATCCAGAAGCTTAGATTTTGTTGTCATCTGAATATGTGTTTTGATCTTCCATGGGAGTAAAGTAATTCTCTATGATTCTTCTTTTTCTGTTGTTTACTCATTTCCTCAGTCCAAGACTAATTTACTGCACTTCCAAGACTTTGGGCATTTTTTTTTGGGGGGGGGGACACCCCACTGGGACCTTTATTCCTCCAAAGTCTTAAGCTTTCTTGCCTGTGCTTTGATATGTAGATGACCACAGCACTCCCCTCTGCCCTGGAGTTTTAAGGAGGGACCCTGCTGGGCTATCTTTGTGTGGAAGCTCAAACTACAACCTGGATCTGAGTGTGGGCAAATACCAGAGTCCTGCCCCTAGGGAGAGCAAAGAAATTTCAGTGGTCTCCCTTGACCTCCTTACCATCTGTGGACTGTGTTCTGGAGGTGCAGGCTGGTTTCTCCCAATTCTCACTGCAGGTTCTGTGGCCAGTGTTCCTCATTCCACACTCATTCTGGTGTAGCAGAATTCTCTCACCACCCCTTCAAACTGTCCTGTGCTGCACTGCGACTGGGGCTTTTTCCAACTCTCAGTCCTGATGAGACATACCTTTCCTGAGGAACTTCTAGGTTATCTTGGACTGGGAAAATGTATCACTCAGTCTTTCTGTGGGTTCTGCCCCTCTAAATTTTGACTAGAGTCATAATTTGACAGCTTTTGGAGTTTTGGGGGGAAGGAGTTCCCAGGAAATGCTGCCTTCATGCCTCCATCTTGGCTCTGCCCCCCCAGCAATTCTTTTTTCAATGTGATTTTTCTTTATTTTATTCCAATTACTTGTAAAGATAGTTCTTAACATTTATTTTTTGTAAGATTTTGAGTTCCACATTTTTCTCTCTCTCCCCTCCCCTTGACTTTGAGTAATCTGAAATGTTATCCAAATATGTTAAACATATTTCCATATCATGATGAACAATTCTTTTTACTTTACCTACTTTACTTTACCTACTTTACCTACTATTACACAGGGTTACACCTACTGTTAAGGAATACGAAGAGAAAGAAGACAGAATCACAGGAAAAGCATTTAGAATTAGGAGAAATAGGAAAGGACATTATAATAAAATCAAGGAAGAAATGAATTTAAATTGGAAACTTGGGGTGACTAGGTGGCGCAGTGGATAAAGCACTGGTCCTGGAGTCAAGAGTACCTGGGTTCAAATCTGGTCTCAAACACTTAATAATTACCTAGCTGTGTGGCCTTGGGCAAGTCACTTAACCCCATTTGCCTTGCAAAAAAACCTAAAAATAAAAAAATAAATGGGGAAACTTAACAGTATCTCTTGGCTGTAAGAGGTCAAGGAAAATGACATCAATAATGGCATTTGGTTAGGAAAAAAAGTTATTGATTTGAAACCTGGTAATCAACATGGATTGGCAACAAACCACCAGACTTCGCATTTAGGAATGAACTTATGTAAAAATGAGAAATGACCAGAAAAATGAGAAATGACCAAAAAATGAGATGTAATCCAGAACTATGAAGAGGATTAAAAGCTTATGATCAACATTTAGACATGATTTTGAGAGATATGGAAGAGACTGACAACTGTAGAAAATGATGATGATGAAACTTAAGAGTTTTATAAATCAACCAAGAAAAACAGTCCAATACTGTTTGTCTAAGACCATAAGGTTGTATCAGTAGGCTCTCCATGGAAAGATAACTGAAACTAAGGCTTTATCCTGTGGAAAATTAGAGATTCTGGATAATAACTTCTATGATAAAAACTGGTGTTCTAAAAGAACAGCACATGATACTTTATGATATTTAGAAATAATTTAAATGCACCCTTAAAATGCATTCATTTCCAATTAAGTCCTGATCTAACTGGCATAATAACTCATTCTTAGATGTTTAATACCAAACCTGCCAATAAGTGTAAGCATCATAATTCAGGATTCATTTTCACTGATTTAACTTGCCTCTTCAGCTTGTAGGTAAATATATATTTCAAATTAAATTTGTCTTTTCTTTGGAAAAAAAAAGTTATTCCTAACATTAGAATGGTTTGTTTTAGAAGAGAAATTTAGGACAGAGTGCTGAGAGAATGGCTATTGTAGATGAAGGGGGATGTAAAAGAAAAAGGACATAAGATGATAGATTAGGAAATTTTTTTTTCAGAATAGAGAGAGATGTATTTTTAAAATCATAAGTGAAAGAAGTCAATAAAAGGGAAGAGCTTAAAGATAGTGGAAAGAGAATGACTAAATGTGAGAATTCCTCCTTGTATTGGAAAGGGTTAGGATCCAGACCATAGATAAAGAAATAATGTTAGGAAAAAAGGTCGTACTTCTTTTCCTCTGAGATTTAAGAGAAGAATGAAAGGAGAGAATTATAGTGTGCTGAGATGAATAATGGATAGATAGAAAAAAGTATAGAAGTAAATTAACGATTGCAGAAAGGGTAGAAGAGATTCTGAGAAGGAAGTCTTTTGAACCCTACTGTATGTAGTAAGCCAAGTAGATAGATAGATAGATAGATAGATAGATAGATAGATAGATAGTAAATTGAAGGACTGATAAAGAGAAACTAGGCCCACGTTGTAACTGGACAGTACAAATACATATACATACATATATATATATATATATATATATCGAATCAGATCTATTTCTTTTTAATTTATTTTATCTTTATTCTGAAGAACTTGACAATTATCAACATTCTTCTACATAAATACTGATGGTAAAAACATAGCATGATATTATGAATTTTCACTATTTCTGGCATGCATCTCTTAAAAATGGTTATCATCTTCATTAGATAATTACCAACATTGCCCGACTGTCCATTTCTTCCTTTGAATCTCCCTCTTCTATTTTCTGTTCTCCTTTTTTTTTTGCTATCACCATTACAACCTTTCTAATACTTCCCAGCAACAACTTTCCTCCCCACCAAAAAACACTCCTCCTCCTCCTCTTTAACAGATATATATTCATTCTATATCTCTAATCCATTCTCTTTCTCTGCCAAGAAATGTGAAACATGATTCATCATCTGTCTACCGGAGTCATAATTTGTCAATGTATTTAACATAGATCTTAAATCTTTCATTTCCTTGATAATGAATATAATTATTGTACAAATTGTTCTGGTTATTCTCACTTCACTTTTTATTAGTTCATACAAATCATCACATATTTCTCTGAATCTATCGTTTTTGTATTTTCTACTGGTGCAATAATATTCCATTATATTCACATTTCGTAATTTGTTCTTCCATTCCCCAATTGATGGATGGATATCCACTTTGTTTCTAATTCTTCGCTACAAAAACGTGATGCTTTGAATATTCATATAGGCCCTTTTCTATCTTTCTTTCTTTGATCTCTCTTGGTTATGGGCCTCGTGGTATCATTGAGTCTTTTTTGTTATAGCACTTCTAGTGCAGAAATAGTTCTTGAAGCGAAAATAGGAACAAAGGAAAAATTAAGCAACTCTATTTTTCCTTTATTATTATCATTTGCCTTTCCACCCTAAGAAATTGTCTTAACCTTTCTAGGATATTCATCTTTCCCCTTTGATACTTTAAAACAATCTCTTGTGTTATCCTTAACTTCCTTTGACCACTTCAGCTTTTTCTGAGTTTAGCTACATGTGTCACATGCCACACTATCTTTATCCTCAGTTCTTTGCTCTTTGTTTCTTTCTTCTATGTATATTGTTTAAAAATCTAATGTGATTCCCTTTGCATCTCTGAAGCAACATTGGTCTCTTCATATTACTTGATATATTCCTCATTCGAATTGCTTCTCTCTTTGCTTTTCAGAATTTTATTCTTGATGCTTCCATACTACTTGGTTGATTTCTCTTACTGTCTTTTGTATCTAAAATCCTACCTATTCTTGTGTTGGATCTTTTGAAATCTGTTTTAATAATTTTGAGAGTTTATTTCCAGACTGCTTTATAGAATGGTTAGATAACTTCATAGCACCAACAGTGTATCAGTGTGCTGCCCTCCAATATTCCTCTCAACAGTAGTCATTTTCCTTTCTGAATCTTTGCTAATCTGTTTTGCAAAAATCTGTGGAGTATATCACATTATGCCTGATTTTGCTCTCCTTTTCTATCATGAACTCTGAAGGGAGTAGTTGCTACCTCCCATTTTGCCCAACATTTCCTTTAACCCACTATTATTCAGGAACTAATTCTTTCTTTTTAATGAAAATCAAATCCACAATGAAATTTCTCTATGTTGTTTTTGAAGGATGAAATTATTATTTAAGCAGGTCAAGAAGTTACGAGCTGTTAAGTTTGTTAGAGAAAAGCCCTGTGTATATTTGAATAATCAAAGTCATCCATCATGCCTCTGTGCCAGGCTTGTGATCTGCTTCTCAAATTCCTCGTATATTTCTTTTTTCTAATCCAAGTGCTCTCTATTATACTTTGATGACAATCATTTCTATTTCATCCTTCATTCAATTATTCTTCACTATGGTTCCCTCCTCTGGCACCTAGATTTCCTAATTAATAATAATTATTATTATTAATATTTAATCATAATACATTTAAATGATTAATAATAAGAAATCAGTGATTTCACCTATAATTTCATTATATAGTTATTAGGGGACTACTATATCTTCTTAAGTTGCATCTTTTACCTTTTTCCCCCTCTTTTTACCTCTTCCATTTCTTTTTTATACCTTTTCAGTCCATAGTCCTCTCAGGGGTGGCTTCTAAGACAGTTAAGTGATACTTATCAAATTTACTTTCAGTCAGTCAAGAAACATTAAGTTCCTATAACATGTCAGACTCTATAATGTTCTCAGAAAATGCACATAAAAAGATGACTTGGTCTTTTTCTATAAGGAACTTACATCTTTTAAAGATCTTTTTTTATGTTCCCTCTGGCACAATCATTTGTGACCAAGTGAATCACCAAAAATTGGTATTAATTTTGGGAATTTGTCTCTTATGTTTTCAATATACGATACTTGACTATGACAGAAATACAAATATTATCCACTCAATGTAAGTTACTGCAAAATCATCTCTAAGCTTCATTCAGTTTGAGATTTACAACCTTTAAAAAAACTACTTGTTGGTGAATAATTTTACCTCTAAATTCCTATTATCTTTACAGTTATTTATTACCTTTTAATAACTTGACAGACAGCCCCACCTCAGTTCCTTTTATAGTCTCAACAGCTTCCCTCCTTCCTTGTACTGCTTCCTATCTATTTAATCACCTTGCCCCACAGTGCACTCTGTTTATTTGCTATACACTCCAGTTTGTTCTTATTACTTTTACCACCTTGCCAACTAGATTCTTAAGTCTTCCTTTTAAGATTCCTGCTCCTTTGTCTTCCTTAAGTCTTCATTAACTTTCAAGTAACCCTTCATGATTCTGCTTCTCTTCTTTAAATATTCTTATAGGAACCATAAATAGAATTTGGACATGGAGATTGTTTTTGATTTTTCACTTTTCCAATGGGGTAGGTGCCAGTGTCTGAAAAAGTGACTTCAAGGTTGCTGTTATAGGTAATTGAGGATGCCTGATTAGCATGAGAAGTTCAAAAGGCTTGAAAATAGTTCCTCATATTGTAAAAATGACTAAACAAAATTGTAGTAAGAATAATCAACTATTTTCTGTTTTCTTACATTTGTATCTTAGATAGTTTCTATCCCACTCTCTTTCTTTTTTTTTTTGTCTAAATCATTGTAGCTATTTACAGATCTTGTTCTAGATTCTATTCTGGAGGTCTTCATTTCCCTCATATATACTTCCTTGTTATAAAGCAATCCCTTGAACTTTTAGAATACTTAAGGTACCCCATTTTAAATCTTAGCATGGGAATATCTTGTGAGGGAGCCTGTACCATGATTCACAATCATTTTTTGGTAAGGGAGCATTCTGTTAGAGACTACCTTCAATGAACAATTATATCAGAGTTCTTAGAGAGACTGGCATAATCTTTTTCTCATAAGCAACACTCAAACTGACAATATCCAAAAGTTTGCAGTCCCTGTAATCTATGTGAAAGTTAAAAGAGAGTATTAAAAAAAGTAAAAGAGAGTGAAAGAGCAGTAACAGAAATAGAAATAGAAAAGTAATTAGAGGATGATTTATTAACCCTATATGAGCTTTTCTTTTAATGCAGGCAATCCTTCAGGATTTTACATGAAGGAAATCACATTAGTATTTAAAATATTATTGAATTCATTGTGTTTACCATGTGACATGTACTATTCAAACATGTTTCCTTAATATTTAGAAATTAAAAAAAGAAATACTGTATCTGATATATCAGCATCTAAATGATTTCTTCACAGAAATTTCTGGAACTAAAAATTTCAAGTCATACAATTCCTAAAAGTTGCAGCTTGAAAATGATATTTTAAAATATAATTATAAATACAGTCAGTGATTATTATTGTTATTGATAAAAGTACTTCTATAACAGTGAGTTAAGCATACCCTTCCAGTGGTGGACTGAAAAGCTAAAGAAGGTTAACTAGTAGTCTGTTGTTTCTGTGAAATGAAGTGAGAGACTCATTTCACAAGTATAAAAATAAATGTTATTCTAGAGAATAAAAATAAATGTTTTGTTTTCTTATACTAAATTTTCTTGAAGTGTAAATTGTAAATGAATCTTCTATTTATTTATATAAAATACTTTTTTAAAAATTGCAAAATTTCATACAGATACATTTTATCAAGTGAAAACTTGATATTTGGATATTGGAAACTAATTCAGATATAAGGTTAATTTGGTGTGCTAAGCATCCATTTTATCATAAAATAATGTTACTCATATTGTAAGTGCTCAGTAAATTTTTGTCTACTTTACAAAATAATTTAAGTAATTCTCACCACTAATATACAGTATAGTAGCTTCTTTTACACCTAAGGTTATTCTGAATCAAGTTATAGGATGACCAGAACCATCATACATGTGTGGTTAATTGAAAGCTGTGGTCAGTCATCAGTCAAACATATATGACATACTTATGTATTAGGCAGTGTTAATAATACAAATACAAAGAAGAACATGATCACCATGCAGAAGAGGCACACATGAGGAACACTTATACATATATATATAGTATATATATATATATATATATTTACAGAATTAATACATAATAATGAAATACATAATACATAATTGGAAAGGAGGCAGTTGAGTGATCAGAAAGTGCATTCCAAACCTGGGAGACGGCCATTGTAGAGACAGTGAAGTGGGAAATGAATGGAATGTTGTAGATGAGAGTAGCAGGGAGGAGGTTAATTTTGCAGGGTCACAGAATACAGGAGGAGTCATTCCAATGAGGTTAAAAAGATAGGTTGGGAGCAGGATGTGATGGACTGTAAAAATTAAAGAGAGTTCATCTTTGACATAGAGGCCATAGAGACCATTGGAGTTGGTTGAGTTAGGGGGATGAAATGATTGGATTTGCATTTAAGAAAAACACCTTGACCCCTGGATGGATGGATGATAGATTGAAATGGGGAGAGATTTGAGGCATAGAGACCAAGTAAGAAGCTATTATAATAATCTAGGTGAGAGCTGTTGAAGGCCTAAACTGATGTGGTGGCTGTGTGAAGAGAGAGAAAGGGTTCAATATGAAAGATAATTGTGAAGGCACGATTTGGAAACTGATGAGATATGTAGGGTGAAGGAATGTAAGGAGTCCAGGATAATGCCATGGGTATGAACCTGGAAGATTAAAAATATGGTGGTACATTCAGCAGAAATAGAAAAGTTTGGAAGAGAATAGCATTTGGGAAAGATGAATTCTCTTTTGGACTTACTGAGTTAGAAATCCAGTTTGAAAAGTTTAATAGACACCTGGTGATAGGAAATTGAAAGTCAGGAGAAAGATTGGAATTGGATATATAGATTTCAGCATCATCTATATGGAGATGATAATTAAATCTCTGACAGCTTGAAAGGTTACCAAAAGAGAGAATATAGAAAAAGAAGAGAAGATGGTTCAAGATAGAATCTTGAGAAACATCTGGTTAGAACATTTGATATGGATGATCAGCCAGCAAAGGAAATGCAAAAGGGATCTTTCAGCTAAGGGGAGAACTAGGAGAGAGAAATTTTGTCAAGAAACCCCAAAAGGAGAGAGTATTTCGAAATAAAGGGTGAACAGTATTGTCAATTTGCAACAGACAAGTTGAGAATGATGAGGAAAAAGATCCAAGAGTTTTGCAGTTTTGATAATTTTGAAAAGAGCAGTCAGTGAATGTTGAGGTTGGAATTCAGATTTCAGAGAGCTGGAGAGTGAGAGGGAAAGGAGAGGTAATAAGTTTGGATAGCTTTTTCTAGGAGTTTGATTGAGAAAGGGAGAAAAGCTATAGGACCATAGCTTGAGGGCTTAGTAGGGTCTAGCAAAATTTTTAGAAGGATGGAGGAGACTTGGGCAAGTTTGAATTTAATAGGAAAGAAATTAGTAGATAGGAAGAAATGAAATATTTGAGAGAGGGAATGATTAAGGTTGCAATCTACAGGAGAAGACATTAAAGGATAAGATCAAGGACATGTAGAAGGGTTAGATTTGGCAAGGTAAAGGCTATCTCTTTGTTAGAGAGTGGGAAAGGGGACAAGTGGGAGAAAATGTCAAGGAGTTTTGAGATAAGAGAATGGGAGAAGAGAGGGCGCTTAAATCAAATGCCCTTAATTTTCTCATTAGAATGAGAATCAAGATCCTCAACTGAATGGGAAAAGGGAAAAGTTTGAAGCGGGAACAGAAGATCTAAAATAGCTTCTGTGAGGAGTGAGATAGGGACTATTTGTCAGAATAAAAGGACTACTTTATTATGTTCAGTTGGGTCCAGTTGAAGCTGGTACTGTCACTTGATGTACTATACCAAATAAGCACTAGTGTATGACTTACTTTAGTTCCATTCAGCAGAAGTGAATAGGAATAGAGGAGGCCCATGGTGAAAGTAAACTAGAGCTGAGTTTTTGACAAGAGCCTAGTGGCCATCATGCATGGGGGCAAGGGATTTCAGAGCAAAGGACATTGTAGTGTTTGAAATGAATAACTACAGGGTCGGGCTTGAAAAGGAAGGAAAATGTAATCAGAGCTGGCCACTAGCTGAGAAAACACTGGGAGGCAGGGAGTTAGGAGGTCTCATTGAGGGCAGAGAATAGATTTTGGAGTGTTGAGACTCAGGGATGGAATGAGACAAAGTTTCTAATTAAGGCAGTAAAACACTTAGGAGTAGTGATTAGATCGGGTGTGTGATCATCTCTTTGTTTACCTGAAGTGTCATGAAACACCAAAGGTTATGGGATTAAAGGAAGTTGGGTGGGAGATTATGAAATTTTAGAGGCATTATTATGAAGGTTGAAGTTAACAAGATTAAAGGCAAAAAGAGCAAAAAAGGAAAGGTGGTGACCCAGATCCTTGAAAAAGGAAGGAGAATGTGACCTTGGGGCTGGAATACAATAGCCACCATGATGTGCATTAGGTTTAAAAATTTGATGGAGTGGACTTCAAAGGAAGAAAGATTGTGGAGGGCTGGTGGTAAAGGGAAAATCTAGAAATAGCGGTGGGAACAAGGAATATTGCAAATCGTCCTACAGGATCAGTGTTTTTAGTGGAGTGTGTTGTTTGAGAAGGCCAGTGCTGGAGAAGATGGCCAAGGTTTGCAGCATCATGAAGGATAAGAGGCTAAGATGAGAGCTAATAGAGAGGAATTTAAGAGAAACAAGTTCAGAGTGAAGGGAAATTTATTTATTATGAAACAGGAATTTCAGAAGGTACAGTAGAAGGGGTGGGAAGGACTCATGGTCAGAGTAGGATTAATGGGCATGAGAAAAGGGAGATTTGGGTAGGGGATAGTTTGCTACTACATGATTAGTGATTAATGTAGGGCTAAAGTAAGAAATGGGATGTGGGTGATTGTTCGATATAGGGGTGGTATGGGTAGCAGATGAATTGTAAAGCTCATAGTCTCCAAGGGATGTTTTAGATGATGCTCCCATGAGCTGGGTCTCACTTCAGCCAAGGCCTGCTGCTGTAGCTGCTCCTTCTCTAGGGTGGGAAAGAGGTAGGGCAGAGCCAAGCGCAACAGGATGGTGGACAGTTCTTGACTGATCCTTGGTCTGGTGAGTCAATATCACAAATTTTATTTTCATGGAAAAGACTAACAAAAGGCAGATTGCTGGATTATTCTGCAATCTACTTCTTTCTCTTAGTACTCTAGAATAGATATGGTGTAAAATTGAAGTAAAAGGAGAGACAGAGCATTCAAGGGTAATGTCAAAACTCAAATTGATAACCAGGGTGATTAAAAGGTCTTTCTTAAAAATATATAGGATTCAAAAAGATTTTTGATTCTTTAAAAATGGTTTTCTTTTGTTCTATTATAATCTACTTTTGCTTTCTATATGAATCCTTTTTTGAAGATGTATTTATATTATTTAATTATATTTTATACATCTATATTTTAAAATTTTTTTGAGAATTCTTTGTATTTATAACTAGTTCAGTAGATGGAATACTAAATAAAAGCTACTTGGGATAAGGCTTGCTTATTTTTCTGTGATATTCCCAGATCCTTGCTCAGTATTTTGCTTGTCATTGGTGCTTAATAGTCTATTCTGATTTGAGTCGAATTGAAATTTTATGTCCTTAACAAATATTATACAGTGGAACTTATATTATTTTTCCATCCTAAGACTGGAAAGCCAGCCAGTCACTTGTCAGTTTTTGTATTAGTAGCTCAGTTTAAATAATGCTTTATTGTTTCTCATGCTTTCCACACATCTAATTTATTATAAACTGATAGAGATGGAAAGGACCAAGGCTTCTATAAAAGGAGCCCAATAGCCTCATCTTTCAGATAAATATACTAAAATTCAGAGAGTTTAGATTATAAAAAAAGCATCCTTGCTCAAGGACACACAGGTAGTTTAGGGAGAGGCACAATGAAGACTATATGTTGTCCTGGTGAGCAGGTGATTTTCTGGCTAGTATTTTTGACACTATACTGTCCTATGTATGTATGTTTCAAACATGAGAAGCTGCACTAATAAAATAACTTTTAAGAATTTTAGGGTAGCATTTGATTAAGTTTGATCTTGTAAAATAATTAATCTCTTTGTATTCTAGATAATCATCTCCCCGTATATTCCACTCAGATTTTCTTTTTGTTTGAAAGATTTTATTTTGAGTTTTACAATTTTTCCTCCAATATTGCTTCCTTCGCCCCACCCCCACTGAAGGCAATCTGCCAGTCTCTACATTGTTTCCATGGTATGCATTGATCCAAGTTAAATGTGATGAGAGAGAAATCATATCCTTAAGGAGGAAACATAAAACATGAGATAATAGCAGAATTACATAATATGATAACATTTTTTTTAAAATTGGTCTTTGTTCAAACTCTACAATTCTTTCTCAGGATACAGATGGTATTCTCCATTGCAGATAGCCCAAAATTATGCTGGATTGTTGCCCTGTTGGTATGAGCAAGTCCAGTAATGTTGATCCTCACTCCCATGTTGCTGCTAGGGTGTACATTGTTCTTCTGGTTCTGCTCATTTTGCTCAGCATCAGTTCATGCAAATCCTTCCAGGCTTCCCTGAATTCCAATCCTTTGTGGTTTCAAATAGAACAATAGTGTTCCATCACATACATATACAACAGTTTATTAAGCCATTCCCCAATTCATGGACATCCCCTCTATTTCCAATTCTTTGACACTACAAAAAGGGCTGTTATGAATATTTTTGTACAGGTGATGTTTTTACCCTTTTTCATAATCTCTTTAGGATATAGCCCCAAATAGTGGCATTGCTGGTATGCACATTTTTGATACCTTTTGAGCATAATTCCAAATTGCTCTCCAGGAAAGGTTGGATGAGTCCACAGTTCCACCAACAATGTATTAGTGTCCCAGACTTCCCATATCCCTTCCAACATTGACCTTTGTCATTTCTGGTCATATTGGCTGGTCTGAGAGGTTGAGGTGGTACCTCAGAGATATTTTAATTTGCATTTCTCTAATAATTAGTGATGTAAAGAAATTTTTCATATGACTATGGATCATTTTGATTTCCTCATCTGTAAATTGCCTTTGCATATCCTCTAACCATTTGTCAATTGGGGAATGGCTTGTCTTTTTTAAAAAAATTTGACTCAGTTCACTGTATGTTTTAGAAATGAGTCCTTTGTCAGAAATGCTAGTCATAAAAATTGTTTCTCAATTTACTACATTACTTTTGATCTTGGTTACAGTGGTTTTGTGTGTGTAAAGCTTTTTAATTTAATGTAATCAAAATTGTCTAGTTTATTTTTAATGGTGTTCTCCATCTCTTCCTTGGTCATAAACTTCTTCCCTTTCCATAGATCTGACAGGTAAACTATTCCTTGATCTCCTAGCTTGCTTATAATAATGGTTTTTATGTCTAGGTCCTGTATCCATTTTGATCTTATCTTGGTATAGGGTGTGAGGTGTTGGTCTAATTGAAGTTTCTTCCATACTAACTTCCAATTTTCCCAACAGTTTTTATCAAAGAGAGAGGTTTTTATCCAAGAAAGAGAGTTTTTATTTCAATCTGGACTCTTTGGGTTTATCAAACAGCAGATTACTATAATCATTTCCTGCTATTGCACCTATTCTATTCCACTGATCCACCACTCTATTTCTTAGCCAGTAGAAAACAGTTTTGATGACTGGTGCTTTATAATATAATTAGATCTGGTAAGGCCAAACCACCTTCTTTTGCAATTTTTTTTCATTGAATCCTTGGAAATTCTTGACTTTTTATTTCTCCATATGAATTTACTTACATAATATAACATTTTCTAACTTATAAAAGTAATTCATTGGAATTTTGATTGGTAGGGCACTAACCAAGTAGTTTAATTTTGGTAGAATTATCATTTTTATTATATTTGCTCAGCCTATCCATGAGCCATTCATATTTGCCCAGTTATTTAAATCTGATTTTATGTAAGAAGTGTTTTGTAATTGTTTTCAAAAAGTTTCTGAGTCTGCCTTGACAGGTAGACTCCCAGGTATTTTATATTCTCTGAAGTTACTTTGAATAGGATTTCTCTTTCTAGCTCTTTCTGCTACATCTTGCTAATCATATATAGAGATGTTGAGGATTTATGAGCATTTGTTTGATATCCTGGGACCTTGCTGAAGTTGCTAATTATTTCTAGTAGTTTTTTAGATGATTTTAGGGAATTCTCTAGGTATACCATCGTGTCATCTGCATAGAGTGAGAGTTTTGTCTCTTCCTCCCTATTCTAATTCCTTCAATTTCTTTTTTCTCTTTATTGCTGAAGCTAACATTTCTTTTGTTGTTGTTGTTGTTTCATTATTTATTTTTTACAGTGTAAGCACAAATTCTTTTTTTTGAGTTTTAAAATATTTCCCCAATCTTAGTTCCCTCCCCCCCACCCCCCACAGAAGGCAATTTGCCAGTCTTTGCATTGTTTCCATGTTGTACATGGATCCAAATTGAGTATGATGAGAGAGAAATCATATTCTTAAAGAAGAAAAATAAAGTACAAGATCAGTACAATAAGATAATTATTTTTTTTTCTAAATTAAAGGAAATAGTCCTTGGACTTTGTTCAAACTCCACAGTTCTTTATCTGGATACAGATGGCATTCTCCATTGCAGAGAACCCCAGATTGTCCCTGATTGTTGCACTGATTAAATGAGTGAGTCCATCAACGTTGATTGTTGCCCCCATGTTGCTGTTAGGGTGTACAATGTTTTTCTGGTTCTGCTCTTCTCACTCAGCATCAGTTCAAGCAAATCCCTCTAGGCTTCCCTGAATTCCCATCCCTCATGGTTTCTAATAGAACAACAATGTTCCATGACATACATATACCACAGTTTGCTAAGCTATTCCCCAATTGAAGGACATTTACTTAATTTCCAATTCTTTGCCACCACAAACACGGTTGCTATGAATATTTTTGTACAAGTGCTGTTTTTACCCTTTTCATCATCTCTTCAGGGTATAGACCCAGTAGTGGTATTGCTGGATCAAAGGGTATGTGCATTTTTGTTGCCCTTTCGGGCATAGTTCCAAATTTCTCTCCAGAAAGGTTGGATAAGTTCACAGCTCCACCAACAATGTAATAGTGTCCCATATTTCCCACAACCCTTCCAACAATGATCATCATCCTTTCTGTTCATATTGGCCAGTCTGAGAGGTGTGAGGTGGTACCTCAGAGATACTTTAATTTGCATTGCTCTAATAAGTAATAATTTAGAGCAATTTTTCCTATGACTATGGATTGCTTTGATCTCATCTGTAAATTGCCTTTGCATATCCTTTGACCATTTGTCAATTGGGGAATGGCTTTTTTTAAAATAGGACTCAATTCTCTGTATATTTTAGAAATGAGTCCTTTGTCAGAAACATTAGTTGTAAAGATTGTTTCCCATTTTGCTACATTTCTTTTCATCTTGGTTACAGTGGTTTTATCTGTGCAGAAGCTTTTTAATTTAATGTAATCAAAATCACCTAGCTTGTTTTTAGTGATGTTCTCCATCTCTTTGTTAGTCCTAAACTGCTTCCCTTTCCATAGATCTGACAGGTAAACTAGTCCTTGATCTTCTAATTTGCTTATAGTATTGTTTTTTACATCTGAATCCTGTATCCATTTGGATCTTATCTTGATAACAGGGTGTGAGGTGTTGGTCTAATCTAAGTTTCTTCTATACTAACTTCCAATTTTCCCAGCAGTTTTTATCAAAGAGAGAGTTTTTATCCCAATAGCTGGACTCTTTGGGTTTATCAAACAGCAGATTACTATAATCACTTCCTGCTATTGCACCTAGTCTATTCCACTGGTCCACCACTCTATTTCTTAGCCAGTACCAGACAGTTTTGATGACTGATGCTTCATAATATAATTTTAGATTTGGCAAGACTAAGCCCCCTTCTTTTGCACTTTTTTCATTAAATCCCTGGAAATTCTTGACTTTTTATTTTTCCATATGAATTTACTTACCACTTTTTCTAACTCATTAAAGTAATTTTTTGAAATTTTGATTGGTAGGGTACCAAACATGTGGTTTAGTTTTGGTAGAATTGTTATTTTTATTATATTAGCTCAACCTGTCCATGAGCAGTTGATATTTGCCCAGTTATTTAAATCTGATTTAATTTGTGTGAGAAGTGTTTTATAATTGTTTTCAAAAAGTTTCTGAGTCTGCCTTGGCATATAGACTCCCAGGTATTTTATATTGCCTGAGGTTACTTTGAATGGGATTTCTCTTTTTAGCTCTTCCTGTGTTATCTTGTTAGTCATATATAGAAAAGTTGAGGATTTATGAGGGTTTATTTTATATCCTGCAACTTTGGTAAAATTGCTAATTGTTTTCAGTAGTTTTTTGGATGATTTCTTGGGATTCTCTAGGTATACCATCATGTCATCTGCAAAGAGTGAGAGTTTTGTCTCTTTCTTCCCAATTCTAATTTCTTCAATTTCTTTTTCTTCTCTAATTGCTGAAGCTAACATTTCTAATACGATATTGAATGGTAGTGGTGATAATTAGCGTCCTTGTTTCATCCCTGATCTTATTGTGAATGCCTCGAGCCTATCCCCATTGCATATAATGCTTGATGATGATTTCAGATAGATACTGCTTATTCTAAAAACAGTCTATTCTAAGAAACAATCCATTTATTCCTACACTCTCTAGTGTTTTTAGTAGGAATGGGTGCTATATTTTGTCAAAAGCTTTTTCAGCATCTATTGATATGATCATATGATTTCTGATAGGTTTATTATTGATGTAATTAATTATACTGACAGTTTTCCTAATATTGAAACAACCCTGCATTCCTGGGATCAATCCTACTTGGTCATAATGTATTATCCTAGTGATAACTTGTTGTAGTTGTTTCACTAAGATTTTATTTAAGATTTTTGTATCTATATTCATCAGGGAGATAGGTATATAGTTTTCTTTTTCTGTTTTAACTCTTCCTGGTTTAGGTATTAGCTCTATATTGTGTCATAAAAAGAGACACAGGGTTCCATCTTCACCTATTTTTTTCAAAACATTTATATAGAATTAGAACCTGTTGTTCCTTAAATGTTTGATAGAATTCACTTGTGAATCTTTCTGGCCCTGGAGATTTTTTCTTAGGGAGTTCAATAATGGCTTGTTGAATTTCTTTTTCTGAGATAGGGTTATTTAAGTATTTAATTTCTTCTTCATTTAACCTAGGTACCTTATATTTTTGTAATTCCTCCATTCCATTTAGATTATCAAATTTATTGTCTTATAGTTGGGCAAAATAGTTCTGGGTTATTACTTTAATTTCCTCATCATTGGTGATGAGTTCACCTTTTTCATTTATGATACTAGCAATTTGGTTTTCGTTTTTTCTTTTTTTTAATCAAATTGACCAGAGGTTTATCAATTTTATTGATTTTTGCATAAAACCAGCTCTTGGTTTTATTTATTAGTTCAATAGTCTTCTTCCTTTCAATTTTATTAATTTCTCTTTTAATTTTAAAATTTCTAATTTGGTTTTTTAACTGGGAATTTTTAATTTGTTCTTTCTCTAATTTTTTTAGTTGTATATTTAGTTCATTGATTTCCTCTTTCTCTAATTTATTCATATAAGCATTTAAAGGTATATCCCCAGACAGCTGTCTTGAGTGTATCTCATAGATTTTGGTATGTTGTTTCATTATTGTCATTATCTAGGATGAAATAATCAATTCTTTCTATAATTTGTTGTTGATCCACTCATTCTTTAAAATGAGGTTATTTAGTTTCCAATTAGTTTTGGATCTTTATCTCTTTGGCCCAATATTGCATATGATTTTTATTGCATTATGATCTGAGTAAGATACATTTACTATTTCTGCCTTTCTGCAATTGATTATTAGGGTTTTTATGCCCTTGTACATGGTCAATTTTTTGTGTAAGTGCCATGTACTGCAGGAAAGAAAGCATATTCCTTTCTATCCCCATTCAATTTCCTCCATAGCTATATCATGTCTAGATTGTCTAACAATTTATTTACCTCCTTAACTTTCTTCTTTTTTATTTTATGATTAGATTTATCTAAATCTGAAAGTGGGGAGGTTGAGTTCTCCCACTAGTAGAGTTTTTGCTGTCTATGTCTTCCTGTAGCTCCTTCAATTTCTCCCCTAAGAATTTGGATGCTATACTATTGGGTGCATATATATTTAGTATTGAAATTACTTTATTGTCTGTGGTTCCTTCCTTATCTTTTTTTTAATGCTCTCTATTTTTACATAAAGATTGCTACCCCTGCTTTTTTCACTTCAGCTGAAGCAAAATATATTTTGCTCTATCCTTTCACCTTTACTCTATATGTATCTACTTCAAATGAGTTTCTTGTAAGCAGCGTATTATAGGATTCTGGTTTTTAATCGAGTGTGCTATCCACTTACATTTTAAGGGAGAGTTCATCCCAGTCACATTCAAAGTTATAATTTCTAACTCTTTATTGCCCTCCATGTTATCTTCCCTCTATTTATATTGTCCCCCTTTTTTCCCTTTATCCATATTCCCCAGTATTTTTTTTCTAAATACAACCACCTTCAGTGTATTAGCCCTCCTATATCCAACCCTCCTTCCCTTTTCCCCCTTTCCCTTTGCCCCTTCTTCCTTCTATTGCTTCTCCCTTTCCTCCCTCTCCCCTTTTCCTCTTTTACCAGTTTAAAGGTAAAATAAGTTTCTTAACTGAGTGTATGTATGTATGTATGCATGTTACTTTTAAGCCAATCTGATGAGAGTAAGATTCAGGTGATTCTCACCTCCTCCCTTCTTCCCCTCTATTGCAATAAGTCCTTTGTACTTCATAATTTAATGAGATTTACCCCATTTAGTCTCCTCCATCCTCCCATCTCCTTACTGTCCCCCTTTTTAAGGAGATATTATTTTTAAATCATTCTCTCGAGTCACAGAGAGGTCACGACTGTCCATCACTTCTGGCTAAGTGTATTCTCTCTACTAGAATTACAGTTATTGAGAGTTATTAGAGTCTTTCTCTCAGGCAAGGATATAGCCAGTTTCATCTTATTGCAAAACAGTTTCTTGAATAAGTCTTGAATGTCCATCACTCTGGCTAAATAAATTCTCTCTAGTTACAATTCTCAAGAGTTATTAGAATCTTTCTCCCAGGTAGGGATATAGTCAATTTTCATCTTATTGGATAGCAGTTTCTTGAATAAGTCATGAGTGTCCATCTCTTCTGGCTAATTAAATTCTCTCTAATAGACTTACAATTCTCTAGAATTATTAAAATTTTTCTCCCAGGTAGGGATATAACCAATTTCATCTTATTTGATGACAGTGTTTTTCTTTTTCTTCCTTCCCCTTTTTTATATTTTACCTTTTCATGTGTCTCTTGAGTCTCCTGTTTGAAGTCCAGATTTTCTATTAAGCTCTGGTCTTTTCATCTGGAAAAGTTGGAAGTCTCCTATTTCATTAAATGCTCTGGAAGAGAAGGCTCAGTTTTGCTGGATAATGGATTCTTGGCTGCATTCCAAGCTCCCTTGTTTTTGGAATATCATATTCCAGGCCTTTCAATCCCTTAATGTTGATGCTGCCAGGTGCTGTGTAATTCTTACTTTTGTTCCTTGGTATTTAAATTGTTTCTTTCTTGCTGCTTGCAGGATTTTATCTTTTATTTGATAATTCTTGAATTTGGCCACAATATTCTTTGGCATTTTCATTTTGAGATCCCTTTCCTGAGGGCATCATTGCATTCTCTGGTTCCATGTTATCAGGGTGGTGGTTCTCCATCACTAAATCCTTTAATATTGAGTCCAGGTTTTTTTTTCAATGTTTTAAGGAAGACCAATAATTTTTAGGTTCATCTCCCCTCAGTCTATTCTTGAGGTCAGTGGTTTTGCTGATGAAATCATTTTCTTCTAATTTTTCAATTTTTTGGTTTTGTGTTAGCAGATTCTTGTTGTCTCAGGAAGTCATTGGTTTCCACAGACTCCATTCTTTTTTTTTAGGGAAGAATTTTCTTCATTTACCTTTTGCAACTCCTTTTCCAATTGGTCAATTCTATTTTTGTAAGAGTTTTCCATTTGATCAGTTGAGGTTTTGAGAGAATTATTTTCTTTTTGCATTTGTCTAATTGTATTTTCCAAGGATTTGCTCTCTTGCTGCAAGGTGTTAATCTTCTCTTGGGTTTCTTTTCCCAAATTTTCCAAACTTTTCTATTGATTTTTAAGCACCTTCTTGATTTCTTCAAGGAAATCTTTCTGTGCTGGAGACCAAATTATATTCTCTTCTTCTACATCTCTCTGAGTTAGGGTCTTTTCCTTCTAGGAATTTTTCTGTTGACCCCCATTTCCACTGGCCTTTCTTCATTTTCCTAATATATTGTTGGAGGAAGGGCTGGTTCACAGAGGTTTGGTGTTGGGATCCCTAGAGGCTTTACTCATTGGGTTTAGTAACTCTATGTGGTCCAATTGCTCAGTGTATTATCTCAAGCTGGCCAGTAGGAGGTGCTAGAAGATTCGCTCCCTGTGTGTAATATTTCCTCCCAGCCAGTAGGCAGTGCTAGAGACTGGAACTTACCCTCCAGCCCTTCTGGTAAGTCCCAGACTATCAGTCCCACGGCCATACCTCCACCCAGGGCTGCTCTTAGGCTAGTTTGGCTGTCACCCCATCCCCACTGACTGTCTGCATTCTGTGCTTGGCACACCCGTCATCCCCAAAGACAGACCTTGAGGTAGGTGTTGTTCTCCTGGCTTCTCTTTCTGGGTTTTATCCATTTGGATTTCATTAAGAGGTTTTTTCCATATTATATCTGAGGGAAGATCAGGAGACCTTAGCACAGGACCTGGCTTCTCTCTGCCATCTTGTCCAGAAGTCCCCTCAGATTTTCTTGTATTAGAGTTTTGTAAAGTGGGATCACTAGTAATCATTCATTTAAATTACACTCTAGTCAAATTTAGTTGTTCACTCTAATTTGATCATTGAATTTTCCAAATTTACAATTACAATCATTGAATTTTACAATTTTACAATTACAAAAATGTTGTGAACTTAGTATGTCCCACTTACTAAGCATTAAGGGAAATTTATATAATGAATCTCTTTTTCTTTTGTGTCACTATCATTTTGACATTTTTAAAAACTTATTTTGGTGGTTGTACATTTTTCTTTTCAAGTTGTTACTATTAAATGTTAATGTCAGTTTGTAATGACCAATGTTTAATTTACATACATATATGTATATATATATGCATATATACATATGTGTGTGTGTGTGTGTATATATATATATATATGGTTTTTTTTACTTCCTAGGGGTCATGTGTCTTCTGAAGGAGCAGTTTTCCCACTATCTAATAGTAAGGTACTAAAGTGAAATTTTCTTTGAATGCATGTTTGTCCTTTAGAATGGCAAACTTATTTTCACACTTGGATAAATATAAACATATAGATATAGATATATAAGACTATACCCTAATATATAGAAGGTGTAGGAGTCATCATGGCATAATGGACAGAGGGCTGACTTTGGAGCTGGCTGCTCAATAGACACCTGAGCAAGTCAGTGCATCACTTCATTTTTCCATGCCTCTCTCTTAGATGAGAATTTGCAGAGAAGATGTCTACCAGCTTTGGAAGAAGTAGTTCCCTCCCCAGGGAGTTCTCTATATCAGTGAAATCAGGTCCCTGTTGAGGGTATACATAGCAAGTTCATTGTTAGTAGAAATTTATGTGTTTTAGAAGTTATCTACAAAGTGAACTTCTCTACATAGGTTCCTTTTCTCTATTGAATTTTTTGTCAACAATCAGAGCTGCCTTTCATTGGTGGAAAAGAAAATATTGTGATCTGAATATCCATACAACCTAGTGGATTTCCTCTAGAAGATTAAATTTTTCCTTGTTTGGAGGCAAAATTTCAATTAAATCATACATCCAATTACAAGATGAACAGAAAGAAGATTTAAAGTCTTGTGGCTTTGGCCCTTCTGCTGCAGCTAGTCCCAGACAAAAGAAGTTTACATCTTGAAGTTAAAACAAGAGAAAGATTTTCAATAATTGAAACTGACTTGTCCTAATGAACAAGTGGTTGGTTAGTAAGTAGGAAAGGCTTTAGTAGCAACTGTATAATATCCTTTATATTTCTTTGAACAGTAAATTGTGAGACTTGAGCTCTAGAAAGTTTTGCCCCTAATAAGCTAGTGGCATGTCATTTAACTATTCTATGTGCAGCTTTTCTCATTTTTAAAATGAGAAACTTTTGAGATGATTTATAATGACACATTTGAAAATTCCTGATACTTTTACTCTCAAAATTCCCTCTCCACTATTGCTATTATTGTATAAAAAGCAATAACTCTGCTGTACAGGTAAACAGCATATATAATATGATAAATACAACATTTGATAAATGATTAGATGCTAATTAATTGCTAATTTTATTTTTTTCTGCCTAGCAACCAAAGATCAACAAATCTGATTCTATGACTGAAATTCAAAACAAGCCACAGTCTGGGAATAAAGGAAAGAGAAAAACTTCAAGGTATATATTTTTATAGTATCACTTTCATTTTCTAGTTCCCAAAACTTAGCAACATTATTACTGTGAATAATTGAGCTGTCTGATCATCTTGTTATTCAGTTGTATCTGATTCAGTTTTAGTTTTTTTTTTTTTTGACAAAGAAAGTGAAGAGTTTTGCCATTCCCTTTTCCATTGTATTAAGGCAAACCGAACTTAAGTGATTTGCCCAAGGTCACCCAGTAAATATTTGAGGCTAGATTTGAATTTAGGTCTTCTTGACTCCAGGCCCAGTGCTCCAGTCTGAGCCACCTGTCTCTGTATAACTATTCTCACCTTAAATTTTACAGGCATATCTTACTCATTTTCATACATTTAAAACATTGGAGTCAGTGATGTCTTGCAGCAGGCCACTATTTACTATGTAATGTGCTCATAAGTGAAATTGCTGTATTATTATTAATTAATTTAAAGAAAACTGGCTTCTCAGAACTGGAAGTCAAACAAGTTCCTTGACACTACCATTTAGCATAGTGCCTGGCACCTAGTAAACACTAAATAAGTTTTTTCATTCATTCCTGGCATAATCTTTTGAGCACTCTACTGTTTATCCCTTCCCCATTGTGGGGAATTGGGGGTACAATGCCCCTACAATATGAAAAGATCTGGAAATTTTGTGTAAAATATTTGATCCTCCCTTTGAAGCACAGAAATAGTCTGAATTGTTTTTCTTTTTTCTTTTTCTTTTATTGAATGTTTACAGAACTTTATATTAAAATTTGGGTTAATATTTGGTCATAAGACATATTATACAATACTGTACATATATTTTATGCCTTTGTGAGTTTCTGAACTTTTTTCTATGTTGTCTGTTAGCCTTGTCTGTGGCTTCTACAAAATCTCCCTCCAAATTCCCTTTTAATTTCTTATGCTGTCCTGCAGTATATTGAAACCATGGTGGGAAAAATCAAGTTGTGGAAGGGATACCTGTAGGAGGCTTCATCAATTTTTAGATGCTTAATAGAAGCACTACAAATCATTCTAGTTATTTGATAATATGATCTGACATGAAACAATACTGAATTTACTTTGAATAGGGACTTCACATATTTAAATTTTATTTTTGACTTTATTTTTTTATTTTCAATTCTAAATTTTCTCCCTCAATCCACTCCCTCCCCTACCCATTTAGAAGACAAGAGTACAATACCCATTTCACATATATATATATATATATGTATGTATATGTATATATATATATACATACATATATATATGAAATCATGCAAAAGCTATGTTGCAAAAAAAAAGATACTTCAATCCATATTTAGAGTTCATCAATTCTCTCTCTGCAGGAGTCCTTTGGAATTTTCATGGGTCATTGTATTGATTAGAATAGAAAATCTTTCGTAATTGATCATTATTACAATATTGCTGTTACTTTATACAGTGTTCTTCCAGTTCTGATTACTATTTTTGCATCACTTCATGCAAGTCTTCCTAGCTTTTTCTGAAACCACCCCTTTTATCATTCCTTATAGCACAGTAGTGTTCCATCACATTCATATACCAAACCTTGTTCAACCATTCTCTATTTGATGGACATCCCCTCATTTTCCATTTCTATTCAGCCACTATAGAAAAAATTGATATAAATATTTTTGTACATGTGGTGCCTTTTTCTTTTCCTTTGATCTCTTTGAGGTACATTTTTTCTGTTAGGTTTTTGCAAGGCAAATGGGGTTAAGTGGCTTGCCCAAGGCCACACAGCTAGGTAGTTATTAAGTGTCTGAGGCTGGATTTGAACCCAGGTACTCCTGATTCCAAGGCCGGTGCTCTATCCACTGCGCCACCTAGCCGCCCCTGAGGTACATTATTAGTAGTTGTATGGTGGTAGTGTCAGGTCAAAGTGTATGCACAGTTTTATAGCCGTTTGGACATAGTTCTAAATGTTCTCCAGAATGGCTAAACCAGTTCACAACCCGAATATCAGTGCATTAGTGTCCCTGCTTTCCGTATCTTCTCTAGCATTTGTCATTTTCCTTTTATATCATGTTAGCCAATCTGATGAATGTGAAGTGGTACTTCAGTGTTTTTTTTATTTGCATTTCTTTAAATATTAGTGATTCAGAGCATTTTTCATATATTTCTTTGATTTCTTCTAAAAACTTCCTGTTAATCAAAAGTATCCATTTTATCTCCTGTGACCCTCTCAGTATCTTTTTTGTTCATGATATGTAAGATGTGACACATAGGGTCAGGCAGGGGAGTCAACATACTCTTTGCTCCCATCATCACTTTTAAATTCTTCCTCAGCAACCTCTACTTCCTTGTCAATTGATTATATTATCCTGTCCAGATCTTTATTTCTTTCATCTCCCATTCTTTCCTTGATTATTTCCAGACCTGGTTCATAGTCTTCCTCTCTACCACAACCTCTGCCATAATCTATTTTTTTAAAATAGAAAATTGATCTTTGTTCTTATGTTATCTTCATATTCAAAGATATCCCTTGTCCTTCCCCTACCATTTTTGTAATGTAGATTTAAAGAGAAGGGAAGAAGGTATATTTTCTCATCTCTCTTCTGCAAAGAAAAGAAGGAAGGTGCATTTCTTCATTTCTTCTCTAGTCCAAGCTTAATCATTATAATTATGCAGCATTTAGTTTCCTTTTTTTGTTCTTTCATTTATATTAATATAATCATTGTTTTTAGTGTTTTCCTAGTTCAGGCTGAATTATTCATATTCTCATGACTCTAAATTCTTCATGTTTATTGTGCAATATAATATTCTATTGGGTACCACTATTTATTTAGCTGTTCTATAATTTATGGGTAGCTACTTTGTGTTTTCAATTATTTACTAATGCAAAAAGGTAGTTTATGAGTATTTTGGTGTATATGGACTGTAGTTACTGTATTTGACTTTTTTGCAGTCTGTCACTGACATGATAACTCTTCCCCTTCCAAGATCTTCAAATTTGAAATTCATGAAATTCATGTCCTCATTGACACCTCTAGGCTCTCTCATCCCTCCCTGTTCTCCTAATTCACCATTCCTTTTCTTGTCTCCCTTTCCTCATAGTCTTGATATTATAACTGTTTTTTGTTTGTCCTATGTTCTGAAAGAAGATCATGATATCAGGGAGTTGGTGCTTTGACATACAAGTGAGTTGGATTTAGGTACTATGCAAAGTCACGAGTCTCACTTTTTTCCTTCAGAGCTGAGTCCAGTGGCCAGATATAGATCAGTATGACTGGAGATGACCTTGAATGTGGTGAGAGACCTTGGCTTTTTAAAGCTATGTCTTTCCCAGGTCACAGTTTGACTGTGCTATTGGCCCATTCAGTCATTAAGGTTAGGTAAGAGAGATATGAGACCACAAGACAAGAAGGACCACTTCCAAAAAATGAAGAAAGAAAAGAAATTGTTGGGAGGGTAAGACCCAAAGGATATCTCAGTGATTAAGCCCCACATCTCAGTGATGAAGGAAGGTGAGAAAGAAGAGGTAGCAAGGAACTTCTATTTCATAGTCCAAAAAAAAAAAAAGGAAGAAACCTTTATGGTTTCTGACCAAAACAGAAATAATTACTGTTCACTTTCAACCAATCAGGGTCCAAACGACTTAGCCATGGTCATCCAGGCAGTAAGTAGTAGAAACCAGATCCAAACTCTAGGATTAAACTTTTATTGATGATTTCACTTCAGCCTTATCTCTTCCTCTCTCCTTTATCCCTCACATTTAATCAGGGGTTCAAGCCTTATACAGTCTGCCTGCATGAGAGCAAGTGCCCTTGATCAGTTATTATCCTCAGGTCCTCAAGGTTTGACCCAGGACTTAGCTCACAGCCAAAGTTTACTGTGTGTTTGTTGAATTGAATTGGTGTTGTTTTTAAACATGTCTAATAAACAAAATTTATTTCAGCTTATGTCCCCTACGTCTTTACCCTTTCTCTAGTGTTGTAGTCTTAAGGGAATGAGGAGGCTTGTTTCAAGTAGCCTGTTTCAAAAAGCTTTTTGTTCCCAAGGATTTATTAAATTCATATTTCTAATCTGATCTCACTAATTCTTGAAAATTGAAAATCCATTCTCTTTTGTCATTTTTGTGGAATATAATCAAAGATATTTTGGTTTCCTTTAGCTAAATTTTAGAAGTGTAGTGGATAGGGGAGTGAGGAAAAGGGGGGAAAACAAGAGAAAGAAGGTAAGAGCCAACTTGTTTCATTTTTTTAAAAACCAGATTGGAGGATCATTAAAGCAAAAGATAATTAAGTAGCATAGTAAATAAATGTCAAGGACAACTAACCCAAAGTACCAAGAAGAATGCTTTTCCACTGATTTCCCATTCTTATAGGAGAACTTAACTTCCTTGCATTTGCTTCCTTGATACCAGGGCTTCTCCTTTGCTCATTGCTTGCCCGTGCATGCACATGTGTTCGTGTGTGCATGTGTGTGTGTGTGTGTGTGTGTGTGTTTGTGTGTAGGGTGAGAACGGGAGGGTGACATGGGAAGGGAACCTCTTTCTCCGTCTGCGAACCACAGGAACCCTCAGCTGCGCTTTTTTTCTCTGCCTTCCAAGCCATCTGTTGGTGTTTCAGCTGATCTCTCTTCTAAGTCTGCCACACCTGCTGTTCTCTGTTGAATTTAAGCTTTTAGTTATTCATCTCAGGTCTTTGAACTCATCTTTTTTTTTTTTTGGACTCAAATCCAAGCCAGCCTGAGGAGCCCTTAAGGCTTCTATATTTTTATTTCTTTTCTCTATTTCCTCAACTGTTCTTAACAGATATTGTCTATTTTTTTGAGTTCGAGTGAAAAAAATGGCTTTCCACTCCCAATTCTGCCCATGTCCCATGCAAATCACCATTTGAACTTCACCTGGCAAGCTTGAAGAAGCCAGGAAGGGTTAGTGACATTTGTCCAGTTTTCTTGCCAGTTTCTGCTAGGAACAAAAGGAAACAAAGCATTCAGTATTCTTCTGTCCTTCATGAACTGCAAAGATCCTTGTCAGTTTCCTTTTTTGAATTAAAGATTTATTTCCTTGCAAAAAACCTAAAAAAAAAGACCAAAAAAAAAAAAAGATTTATTTCCTCAAAGAATTCTAAAGGCTTTATGTGTATATAAAAATTTAGGTTTTTTGAATTTACTTTATAATTAAAAACATTAATGATTTATCTAAAAGTATTAAAAAATTGGTATATTGTTTTAGATAGATGGTACAGAGCGTTGGGCAAGGGTAATGGAGACAGGAACTAGGTTTAAGTGCTACTTTTGATGGTTGTTTATTTGTGTGACCTTGGGCAAATAATTTAATTTCTCTTGGCCTCAGTTTCCTCAACTGTAAAATAAGTGTTAAATTAGAAAGGTAATGAAATATCTTCAGGCCCATGAATTTTGAATCTATGATTATCTTTCTTCATTGAAAAATTCCTGAGTTTTCAGGTAAAAATCAGTTTTTTAGATATAATTCTTTAGTTTGAGTTCTAATTGTATATGAATTTTTAACTGGAATAAAAAAGCCTCACCAACCCCCCCCCCCCAACAGCATTTCAGGATTAAATGAATTAAGTACTAGGTATTCTCCAATAGTTCTTTAAAAGATCCTTTGGCACAGCTTAACAAATGGAGTTATTTGGTTCTGTAAAATATGGTACAGGCAATGTAAGGAGTCAAGTAAGATGAAAATTCAGGGGCTAAATTTGATACATGAATTCAAGACTTTCTGCTTCTGGTTTAGATGCTTACCTCTAAAGAAGCAGAGGAGGAATATATAGCTTACTAAGAACCAAAACCACTAATAAGGCATTTTATTATCATACATCACTTTATATGAAAGTATTCCTAGAATAATCATATTGTCTATTTTGAGTTTGTAGTTTTTTTAACCTTTTATATCATGCATCTTTTATGCTTTATATTTTAGTGTAAAACTGAAACATATTATTATGCAAACTGCCAGTGATGTTGCTCTCCCAGAGGACTTCAAAGACTTTTCACTTAAAAGCACAATTAATAAAATTGAAGGAAAATTAGAAGATGATTTACCTGAGGACATAGATGATGATATTTTCCCTGGTCTCAGTGAAGACATTGGAACAGGTAGCTTCATATATACATATATATATGCATTTTTATGTCACAACTATTACTTTGAATAAATCTTTGAGAAAAATCAATTTTCCTGAATTTAAAAATGTGCTAGTTATATATATAGTACTTGATATTTCATAGATATTTATTAATTGATGCTTCTTGTAAGATGTTAAAGTGAAATAAAATGGTTAAAATACTCATATTTAAAGTAACCAAAAATATTTTTATCCTCTGATTTTTTTCTCATTGTATTTGTACTGACTATATGCTTTTTCTTCATCTTATATAAGACACCTAAATTGAGACTATTGGCATATTATTATTGGGTTATGTAATGACTTAAATTTCTAAAGTCATCTTTTACTATTTGTAAGCTTTATTCATCTTGGTGAACCATTAAGAGCAAATATTAACTTTAATTTGGAAATAATATTGATCACTCTGAGAACTAATCTGCAGAGTTTGCTTAAAGTTAACTCAAACTAAAATGCTTTCACTTTGTATTCACTTCATTTTTTAAATTAAAGTTTTTTCAATTATCCAAGCATTTACATTTTCTTCCTCCTATCTCTCCCTACCACTGGAAAAAAAAGTAAAATCTTATAACAGTTATATATAATCATGCAAAACAAATCCACATACTAACCATGTCCAAAAATGTGTTTCATGCTGCATATTTATCCATCTCTCTTAAGTGTTATGTTCGCTGGAATCAGTCAATAATTTCATCAATCAGAGTTCTTTTAAGTCTTTGAAAATTATTGTTGGGCAGAGAGGTAGCACAGTGGATAGAGCACTAGCCCTGGAGTCATGAGGACCTGAGTTCAAATGCGGCCTCAGATACTTACAAAACAAAAACAAGAAAATTATTGTTTTTTAGCAATGTTATTGATAACTGGGTGAGATAATTCCTTTTTCAACTTTTTGGGGGTTTTTTTTGCAAGATAATGGGTTAAGTGACTTGCCCAAGGTCACACAACTAGGCAATTATTAAGTGTCTCAGACTGGATTTGAACTCAGGTCCTCCTAATTCCAGGACCAATGCTCTATCCACTGTGCCACCTAGCTGCCTGCCTTTTTTAACTTTTTAAAATTTTTATTTAGTACTTTATTTTTTCCCCAGTTATATGGAAATATAATTTTTAATATTATTATTATTAACATATATTCTAAGGCAACTAGGTGGATGTAGATAGAACACTGATCCTGGAGTCAGGGGACCTGAGTTCAAATGCAGCTTCAGATACTTAATAATTACCTAGGTGTGTGATCTTGGGCAAGTCACTTAACCTCATTTCCTTGCAAAAAAAACGAAAAAAAAAATTTTTTAAGTTTTTTTTTTTTTTTTTTGCAAGGCAATGCGGTTAAGTGGCTTGCCCAAGGCCACACAGCTAGGTAATTATTAAGTGTCTGAGACCAGATTTGAACTCAGGTATCCCTGACTCCAGGGCAGGTTTTTTTTTAACTTTGTAAAAATTTTATTTAGTACTTTATTTTTTCCTCAGTCATATGTATTTCCATATTTTTTTAATTATAAAGATTTTATGTTGAGTTTTACAATTTTTCCCCTAATCTTACTTCCCTCCCCCCACCTCCCACAGAAGGCAATTTGCTGGTCTTTACATTGTTTCCATGTTATACATTGATCCAAATTGAGTGTGATGAGAGAGAAATCATATCCTTAAGGAAGAAATATAAATTATAAGAGATAGCAAGATCAGAAAATTAGATAATCAGTATTTTTTTTTCTAAATTTAAAGTAATAGTCCTTGGTCTTTGTTCAGACTCCACAGTTGTTTCTCTAGATACAGATGGTATTCTCCATTGCAGATAGTCCCAAATTGTCCCTGATTGTTGCACTGATGGAATGAGTGAGTCCATCAAGGTTGATCATCACCCCCATGTTGCTGTTAGAGTATACAGTGTTTTTCTGGTTCTGTTCTTCTCACTCAGCACCAGTTTATGCAAATCCTTCCAGACTTCCCTGAAATCCCATCCCTGCTGGTTTCTAATAGAACAACAATGTTCCATGACATACATATACCACAGTTTGCTAAGCCATTCCCCAATTGAAGGACATTTACTTGATTTCCAATTTTTTGCCACCACAAACAGGGCTGCTAATGAATATTTTTGTACAAATGATATTTTTACCCTTTTTCATCATCTCTTCAGGGTATAGACCCAGTAGTGATATTGCTGGATCAAAGGGTATGCACATTTTTGTTGCCCTTTGGGTGGAGTTCCAAATTGCTCTCCAGAAAGGTTGGATGAGTTCACAGTTCCACCAACAATGTATTAGTGTCCCAGATTTCCCACATCCCTTCCAACATTGATCATCATCTTTTCTGTTCATATTGACCAGTCTGAGAGGTGTGAGGTGGTACCTCAGAGATACTTTAATTTGCATTTCTCTAATAAGTAATGATTTAGAGCAATTTATCATATGACTATGGTTTCCTTTGATCTCATTTGTAAATTGCCTTTGCATATCCTTTGACCATTTGTCAATTGGGGAATGGCTTTTTTTTTTAAATTTGACTCAGTTCTCTGTATATTTTAGAAATGAGTCCTTTGTCAGAAACATTAGTTGTAAAGATTGTTTCCCATTTTGCTACATTTCTTTTCATCTTGGTTACAGTGGTTTTATCTGTGCAGAAGCTTTTTAATTTAATGTAATCAAAATCATCTAGCTTGTTTTTAGTGATCTTCTCCATCTCTTCCTTAGTCCTAAACTGCTTCCTTTTCCATAGATCTGACAGGTAAACTACTCCTTGATCTTTTAGTTTGCTTATAATACTGTTTTTTTATGTCTAAATCCTGTATCCATTTGGATCTTATCTTGATAACAGGGTGTGAGGTGTTGGTCTAATCTAAGTTTCTTCTATACTAACTTCCAATTTTCCCAGCAGTTTTTATCAAAGAGAGAGTTTTTATCCCAATAGCTGGACTCTTTGGGTTTATCAAACAGCAGATTACTATAATAGTTTCCTGCTATTGTACCTGGTCTATTCCACTGGTCCTCCATTCTATTTCTTAGCCAATACCAGTTTTGATGACTGATGCTTTATAATATAATTTTAGATCAGGTAGGGCTAAGCCACCTTCTTTTGCACTTTTTTTCATTGAACCCTTGGAAATTCTTGACTTTTTATTTTTCCATATGAATTTACTTACCACTTTTTCTAACTCATTAAAGTAATTTTTTGGAATTTTGATTGGTAGGGTACTAAACAGGTACTTTAGTTTTGGTAGAATTGTCATTTTTTATTATGTTAGCTTGACCTGTCCATGAGCAGTTAATATTTGCCCAGTTATTTAAATCTGATTTAATTTGTGTGAGAAGTGTTTTGTAATTGTTTTCAAAAAGTTTCTGAGTCTGCCTTGGCATATAGACTCCCAGGAATTTTATATTGTCTAAGGTTACTTTGAATGGAATTTCTATTTCTAGCTCTTCCTGTGGTATCTTGCTAGTCATATATAGAAAAGTTGAAGATTTAGGAGGGTTTATATTATATCCTGCAACTTTGCTAAAATTGCTAATTGTTTACAGTAGTTTTTTGGATGATTTCTTGGGATTCTTTAGGTATACCATCATGTCATCTGCAAAGAGTGAGAGTTTTGTCTCTTCCTTCCCAATTCTAATTCCTTCAATTTCTTTTTCTTCTCTTTTTGCTGAAGCTAACAGGAAATACAATTTTTAACAGTGTTTTTAAAACATGGAGTTCCGGGGCAGGTAAATGGTGTAGTGGATAGAGCACCTGTCCTGGAATCAGAAGGACCTAAGTTCAAATCCAGCCTCAGACACTTACTAATTACCTAGCTGTGTGGCCTTGGGCAAGTCACTTAATCCCACTACCTTACAAAAAAAAAACAAAAAAGAAAAAAAACATGGAGTTCTAAATTCTCTTCCTTCCTCCCTCCCCAACCCACCTCATCCAGAAGGCAAACGATTCTATATCGTATATATATGTAGTTATGCAAAAACATTTCCTTAATAGTCATGTTGCAAAAGAAAACATAGGCCAAAAAAGAAAAATCCTTCAAGAAAAATAAAGAAAAAAAACGTACTTCAGTCTGTATTCAGACACCATCAGTTCTTTCCCCGGGAATGTTTAGCATTTTTCATCCTAACTCTTTCAGAATTGTTTTGGATCCTTGTACTGCTGAGATTAATGAAATCATTTACCTCTGATCATCTTACAATATTGCTGTTACTTTGTACAAAGCTCTGCAAGTCTTTCCATGTTTTTGTGAGATCATCCTGCTCATTATTTCTTAAAGCAAAGTGTATTCCATCATAATCATATAGACCTCAATTTGTTTAGCCATTCCTCAATTGATGGACTTCCCCTTAATTTCCAATTCTTTGCCACCAGAAAAGAGCCGCTATAATTATTTTTGTACATATAGATCCTTTTTGGTTGTTTATCTCTTGAGATACAGACCTAGTAGTGATATTGCTGGGTCAAAAGACATGCATGGTTTTATAGCCCTTTGGACATAGTTCCAAATTGCTCTATAGAATGGCTGAATCAGTTCACAATTTCACTGTGGGTGAAACTATTTCATTCTTTATTTATACAAGTTTTCCCATGTTTCTCTGAAATGAGCTTTTTTTTTTTTTCAGTTCTTATAGCTCAATTGTATTACATTGCACTTAGCATAATTTCTTTAGCCATTCATTAACTGATGAACATACCCTTAGTTTCCAGTTCTTTGTCATTACAAAAAGAGCTGGTGTAAATATTTTATTGATATCAGACTTAACTTTTTCTTTGACTCTTTCGGGTGTAGGCCTAGTAGTGGACTCATAAAGTCATTGGTAATGTACAATTATATAATTTTTGGTTATAGTTCCAAATTACTTTTCAGAAGTGCTGTATTGGAACAGCTATAGATTGGAACAGTTATAGATTGGACTATAACTTCACCAGTAGTATATCAGTGTGACTCTGTTTTCCTCAAATATTTTTCATTTGTCTTTTTTTTGTCAATTTTGTCAACTGGATGGGTCTGAGTTTAAATGTCAGAGTTACTTTGATGTGCATTCTTCTTAATTGTTAGTGATTTTTTGCATTTTTTTATGGATGCATCAATAGCTTGGTTTTTTTTTTCTTAGAAAATTACCTGTTTTTTGACCAATTATTATTTGGCAAATGACTCTTGTTCTTGTCATTTTTAATCTGTTTCCTAGATATCTTGGAAATAAGATTCTCATAAGAGAAACTTGCTGCAAATATTTTCACCCCATTTATTTATTTTTCTCTTTTTAATGAAAAAGTTAAAATAATTGTATTTAATTAAAACTGTTCATTTCCTCATCTGTGATCTTTATCTCTTATTTGGACATGAATTATTCTCCCATCCAGTGATCTGAAAATAATTTCTTCTGTGTTCCTCTAATTTGTTTAGGATATGATTTTTTGTATCTATGTCACATATCTATTTGAATCTTATTCTGGCACATAATGTGAAATACTGGTCTAAACCTAATTTCTACCAGTTTGCTGTCTAGTTAGACTCATGTTCTGAGGTCTTTGGGTTTATCAAACACAAAGCTGCTAGGTTTGTTTGTTTTGTAATGTTAGATGCTTAAAACACTCACTTTCAAAAGTGTGTAACTTGTAAATCTCAGAAGTTTGCTAAAAAATGAAAAAAATTTAAGCTAAGAAAAATGGATTGCTTAGTGAGAAAATAGATACATAGTAGGAAGTCTCAATGGTTTAAGAGTATTAAATATAATTATTTAAATTCACAGAGGCCCAGATCAGATTTCTAAAGGCAAAACTCCGTGTTATGCAGGAAGAATTGGATAATTTTGTACATGATTACAATAAAAAGGTAAAGATTTGTAGACTCTTAGAGTATCATCTGTAAGTAAATTGTTGTGTCCTTGTGTATAAAAATATACTTTCTCTATATATTTACCAAGCTTATTTTTGTTCATTTTCAATTCTTAAGCTATAATTAAATTTTTTTGGGGGGGTAATATTAGTTATACAAGGTTTGAAATTTTAAAATTGCATTAAATATCGAATATTATGCACATATTCCATTTTGAGATTTTTGAACATTATTTCATAGAAATAAAGCAATTTTCTAGTCTGGGATCTCAAATTGGAGTTATATGCTCATTATTTGAGTTGAATAAAATACTGGTTTTTAAATATAAATACTGATAGATTTCTATTCAAAAAACAGTTATAAACATCACAGAAATTCTTTTATTTAAATAGTATACTAAATCTATTTTGAAATCATGTATGTTTTTTTCACATAAATTAATATATAGTTATTTAACCATAGGAGGATGAAGTAAGAGATTTAAAAGCCTCTCTTAAAGATGTTAATGAAGATCGTGTTAGAATGGAGCGAACCATCAATATCCAACAGTCACAGATTGAAAAATATAAAACTCTTTCAGAGGAAGCAAACAAAAAATGTGATGGATTTCAGCAACAGTTGGCTGCAGTAGAAAAGGTAATAATTTTGCATCCTTTGCCTAAAGGCAAAGATAGCCTAAAATCATTAAATATTCATGCTTTTATAGACAGCAAATTTGTTGTACAATTATTTGTTCACTCAATACTTAGTATCCTTTGTCCATGAAGTAACAAGGGATAGGTTAAGAGATAGAAGGGCTGCTATGTTAGGTTGATAAATGAGAATGGGAAGTGTTAAAAATAGTTTTTTTTCTTTTAAAACTTTTAATATTAGCTTAAAAGTGATAAAGAATACCAGATGAAGCATATCACAAATTTAAGAAGTCCAACAGTTATATATCCTAGCATCTGAAGTTAATAGTAACCATATTCAGATCATATTTTATTAGGTGTCATATTACATTTTTATACTAACTTTTCTTTACAATTCCTACTTTTATATAATTAATTTTTACCTTGCTAGTAAAACTTAATAAGACAGCTTATATATCATTTAGAAAGTTCAGAAAAAAAAATTGACAATGCAAAGAATGTTATTAAATCTCTATTTCTCCCCTCAGGGCATTTTCACTGGCTGGGCTCCCCATCTCTGACCACTGGCTTCCTTTAAGTCCCAGCTAAAATTCATCTTCTATAGGAAGCTTTTCCACACCTCCTGATTCTTTTGCCTTTCCTCTGTCAATTATTAGCTAGTTTTCCTGTATGTAACTTGATTGTGCATATTTGTTTACTTGTTGTTTCCCTCATTAGACTGTAAGCTCTTGGAGGGCAAGGGACTGTCTTTTGCCTCTTTTTTTTTCTTTTTAGGTTTTTGCAAGGCAAATGGGGTTAAGTGGCTTGCCCAAGGCCACACAGTTAGGTAATTATTAAGTGTCTGAGACCAAATTTGAACCCAGGTACTCCTGACTCCAGGGCTGGTGCTTTATTTACTATGCCACCTAGCCACCCCCCTTTGCCTCTTTTTTGTATCCTCAGCACTTAGCATAGGACCTGGAAGAATAAATGCTTATTGACAGAGGCATCATGGGATAATGAATGAGGTGCTAGATTAGTCAAGAAGACCTGGATTCAAATCTTGCCTGACATTGACTTAACTCTGTCCCTTAGGTTCTTTGACAGAGTCTTTAAATTATAGAGAAGTTGTTGTCTGTATTAGTGATTTGTGATTTCCTACACTATTGAAATCATGTATCCTTAATAGGTTGACATTGTATTATAAACATACTTTGCTATCAAGTGCTAATTGTTCCCACCACTCTTGTACTTAAGCAGCTTCAAAACCTATCTCTTCCTTTCCTATTCCATTGCCATAAGTCTGTCCCAACTTTTATTATCTCTTACCTAGAAGTGTGATAGCCATCTAACTGGTCCCATTGCCTTCACGGAGCAAGATTAATATTCTTAAAGCAACGTCTTGTTGTCCATCAAATAAAAGTCTAAATGACTTGACATTCCAGGTGCACTGCAGGAAGGATCTTCTGACTGCACTCAGCCTTGTTACTCTTATCTCTTACTGGGCAAGCAATGTGATGTCATAAAAAAAAGTCCTGTATTTGGAGTCAGAAGATCTGGGTTCAGATATCACATTGAGCAAATCATTTCAGCTTTCTGAACTTCTTTTCTGTAAAGTAATTGAGGTTGAGGTCCTTCTCACTCTATCTTATTGCTCCTTTTACTTTTCCTCTAGTTGAACCAAAGCTTTGCCATTTCCAAACACTCATCCTGCCTTTTCTCCATTTCTGATGCCTGGAATGCTTCCTCCCCTAAAATTAATGCTACTTCCTCCATGTAGTTTTCTCTGATTCTGTTCTAGAAGTAATCATTTAGTACTTCTCATGCCCTTATCACAAGCTACTTTCTATTATATTTGTGTCTGTTTTATCTCTTCTGGTAAATTGCAAGTTGCCTTTGGGCAGGGCCTCTTTTATGTATTTTTGTCCCCTTGCCCCCTAAAAATCCTTCTCTGAGGGGCAGCTAGGTGACTCAGTGGATAGAGCACCAGCCCTGGAATCAGGAGGACCCGAGTTCAAATATGGCTTCAGACACTTAATAATTGCCTAGCTGCATGACTTTGGGCAACTCACTTTTAACCCCATTGCCATGAATGAATGAATGAATGAATGAATAAACAAACAAACAAATAAATAAATCCTTCTTGGATACCTCATAATAGTAGAAAGGCAAATCTGGATTCTCAAATTCTTTGGTAGAAGTGAAAGCTCTAGCAAGGTCTCATCAAATTGGAAAATGAAGTCAGGTGACAGAATGTATGCCTTTTGGTGGACGAGTTTACCTAAGTTTGCAGGATCACATTTTTGATCAAGAGCTGGAAGGGCCTATCCAACCCAGCATTCTCATTTTACAGACAAGAAAACTGAAGCCCAGAGAGTTTAAATAGGTTAAGACCCCAAGTGGCTGACCATCAGGTCAGAGGTCAAATTTAAATCCAGGACCTCTGGCTCTGGCATCAAGGCTCTTTCATCACATCTGCCACCTGTGATCACTTAGTGATAATTTTTTTTGCCGCAAGAAATCTTGAAGATTTCCTCTAAACCTATAGAGGGAATAATCATGTGGGTAAGATTATGTATAAAAGTATAAAACTAAGTTTATCCACCTTGGTGCACGGTGCCTAGTTCATATCGTAAACCTTACAAATGCAATTGAATGAATGAATGAAATATATGAATGAATGAATGAAATGATTTATTCTCTATGAAATTAGAGTATGAACCAATATTTTCAAATTGAACTATGTGTTAGTCTATAAGGATCCACCTATATTAATACTTATTTCATTAAAATCTCTAATCACTCATTTTCCAGCTCTATACTTAAAAAAAAACTTCAGACAAAAATGCTGTTTAGCCTTTGAAGGAATGAAGTAAGCATATCTTTAAACCAAGCTGTAGTATCCATTAAGATCTATTTCAAAGCCTTAGATTCCAAATGGGAATTTTTTTGGTAATTAAAATGCTAGTGCTTTCTCATAGCAAAAATTCTGATCCATTTACAATTAGTGGCATAAAACTTTAGAGCACTTTGCAAGTCTTAAAGTACTATGTCAATGCTAGCTATTATTATTTTTTAGAGATAGTTACATGGTGGACCTGGGATCAGGAAGACCTGAGTTCAAATTGTGCCCCTGACTCTTACTAGTTGTGTGATCTGGGGTAAGTCACTTAAACCTCTGTTTTCCTCAAATGTAAAATGTAAAAATCCAGGGATGTTATGAGGATAAAATGAAATATTTGTAAAGCATTTTGCAATCTTAAAGGCAATTATTATTATTAGTGAAGCAGCATGACAATGGATAATAGAACTAGCCTTAGTCAGAAATAGCTGGATTTAAGTCTGTCCTCTGACACATACTGACCTAAGTTTCTAGGTAAGTCACTTAATTTCTTAGTGTCCCTTGTAATTAAGAGTGTAACTTTTTGATCTTCACTGGTATAAGGATTTTCCTTTATTTATATCTATCTAGCTATCTATATATCTCTACATCTATATCTTTACCTAAAGATATAGAGAAATATATCTATAAATATACTAGAAATTGCCTTATATCAACAAGATTATAGGTCTGGTTCAAAAAATGCTGATAAAAACATTTTTCTGTTTGCTGTAGTGTGACCACAGAAAGTCTTTCTTTAATCTAGCAATCCTTTCATCATTCTATCCTGCTTAGCCCATTAGTGTCAAACATGAAGCCTATGGAATATAAGCAGCCTCTAATACTCCTGAATGCAACCTGAACCAGATTAAAATTTAATTAGAAAATATTTAACAAAATTTTTAAAAAATACAGTGAAATAAAAAAATAATGTTAATAGTGGGTTTTTTTTAAAGTCAATATGTGTCTGCAGGGATTTTTAAGTACAATTTATTAGCCTCAGTTTTTATTGGAGCTTGACAATGCTCCAGTTTTTATTTGAATTTGACATCAATGCCCCATTACAGTTTTCAAATCCTGTGGCTATTAATAAAATCATTATGTAATCTTTGTAGTCCCATATTCATCATCAGATAGCAGGAAATGTAGGGCCAACCCTGAGTGAGAAATAACAATTAATCCCTTTAACATTTCTTTTCCTCCTTTATTGATCTAAAGTATAATACTGAACTTTTGAGAAGCAAATGTTTAGAAACTCCCAAGTCTGTCTTTGCAAAGTTGTGTGCACTTTATTGCTGTTCCTCTTTCTTTTTCTACTTGCTGTAAATACCTTGAGGAAATGAGATCATTCTTTGTAATAAAGAACCCAAGCAAAAGAAAAGCTCCAAAAGTTTTGGGACTATTAGTTATATTTATCATTTCAAATATTCTCTTTTGGATACAGTGGAAAGAATGGTAATATGAAAGATTAATTAGAACATTCCCTTTTGACTTCTGATGTGACCTGTTTGACTATGAGACAGGCACTTGATCTAAGCCTCAGTTTCTACAACTGTAAGAAGGAAAAATGATAATTCTAGCACCTACCTAACTGAGCTGTTATGAGGATCAAATTAAATAATATACAAAAAACAATCTGCAAAACTGAAAGTGCTGTTTAAATGTTAACAGTGATAATTATGAAATCATGAGTCTTTTGAAGTGAGGTTTAAATGAGGGTTATAAAGTTATTAGCAAGATGTCAGAGCAAAGAGAAAGAACTTATATATTACTATAAAAAGGAGCTTGAGATGAGACAGAAGGAACTGTGGACTTTCTAGTCAGTAGGGAATAGTTGTCTTTTTAGTTTGAACAGTCAAATAAATTAGGTTTGTGCTTAGTGTAGCTACCACCCACAAAGCTGTGAAGGAGGCTGGTGATAGCAGATGGTATACATACACAGTTTGATTTGTTTGGGACCACATACAGAACAGCATGTGTTTTTTTCTTTTAATTACTCAGAACCAGAAAGATTAGTTTTCAAATAAAACAGTAATACAGCCAGGAGAAAATTTGTACTGAATACCAGCTTTTGAATACCTACCCTTGTGAAACTACCTGTTCTGTTTTCATTAGTTTAGGATTCACCATGATATGGTATAGTGTACGTCAGGGGAAGAAAACAGTTAATAAGAGGAACAACATGGTGGGTTGTCTGTGTGTATATGTGTGTGTGTGTGTGTGTGTGTGTGTGTATGTCTGTGTCTCTGTGTCTATATTTGTGTCTTTGTGTCTGTCTGTGTGTGTTTCTCTGTCTGTTTGTATGTGTGTGGTCTGAGAGCAGCAGTTAGTGAAAAGGCTCCTGGGGAAAGGAAGTGGTCTTGATTGGTCCAGTATTAACAAAAGGAAACCACTTGGAACTGCAGCAGTAGGAGAAAGTAAATGACCCTAATTGTGGGCCGTGTCTTCATTCCTTTACTCTTCTTTCTCCACTTTCTCCCTTGGAGATGTTCATTCCCCTGACTTCAGTTACTACTTCTTGTAAATGGGAAGTAGTAGTAAAGCATAGTAGTAGACTTTGAGTCAAGAAGACCTTATTTCAGATCCCACCTCAAAAACTTAACTAGTTTATGCTTCTGGGTAAACCCTTAACCTCTTTTAACCTCTGTTTCCTCATTTGCAAATGAAAATATAAACATAAGTAAATATATACTTATATGTGTATATAGATATATGTATGTACATTTATATTTTCATTATGTAGATATGTATATAATATTATAAGCTTAGAAACACTCTATCAGATGTTCTGAGTTTTTATATTATTATAACTCTCAGATCTCCATTACTTCTCTTTTAAGTTCTAACTGCATTTTCAAACTGTATTTGGAAAATTTCCCCCTAGATATAATCCCACTGATATACCAAAAAGATGCTCAAAACTGAACTCATTGCCATCTGTCTTCTCCTAAGTTTCTGCTTAATGGCACTGCCCATTCTCAGTGATCCAAGATCAAAATCTTTGACTTATCTTTAATTCTTCCTTCTCTCTTTCTTCATACTCATGCTGTCACCTCTTGCTTGTACTTAGTAGTCTTTCTTCCTTGCAGTTCATTCTTTACACTGCTATCAAAATCAACTTTTTGTAACGTTGTAATTCTAATTACATTATTCCCTTGATCAAAAATCTTCTATGACTTTCTGCTGCCAAATAAATGATATACAAAGTCCTTAGTCTGACATTCAAGGCCTTCCACATTTTACCTCTAACTTACCTTTTTTCCCACAATATTCTTTTTTCATATAGTCTCCTAGTCATCCTGAATTATTTGCTATTCTCCAATCTTATCCTTCCTTCTCTATCCTCTAGATATATATATATATGTATGTATGTATGTATGTATATATATATATATTTCTGAAATGTCTCTTCTAGCATCTCCACTTCATTGAAATGCTTTATCATTCTACCCTTTTTCCCACCTGAAAAGGGGTCCCTTTCTCAACAGATATTGCATATTACTCTCTCTCTCTCTCTGTTCAATACTTTTGTTTTTTCCCTATTTTTTCCATTTCATTGTAACTTAGACATTTTTGATGCGCATCTGCATTTGCTACAGTATGAAGGAATTTAGAGGTATAATCATACAGACATTGAAGGAATATAATAAGTAGATAAGTAGAGTGTCTAGTATCTCAGTCTCTAAATAGCATAGGATCTCTTTATATAATTCTCTCTCTTGGTGATCTTATCAACTTCCATGAGTTTATTTTTCTTTACAAATAATTTCACAGATCTTTACATCTAATTCTCTGCTGAGCTTCAGTTCCTCATCTCCAACTGCTTATGGTGCATTGTAAACAAGATAATCCAGTAGGCATCTAAAAGTCAGCATCTCTGAAACAGTACTCATTAATTGTCCCTTAAAACTGAATCGTCTTCTGAATATCCCTATTTCTGTCCAGGGTATCACCATCCTCTCAGTTACCCAGATTAAGTATCACCCTTGACTCTTTATTCTTCTGCTCAATATATCTACTCATCTGCCAAGTCTTCAGCTTTTCTTCTGCACTGTCATTAACATCTTTCTCCTTCTCTCTCTACTTATTTATCACTTTAGTTTAGAGCCACATCACCTCTCAAAACTCTACTATTTCAGTAGTTTCCTACCTGATCTTTCTGCCTTTACTATCTTTACTCCCTGATTAATTCTCCATACAGCTGCCAAAAGGACATTTATAAGGTATATGTCTGACAATGTCACTCTCCTGCTAACTAAAATCCTTTGACTACCTATCACAAATACAGACCTCTTCTCTTCCCAGCCATGTTCCAGCCTACCTTTTCAAGTTTTTTTAGACATTCCTTTCATTTCATTTCATTCATCTGCTATTTCCATTTCCCACCTCCCTTCCTTGATACAAGGATACATAACCGAAATTCATTCCCTTCCCTCTTCTGCTTCTTAGAATCTCTGGCTTCTCCTCAAAGTTCAACTCAAGTTCCTCCTTCTATCTGAGGATCTTCCTTATCCTCTGGCTAGTGCTTCCCCACTGAAATAACTCTGTCCTTAATATACTCATACATATGTGTGTGAATACATATAAATGTATATTCTATCTATATATTTTTATAAGTTGTCTTGATGAAATAGTATGTAAACTCTTTGAGGGCAAGGACTTTAAATTTTTTTGTATTCTCAGAACTTGGCAAGTTGACTAGGACATAGGAAATGCTTTTTGATTGATTTACAGTTTTAAGCTATCTATTAACAGGATGAACTTCTGTGGTGAATGATTATAATAGGATATTGTGCTTTAAAAAATGATAAGCAGGATAATTTCAGAAAAACTTATATGAACTGCTAGAGTGAAGAGAGGAGAACAGGGAGAATATTGTACAAAATAATAGCAATATTGTACAATGATCATCTGTGAATGACTTAGCTATTCTCAACAATACAAGAATCCAAGACAGTTCCAAGGGACCCATGATAAAAACTTTCTGCCTTTATAGAAAGAACTGATGGCATCTGCATAGAAACCAGAGCACATATTTTTCCTTCCCTCTCTTCTTTCTTTTTTTCTGTCCTCCCTTCTTTTTTTCTTTTGTTTTTGTTTTCTTCCACAAAATGGCTAATATAAAAATATTTTAAGTTCATTGACTATGTATAACCTATATCAGATTGCTTACTGAGGAAAGGGAGAAGATTGAGGGATAGAATTGGAACTCAGAACTTTTTACAAATGGATGTTAAAAAATGTTTTTACATGTAATTGAGGGAAAATAAAATATTATTTAAAAAATAGGATGAACTTCAGTTCAGTGTACATATATATATGTGTATATATATATATATATATATATATATATATATATATATATATATATTTAAGGGCTAAAAATCTACTTCACAAATATAGGCTAAGGGAGGCTTTGTTTTATTAAGGATCTGGGAGCTCTGTTAGCTCAGTATGAAGTCACAGCCAAAAGAAACTGTGATCTTGGACAGCATTAAGAGAGATGTGTGATTTTGAGGAATAATCTGGTGATATAGTTCCTTTATATTCTGCATTGGGAATACCACTTCTAGAGTACTGTGTTTAGTTCTTGGTGCCATATTTTAAGTAGGACATTGATAAATTAGAGAGTATCTAAAGTACAGCATTCAAAATAGTGAAGGACCTGGAGCCTAAGTGCATATGACAATTGGGTGAAGGACCTGAGGATGTTTATCTTGGAGAAAAGATGGCTCAAGGCAAATGTATTTTTGGTAGGGCTGATATGTGGAAGAAGACTAGACCTATTCTAAGCTTGACCATGACCATGAACAAAGAAGTTGCAAAAAATACAAATTTAGTCTTGATGTCCATATTAGAGTTATCCAAAAGGGGAATAATGAACTGACTGGAGGAGTGATAGATCCTTCCACTCCCTCCCCCCTGCTTCAGCAGAGATTAAATAACCACTGGTCGGGTATGTTATAATAGATGACCATTCAGGTTCCTTCTAACTCCAAAAATATTGAGATATCATTGATAGTTATTATTATTTTGTCCAAACCCCTCAATTTGCAGATGAGTAAAATGAAGTCAGATACTTGAAGTGCCTTAAAATTTGAACTCAGGTCCTCTGGTTCTATGCCAAATGCTCTTTCCATTACACTGTACTTTATCGTATCCATTCCAGTTTTGAATGTTCTGAGGTCCAGAGAACTTTTGGAAAAACACTGGTTCTGTGACCCTTCTATAATGTTACTTTAGAACCAGAAGAATGATTTGCATGACTTTAATATAAATGTGATATAAATGAAATAACATAAATGAAAAGGTAATTACAGAAAGCTGTATACTGCAGGTTATTGAAAAACCAGTAATGACTGCAGAAAAGATTATTAAAAATCTTTACTTCTCAGCAGAAAAGGGGAAACACATAAGCAAAAAGTTGCATTCATGGTCAGATTTTACAAGAAGATTCAATTCTGAGAACACGTCACTGTTATCTGAATTAGCCTCTATATCTCCTAGCCAACAGTCACAGAACAGCATATGATACAGTTATATATTAACTATTTACAATTTAAAGTATTTTTTCCCTGGAAAATATAAGTACAAAAATAAAGAAAAGAAATAAGGTCCTACCATTTGGTTTTATCTGAAGAAAAAGCTTTAAAGAACTGGTATTTAGCAAAAAATCTACAAATCAAATCTGGATGATAGAGTCAAGTTCCTCTAATTCATCAGGAAATTTTTTAAATCAAATTTCACCTCAAAATGTATTATTTCACATACCATTTAAAATAGACCCCCCCCCAAAGAAAACAAAATCATTCTAAAATAAATAAATCTAAGAGGCAAACTGTCAAGAGGTGTTATTCTAACCTTTTTTTTTTTCTTTCTCTGTGCCCTTTATTGCCTTACTAAAGTACAGGGAAATGAGATCTGTCCAGTTGCATACCATATTAGCATTTTGGGGGGAACCATAATAGTTTGAGTGGAAATATTTACTCAGTACCAATACTAAGCAGCCAATTATGAATTTCATGTTCAGACACAGTATTTGGGAACTTGCCATTTTCCATTTAGAATTGGGATTTCCCCACTGTGTTAATGGAGAAAGTACTATATTTCTTGGACTCTTTGCAAATTATACACTTCACACAATGCCTCTGTGGTTTTCTGGGGAGGTTTTGTGTATGTTGTATTCTGATATTTTTGTTTGTTTCTAATTTGTAATTTTAGTAGCTTCCTCAAAGGATTAAAAAACAGCTGCTTTTAGAAGGCACAGATGACAATGTATAATATAACATTGTATAAATATTAAAAAGTCTTTATACACTAAAAGGCACAAGTTGTCTCAACAAAATGTTAAGGAAAGACAATTTCACTATTGTATATTCATATATCTTTAGTATATATTTCCTTAGCCATGCTCATGTACCAATTTTCTTGACTACTGTCTACTTTTTTTATTGCCTGGGACCTTCCTATACAAAGCCATCTATTTTTCCCTTATGGTAAAGGATGAAAAAAAATTATGGACAAGAAAACGGAATGATGAAATATAAAATAAGTTATATAAAGTAAGTTAAATCAAAAGATCATATTATATGTTATCTTTGTTGTTAATTTTCTATCCTTTTATTAATTTATCCTACAGGAATTAGACAACAGAAAGAGACTACAAAAACAGGCCTCAGCTAGTCAGAGTACCATAGAAGTTCGCTTGAATAGAGCTCTTGAAGATGTAGAAAAGTATAAACTGGAGTTAAGTAAATTAAAGCAGAGTAACAAGGTATGGTAAAAATGTAATAGTTCTGGTGATAATTACCTTTGTTAGCATCTTTCTTTTTTTTTTTTTAAGATTTTTGCAAGGCAATGGGGTTAAGAGGCTTGCCCACAGCTGCACAGCTAGGTAATTATTAAGTGTCTGAGGCCAAATTTGAAATCAGGTACTCCTGATTCCAGGGCCAGTGCTCTATCCACCACCTAGTTGCCCCTGAAGGCAGTTTTTAAACAAAAATTTTGATGTACTAATAGCAAGAGGGCAAATAGACAACAACCTAAATAGTGTATTAGTCATTAAAAGGTATTAAGAAAAAAAAAGGGAAGCCTTCAGCATATTAAATAGCTACCATACTTATGAGACTTATGGGAAAACTTGGCTAAGAATTATATAATACTAAAGAATAATCTGCCCTAGTGGAGGAAGAATCTACTTTGATGAAATTCACATATATTTCAAAACATCAAAGGAAAACTAGAGTTATCACAGTTTGGTGACTGTGCAGTATCCCCTAAATAGATGCCTATATTCTGTTTTCAGCTGGAGAGAAAACCCTTGAGTCGGCTATGTGTCTGCTCTTCTCCAATTTAATATTTTGCATTGGCATAGATGATGGAAACTGGAATATTCTGATTATATTTGCAGTTGAAAGAGAATTGGGTATAAGTAATGACACCTTGGAAAATAGAACTAAAATTGAAAGTGACCTTAATAAATGACCTAATGTGTTTCTGAGACATATTTAATAGGGAACAAAACAAATATATATGTAATTATGAAAAAGTAGATCTTTTTAAAAATAGAAGAATTCCATAATGACATTTTATATGTTATCTTTTCTCATTCTCAAAAGCCATCTTTGATCAATGACTTAGTCCATACCTACATTTATATTTGGGTATCAAAAACAATTGAATTAATTAACTGTCAGATGCAATTGAATGTTTCAGGGATCTATTAGTTTGTCACTGTATGTGCTCTCCAAAAGGTAGATTATAATCCCTTTCTTTCTTTCTTTCTTTCTTAGTAGGTAAGTTTATATACTAGTTATGGCTAATTGGTGAGAAATGATAGCTTAGGCAACCATGGGGGGAAAAAAGGCTTGAAAGACATGATGCCCCAGCAGCTAGATAATTTAAACCAATGGTAAAGTTCTGTTTTTAGTTTTGGGGGTTTTTTTGCAAGGTAATGGGGTTAAGTGGCTTGCCCAAGGCCACACAGCTAGATGATTATTAAGTACCTGGGGCCAGATTTGAACTCAGGTACTTCTGACTCCAGGGACGGTGCTCTATCCACTGCACCACCTAGCCACCTGCTAAAGTTCTGTTTTTAAAACCGATTGTGATCACTAGGCTATAATTGTGGAAACATGATATCAATGGAATTAATTTCTATGGTATGGAATCAATTAATATGACATTTGAGGATTTTTTTCAGCATTCAGAATTCATTCAACCATTTATTAAGTATCTGCAGTATGCCAGGCATTATGATAGGCAGTGAGAATTCAAAGGTAAAAAAGAAATAGACCCTGGCCTCAAAGAGCTTGAGGGTTAAACAACATGTACACATAAAAAAGGAAATTAAAAAATACAAAATTGTTTTATATTCTTTAAGAGATCCTCTCACTTTGCAGTGTTCATGATGAAAATTAAACATAGTAGTATTAAAAGACTATCAACAAGACAATTGCATTTTATACCTCCACATCTATGATATAACTGAGAAATAGAGAAATTCAACCAAAAAAATGAGATTCACTACACCATATCAACATATAATTTGATGCTTTCTTGATGACTTCAACAAGGAAGGATATTGGAAAATATGTTGTAAAATGTAGTCTAAGATAAAGGGATGAAAGAAGTCAAACATTTGCAAAATATTTGGAAGTGTCACTCATATAGGAAGAAGGATTCTTCAGGAAGAGAGTCAAAAGCTTCTGGATATAGCAGGCACCACACAGAATTACTAAAAATGTAATCGACAGTATCTTCACAAAGAGGAAAAGGGTAAAGTATACAAAATCTTGTAGTCTAAGAGAAGCAAATGGTAGAACAAAAGGCAGTCTTGTAAGTCCTCTTTCAACTTGATGTTGCTTATACATTAAGATCATATGAGATTCCTCGACAAGTATAAGAGACAAAGTAATTTTGTTCAACAAGGCTCTTGATTATCATTAAATGAGGAATAAAAGAGGGTGACATATGCTCCCCAAGGGTGTTTGCCATTGTCATGGAAATGTCTTACCCTAAGTTCAACTAGAAGGATTCACTCTTAGGTGGTGAGGCCCTCCAGTTGGTGTTGTTTGTAGGTGACAGTAGCCAACTGCATCATCCCAGAGCCCTATAGGGTTTTCTCAGTAAAAGCCATTACTACCCAAAGATGATCAATCTAACAATCCACACAGGAAAAAATAGGTAGCTGAAGTTTCTTATGGTGTGGAGAAAAGAACTGTGTTCAGTCCTGGGTCTGCCAGTTATCACTACCTATGTGTCTTTGGGCAGGTCATTTCACTTGTTTTCTTATTTGTAAAATGAGGGGATTGGGTGACTTTTAAATCCTTTCCAGTTCTAAACTATCCCATGAATATTTGTTGTTCAGATAATGAAATGTAGTTAGATGATCAACCCACTGATATATTTTGAAAAGTATACATATACATATATATATGTATATATGTAGGTAGGTATCTGCATATATATATACATGTTGGACAGTTTCTAAAGATGAATAAGCAGACTGAATTCTATTTGGAAAATTATGCAATAATTCCTTTGACCCCAAACTATTGTTATTATCACTAAAGCATGTTACCATAGTGAGTAATTTCTTTGAAAATATTGCTCTAGCTTCTTTGCTAGTATATTTCATTTACTGTTTCAAAAAAACTTTCATACTGTTTAATACTATTCATTATATTTATATTCATCTAGGTTTTTTTTTCTCTGTTCTCTCTTCCCAAATTGGGTATGAGAACCATGTTCATTTCAGAGAAGGTATTTAATAATGGTACCTTTTTTTCTTTATTACTCTGAAGACTTTATATGTTGTTTGCTTTATTTATTAGTGATCCAGTTGTTTAGATTCTTTATTGTCTGTATTGTCAATCCAGGAATTTTATATTTTTAGAAATATCTTTTATCTTTTCATTATTGTCAGTAATGTAATAGAGTAAGGCAGTTTCTGATAATTTTCTTGATTTCCTCCCAATTTGTCATTAATGCCCTCTTCTCATTTTTATTTTGATAATCTGGTTTTCCTCGCCGTTTGTAGAATTGATTAGTCATCTTTTTTTCTTTGAAGAATATAATTAGATTTTTTTTCAGTTCAATAACCTTTTGGTTTTTAATTTTGTTTCTTTATTCAAAGAATGGCTTACTCAGTTCTGCTGTTCTAAAAAGGAAAACTTAGAAGTTTTCTCACTATAGATGTGTATGATTTTCCTCTCAAAAGCATTAGGGTTAAGCAGGGGTGTCCATTCTCTTCATTATTATTTATTTTCTACAATGCCAGAAATGCTTATTGTAATAGTAATAAAAATAAACAATATAAATAAAAGCATTAATAAAATAGTAATAAAAGAAAAATAAATTGAGGTTGGAATTTTTGCAAAAATTTTCAAGTGCAGTCCATCTTACAGTAAGCCTAAAAGTAAGGACGATCTCATTGCCTGTCTGTGTGTCGTGATAGACTAATTTAGTTGATGGTCCATCTAATCAGTCGGTCAATAAACATTAAGTGCCTAGGTCTGGGTCAGACACTGTGCTGAGCTGAGGTTATACAAAGAGTGAAAAGAGCCCTTAAGTAGTCTCACAATTTAATGGAGGAGACAACAATCAAATATGTGCAGAAAAATTATATATATATATGATAAATGGGATGTAATTAAAGAGGAAAAGCACTAAGATTATGAGGAGTTGGGAAAGACTTCATGTAGAAGATGTAGTTTTAGTTGGAACTTAAAAAAAAGCCAGGGAAATCTATTAGGCAGACATGAGAAGGGAGAGCATTCTGGTCATAGGGGACAATTGGAGAAAGTTTCCACAGTCAAGAGATGGAATGTCTTGTTTGTGGAACAGCCAGTAGGCTATGGTCACTAAGAAGACTGGAAAGGTCGGGGCTTTGAATGCCAGATGATTTTGTATTTGAACCTGAAGGTGATAGGGAGTCACTGGATTTGAGGAGGGAGGTGACATGGTCAGTCTTTCACTTTAGGAGAATCACTTTGGTGGCTGAATGGATGATGGATTGGAGTGAGAAGATACTTGAAGACAGGCAGACCTAACCAGCTGCCTACTGCAGTGGTCCATAGAACCTGGACCAGAGTGGTAGCAATGTCACAGGAGAGAAAGAGATGTATTAGAAAGATGTTGCAAAGGCAGAATCCATAAGTCTTGGCAAAAGATTAGACATGTGGGATGAGAGATGGTGAAGTGTCAAGGTTGTGTGCCTGAGGAGCTGCTAGGATGGTGTTGCCCTAGATGATAATAGAAAAGGTAGGAGGGTGGGGTGTATATTGAGTGGGGAAATTTTTTGGGGAAAGATAATTTAGTTTTGGACATGTCTATTAATTATTAATATGTCTATTTGACATCCAGTTTGAGATGTCTGAAAAGTAGGTGGAGATGTGGGATTGGAGGTCAGTAGAGAGATTAGGGGTAGGATTTCAGCCTTGGAATTGTCAACTTAGAGCTTGTAATTAAATGCATAGGAGCCAATGAGATTACCAATGAAGTAGTATAAGGGAGGAGAGGGGAGGGGAGGGGAGGGCAGAGGAGAATGTCCGAGTACATATCATAGCTGAGACAATATGTATTCTCCCCTTAGTTTTTCCTTTATGGTTTACTAAGCCAATCTCTTTTGAGTAGGCAGGGATCTATCACTGAGCAATACCAGAAGTGTTCCGAGGTTTGATACAATCAATATTATGTCACTTGAAGAGAAGAGCACTTGAATAGTTCAAGTAAAGCTTCACTATCTAAAAGGAAAAACTCATTATAACTTAGCATAGCATATCTTTGATGATTATACCAGCAAGAAGACCTATTTTATGCTTTACTTGATACTGATACTCAGAGAATTACTGAACAAAATTACCTCTATGCTTAAAACTATCTAAAAATCTAAAAATATTCATAAAAATAGGGTTTGAGAATATCAATTTGGTAGCTTTGTGGAAGATGGTTTGGAAAAGAGAATGACTAGAGGAGAATAATGAGTGGTGGCTATGTGATTTTCAAGAATTAACTTGAAAATTGAAAATGAGGGAAGCAGATTGAAGAATAAAGAGTCTAGGATGACTCCAAGGGTTGCAAACCTGTATTGCCTTCAACAGATAAAGAAATATAGTTTTCTCAGTTATTTATCTTTGGTAACATTTCTAGTGGTCTGTAATCTTCCCCCATTTAAGATATCTTGAAAAATGATGCCTGAGTATATTTATATCTATATCTAGTCCATTTAGATTGTGACTTTGGTCACAAGGATGGCCACACCCCTATTTTTTATCAGATATCTTTCAAATAAATGCACACCATAAAACAAGATATTGAGCTTAGTTCACAATATAATCAATACTGAGAAATTAGCTTAAAACAGGATGTCATTCTGTTTGCCCAGAATAGGGGCTCCTTATTTTGTTAAAATTCTTCATATGAGAATTGATGTACATATAAATGCTTCTATTAATATATGGATATTGATAATCTACTTTCAAATAGCCATATAAAAGGACCTGGATTCCTATACATGTTTAGGACATGACTTGGTGAAATGAATAAGTGAAAAAATTCTTCAGTTTATTATAGCTATCATGAAGCTAAAATTTTAAAGAAAAACTAGATTTCTTAGGTATTTAAATTTTACTTTATTGCTTAAGAAATGCTTCTTTTTGTCTATATGATTAGATTTATATATATTAAGTTTTCAATTAAATCTATGTGCCATACTTCTCACCCCAAATGGTTTGTGAGTACATGTATTAGAGGAAAAAAATTAAAAAATTAACAGATTTTTAAAATGCATCTATATATTTATATACCTGAGAATTTATATACCTGAGAAAATAGTGCTGAGGCTACTTAACTGTCATCAGAAACAATTGAATGCTTCAAAGATCTATTATTTTGTCACTGTGTATGCTCTCTACAAGGATATGTTGTAATCCTCTTGTTTCTTAGTAGATGAGTAATTGTGGCTAAAAATTTAATTATCCTGTAGGCAATATGGTACTGAGCTTCTGTGAATTTAGTCTGAACTTAAATGAAGATTAGAAAGACTAAAAACCAAGTTTGACTTCAGTAAGATCATTGTGTCCCATAATCTTTTATATATAACCAATTTTGAATTATGGGCCCCTTTAGCTGTCTAGTGAAGTCTCTGTATACTGTTTTTGAATGATTAAAGAAAATGCTCAGTTTTAGTTAAGAGACTAGTGAAAATAAAAATGTGTTTTCTTTCCCCAGTCAAAGTCATGAATCCCCTGACTATCCTTGTGTCCCAGCTTTTGAACCCTGTCTGGATAAACTAAACCTCAGTTTAGAAAGCATTTGTAATATTGGAGCAATCCACGAATATCTCTAGATATCTGATCATATTGTCAAGATTTTACTTTAAGCTAGGTTAGAGAGGATTTGAGATCACTTCCAGGTCTCTTGATCATATAATTCATGTTACATTGCTTAGGAAGAGATAATTTCTTGGAATAAAATCTTTATATAAAGTAGAAAAATTGGAAATAATCATATTCTAGACTTTTAAAAACTCCTTTATACTGGTGGGTTTTCCTACTTTTTTCCCCCCTTCAAGTACTTTGCCAAGAAAAAGATAGTCAGGTCATGCAATGGACAGTGTTGGACCTAGAATTAGGAAGACTAGAGTTCAAATGTGGCCTCAGAAACTTGACTGGACAAGTCATTTAACCTGTCTGCCTCAGTTTCCTGTACTGTAAAATGGGGATAATCATAACACCTACTCCCCTAGAGGTAGGTGTTAGGACCAAAAATGATTTATAGAGCCCTTAGAGGAATGCCTGGCCCATAGTTGAACTTAATAAATGCTTGTTTCCTTCCACTTAAATCAGTAAGTGAGGGAACTAATATTTTTTCCATTCTGTTAAAGGACTTAGCAAATGAAGAACATAAAAAAATTGAAGAATTAAAAGCAGAAAACAAGAAGCTGGAAAAACAAAAAGGAGAGTTAATGACAGGTTTCAAAAAACAGTTAAAATTAATTGATATTTTAAAAAGACAAAAGGTAAGCTTATTCGGAAAATTTAATCATGGATAATATAATTTATTGTGTATATGCTTTTGAGGATATTTTATGTATAACTAAAGAATTAATTTTGCCTTTTAGGTATTTTGCCTTTAGATTATAATTCTTTTAACATAATTTTTATATACCAAATTTTATAAAGCTAGTTATTATCATCTTAATGTTTGATGAGAGGAGGGAATAAGCCCCATATAATTAGAATCCACAGTGTGTTCAGCCATTTTACAAATATGTCATTTGATTCTCATGACAACCTTGCAAAATAGGTGTTATTATTCTTCCCATTTTATAGTTGAGGAAACTGAGGCAAATGGAGGCAAAAACTTGTCTAGGATCACACAGGCAGTAAGTCTTGGGCTGGATTTGAACTCGGGTCTTCCTGACTACAAGCCCAATGCTGTCTCTACTGTGCCACCAGTTGCCTCTGAGTACCTTGATGTATGCCTGAAATTGAACTCGATCTTAAAGATGAGTGCAACTAACTTAAAAACACTGTATGAGCAGCAGAGTGGACAGAAGGCCGACTCCATGTCCAGCTCATGACTATGGGACCTTGTCCCAAGCTCTCTACAATCAAATGGAGGAGTTGCCATTCATTTTGTTGTTGTTGATTCAAGCTTATTTTTTCAAATTGATGCCATATTATGCCCTCCTCTCATACTCTTTTTTTAAAGTTCTTCTATTTTATTTTTTTTAACATTCATCTATATGCACATGTATGTTTAAGTTAAAAAATTTCCTTCCACTCTCCCTTTCCTACCCCCTCTCCTCAGCAGTGAACAGTCAGGTTAGCATTGTAATTCATATTTTTGATAAACATGTTTATATATTAGTCATTTTCAGTATGAGGAATTGGGACTAAGGAAAAGAGATACGTAAGAGATAATTTTTATAAAATGCTCATCAGATTCTGAAGGGTTTTTTGGTTTTGGTTTTGTTTTGTTTTGTTTTTCTTCCTCTTGATGGGGGAAATTGCATTGTCCATAGCTGGTCTAATAGGGTTGTCCTAGCTCTCTGAACTGCTGAGAGGACCTGCTTCCATCGAGGTTGATCTCTGCCTCCGTAGTTTGTTTCTTATGTTTTTTGTTGTTGCAAGGCAATGGGGTTAAGTGACTTGTCTAAGATCACAGAGCTAGGTAATGATTACATATCTGAGGCCAGATTTGAACTCAGGTCCTCTTTTTTTATTGAATTATTTTTTTATTTTTTAAATAATTCTTTAATATGTTTATTTTATTTTTTGTACAAAGGATGCTTTTTTATACATTACTAAAATATTCTTGTTTAAGAGTAAACATAATGCCCCTCCCCCCCAAAATATAGACCCTCATGAGAAATAAAGTAAAGAGAAAAAAATTAAAATTAAAATTAAAAAAATAATAATAGGGGCAGCTAGGTGGTGCAGTGGACCAAGTTCCGGCTCTGGAATCAGGAGCACCCAAGCCCGGCCCCATACACCCAACAATCACCCAGCTGTGTGACCCTGCACAAGCCACCCCAACCCCATTGCCCTGCAAAAACAAAAAAAAAGAACCAAAATAATAATAATAATAATAATAATAATAATAATAATAAATAGTAGGGGTGGCCAGGTTGCACGGTGAACAGAGCACCAGCCCTGGGGCCAGGAGCACATGGGTTCAAATCCAGCTTCAGACACCCAACAATCACCCAGCTGTGCGGCCCTGGGCAAGCCACCCAACCCCATTTACACTGCGCAACCCCCCCAAAAAATAATATTAATAATAATAAAAAATGTGGTTCATTCTGTGTTCCAACACCACCAGCTCTGTCGCAAGTGAGTCACATTCTTTAGGATAAGTCCATCACAAAAGCTACTTCCATATTTTTCCACTATTGCCATTGCTGATTACAACTCCCTCCATTCGTACTTCTCCACTACCATACACTATATTATTTTTTTCTCTCCTTTCATTCTATCCCTCTTCTAAAATGTTCTGTAAGGGTAGCTGAGTGGTACAGCAGACTGATCACTGGCCCTGGGGCCAAGAGGCCCTGAGCCCACATACCACCCCTAAGGCCCAGCAACCACTTGGCCCTGTAGTCCCAGACAGGCCATCCAATCTCAGCCCCTTGCAAGAAGTAAAAAAGAAAAGGTGTTCTATCTGACGACTATCCCCAATGGTCCGCCCTCTCCTCCATCACTCACATCCCCCCCAATCCCCTGTGGGTCCACCCTTTCCTCCAATATCCCATCCCCCCCCATCCCCTGTCCCTCTTCTCTCCTTCATATTTTAGATGTCTATACTCCATTGAGTGTATATGCTGTTTCCTCTCCGAGCCACCTCTGATGAGAGCGAAGGTGACCTCATTCCCCCTTGTCTTCCCCCCCCTTCCATATCATTGGAATAGCTCATTGTAATAAAAAAAATCTTATTTTATGAAATATCTTAGCCTATTCCACCTGTCCTTTCTATTACTCCCATTACATTTCCCTTTTAGCCATTGACTCTATTTTTACAATATATTATATCTTCAAATTTAGCTCTCTCCTGTGCTCCATCTATAAAGGCTCCTTCTACCTGCTTTATGAAATGAGAAGTTTCTTATGAGTATTATCAATATCATTTTTCTATACAGGAATACATGCAGTTCATCATCATTAAGTCCCTCATATTTTCCCCTTCTCCTCCACTCTCTATGCTTCAGCTGAGTCCTGTATTTGAAGATCAAACCTTCTGTTCAGCTCTGGTCATTTTAACAGGAACATTCAGAATTCCCCTGGTTCATTGAAAGTCCATCTTTTTCCCTGGAAGAGGACGTTAAGTTTTGTTGGGTAGTTGATTTGCAGTTGCATTCCGAGCTCTTTTGCCTTCCGGAATATTATATTCCAAGCCCTATGAGCCTTTAATGTGGTTGCTGCTAAGTTCTGTGTGATCCTGACTGCAGCTCCACGATATTTGAATTATGTCCTTCTGGCTGCTTGTAATGTTTTCTCTTGGGAGTTCTAGAACTTGGCTATAATATTCCTGGGGGTTGGTTTTTTGGGATCTCTTTCTGGGAGAGATTGGTGGATTCTCTCAATTTCTATTTTGCCCTCTGCTTCTAGGATATAAGGGCATTTTCCTGTAGGAATTCTTTAAAAATGCCAAGGCTCTTTTTCTGATCATGACTTTCAGGTATCCAAATAATTTTTAATTATCTTTCCTGAATCTGTTTTCCAGATCAGGTGTTTTTTCAGTGAGATGTTTTACATTTTCTTCTAATGTTTCATTCTTTTGGTTTTGAAGTATTGTGTCTTGACTTCTCATAAAGTTAGCAGCTTCCTTTATTTCCATTCTACTTCTGAAAGATTTTGTTTCCTCAGAGAGCTTTCTTATCTCCTTTTCCATCTCGCCAATTTTGCTTTTTAAAGCATTCTTCTCCCAATAACTTTTTGAATTATTTTACCCATTTGCCCTATGCTGGTTTTTAACATGTTATTTTCTTCAGCATTTTTTGGATCTCCTTGACTAAGCTGCTGACTTCTTTTTCTTGTTTTTTTTCCTGCATATCTCTAAATTTTTTCCCCAATTTTTCTTCTATCTCCCTCACTTGGTTTTCAAAGTCTTTTTTGAGCTCTGTCATAGCCTGAACCCAATTTCCATTTTTCTTGCAGTCTTTAGATGCAGGAGCTTGTACTTCCTCATCTTCAGACTGAGTATTTTGATCCTTCTTGGCATCATAGACAATGTATTTCTCAATGATATTCCTCTTTTTTTCTCTGTTTACTCATTTTCCCAGCCTGTACCTGGTTTGGGGGGTGCTTCCTGAACTTTTGAGTATTATTGGGATACACACCCCCACAAGGATGTCCGTGTGTGAGACTCTGTCTTCCCTCCTGGTCTATGAATGACCATAAGTGCACCCCTCTGCCTTGGGGCTGAGGTGTGTGTGGGGCCCCCTGTTCTATGGGGGGACCTAGACTTTGATCAGGATCTGAATGTGGTCAGAGCCCCAGAGTCCTGTTCCAGGTACAGAGGACAAATCTCGAAAGTCTCTTTCCACTCCCCAACTTAGGTATGCTTAGCATTCAAGGCTCAGTTGCCTGGCTCCTGCTTTCCAGCTCCACCTGCTTCTGTTTCCTGGATCTGGACCAGGCAGTTTGCTGAGTGCCCTGAGGGCTGGGCTCCACATGCTTGCTCTGTCAGGGGTCCCCCTGCTGTTCTTCCAAGTTGTGCCCGGTGCTCCCTGGGGTGCAGGTCAGGAGACTCCCCCGCTGCTGTGAGACGCGGCTCCCAGGTGCCCTGGGGCTGCCTCTGGGAGGCTGAAGTTCCTTTGCTCTGGCAACCACCCTCTAACCCTGTGGAGCCAAGCCTTTCCACTATTTTCCAGGTTACTTTGGACTGGAGAACTGCTGCACTGGATCCCTTTGTGAGTTCTGTCTCTCAAAAATTTAGAGTCCTTAGTTTATAAGTTTTGAAATATTATACAGAGAGAGCACCAAAGAGAGGCTCTTCTCCTGTCACCATCTTGGGTCTGCCCCTCAGGTCCTCTTGATTCTATCAACTGTACCACCTAGCTGCTCCAATGATCTCTGCCTCAGAGCCCTCTACTGGGGAGATCTCCATGTGCCCCAATAAGTATGGGACAAAGAAGAAGCTGAGAGAGGAAAGAGAAAAATGAAGACATCATGTTCCAGGATAAGTGGAATAAGGAGAGATGACTGTCAGCTTGGGCTTCAGATCAGGGAAAGCTTCCTGGTGGAGGAGGCAGCTGATTAGCCTGGAGGAAGTACATTTTAACAAGTCCTGAGAAGGGAGTGCTCTGTAAGCAGGGCACAACTGTCTCCAACAACTCTGTTTCTATGACAAAGTGCATTCCTGGGTCTAGGCAACAGAACTGTTGGAAAGTAACTTGTTTGTACATTTATTTGAACAAGCTTTTATATAACCTCTAATTTGTACTTTGTAAATTTAAATATATGGTAACTTACAAGGGGATTGAGCTAAAAATATTACTATATATATATGGGAAAAGTGATTTTTTTTAACAATGAAAGAATAGTATAAACAATATTCAAGTCAGTTTTTCCTTTAGTAATATAAAATTTTCAAGAAGTTTATTATACTGTCATTATCCCCTATTAACCAGAGGTTAGCTTTGATTGGTCTGATATTTTGAATGACAAATCATTATCATCCATTCAGTAAATAGGCTTTCTATATAAAATACTAGTTTTAAAAAAAATGCCATTTTAAAAAACTGACTTTTTGCCCAAGTTAGCAAAGTATCGTTATACTTCTAGATTTGATCTGATTGTACCGATTTAAGATGTGCAAGCAGCTAATTCCTAAATGTTTATCAAAATGCTAAAACTTCAGGAACACTGACATCAGTTTTTCTGAATTCAAATGTATTTGGTATATAATACTATATTATAAAAGCAAAGTTAAGTTCTTTTAATTTTACAACACCCATTGTATCCTTGGTACTCATTAAATATTTGTTGAGTGATTAGAGAATAAATATAATGTGCCTCAAATCTCTACTCTTCTTTTATTTGGTTGTTTGGCTATTAAAGAAGTACAATTACTTTCTTAAAAAATAGTAATTTATGGGCGGCTAGGTGGTTCAGTGGATAAAGCACTGGCCCTGGAGTCAGGAGTACCTGGGTTCAAATCCAGTCTCAGACACTTAATAATTACCTAGCTGTGTGGCCTTGGGCAAGCCCCAGTTGCCTTGCAAAAAAAACCTAAAAAAAATTTAAATATATATAGAAATTAATACTTAAACACTGAATAAATTAGGATAATGTAGAAATAGTATAGAGACCTCAGTTTATCAGGGCAATTTTCTTGAAAAAAAATTCTTGAATGTGTGTTAGTGGACATCAATAGGAGAGTCTCAGGGATATTTAGGTGCTTGTTTAGGGATTTCCCCTGAATTTCTGAGGATCCAACTTCTGTCACCCTTTGACTTATTTTGCTGAGATTTCTTATTTCCTGTGTCAAATATTAGATGTTAGTAACTAAATACAAAAAAGAAGAAAATCAGTGCTGTAGTGTCATATCATGTCAGAGTTGAAAGGAACTATAGATATTATCTAGTGTCAAATGCCATCAATTTACAGAGAAGGAAACTAAGATATTAAAAGGTTGGAGCCAGAGCTTCTGAGCGAGTGCAGTGGCTTTTTCCCCTTTTCTTTACCTCTCTCATCTCAATAATTACATACATACATACATACATACATACATACATACATATATATGTAGGTTTGGCATATCTGAAGATTTTTATTTTAAATTTTAATATATATATTTTAATATATTAACATATAAATAATTAATATATTAATTATGTTATATATCATTATATTATATATTATGATAATATATTCTATATTGATTTAATATATAAAATATAAATTTTAATAAATAGGGACCTCTGTGATTTAAAATGTATTTTTTTATAATAATTCTTCTTTCCACCCTAATGTTCTAAAGATAAATTAAAAGTTAGTTTATTATGTAAAACATAAGCCTAGAAATCTGTAGTGTGGAGTTTTTTCCTTTCTTTTTTCACTTGAACAGTTTTTTTTTAGGGTAGCAAGATACAAAGAGAACCACAAATTAAATCATATAATCAGGTAGTTTTCCTCACTAGTATTTTTTCCTAAGGGGAAATTAAGATAGCACGGTCCTGAATTCCTTCATCAATGCTCATCTCCAGTGACAGACAGACAATATTTTTTAATCTCACTGATATTTAAAATTTCTAGTCACCTTTTAGTATAGCTAGGTAACCCAGTGATAAGAGCGCTAGGTCTTGAGTTAGAAAGACCTGTGTTCAAATCTGGCCTCAGATGCTTACTAGCTGTGTGGCCCTGGAGAAATAAACCACTTAATCCTGTTTGCCTCAGTTTCCTCTTTTTTCAAATGATCTGGAGAAGGAAATGACAAATCACTCTAATATCTCTGCTAAGAAAACCCTAAATAAATAAGGTTATGAAGAGTTTGGGGACAACTACAGTGTTTTTGGTTTTATATACATATATATATATATATATATATATATATATATATATATATATATATATATATTGTTGTTGTTGTTTGTATTGATATCCTTTATGCTTTCATAAACTTTATTTCAACTAATCAGTAAACCATCCTTTATAATAAAAGGGAAAGAAGCAATTTAGTAAATTGTTTACATTGTCAGATTTAATTTATTGTTGGTCAGTGTTCTACTTCCATTGTCCTCCCTCCACCTCTGCAAAGAAATGGAGGAAAGGTAGAGAGAAAGAAGCATAAGTACCTGCTTAATATGTAAGGCTCCTAAATGGTTTACAAATATTGTCAAATGTAATCCTTATAATCTTAAGACGTGTCATCATCCCCATTCTATTGATAAGGAAACAGGTTAAGTGACTGTCTCAGGGTCACACAGCTAAACAGTCTGAGGCAGGATTGGAACTCCAGGCCTTGAGCCCTCTATTATCTTGGAGTTTCCTCATCTCTCTCTCTCTTTTTTTAAACATATTTTTGCAAGACAGTGGGGTTAAGTGGCTTACCCAAGGCCACACAGCTAGCAATTAATTATGTGTCTGATGCCGGATTTGAACTCAGGTCCTCCTGACTCCAGGACCAGTGCTCTATCCACTGCACTACCTAGCTGCCCACCTCATCTCTTTTCAAGGCTGACCTTTATTGTACTAGAATTACATGGCATTCTTTTCATTTTTATTGTTGTGGTCATTATTTAAGTAGCTTTATTGCCTCTCCTTCCCCCTTCCATCAGTTCACACCCTTTTATAGCTATTCCTTGCAGTATAGTGATAATTATTTCTATTTGTGTACTAAAATCCACTCCCCAGGTCATAGACAAGCATTTTTTTTCCAGTTTTTTACTACCACAAAAGTGCTGCTAGTAGGAGTATTTTGGTATATACATATATTTTTTTTTTTTTCTTTGACCTCCATTGGGTATATTTCAGCAGTGGGATCTCACTTAAGATGTAGGGATATAGTTATTTTTTAAAGCATAATTCAAAATTGTTTCCTAGGATATTTAGTTTATTTTTATATTGAACATATTTCAAATTACTCTGATTTACTTTCCTAATTGCTACTAAATTAAACAATGTTTATTTAACAGATGCATATTGAAGCTGCTAAGATGTTGTCTTTCACTGAAGAGGAATTTATGAAAGCACTTGAATGGAGAAATAAATAAATTTATCTCAGTTACTCCTCCCCTATAAGAAAATTCTGTGTGCTGGTAAATTGGAAGAATTTGACTTTATTAATGAGCTTGATATTAAAATATTTTCAATATTCCAGTAAATTTTATGGGTGGACTGTGCAAAAGCTATATAATTTACATGCAAAAAATGATCATTTCTGATACATAGGGGAGAATTAGACAGTTCCTTTATATTTTGTTAGTTATTCATTTTATACAAAAATTACATAGCCCAGAAAAGATATTTCACTACATAAATATCCTTTAAGGATTATGCTTGGAGATGTAGAGATTATTATAGGCACATTAGCTCATTTTGATACTTTAAACTATTAAAGGTACTAGTGAGTTTTCTTTCAGTATCTTGATTTTTAAATTATAATAGTTACTAGGAAATTCAGCAATGTCTCCTTCAAGTTAGTCCAACTGCAAATTACAGGACTTAACTTGAATTTCTAAGTTATTTTAACATCTCAATAAAAAGAAATTGCTTTTTTTATGTAATGAGGAGAACCTCTCATCAGTCTGATGAGTGAAACTAGTTAACCTGATACAATTATAGAGCACAGGCCTTTGTTAAAAGGGAGCATCTTCCATAGAACCACAGTGGATCTTGAAGAAGTCCATTTGTTGTTCCCCTCTGACTGGGGCTGCCTTTGTTGGCTGTCTAAGACTTAATTGCCTTTCCCACCTCAAATCCCTTTTTTATGCACTAATCTCTTTGGACTTTCAGGCCAGTATATAGTGAAGGAGAGAATTTTTCTTTTGGTAAGATCTGGATCTTACCAATATTTTGTAATTATACTTTGTGCTTGAATGATGCAGGTTTGAGGTGAATAGGATAAATTTGTTTACTGTAAAGTATATCTACTATCCAAGGGAGTATAATGAATTTCAGCTAATTAACATTTAATTTTCTAATGTTTTATGTTTCTTATGTATCAATGACTCCATTACTTCACTTGTATTTTCTGTGTTGAGTGGAATAAAAGCTGTTTAAAATGTACCCACATTGTACATTGAATTTCTTTGTGTGATGGGACTTAGGGAGAACTAAACAGAAGTCGTAACAAAGTCATATGCTTTGTTTTTCAAAGATTTTCTGGTGTTGTCCAGAGTATAGTTAGAAATAAAAGAAAAATATAAAGCCTCTGTGGTCAGGGTCCCTCTGACTGAGGGACCCTGGCCTACTTGTGACATTTATATAGTTAACTACTCCTCAGGAACTGCAGGATATCTGGGGGAAATTAATGAAATCATGAATTCATGAAAAATCATTTGAAACACATCACTCAGCAAAAGAGATTTTAAAACAAAGCAGTTTATATATATATATATATATATATATATATATATATATATATATATATTAATGTAAGAACAACATTAACCAAAAAGTTTAATAGGTTTAAGAATTAAGAGGGTTGAGATGTAAAGTAAATCCACAAATTTCTGTACAGAAATAACAAAAAACCAAGATGTGAGATTCCATTCCCCCCAAAACTACAAAATATAAAAAAATATGATACCAAGACACTAAGGATAAAATACAATTATAAAATACTATAGAAACAAAGGGAATTGAGTAGAATTTTGATCTGTAGCTTCATTTATCTTACAGTCTATGATATAGATATAGGAATGAATGAATGAACACTTGCACTAAGCATTATATTTATACAAATATAAGCAAAATAGCTCCCTGCCCTTATGGAGTTTATATTCTAACACAGTTACACATGTTAAAGGGAGTGGTGGCCAAGGAAAAGTGTTTCAATCAGGGAAATCACAGGGCAATAGTCAGACAAAATAAAGTTCACCTTGAGAAAATAAAAGACATATACATATTATATATAACTCCATTTTTGATAATCCCAAAAGGATAAATTACTTGGATGAAAGACTGAAGTTCAGGAAAAATAGTTTTGAAAGAGGTTTAGAGCAGCATTTCACTCCACATAATATATTCCAAATGGATATGTAATCTAAATATGAAAGGTCATATCTTTAAAAAAAACGATAGGACCTTAGCTTGGTGTGTATATATATATATATATTTTTTTTATTAAATCAATCAAAAGTGTAGACTTAACTCTAAGCATGTTCAGAATTTGAGAGAACATGAATTAAAATTGAAGATCACTCTATGAAAACAGATGGTGCCACACAGGAAACATCTTGTGATTGTCAAAGAGAATTAGCAATGTTCTTATAAAGTCCAGTGGTAATCCAGTCAAGTGGTGGACAGTTCTGGGCCCAAAGGTACTTTAAAGAAGACGTTCATTTCTCATCTCAGAAGGCCCCAAGAGAGTGGGAGTACGCCCAGGAGGAAGTGTTACCTGCCACCCTATAGTCATCACTGTGGACCACGTAATAGGAAAGAGACCAAACCAGTAAGAGACAAGGTATTCCAGCATGGACAGATATGGACAGATACACACAGAGATGTACATAGTCATGGGACTCTGGTAAGGCACCAGTCTTGAAAACCCATCAGAACTACATGGGGAACTTCATGAGTCTACCCAAAGGAAATAAAGGGCATCTAGCACCAAGATTGTATCTTTTTGGTCTCATGCGTTTCCTTCAACAAGACATCATCAAAACTCAGTCTTATTCCTCAGGCATTTTGTGTCTGTGTGTGAGATATTAGGAAGATCTTTTGTACCAACTGCTTTTATTGGATCACCTTAGAAACACTTATTTTTTCCTAAAAGCTAATGGAAAACACATCATTTGAAGGCTCATGTATAACAGTGTTAGAAATCCCAGTCCCTCAGTGTTAATCCCCTGGATCCTCTTCTAAAGCACTGTTTCAAGTGGAGATGGAGTAGCTCCAGGGGAGTTGGTACACTTGCAAAAAGAAAATCAATGCAGCCAAGATAGTAAAGGAAACCTTCACAACTAAGCAGGGTGGGGAGTGGGGGAAAGATAATAATAAAAGTTCTGAATTTAGGAAATACAAATATATGACCAAGAACCAATAGGTAAGTGATTAAAGGATAGGAATGAATGAATGAACACTTGCACTAAGCATTATATTTATACAAATATAAACAAAATAGCCCCCTGCTCTCATGGAGTTTATATTCTAACAGTGTTACACATGTTAAAGGGAATGGTGGCCAAGGAAAAGTGTTTCAATCAGGGAAATCACAGGGATAGTATAGAAATCATAGGGCAAATATTGAATGTGCTTTCCAGAAATGGTTGAGTTGATTATTGTCAGGTATAGTGTGAAAAGGAAGAGGGAGAGGAAGGAGGTATGGCTGGTTGTGGATGGACCTTGGGAGCAGGACAATGTTCCCTGACTGGGAATTGAGGCCTGTACAGATGCTTAAAGGAACTCCTCACTGGTCATTGTGTTGGAGCAAGGTGAATCACTCTGTGTGGTTAATATTAAACAATATTGGGTTAGGAAGTAAAAGACAAGTGTCTTAGTAATAGAAATGAAGACGGCTGGAATTCTTGATTATAAAAATTACTCTTATGATATGGCCAATGATATGGTATCTGCCAGCTGACAGTTGATTATCAGGAGAATAAAGATGTATTACTATAATTCCTGACCTCATCATTATGGAGGACCAGGGATCACAGGCCATGGGCATTAGAGCATGGTTAGATTAAATAACAGGTTTTTAGACCTGCAAACTCTCCGATGCAACCATGATTCCACTTTTGAAAAACAGTTACTTGCCTGTTGCTACTTGGTTGAATGGATGATCCAGTCATAACATTACCTTTTGTCCAGAGTTGCTTAATATAAATTAGATGATGAAGGTGGTTCCTTAATGGGAAAGGCACTTAGGGCAGGCCCCTAAGGAGGGTCTTGATATTGCCAGAGGCAAATGCTTTTCCTCCTTATTTAGCCCAATCTAATCTAGTCTTCAAAGACCTAACCCTGGAGGAATGTTCCTGACAAATACTAGTAGCCAGAGTTTGCATCGCCTTCATAACTAAGATGAGGTATCAGATAAGATTCCTTTGTGGAACCTGATCCTGAGCTGAAATGTTTTTTAGCATTTCATTTTTGTTTCACAGTTGGATTAATTCACAGGAAAACATTAAAATTTTAATTAATATACTTTTATACATAATTATAATATTCTAGAGAAAATATTCTACTGAATTGGTAGAATAAATTCTATCTAAAAATGAGTTTTCACTTTATTTTGGACTAGAGGACTTTTTTATAAAAGATTTCATTTATTTTGAACTTTAGTTTACCCCTAATCTCGCTTCCCTTGCCCCTCCCCACAGAAGGCAGTTTGTTAGTCTTTACATGGTTTCCATGGTCTCCATTGATCTAAGTTGAATGTGATGAGAGAGAAATCATATCCTTAAGGAAGAAAAATAAAGTATAAGAGAGCAAAATTATATAATAAGATAATGGTGTTTTTTTTTTTAAATTAAAGGTAACAATCTTTGGTCTTTGTTCAAACGTCACTATTCTTTCTCTGTATATAGATGGTATTCTCCATCGCAGATATCCCAAAATTGTCCCTGACTGATGTACTGATGGAATGAGCAAGTCCATTAAAGCTGATCATCACCCCCATGTTGCTGTTAGCGTGTACAATGTTCTTCTGGTTCTGCTGTATTAGAAGTCTTTTTTTTGTTTTGTTTTTTAGTTTTTTGCAAAGCAATGGGGTTAAGTGACTTGCCGAAGGTCACACAGCTAGGTAATTATTAAAAGTCTGAGGCTGCATTTGGACTCAGGTACTCCTGACTCCAGGGCCAGTGCTCTATCCACTGTACCACCTAGATGCCCGCATGGATTAGAAGACTTAAGAAAATAGAAGCATTTTTTTTTTGTGAACATCTATTCCCCACTCGTGTGAATACTGACCATATCTTAGTTCAAATAGTTTATTTCTCATTAGGAATAATTTGTGAATTTTAAAAACAATTGCACTTCTTTCCCAAGCGTTTTGTTAAATAAGAATAAAATGAGATGTTCAGTATAATCCTTTTTTCAATAATTTATTGACAAAAAAGATAAAATTATATTCTTATAGAAAGATGTATGGGAATTGTCAGATAGGATAATGATTTTTAAAAATCCAAATAAATGTTTGAATTCTCGCCAAATGACTGTCAAAAACTAATCTAGAAGTTAGGCTGCCATCTAGTGGTGATATGAGGCAATACAACTCTTGATGCCATTAGCTGTCTTCCAGTCGTGTCTCAGTCTTTAGATATGCTTTCTTAAATGCTTCACCAAGCATATCAACATCTTGCTCGTGTTTAATTACTCCCTAAGAAGGAAAAAAAAAACCCTTTAAGTTATTTTGGATACTAGAATATTTCACTAAATATCTAGATTTATGAATCCCTTGCAGCAGAATACGGGTTAAAAACAAACTGACTTAGAACTAGAAATCCCTTTAGAGATCTATTGAGCCCAAACCCTTCATTTGATGAAGAAACTGAGGTCCAAAGAGTTGTGTCCAATTAACTGTCCAATATCAAAGCAATCTACTTAGAAAAATTATGAATTTTTGGAATTAAGGTTAATTATTTAATAATTAAATAATAATTTAACAATTAGTTATCTGGACAAATTTACACTAAAATTTCCTAATTTAACAATACAAATGAGGAACTTCCAAGCCAGGGCTCTTGTAATAGGAGCTAGCCCCACCCCCCACCCCCTTTCCTTTTCTCCACTACATTAATACACCATATATACATTGTGTGTGTGTGTGTGTGTGTGTGTGTGTGTGTGTGTGTGTGTACAATCATGGAAGACACTAGTAAAGGACATTTATGGGATTAAAGCAAAGTTCAGAAATGGGGCTCAGGAAACCTCATCTAGCTATTTCATCTCTATTCTTCCCCTTTCATTGTTAAACTTCTTGGAAAAGCAGTTTGCCCACTCCCTCTCCACCTACTCTCTCCTCGGCCCTTTGTAAACTAACTTCCCCATCACCAGTCTGCTGAAAACTATCATCTTCAATCTCACCAGGACCAAATTCAATGGCCTTTTTTGGTCCTTATATTCCTGGACTTCGATATAAAGATCCTTCTTCCTTCTCTGTCTGATCATTCCCACTGCTCCCTCTTTCCTAACATCTTCAGTTCCTTCCTTAGCTCTCTGAGCACTCCCTCCCTCTCCTTAACTGTCCATTCTTAGCCTTTGTTTCTCTCTTCTACTTGGCAACCTCAGTTACTCCCTTGGCTTCAATCATAAACTCTCCACAGATGACTAAATCCCTAACTCTAAATTCTAATCTCTTTTAAAATTCTAAATCTCGTCATTGCTTCAGACACGTTCGGCTCTTCGTGACCCCATTTGGGGATTCCTTGTTAAGATATAGGAATGATTTGCCATTTCTTTCTCCAGTTTATTTTATAGAAGAGGAAACTAAGACAAAAACAGGATTAACCCTTGCTCAGGTTCACACACGTAACTGGCAAATCTCTGGTCACATTTTTTTTTTTCTGGTCACATTTGAACTCAAGTCTTGCTGACTCTCAGCTTGGCACTCCATCCACTGCACCACTTAGCTGCTGCAAATCTGTACCTGATGACCTGCTAACATCTCCCTGTGATACAGGATCCCATTCACTTAGCCTTTAGGTCCACAGCCTTGGTGTTATCTTTGATTCTTTCCACTCTCTCAATTATCTGAGTTTGTTGGTTTTACCTCTGTGACATCGCTTCCATCCAAACCCCTTCCTCTCCACTCCCACTGCCATCTTTATAGTAAATAACTTCCTACTGCCATTAGACTAAATTCATAGCTTTGTAGGTTTTGCTTCATCCTCCTCTACATCTCATTTTCCTTACTCTGCCACAGCCAGTCCTCACTGGCTATAAATCTGGTTACAGCCCTCCTGTGTCAATAAACTTCATCTTTTCAATCTTTTCTTGAAAGGTGTCTCTCCTCTACCTTTTGCTGCCTCGTATCTGTTTGTGGCAGCTCCAATGTTTAGAATCCCACACTAACCACCCCCCGGCCTCAGCCTGCTCAATTCCTGTTCATCTTTTCAAGCTCAACTCACATGCCATTTCCTTTATAAAACCATCTCTTACTGCCCCAGTGGGGCAAGGCTTTTCCCCCTGGAGTTCACAGAGCATTTTCTGTCTGCACCCTTCTTAAGTACTGATTAGATAGTATATCAGTGCATATTCTAGGCTAGATTGTAAGGCCATGACAGCAAGAACAAATTTATTTAAAATGCATATTTTCCCTGGATCCCGGCATGGTGGTCTGTAAGCAGTAAGGACAATTGAATTGATTCAATTCAGCCACCATCAATTTCTTTAACTCTCATTTAGTCTTTTTCATATAATTTCTCATGTCATTATATGCTTAGTTATAATATGAGCTAATTGTTTAATGTACTTTAATCACTTTCTTCTCAATTAAGACTGCTAAACTTCTTTACAAACAAGGGCAATGTTTTATTTTTCTTTATCTCTCATTGTACCAAACACTGTGCTGAGCATATTACATACAAATAGTAAACATTTGCTAAATAATCTTAAAAACTGGCAATATGAATTTTAATTTTTAAAAAGTAATTTTATTTTATATACCTGTAGTATATTATAATCTAACTAGTTTTATGTGTGGCTTACGAAAATTCATTTCATTGCTTTATATTCACAATGGCTACATACATATATACAGACTAAAAAAAGAATATTTGATCAAAGAACTTTAAAAAAAATGAAGGTATGTTGTCCCCAGCTTTAACATAACTCACTAGTGCTCATTATTTTTTTCATAAGGGAGTTTTATGTCATAGTTGGGATGCTTTTTTTTTTTTTTTTAGTTTTTGCAAGACAATGGGATTAAGTAACTTGCCCAAGACCACACAGCTAAGTAATTATTAAGTGTCTGAGGCCAGATTTGAACTCAGGTCCTCCTGACTCCAGGACAGATGCTCTATCCACTGTGCCACCTAGTTACCCTCTTAATCTGGGTGCCCATTATTAGAAATACTAGGAGGACATAAAACATGATTCTTTGGTACATATAGAACTATGTGTGCCTCAAGTGCAGTTTAATTATAGATAAATCTGTTGAAAGTGATGACTATAATCATGTAGTTTTTGAGCTTTAAAGGATTTGAGAGTCATCTACTGTATTCTCTCATTTTAGGTCTAAAGAGGCTAAGGTCACATACTAGTTAGTGGCCAGAGTATGGACTTGTTCCAGAGTTTAGGTTCAAATGACCTGGTTTCCTGACTCCTGGTTTGGAGCTCTTTTTCCTATATTGCTCTGCTTCCAAGATGATGTATTATTTTATCTTTTAAGTAAATTTCACTTACTTTGGGAAGATAGCCCAGTAGATTTGTAGCATGTTCTCTGAGAAGCTTTTGGCGCTCTTCTTCAATAATTGCCCTAATACCGCCTTCTCTCTGTTGTTGTATTCTCATTTCTTCAAGTTCACGTTCCTAGAAATGCAATCCGTTTTTGTTATTTGTTATGAGGTTTTAATTTTTTTTAATTTATTTTGTTTTGACATCATCATTTCTGAATATCATTTTAACTCTACTCCTACCCAGTAAACCATCCCTTATAACAAAGAATTTTTTAAAAAGTCATCCAGTTCAGCAGAAGTGACCACATTACCACATGCTCTACTCTAAGGATCAGCCTGCCCTTAGGCCTCATCTCTTCTTCAAGCCCAAACCTGGTTGTTATAAAAAGGTTTTTTTGGCCTTTTTCCCATATACTTCATAATAGTTTCTGTGTCTCTTTTCATGGTTCTGCTTACTCCACTTTCCTCATTTTATATCTTCTCATGCGTCTCTGAATCTCCACAATTATTTTTCTTATAGCATATTTTTTATTCACTATATTCATATACCATGATTTGTTTAGCAATTGTTCAGCTGATGTGCATCTACTTTGTTTCCAGTTCGTTACCAGATCAAAAAGTGTTGCCATGAATATTCTGGTACAAATGAGACCTATCTTTAACTTTTTTGGAGTAATATGTCTGGAAGAGAGATTTTTGGGTCAAATGATAAGGACATTTTAATCACTTTTTTTAAATCACTTTTTTAAAAAAACTAATTCCAAACTGCATTGCAGAATGGTTGAACTAATGCAGTGTTTCACCAAGTGGTGCATTAGTGTACCTCCTTTTCAAATCCCTTCCAACACTGAACTTACATCATTTGTCATATTTGACTGTTTGCTGAGTTACTAAATGATAAGTAGCAGTATTTCATATGTTTGCAAATAATTTGCAATTCTTTTGTGAACAGCTTATATCTTTGACTACATATCAATTGGGGAATGACTCTTAGTTCTATATTTTCCTATATATCATGCATATGAGATAACAAATGCTTTGTGACAGCTCTGCTTCACTAACTTTATTCATAATTTCAATTTCAAAGCTTTCAAGATCAACTCTATTTCTTGTTTGATTATGAATCCAATCACTTGGATGTTTTTAACTGTGATTCATTTATTCAGGATTAGACTTTTATCTTTAAGGGGTCAACCCAATGCAAAACTTGAAATTTAAGGACAAAACATTATAGAAATAAATTTTAGGGAAGTAGGAAAAATGTTATTAGGCTTTATCTAAAATGAGCTAATAATAACTACAATTAAGAAGTAAATTTAGTTCTAAGTTTAAGGTAAAAAGGGAGATATTTGGAATTGCTTTTTTCCCCTTTTCTCTTCACCCAAAAAGCACATACATATCATTGGTATGGTTTGGAGTAGATAGTTCCCTAAGTTTCCCACATAAAGGTGAGCAAGGATCTGTTCAGAAAATGCCAGTCAGTACTTTTGTTAAAGCTACTACTATTTTTCTAGACAACTAGTCTGAAATGCCAGTGGCTTCCTCTGATTCTTCTCTTTCTTAACTCCTATCAAAGCACTTCCTTATAACATTACTTTCATCATGTTCATTCCCTTTTCAAAAACCTCCAAAGGGTCAAACTCACTATTAAATTTTCATTTGATTTATGATAAAGAATACTATCCATTCTAAAGACAGAGCTGATGGTGTCTGAATACAGATTGAAGCATACTTTTTTTCTACTTTATATTTCTTGAGGTTTCTTTGGGGGGGGGCAGTTAGGTTTCCTTTTACATCATTATTGTGGTTTCATGACTACACATTTTTAACCTATATCAAGTGATTTGCTTTCTCAATGTGGGGAGTAGGATAAGAGGAAGGGAATTTGGAACTCAAGGTTTTGGAAATAAATGTTGAAACTTGGTTTTGCATGTAACTAGAGAAAAAAAGGAAATAAAACAGAAAAACAACAAAAATCTTCCAATCAAGGATTTCCACAATATGGGTCCTCTCTAACTTTTAACTCCCATTACTCCATAATATAAACATAGGTCACCTGGGTAAGTAACGAACAAGTAAGCCATGACTAAGACCATAAGATTTAGAGTTTGAATTTAATCTGATTACTTTGCTTGCCAGATGAGAAAACATAGGCCCAAGAAGGCTAAGTGACTTACCTGAGGTAACAGAGGTAGCCAGGATTAAAACCCATCTCTGCCTCCAAGCTCTAGCTCCAGCCAACCCAAGTTCCAAAGATGACAAGTCCACCTCTGAATCTCTGCTCATGTCTCCTTGTTCCTACTCTCAACCATCTAAATCCTAACCATTATTCAAGGATAATGAAAATTCTACTTACTTCATGGACAGTTCCCTAACCAATCTTCTCACTTGTATCTTTATCTTTTCTGAATCTGGACAGCAACTTCCCTACTTTGAATAACTTTAGTAATTTCAATATGCGTATTTTGTTTTATCTTTTAGTTTTACAGTTTATTTGTTGGTCTTTTCTATTCAATAAGTTGCAAGATCCTTGAAGATGAGACAAGGTCCATGTCTTATACTTCCCTCATACCCCCACACACCTCACCCCTGAACCCCCGGTGACCAGCACAAAGCACACTAACAAGTATGAGTGATTTTCTGGGTAAATATAGACTGAAGAAGAGACATGAGAAAGGTACCAGGCAAGTGGGTAACATTCTCTAAGGAGTCCATCTGCTTGTATGAACCCTGTTTCCTAAAGAAGAATAACAGGAACTTAAAGTCCTAAGATGGAACTGTGTTCAGCAGATAAGTTCTGAAATAATGACAAGGCAACTCTTGGTCTTTTTGACTACAGTATCACACGAAGTTAATAATTTATAATAATTAATGTATCCCTTTCTTAGGGAAATTTCAGATCCCATCCTTTTTACAGTATAATTTGCATTTCTCTGATTTAATTTAAAAATCAAACAATTTTAGGACAAGAGGATGCTTCAGGATTTATCTAGAACCAACTATATAGCTCACTTAGAATCCTTTCTACAGGGGTGGCTAGGTGGTACAGTGGATAGAGCACTGACCTTGGAGTCAGGAGTACCTGGGTTCAAATCCAACCTCAGGTACTTAATATTTACCTAGCTGTGTGACCTTGGGCAAGTCACTTAACCCCATTGCCATTAAAAATCTTAAAAAAAAGAAAGAAAGAAAGAAAGAATCCTTTCTACAACTTCCCCAGTCTTACCCTACATTTTAGCTCAAAGGCTACTTATTTGTACAGTCTAGTGACAGCTCACTGTAGGTTATTATCCTCAGTTTGGAATTTCACTACCCCCAAAGGGCTGAAGATGCTTAGTCTGAATATCTTTTTTTTTTTTTTTAGCTTTTGCAAGGCAAATGGGGTTAAGTGGCTTGTCCAAGGCTGCACAGCTAGGTAATTATTAAGTGTCTGAAGCCGGATTTGAACTCAGGTACTGCTGACTCCAAGGTCTGTGCTCTATCCACTGCACCACCTAGCCACCCCTTTGTACATCCTTTTATAAAAGGTACCAAAAAGCCAAGTTATACCAGTCCCAGCACTGAAGGCCAGGTACTATCCTGTCTTTATATAGTTAACTAAATATTTGCCCCTTGTGTCTGTTTTCTACCAATTTTTTTCACAATCCAAGAATATTCTTTCTAAACTCATGCCAACATAACTTTAAAAATACTGTATCAGTTTTTTTTCTTTTGGTTTCTGCTTTGTTTTATTCACACTGAGAGTACAAAGATTGGTAGAGTGCTATCAATGTAGATTAAAAGAAAGTAGATGGATAATTTATGGGAAGATTAGGACTGTTTGAACAACCATCTGACAACCCTTCCATTTCTCTGGATACCAAATAATTTTCATAAACAAAAGTACAGGTTAGGGAAGGTGGAGCTAAAAAGAGATAGTAATATAAATATTTTAGGAAATGATGGTAGCCTATTTTATTATTTGATAAAATTTTTTTCTTTATCTCAATTTGTGGGACTATGCATCATCAAAATGTATCATAAATAGAACAGAAATAATCTCCTCTTCCCTTGTTCAATACTGATGACAAAACATTGAAACCAGAAATAATAGAATGCCTACTTTGTCTGCAAGGAACTGTTCATGACGTTCTTGAATAAGTTTTTCTATAGCTTTCCTGTGTTCAAACTGCTTCATTCTTTGTTTCTGAGCATTCATTAATTCAATTCGATCATCCTCAGCAAATTTAGCCATCATGTTTTGTCTGAACATTTCTTCTTCTTCCCTAGTAGCCTGAAGAACCAATTCTCTGAAAGCCATTTGTTCTGCAAAATTTCTTTGCAGCTCTTCACGCCTTTTGATTTTGTTTTCCATTTCTTCCTAAAAGAACACAGTAAGAGTAACATTAAAAGCTTAATTCCACAGCTTTAAAAAATCTGCCTTGTAAATGGAAGTTGTCAGCTCAATGTGTAATAGCAAACTGAAACCAAGTACTCTGGGGGGGGGTAAATATGACCATTTAATGCAATAGTATCTTTTGATGCATAATATTAGGCCTATTTGAGGGAAAATGTTTTCTTTAATTGCATTAGTATTTATTTAAAAATTCTAATTTTGATTTTTTGCCCCAAGGCTATGAAGGACAGATTTCTAGAGACTAACATATAAACAACATTAATTTCATATTAATTTCAAGCACCTCCATAACCTTCCCCTGCTATTTACGATCTTTTTTCTCACTGCACATGAACATGAAGCTTTTGCTAACAATAATAATAGCTGGCATTTATATAACACTTAAAGTTTACAAAGCACTTTACAAATATGTCCTTTTATCCTCATATCAACCTTGGGATGTAGGAGTCACTATAATTCCCATTTTACAGATGAGGTACCGACGCTAAGTAAGCAACTAGCCCGAGGTAATAGTGTCTGATGCTGGTTTTGAACTTCCTGACTGCAGGGACAGTGCTCTTCTTTGGGTTTTGCTCCAGCCAGGAGAGTCTTTTTAATAATCTCAAACCCAAACCTAAATCCTTACCTCAATATTGATTCACTAGTTGTTTTCTTCTGCCTATGTTCTTTCCTCTCCTTTTCACCTAATCATATACTGCTCACCTTTCCGATCTCTTTCAAATGCCAATCAAAGATTCCTTTACTTATAACTCAAGGCCACTCTACTGATCTTTCCCTCTTCTGAAATAATTTGTGTCACTCATTTGTGGATTTATGTATATATGACTTTGTTCTGTTATTTAACCATTTCATGGATGACTATCTTCTCTGTCCATTTAAACTGTAAACACCCAGTGTTCATTGTCTATCTGTCTCTCTCCCCCATACATATGCATATATATAGACAAATAAATATATATATATATATATATGAACCAATAAATCTTTGTGCAATTTACAGTAGAAATAATCTGGGATTCTGGATTGAAAGGTGTCATTCACCATCCTAGATGTGTAACTTTATGTTCTAATAACAGAGATTTCAGATCAAATAAGTTTCATGGCAGTGCTACAGCTGCTCCAATGGTGGGAAAAGTGAAAGCCTGGGGAACCTAAGTCTGAGTTCTGGCTCTACAAGGTCATTCTCTGTGTGACTGGGCAATAAATTGATCAAAAAAACATTTATTATGCACTTACGAAGTGCCAGGAACTACATTAAACACCAAGTCACATGTATAAACATCAAGTTCTTGTTCTCTGGGAGTATTCTATTGGGGGTAGACAACTTGTACTCTTGTGTAAAATGCATGTGCCCATGCATCTAGGCATAGATATGAATGTTCATGCACATACATGCACATATGAACAAGTCTAGGTTTGGGGAGAGAGGGTCCTGTTAGCTGCAAGTCTTAAGAGAGGTTTTTTATGGAACAGACCTGACGGTCTTCTGAGCTTTGAAAGGAACAAAGAATCCCAAGAGACAGAGTCAGGGAGGAAGAATGATGAAGGCCCAGAGACCATCAGCACAGGGACTAGGAGACCCCAGAAAGAGCACTAGTTGGAGGAGAGCAAGGAACTGGCCTAGCCAGACCTCAGAACACTGGCAGGAGGTGGCCAGACTGCTCCGAAGGGGATAGGTTGTGAGTAGTTTATATATGACCCTGGAAATAGTAGGGAACCACTGGAGTTACTGGTGGGGGGTGGGTGACCACTTGCACTTTAGGAAGATCACTTTGGTGACCATGTGAAGAATGGAGTTGGCTACTGGAGGCTAAAGAGGAGGCCGCTGCATTAGATTAGAACAAGAAAGAAGAGATGAGATGAAGGTCTGTACCAGGGATTGGGGGTATGAGTGGAAGGAAGAAAACCAATGCACGAGGACAAGATTTGACAAATGAGTGGGTCCATGAGGTGAGGGAGGGTGAGATATCAAGGAGGGCACCAAGGCTGCAAAGCTGGATGATGGGATGATGGGGCCGGGACAGTAGCAGAAGAGTTCAGGAAAGGGAAGGTAGATGAGCTCTCTCATGGACGTCTTTAGTTCGAGATGTTTATAGGACATCCAGTTCAAAATGTACACTACTAGGAAGGAGGTAATGTCACACTGGAGCTCAGGAAAGAGACTATACCTGGATAAAGAAGCAATTCACCATCTTTCTAGACCTCCCTGTTTCACAGGGTTAATGTAACATTTGTTGTTATAAATCACTAACAAATATGAATCTTGAGATTACTACTGAAGAGCATTTAAAATGAAAGATTTAATATGTTTTTTCAGGAATGCCTAGGATAGAAGAATTCTTTCAATATGAAAGTATTAAAAATGCAGTTAGTTGTAATTACCTTATCTTTACATATAAATGATTGTGAATTTCTTTTTTTTTTTTTTAGGTTTTTGCAAGGCAGATGGGGTTAAGTGGCTTGCCCAAAGCCACACAGCTATGCAATTATTAAGTGTCTGAGGCCAAATTTGAGCTCAAATACTCCTGACTTCAGGGCTGGTACTCTATCCACTGCACCACCTAGCCACCCCTGAGAAAGCAAAATCTTAAACAAGAAAACCAGTTTCTCTCAACTTACATGATAACACTGATGCAATATTGAATCCTACCCCATTCATGTCACTATGGGCATGATCATGAACATGATTTTGATAATTTCATAGGGCAAAGAAGGAATAGTAACATCTCAATGGAAAATATTATTATTATTATGGATAAAGTTAAGACACAGGTTGGGAAAGAAGTCATTTAAACTTTCCCACTATATTTTTATTCTTGTGGTCTAACTAATTTTGTGGACAAGTCAGAAACTGGGATTCTTATAAAAACTATACTTTCATCTTGGATTGGATCAGATACCAGAGTAATTAGCCATTCTTGCCACAAGATGGAACTCTCAGACACTTAACTCCACTTAAAGCAATTTTGCTCAGAAAAATCTTACTGTGAATGAACTCAGTCACAGCACTTTGGGTTAGCTGATGATTACAACTACTCCTGGAGGGCATATCCCAGGACCATGTTACTTCTCAATCAGTCACACATTTCTTTTTTTTTTAACTTTTTTTTTTTAGTTTTTTTTGCAAGGCAATGGGGGCTAAGTGGCTTGTCCAAGGCTACACAGCTAGGTAATTATTAAGTGTCTGAGGCTGGATTTGAACTCAGGTTCTTCTGATTCCAGGTTCAAGCTCTATCCACTGTGCCACCTAGCCACCCCCACACATTTCTTAATAGTGTAGTATTAAGTGGCAAGGAGTAGTGGACAAAACATGGGATATGGAGTCAAAAGACCTTTCTTTATACCTCAGTTCTACCATTCAATTATTTTGTGATCCTGGACTACTCAAAGTATTCCAGTTTCCTCATTTGTAAAATGAGATAAATGGACAAAGTTGATCTCTAAAGTTCCTTTTTAATGATATGAAATCATCATTATGGAATCATCAATTGATCACACATATAGAATTTACCAAAATTTCTTTTACGAAAGACTCATCAAGAAGTATCTCCTCGTTCCACTTTTCTATTCTCAGTTTTATGCTGTTATATGTCATATACTGTGTCTTCCACCAACTGTGAAGGCAAAATATACCAAGTAAAGCAGGCCAACTTTCAAGAAACTTCCTATACTCAACTCTGTAGTGGACAAAGTGCTGGGTCTAGAAGCAGGAAGACTACTGGGCTAGGTGAGGAGCAAATGCATCACTAGATACTCTGGAAAATGCCTATTTTCTTCTCTCTCCCACTTCATTACTCTTCCAATGTTTCTTCCTTATTTCTTGTTTTTTTTTTTTAGGTTGAAACAGAAAACTGTCCATGAACCACATCCTGGCCTGGGTCTTACATGAAGAGAAAAGATTATTTTTTTTTCTCTTTTCACTCCTGTCTCTCTGTCTTAAAGACTATGGAGGATTCTTCTCTTTACACCCTTTGGATCAGTGCCCTCTAACTTGCTCAAAATCCTGCACCTTCTCAATTTGCAAGACACAAGTTTCCCTACATTCCACAAATTTCTCTTCCCCTACCTCTATTTCCCTTAGAAGCATTTCAGTACTTTTAAGATCAATATTTACTAAACTTGTGACACTGGCCAAGAACCATAATGATTGCTGATGCGTATTGCTGTCTACATCTATAACAAACATCTGTTGAAAGGCACATTGTTTTAAAATAAATTTACAACGTTGCTCTGCCCCACCTCACCTCATCCCTGCAGAACAGAGTCTATATCTAGAGCTATATGAGTTCTCTGTCTCTAGTTCCTGGAACCTTCCTGTACATAACACAAAAGCAATTTAATAAGTGATGTAAAAACTGGGAAAATTTGAAATGTCTGAAATGATGATCAGAAAAAGAACTAAATTGCTCTTATATTCATAATGGAGCCTAAATGCAAGAAATTTCATTGAAATTTTTAAATAAGATTTATCTGACTTCTTAAAGGATTTTCTTATATGATGAGCAGAGACTATAATTGGTGATAATATAATTGTAGGCAACTAGATTTACAGATAGAAAATGTTATTACAACTCCATGTACCTGGACATGAGCTGTCTGCTAGCCAAAAGACAACTACCTCATTAATAAAGCATCAATGGAATGTTGAGTTAGATATTAGTTAATAGTAGAAAGTGACTAAGTACAAAATAATGGCTAACAAATATATTTAAGATTGCTGGTGAAAGTATTTAAGAGAAGGGATCACTATTGGCTTGTAGTGAGTCACTTCTTACCTAAGTCCTTTTGTCTCTAAATCCCACTGAAGTCCTTAAAATATTCAGAGAGGGCAAGAGTTGTCTATAGGTACTATTACACTTTAACAATTAAATGATTGGGGCAGCTAGGTGGCACTGGGGCGGCTAGGTGGTGCAGTGGATAAAGCACTGGCCCTGGAGTCAGGAGTACCTGGGTTTAAATCCAGTCTCAGACACTTAATAATTACCTAGCTGTGTGGCCTCGGGCAAGTCACTTAACCCCATTGCCTAGCAACCCCCCCCCCAAAACCTAAAAAAACCCAACAATTAAATGATTATTTTTAAGTCACAGGAAAATAGATGGCTTCCTAGAAAGTGGCCATGTTTCACTGGGTGAACTATTTGCAATTGTTAGCATAGCTCCTTCTATTCCAGTGTCAATGGTTGATCAGCAGTCCTTAAAATTTAGCATCATGAAATCAAAATAAAAGTGGTTACTTTCATTTGAAAAATGATACCATATTCATAATTTCACACTAGCAAATATGCTTATATATATACTCTGCATTTTAAATTACCTAATATTTTTGCTTTGAAAAATTATAAAAATCATAATTGGCTAGCATGATACCCCAGGGACATACACAGTAGGTATCCAACAGGCCACTTACACAGTATATATCCTGATTTATGATACAATAATACAGCCTATTAATAATGCAATTTAACAGTTTTTATATCCAGAGTACTGTGCCTGAATTCAGGGAGATTCATCTTCCTGAGTTCAAATCTGGTTTCAGATTTTTACTAGCTATGTGACCCTGGGCAAGTCACTTAATTCTGTCTGTTTCCTCACCTGTAAAATGAGCTGGAGAAGCTCATTTCTACCAAGAAAACAAATGGGATAAAGACAGTTGAACATAACTGAAAAGACTGAACAAGAAAAACCTCTGCAGAATATTATACTCTGTACTGCTCATTTTGTCAACTTCCAAAACTTACCTGGACTTTCTTTCTATCTAACTCAGCTTGCTCTATTTCATATAAATCAAGTCTCACTTGTTCCATATCATCTTGTTGCTTCTGTATTTTTGCCAAGTGCTGGGCAATCTATGAAAGAAAATTTAAAAAACATTTTTATAGGACTCAACACACATTTTAAAGAATTTCTAATTTTTAAAGCCAAGTATATAAATACCAAATTCTTGTACTGCTCCTTTTTTGCCTCAAGCTTTTGAACTTGAGCCATCCGGTCTTCCTCTCTCTGCTTCTGCACGGTGGCAAACTCTAAGATTTTCCTGTTTTCTTCCTCCATTTCTTCACGTTTCTTCCTTCTCCACAGAGCTTGTTGTTTTTTAAACTCTTCTATATATTTATGAGTTGCAGCCATTTTTTCTAATTGCTGCTGTTTTTCCCTAAAGTACGAGACCCAAAAGGTTAATATTTGTAGTGATAAATATGATAGATGCATATGATAAATGATTATATGCAAACTATGTTAAAAAAAAGTTTCAATTTGACTTTTTAATAGATTTCCCCAAGTATCTCCAATATTTGTAATTTATCTAGGTATATTGTGAGATATAAATATTCTGGTGTTGGTAAAATGCTTCATAAAATGCTTTTGTCCTCCAAAATCCACTCATAACATACCCTACTCATTTTAGAAAACAGAAGCCAACATTACTTCTTTTTTTTCTTTTATTTTAGGTTTTTGCAAGGCAATGGGGTTAAGTGGCTTGCCCAAGGCCACACAGCTAGGTAATTATTAAGTGTCTGAGACCGGATTTGAACCCAGGTACTCCTGACTCCAGGGCTGGTACTTTATCCACTGTGCCGTCTAGCCGCCCCTCCATCATTACTTCTTGACTGAACTCTAGAGTAAAGTTACCTGCCAAAAAAATTCACTGGGTGAACCAAAATTGAGGTAGTGATAATTTAGGAAGTAACTCAATTACATAATAAAAATAACTAAATCTAGAGTCAATCACAAATGTGTAAGATTTTTGCATAGGAAAGGTTGGCTAAACTCACATTTGGTCTTCTTCATAGACTTTTCTAACAATCTCATCGATCATGAGTTTTTCTCGTAATAATTCTTCATAAGCTTCTTGTTTCTTCCTCTCTTGATCTTCAAGTTGACGCTCTAAGTCCCGCTGGTACTGAATTTTCTCCTTATAACGTCGAGCTTCTGCTTCAGTCTGTTCTTTTGTGTATCTCTCATGTTCTTCCTTCATTTGTCGGCCTATTTCAGATTCACGTTTCTAACATGGAAAAATATGTTGTTTCAAGTTTCCACTTTCTGGTTCAAACATAAGGAATAACCATCTTAAAATGTACCATATTTTTTTTTTTAAAGCAAGACTCTAGAATGAAATACTTTTATCATTACAGAGAGGAGAACAAAAGTTGTGTTGTTTTTTTTTTTTTTTTAGGTTTTTGCAAGGCAAATGGGGTTGAGTGGCTTGCCCAAGGCCACACAGCTAGGTTAATTATTAAGTGTCTGAGACCGGATTTGAACTCAGGTACTCCTGACTCCAAGGTCAGTGCTTTATCCACTACTCTACCTAGCCATCCCAAGTTGTGTTAATTTTACCAGGAAAATATGTTTCGATTACTATGATCAAAATGAAAAAAAAAGTCAAAACTAGGGGAAAAATAAGTATATGAAAAACAAAACCATCCAAAACTAATGTCAGAAAAAAAGTTTGGAGATGCAGGAAAAGTCTTAAAGAGGGCTTTTTCAGTTTTTTCAACATGTCTTTATACCTTTACCACTAATAGGTCTGTAATTCCCAGAGATAGGAAAAAGAAATGGATCTATTTGCAAAAATAGTTAAAGCCACTCTTTTCATGGTGTCTTTTTTTCATACACCCCTGGGTCATATTCCACAAGTAGAAAAGATCTTTGTAGAGTAGGATTTTTTTAATATTTTACATTAGAAAAATGTGAATGTCACTATTTAGTTTATAATTTAGGTTCAAAAGGATTGCAAATATCTGAATGAGGAATCATTCAGTTATCTCCTGTCTTTTTGTTATCAAGGAAAATGCTGAACTCTTCAAATGTTCCAATTTAATATGTTTATTCCTGACAGAATACATTGGGTTACTGTTTAAATTCCTCTCTCAGGATCCACTAAAACAAACAAAAACTGATTTTGATTTTATTAGAGAAAAAAACCCAACCCTCAGGTCAAATGAAATAATTAGAATGCAAATATTAATGAACTGAGGGAAGGGACTGTTTTTACTTTCATTTGTGGGACCTCCAGTGCTTAGCAATTGCTTGTTTTGAATGAAAGTTGGACATCTTTAAAACTGCAGTTTTTCCATCTCAATTTTGGAGAAAATGGAGAAAAAAAACTCACCCAAGATTTGATATCAAAGTATGACATATTTTCAGGATGCAACTGGAGTGACCCAAGAGGGTAAAGATGCCTAGGGTTGAGCATTGCCTCCAGGCTCCCTCTGGGATGGATAGTATCACTCTCCGCCAGAGGGGAGCAACTCACCGCCTTCTTCTAAGTGCCTTTCTCCTCCCCTCTCTGTAAGTCTAAGCTGATCTTACCCTGCAACATGGGTTTTCTCCTTAGATAAAGGGCTTCATCTCCATGGTCCTACTGAGTAGGATCCTATATATGATCCGGGGGGACCTGAAGGGGACCATTCTGAATGGGACCTTTCTGAATGGGCTTCATGTTCCACAGACTCTTTAAGGCTTGGGAGGTTACAAGCCCTCCCCAGGGGCCATGAGCACAGTTTAGTTTTACAAATGCTCCTATAACTCTCCAAGAAGAACCCTAAAACCACTTGGGCTCACCAGGATCCCCAGAAGAATGAGCTGGTTGGCTCTGGTGCTCTTCAGATAAGGGTGTGAGTGGAGAGCCAGGTTGAGTGAACTAGGTTCCCTTTTGCTCAAAGGGAGGGAGAAACTAGGAGGCATTTAGAAGAGAAAGTTCCGGAGAGCTCTCCAATGCCCCTCCTATTTTATCATGGATTGATTGGTCTTTGTTGATTCAAGGATTTTAAAAATCATTATGATAAATCGCTACCAAAATTTTCCTAAAAGATAAATGACCCCAGGCCCTATTGACCATTGTATACCTCAGAGCATTTTCTAAGGTGTTCTGCTATATATAGCCAGAAATGACAGTGGGGAAGGAAGTTCAGCTGCTGACAAGTAAGCTATAATACATTTTCCAAAAACAGAAAGTCAATGTTTTTCTACTATAGAAAGTAAGATAAAGGATTTTATGAGAATATTTCCCTCTCCTCATTTTTTTTACAAAGAAATTCCAATATTTAATATAAATTTAACAAAGTTTAGCTCTTTAAATTTTTATTCTTTAACTCTAAGAGGGTTGGGAGTTCTCACTCTTTCCTCCAAAACAGAAAAGCAATCAGTTAAATAAGTTAAACTAATAACTTGCTTTTCAACATTTCAGTAAACACAAAAGTCATATTTTTTCAATTATAGGCAAACTAAACTGCATTTTACCTCTAAGTGAGTTTAACAATGGCTTAAGATTAAATGATACTTTTAGAAGTTTTCTGAGTTTCCCTAGGGTCCCTTTAAGATAAAATTGCATCAAGGCAGGGAGGATGTTCTTTCGGTAATTGCTACAATTTCTTTTTATACATCTGTGTTACAAGGGAGATTAGACTTAATTCATTCTTACTGAAGTTTCTTTTTTTCCCCACTAAAGATTTGTTCTTATGGGAATCTTTTTGGTTGGTTTGTATTTAGCCCCATTAGGATTCACTAGAATCAACAAAAAACTGAATTTGATTTAGGGGGAAAAATCCTCGAGATAAATCAAAATTTCCTACCACAAAAACTAACAAAAAGAATCCCTCCAAAACCCTTCCCTAGTACTGTGGAATGAAACTGTCCTAATTTCACAAAAAATAAAAAGTAAAAGAAAAAGCTTTTATAAATATAAAAATAACTATATGTACATCTGGTAAGTTGGTCTCTAAAGATTCAGAAGTGAAGTTTCTTTTCTTCCCTTTTTTAAAACAATAGTTTCTCCACCTTGTTCAGGGGCTAGAAGTGCTAAGGCTCCTCACAATTCTACTCCTGACTGGCTCTAAGCCCTTCCCACCTGGGCCGTTTGCCCTCTTCTGCTGCTCCCAGGGGCTAACCACCCATTTGCCACCCTCCGAACTGTCATCTGCATCGCACCCTACACTTCAGAGCTCCTCAGCTCCATTCTCCTGGGAAGCTGGGATCACAAAACTTGTACCATTCCACCAAAAATATTTAAGACACTGTTCTCTCCATATGAAAAATCTAAAAAAATTCAAGGGAAAATAAATGTCCATTTTCATTTTTAAAGTGAATTCTGAGTTTTGAAAGTAAAAGTATAAAATCTATTTTCCTGCACAGAAAGATTTTTTGTTTTAGTGAACTCAGAATTTTAAAATACCAGTGATCTTGAATTCACAACATCTTTGGTTTCTCTTTCTTATCCTTGTTTAATTTCAAAACCTGCTCTTCACATTTCTCTGGGACCTCTAGGAGCTCTTCCCATTCTCACTGATCAACACTCACCTGGTTAAACAATCTTGGGTCCAATTCAATTGAATTTCTGGCTGTTCATCAAATACCAAATTCTAGACTTATGTCTGGAATGCCCTCTCTACTTAACTCCACACTGCAGAAACCTTTAATTCCTTTAAGACCGGGCTTAAGATCCACTTTCTATATTAAGTCTTTCCAATAGCAGCTAGAGTCCTAGCTCCCCAAATTACTTTATAACTATTATACATATATTTATTTATGCATATATAATTTTCTCTGAAAAAAAAATGTAAACCCTGGAAGGCAGAAATAGTTTTTTGTCAGGATTTCCAGTTGTTAGAACAGTTCGTAACAAATAACAGAAGCTTAGTAAATGACTGATGATTTGTTGATTCATTCACATTTATCAAAAAAAGTCTAAATTGTTTACTGTCCATTTACTTTGGGGGGGTGGTGGTAGGGCACCGGGGTTAAGTGATTTCCCCAAGATCATACAGCTAGTAAGTATCAAGTATGGGAGGAAGGATTTGAACTCAGGTCCTCCTGACTTTAGGGCTGGTTCACTGCACCACCTAGCTAGCTGCCCCCCATTTACTTTTAAATATATGAAATACATCCTAATAGTCCACTGAATATGCTTTTTCCATAGGTCAATAATTCCTCCCAACAGTCAAATCCAAATCTTTAGTCCCAACCTTTTTTGACGTCTCTGCATCATTAGCACCCAAGATCACCCTCCTTTCCACCTTTTCTCAAAAATCCAGCTAGGCCGGCTGCCTAGCTTAACCCTCAGTAGTGACTCCTTGGGAAAGATGAGTTTGACTCTTATTTGCTGTGTAAGTTCTTTAACTTTTGTTTTCCTCTGTTTCCTCATCAGCAAAGTGACATAGAATCAAAGACTTCTAAGTTTCCTTTTTAGTTCTATATCTATAACCCTATGAACTCTATAATTCCTTTGAATAACCTTAGGAAATGAATTTTTGTACTTTATTTTTTTTTATTTTTTAGGTTTTTGCAAGACAAATGGGGTTAAGTGGCTTGCACAAGGCTACAAAGCTAGGTAATTATTAAGTGTCTGAGACAGGATTTGAACCCAGGTACTCCTGACTCCAGGGCCTGTGCTTTATCCACTGTGCCACCTAGCCGCCCCTGAATTTTTGTAGTTTATGAACAAACCATGTGGTTTTACATCACTTTATATCAACTTGTTTCATTCAATTCAATAAAAATATTTATTAAACGTCTATTAAGTGCAAGACTGTTTCTTAAATGAAAATTTCCATTAAGATACAAATTCCTTATTAATTTTAAAATTTAAAAATTTTAAAAATATTAATTTTCCTGTGACCTTCTTCCCATCTCCATTATTCCAGATATTTTATATCTGATACTCAAAATGTGTTTATAATATTGGAAAACATTTAAAACTTGGCATATAGAACCTTAGTTGTCTCTTTAGGTTCATGCCCTGTCATTTATGTCAAGATGGTAATATACACCCAAAACACGACCACTTCTGCTTCTACTTCCATTTATTTGTACTGAATTTCCTCACATGAATATGTTTTATTAATGTAATATTCCATTCCCATTTTTAATCTATTATTTCAGTTGAAAAGATATTTTATTTTCAAACTATATTCCAGTCTTAAATCTCATCCCATTAATTCTCAATAATGAGCATGATTTCATGAACTCTTTGAAATAACATTTCTTATTATCCAAACTTTGGGTAATATAGACATCTGAGATCATTTGTTTTATTGTTAATATTTTCTTGAATATTTATTATATCCTTTGAATTACTAGTCCTCTCCCTGATCTTTTTCTTCCTGTACTATCTGTACCTGTTATACTCTTCTGGGACTGTCAGCTCTATTTGGGGCAGTTTTCATCTTTCTCTTTTTGTAAGGAAGCCCTCTTGATTAGATTTGTATGACTTCAGATATGTTAACTCTTGTTAACATTATTAACTCTTTCTAAGTATAATTCAGCTCCTCTATGTGAAAAAAAAATAGTCATGGCCCCCAAATCTAAATCTCATTCTCAGAGACCATTGTTAGCCAACTATTCACTTCTCAGATTTGCCTCTCTGTTATGAATACCTTAATTTCCATACGCAGGAGTTAATGAAAATGTCACCTGAGTCACTGAGATCTTCAGCCCTATCTCCAAACCTACCAAGGGTTTCCTAATTCTTAGCAGCACCTTCTTGGTTCCTCCTGATGGTTATTATTTGTCTATACATGAATCACTAAAAGTAGATAAAGGTTATCAGGTTTGACAAGTCTCAAGGAATTTTCCATAATATTCCAATACATATCCTGAGAAGAGAGTAGACTTCTATGATGTTTTATGTCAAATTGACTCCTTTATGCAACCCAATGATAACTATATCCTTTGAGAGGTAAATGAAAGAAGAATAATTTTTTTCTAAATTTTTGGAGAGCAGATTTCAAAGGATCCCAGAGAAAGGAGAAATAAGATCCAATGGCTAAATGTTTGAAAGGGAAATGGTCCCAAGAGAGACCAAAAACAGAATTCTGAAGACATAAAAAATGATGAAGAATAGGTGGAGAGACAAATATGGAAGTAAAGAGAATTTGTCAAAAGTAAAAAAAAAGAAACTGAAATGAAAGAAAATGAAAGCAAGGGCAAATTTAAAAAACTCAACAAATAATAGAACTATCCTTTAAGAATAAATCAAAGTTCTTTTTTCACAACATGACTGATATGGAAATATGGTTAACATGCTTGTACACATATAACCCATATCAATCAGATTACTTACTGTCCCAGGGAGGAGGAGAGAAGAGAGAGAAAAATGTTAGAACTCAAAATCTTACAAAAATGAATGTTGAAAATTATCTTTACATGTGATTGGAAAAAAATTAAATTCAAAAAAAGAATCACATCAAAACCTAAAAAGAACTGAGTCTGTTGATGAATTCAAGGGATGACAAATTTTTTAACTCATGATGGGGAAGAGAATCAAAGAAAGGGTAGAGCCACTGCTGAAGATAGACTAATATGATAATGGATAAAAAAAAAGGGAGAAAAAGTTGAACTATTCCACTTTTACTGCTATTCTATTTTCTCTCTGAGAAAGATATTCTTTGGACTAAGAAGTATAGGACAAAAAATTATCAAGAAATAGAAACACAAGACCTGTGAAGAAAGAGCATTGCCCTGAATGAATTCAAGTCCCAGACTCAGATGAACCCCTCACATTTCCATTACACTAAGCCTGACCAATGAAGAATTATCCAAAAGAAGCAACATTAAAATGTCATCAGAAATGTAGAACTAGAGGAGGAAGGGTGGACCAGACAAAGTGAAAGGGAAGGATAAAGGGGACCAATTTCAGTGGTATTCAGTGTCAAGAGATCTAGAGGAAGGATTCTGGTATGCTGATTGATCGTCTTTAGAAAATATAAAGACTATAGACAGGATGAGAATGTATGGACTGGTGGTAAGTGGCCAGGGGGATGCAGGGCTGAAGTGAGAAAGACCCAAATTCCAATCCAACCTCAGATGCTTCCAAGTGGTCTGACTCTGAGCACGTTGCTTAGCCTCAATAATAACAGCACTATAGCCAAGGGCTGTCTAATTATTAAGCGCTTTGTAAACCTTACAGAACAGTACAGGTGTCTCAAAAGTCTTAGTGCAGTTTTAAGCTATAGATAAAAGCTTAAAAGTATGCCTCAAAGCAAGATATTGTATAAAGTTTAAAAGTATGGGGTGGCTAGGTGGCGTAGTGGATAAAGCACTGGCCCTGGAGTCAGGAGTACCTGGGTTCAAATCTGATCTCAGACACTTAATAATTACCTAGCGGTGTGGCCTTGGGCAAGCCACTTAACCCCATTTGCCTTGCAAAAACCTTAAAAAAAAAAAGTACACAAAGACTTCCAAGACACCTTCTACACATTTGAGCTATTATTCTATATGATCACACATGCACCAAAGTCTCACAGTACTGAACAGGAGGTCAGGAGAATAGCAAGGGCCACAGTGCAGCCAGTGGTCACAGAAATGCTAAGGCTCCCCTCTATGCTTGGGGCTAACTCAGGGGCTAGAGGAAGGCGTGACCAGGTTGCCCCCCCCCATAAAACTTGTTTCAAGGCCTCACAAGCAGGATCCAGTCTATCTTCCTAGGCTTGCTGCATGTCTCGCCTTCCTTCCTTTCATATTATAATCCAAATGGCTCACTGGTCCCTCATTTGTATCACTCAATGTCCTGTCTCAGGGTATTGGCCTTCCCTCATACCTGCAATATGTCCCTCCTTTCCTAACTTTTTCCAAAGCTCAAGCGCCACCACCTACAGGAGACCTGTCCTGGTGCTCATCCTGGCTGCTTATTCCACCCTAATTTGGGAGACATTTTGTAATTGCAGATATGCAGACCAGGTATGTCCCTCCAATAAAATGTAAGCTTTGTGGCAGAGATCCCTATAGTAATACAATTTATATATGAAATAATAAATGGAATATAGGGAAGCTTAATAAATTTTGCTTGTTGTTTGATTTGGAATAGACAATGGATTGAGGAACAGATGCTGTGAGTAGGCATCACTGGGCAAGTGTCATGAATAAGATGCCTCAGGTCCTGTGAGCAGCCACTGAACCTACTCTATTATTATACTGGGCCTGTCTGAGAGTCAACAAAAGAAGGGGTCTTTCCACTAGGCTTTCAGGCTACATGAGGAGTTTGATGTTGGGCTTTAGATGTCATATCTTAAGTCATAGGTGAGCTGTAGCAAGTCAAATTCAAAACAGATGGACAGAAGGCTGAGATCTAGAGGCCAGGTTGAATGAGGATCAGGCAAAAGAACTGCATCTGTTTAGCCAAAAGAGAAGACTTAAGAAGGTCTTGACTTAAGGAAATAATTACTATTGTCAAATATTTAAAGGGTTATCATTGTGGAAGAGGGATTAAACTTGTTCTACTTGGTCCCAACAGAAAAGAACTAGAAACAATGGACGACCAAAAAAAAAAAAAACCCAAAACAAAACTTGCTAACAAATGGAGCTTTGGGAAAGGAATGGAGTAGAAAGTGGACAACCCCTTGCGGGATATAGTGGCAGAAGAATTTTTAACCAATATGGAAGAAATGAAGTAAGAGATTACAAGTGAAATAAAAGTCATGGAGGAAGCAGGGGTGGGATAGCTTAGAATAATTGCTGACAAGCCCAAAAAAAAGAGAAACCCTGAAAATTTGAATGGACTAAACAGAAATCAGCAATTTCCAACTGACTAGGAAAACAGATCAGGGAGAAATAATCAAACTACCTGAAATCAATAACAAAACAAACAGCCTAGACATCTTATTTCAAGAAATCATAAATGAAAATTATCCAGATCTATTTAATTTAGAAGTGAAAATAGAAATAATTCACTCATTACTTCTTTTTTTAATTTTTTTCAGGTTTTTTTATTTTTTTTGCAAGGCAATAGGGTTAAGTGGCTTGCCCAAGGCCACACAGCTAGGTAATTATTAAGTGTCTGAGGCCACATTTGAACTCAGGTACTCCTGACTCCAGGGTTGGTGCTCTATCCACTGTGCTATCTAGTTGCCCCACTCAATACTTCTTGAAAAAAAAATCTTGAAATGAAAACTTCTAGGAATGGTAATGTCAAAAACCTAAAATTTCCAGATCAAAAAAAAAAATACTACATTCAGCTAAAAAGATATCAGGTACTAAGGAATAAGATTGGATAGCTATTATTTCATAGAAGAGAAAAACCTGGAAAAACCATGTATAAAAGGTAAAAAAAAAAATAAAGGTTTATGCTAAAAATAACTTACCCTTATAGTTTTGCCCTGAAAAACTGAGTATAGTCCTACAGGGTAAAAAATGAACTTTATTGAAATTGAAGTCTTTCAAATATTCCTTATAAAAATCCTGAATCTTAGTAGAAACTCTGAAATACAAACATGGGAGTCAAGGGTACTCTATAAAAGTAATTACAAATGGAAGGGACTATATGATCAAGAAGTTGTAATCAAATAAGAGGAGAAGAATCTAGTGTTCTTTCAAAATTGAAGAGTACGTGTGTGGAGAGGAGAGAGGGGAAATGCATAGCATAAGAAGACTAGAAAGGTATGGGGTGAGAGACTGGGTTATGAAGGGCTTTGAAGGACAAACAAGAGGAATGACAAGACTATCTAAATAATCAGTGAAAAAAAGAATAGGTCAATAAATTAGGCATATAACTAAAAATATTAGATTAACCACAAATCAAAATACTCTAACTAAACACCAAATTAGAAATTCAGAAAATCATAGAATGAACAAAACTGAAAGCAAAGAACCTCATCATATTGATTTTAAAAATATATATAAAGATCTATGTCTCTTGGTTTTGATAGGGGAAGCCAATAAAAATAGATAAACCATTATCTAATTTGATTTAAAAAGGGAAGACAATTATACTGCTAGTATCAACAATGAAAAGGGAGAATTTACAATAAATGAAGAAGAATATTATTAGAAACTATTTTGCTTATACCACTACTAGGTCTGTATACCAATAAGATTTAAAAAAAGAAAAGAAAGGAATAGGACCTATTTGTATAAAAATATTTATAGCAGTTCTTTTTGTAGTAGCTAAGAATTGGAAATCAAAGGGATGCTCATCAATTCGGGAATGGCTGAACAAGCTGTGATATATGATTGTGATGGAATATTATTGCGGTGTATAAAAAATGACAAGGAGGATAATTTCAGAAAAACGTGGACTTACATGAACTGATACAAAGTAAAGTGAGCAGAACCGGGAAAACATTGTATATAGATAGCAATAACAATATTATATGATGAAGATATTTTCAGCAATACAATGATCCAAAATAATCCCCAAAACCTCATGATGAAACCTGCTATTTGCCTTCAGAGAAAGGACTGATGCTTCTGAATGCTTCTGACTAAACCATATTTTTCACTTTCTTTTTTATTTGTCTTCTTGTAAAAATGACTTATAGAAATGTATTACATGATTGCACATGTATAACTTATATCAGATTGCTTACCTTCTTAGGGAGGGGAGAGGGAAAAGATAGAATTTGGAATTCAAAACTTAAAAAATTGTTAAAATTTTTTAACATATAATTGGGAAGGGGAGGCTAGGTGGCGCAGTGGATAGAGCACCAGCCTTGGAGTCAGGAGTACCTGGGTTCAAATCCGACCTCAGACATTTAATAATTACCTAGTCGTGTGGCCTTGAGCAAGCCACATAACCCCATTGCCTTGAAAAAAAAATCTAAAAAAAACAAAACAGGAGAGGCTAGGTGGTGTAGTGGATAAAGCACTGGCCTTGGAGTCAGGAGTACCTGGGTTCAAATCCGGTCTCAGACACTTAATAATTACCTAGCTGTGTGGCCTTGGGCAAGCCATTTAACCCCATTTGCCTTGCAAAAACAAAACAAAACAAAACATATAATTGGGAAGATATTTTTAAAAAAACATTTTGCTTGTCTTTATGTGTAATTGGAATTTTTTTAAAATAAACTATTTTGTTAAATTATATGGGAATAACTGATCATTTAAATGAAATCAATAAGATATTTACAGAACTCTGAAATAACAGAATAACAGAAATAGAAAATTTGAATAACCCAATATCAGAAAAAGGAACTGATCAAATCATAAATTAATTTATAATTCTAATACATGTCTTAAGAAAAATATATTACCATCTTCTCATAGTTGATAGCTTCTTTTTCAGCAATTTGTGCAGCCCTTTCTTTATTCATGTAAGCTGCTTTCAATTTGTTCTCTAATTCTCGAAGTTCAAGACTGTTAAAAAAATACATTTAACCAATAAGACACATTAAATTAATTGATTTTCTTTAGGAATTACTCAAAATCTATGTTTAAAATTTAATGTAATTTGAATTATATTTTAAAATTTCCATATTCTTTTCTAAAAACTCAAAAACAAAACTTTTTAAAACCAATGTTTTACAAAAACAGCATTTCCTAAATAACATGATTAAATATAAATACATTTTCTATGAATATATACTATATTCTAACATATACATATATATAAACATTTATTTCCTATTAAGCCTATAAAGTCAGAAACCAGATCTTTCTCTAAAATTTTTATCTCCCATCAGTATTTACCACAGTGATCTGTATTTGTTGAATTGGATAAAACACTATAGAACTTTAATAAAATCTTAATTAACCAAAATGCTTGAGGACTAAGCAATTAAACACTTTATTTCTATAGTTATTTTTGTATACTGATACACTTTTCTGCCTCAGTTAAAATACCATGTTAAATGTAATTAGATTTTCTTTTGATGGCTAAATAAGTTGTAGTTCTTCTGAGCCATTCAAAATACTGCAGTATTACAGAATTAAAATCATCATAAAAATGTATTAAGCATATTCTATATGTAAGTCACTATGTTAAGTAATGCCACAAAAATAAAATCTTCTCTACTTTGCAAGAGTTTACATTCTACTGGAGAATAACACTAGGATGATACAAGGTAATTGAAGCAGGGGGAGAGAACACTAACTTGGGAAGATCCAGAAGGTTCAATTCACAAAGAAGGGAGGAAATAAATTTTTATAGAAGACAAGGGTTGTAAGCAGTCAATATGAGAAAAGGGAGTACATTCCAGCCAAGGAAGAGAACACAGGAATGTATGGAGATAGGAGGCGGAGTGTATAGTTTGGGAAACAGCTTGACTGGAAGTAGAATTCATAAAGGTGATCAGTATGAGATAAAACTGAAAGGTAGATTAAAACCAGATTATACAAGGCCATAAATGCTAGATTGAGGAATATCTATTTTTCCTTTAGATAAGGTGGAAAACAAATCTGTGCTATGAGAAAATTATTTAGAGTTTAGTTTGATTTGGAAGGAATAACCTAATTCATCTTCTCAATTTTTATTGTTCTTTCAAAATTATACTCAATTTCAGAACATCCCATAAATACGAATGTGCCTGTGTCATGGTAGGAAAAGGCATATTCAACAACAAAGCTTTTATTTTTCCAATTACATGCAAAAGATAGTTTTCAATATTCATCCTTTTTTTTTAATTTTGCAAGGCAGTGGGAATAAGTGACTTGCCCAAGGTCACAGAGATTGGTAATTATAATGTGTCTGAGATGGGATTTGAACTCAGGTCCCCCTGACTCCAGGGCTGATGCTCTATCCACTGTACCACCAAGCTGCTCCAACATTCATCTTTTTGTAAACTTTTGAATGCCACATTTTTCTACCTCCCTCCCTTCCCTCCTCCTCATGGCAGCAAACAATCTGACATAGATTGTTTATGTATAATTGTGTTAACATATTTCCATGTTAGTCATGTTGTGAAAGAATAATTAGAAGAGGAAAACAAAAAACTAAGAGAAAGAAACATAAAAGAAGTTTTAAAAAGTAAACAGTGTCCTTTGCTCTGCATTCTGTATTTCTTATTAGTCTGTGAAATGTTGTGTTTTTTCAGGTTTCATATAAAGAAATAATATGAAGAGGTATGCTTACTTTCTATCAGCATAAAATTTAGCCAGAAATAGTCATTTAAAATATTTCCTCTCTCCTTGATATATTATAGTGCTTATAAATATATGTAGCATAAAATGGCTTTAATTATAATTCAATAGAAGATTTTAATTCAAACATATTACAAATTAATACTATGCTAAATCACATGAAATAAAATTTCATACATGATTTTCAATTTAAATAAAGATACCTGTTTTCTCTTATTTGCTGCCTCATTTTTTCATCCTTTAGATTTTCATTCTTTAGTTTCGCCAGCTCTGAAGCCAATTTTTCTTCTTGTTCTAGTTGTCTTGCCTTCATCCTTTTGTTTTCTTCTGCCTAGCCAAAGAAAATAATTTAGATTTCAGAAGAGTCAGTTTTTTAGTTTTTCTATGGCATTTTCAGTAGAGTAAATAATGTTCTCCTTGAGGGCATAAAGTGTTTCATTTTTGTTTTTCAAATCCCCAGATCCTAGGATAGTGTCTTGATTATAGTAAATATTTGTTTAACTGAATTTGACTAAAGTTCCTCAAAAGCAAGACCTACATCTTCTATTTTGGGGAACTCCCTACAAGGCTCCCTTGTGGATTGTTCTGCATAAGGTTAAAGTTTAATAAAGAATTCGAATTCAATACTCTTGTTAGCACAGCAGGAAAGGTAATGCATCTCAATCACAGAAGTGGGAAGAGACCAATGTAGGTCTCTCACCAAGAGAGTAAACTAGTATTTCTAGTCCTATAGGAGTTAAGATGTAGACAGGATGATTATGTAAAGGAAGCAATATATACATTACAAGTGAGCTAAACCATCTTACATCTATAAATTTCAAACTTAACATCCTCCCAGGTTGACTTAGCACAAAGTAAGAGGATATCTTGGGACAAGTGGTATGTACTTGAGTTATATATGAAGGAAAAGCCAATGGAAAAAACTAATTCCTGAAAATCAGAAAGGCAGTTGTGGAGTCAGTGAAGGAGATCAGTCTTCTGAAATACTTCCTCTATACTTCACTCAACAAAAGCCTTCATTGGCTCCAAACTGTTCCTAAGGAAAAAGGTCCTCCACCAAGTTAAAAGTTCTAATATACATTACTTCCTTATATTACACTTTGATCCAAATTGGTCTACTAGTTATTTTTCAAATTCAAAATGTTTTTTCCCACCTCTGTGCTTTCACAGAGATTATCCCCTATGCAGAGTTCTTTCTTCCTTTAATGTTCAAGTCAGCTACTGCCTTCTCTGTGAAGCCTTTTCTGGTCCGTCTCTTCTCAAATTTTCATAGAGCATTTTGTTTGGATCTCTCCTTTGCCTATACCACCTTCTAGTTCCATCTAGTTTTATGTACATGGTACAGTCACTATTGTAGCTTGTGAATTCCGTTAAGGGAAGGATAAAACTTGTTTATTTTTATATTTCCAGTGTCTGGCACAGAGCCTTTCACACATTTATCAGAATTTCAATGGATCTATGATTTCATAAATGTAGGTATTTCTTATAATAACCTATCTACACGTTTTTATTTTATCTATACTCATCCAGTGCAACTCTCGTCAATGCCTTATCCCAATGCCTGCGTAAGGGCATAGGTAGCTCTCCTGTTAGTCTTTTTTTTTAAAATAACAACTGGATACCCAAAGAGCACCTGTGCTTTCTATCTGTTATCTCTTGCTTTCACTAACTGACTGACATATCATACCCTGGAAGCTATTTTTTAGACCACATCTTTATGCAAGTCATTATTGGAAATATGTTACTACTTGTGTCTACCATAGAAGAGATTTTGGGCTACCCACAACTTTGATTCTTAGCTGATAGGATTCAGTTAGGAAAGAAATCTTGAAAAGATGAGTTTTTGTTTCAAGGCAGTAGTTTGAGATGGTGGAAATCAGTCCTCTATCTTTGCCTGTTCAATTGTAGGTCAAGTTTACTAAGGTCTGCCCAAGATACATATATATACACATATACATATATATACATATATATGTATACACACACACACATAGACACACACACACACACACACTGAATGGACTGATTCAAATATCCTTCCAAATATAATCAAAAGACATCATTCTTCAAACTGTTTTTTTTCTATATGATCTGTGAAGTTAATTTTGAGTTGCTCTTGATCTCACTTAGGTTAGCTTAGTAGTACTCAGAGCCTTGAAGCAATCACACCAATGTTATTTGCAAAGAAAAAATTCTTGGGTATTTCAGGATCTATAAGGAATTTCTCTTCTATTTGCAGTTTGTGTTGGACATACTCTATGACAGTGGTAAATGCCTTTTGCAAGTATATATCTTTGTTATTAACAATTTGCTTAATATAGCAATAATGAAAGGCTTGAACAAGGTTATTTCTGTTGCTAATTCTTTCAAGGAGCTTGTATAATCCTAACACATATGGGAGACAATTTGCCGAAGGAATCTTTCAGGTTACATTTTTAGTCTATCTAAAGATTTTTTTGAAATCATCAACTAATTTGTTCAGTGGGATCTTGAAATCCCTTGAATCTATAGTAAGAGACAAAAGATGAAAATAACCAAGTATCACAGTTGTACCTCAAAGAGAATAAAAGATCCAGAAGATAAACCTCCACTGTGATCCATCTTCTATGGAAGAATTAAGGAAAGAAAAGAAAATGAATTGCATAAAAAGAGATAAAAGGGGTTGAGATGTACCAAAGGACCCATAGAAATAAGATCACAGATCTTTGTATTAAGATTAAACAATACTCAACTAAAGCTTAACGTACATATTTTAAAATTGTAAGTTTTCGTCGGTAGAGCTTAATGGAAGTAGAATGATATAGTTCTAAGAAAAAAGAAGTAGAATTTAAGAATTACAACTTTCCATTAAGTAATCCTATTATAAAGTTATCATGAAGAAAGCACCCTGCAAACCTTAAAGCCCTATGTAAGTATGAATTATTGGCACTCTTATTACCTGGTATCATTTCAAAGGACTGTAATCAACTGCTTCTTAGTAGAAACTGAGAGAAAAAAATTATCTGAGATAGTATATTGGGATGCCCTTACCTTCTGAATAGCCTCTTCCATATCTAATTCAAATTGTTCATCCTGTAATAATCGGAGGATTCTTTTCCGTTCAATACGTTCATCATTTGCTATTATCATCTTCTGTATTTTGAGTTGTTCCCCCTGCCTTATTTGATCATTTATTTGTAAATTTTTTAAGTATTTGTCATTTATAGCTTTCTGATGCTTTTCTGCAATATTCGGCTTCCGTTTTTCTGAAGTATCCTAAAATGAAAAATAATACCATTTGTTTCCTTATGTCTTCCATAAAACTCCAGTTATCAAACCTAAATTGATGTCAAAGATGTTTATTTTAAAAAGAAAACTTTACAAATCTTAAAGTGCTATAGGACAACTATCATTATCACCCTTACATAAAATTCTGTCATAAGTGATTCCATGCTGCTTTCCATCAGTTGAAATGGGATGTAAGGAAAGAGTGTAACAGAAGAGGATGGAAAAAGAGAAGAAAAAGGATGAGCTGATAACAAGGAGGAATAAGTAAGAGGATGAAAAACATTCTGTCGCACATCAGTATTAAGCTTAAAAGTTCATTGTGACAAAAGTGTAACAATTGGGATGGGAAATTGGGATGGTGCTTTGATTTTTTTCTTCCTGGATTCATGGAACTGCATCAATTAGAAGGTGCCCAAGTCAACTCTGCCCTCTCACTTACTACCTCTGCCCTCTTACTACTTTTCTGAAGGATTGCTGTCACACTGTCCCTATACAATTCCCATCAACCTACTGACCAGCAGGGAGCACCTGGCCCAACCTGCCGGGAGCACCTGGCCCAACCTGCAGGGAGCACCTGGTCCAACCTGCAGGGAGCACCTGGTCCAGCCTGCCGGGAGCACCTGGTCCAGCCTGCCGGGAGCACCTGGTCCAGCCTGCCGGGAGCACCTGGTCCAGCCTGCCGGGAGCACCTGGTCCAGCCTGCCGGGAGCACCTGGCCCAACCTGCAGGGAGCACCTGGTCCAACCTGCAGGGAGCACCTGGTCCAGCCTGCCGGGAGCACCTGGTCCAGCCTGCCGGGAGCACCTGGTCCAGCCTGCCGGGAGCACCTGGTCCAGCCTGCCGGGAGCACCTGGTCCAGCCTGCAGGGAGCACCTGGTCCAGCCTGCCGGGAGCACCTGGTCCAGCCTGCAGGGAGCACCTGGTCCAGCCTGCAGGGAGCACCTGGTCCAGCCTGCCGGGAGCACCTGGTCCAGCCTGCCGGGAGCACCTGGTCCAGCCTGCAGGGAGCACCTGGTCCAGCCTGCCGGGAGCACCTGGTCCAACCTGCCGAGGCTGAGGCTGCGCTTGCTGCGAGCGCCCCCCCCCCCCCAGGCCCAAGAACAAAGGACCCGGAAGCCTCTGGGCCCCAGGGGGACAAACCCGTCAACTTTCTTGTTTTTGTTGGATTTAAACTGGATTTCTGGATTCCTGGTTAGCGGGATGTGACGGTGGGCGGGGGAGGGGCAGGAGGGCGGGAAAGTTGGGGAGCGAGAAGAGGCGGGACCGTGAAGCGCGGAGGGGGCCGCCGGGCCGCGTCTCACCCCGGGAGCCTCGCGTTTCCCGCCCCGGGCACCACTCACCATCCCGGCCAACGACGAGCCCAGCCCGGCTCCCCAGAGCCCGCTGCTTCCCTCCGCGCTCCTGTTTACAGTGCGTAGCCCAGGTAACCGTCACCCCCTCCCCCCAGTGGAGTTGGCGCAGGCGCCTTGAGGCTTCGTTCAGAACGCGGCCTCCCATTGGTTGTTGAGATAGCCAATCAGTGCCTCGCGATGGGGTCTCAACTCCATGGACTGCACGCTCAAGGTGGAGCAATGTAACCATGGAAACAAATAAAGACTGACAGATTGCCGGGGGGGGGGGAGTAAGATGGGGAAAAATTTGTAAAACTCAAAATAAATAAAATCTCTAATTAACCAACTCTCTGGAATAAAGTCGGACAGCGCTGGAAGCTTGGGGGGGGTGCTCTACTATGGGCTTGGTTCTGAAGTCATTTAGTGATTCCTAACTCTTTCCAAACACAGATTTGGGGAAAATGTCTTTTTTTTTTTTAAAGCATGGAAAGCTTTTCATCTGGCTCCTCCATGTCTCTGTCTCTGAGATATTATATTGGGATGCCCTTACCTTCTGAATAGCCTCTTCCATATCTTAATGTTTATGGTGGTGGACTTTATTGAATTTGAGGTTGAAAGGTCTTAGTAATTTCTCTTTGTTAACTCCAGACACTTTTTTAAATTTAATTTTTTTCTTGACAAGGCAATAGGATTGAGTGACTTGCCCAAGGCCACACAGCTAGGCAATTATTAAGTGTCTGAGGTTGGATTTGAACTCTGGTCCTCTTGACTCCAGGGCCGGTGCTCTGTTAGCTGCCCCAACTCCAGACACTCTTGACTAACCTTCTTACCTGGACAGTTAGGTGACAAAGACTGGTTCTTGTCCTTTTTTACTAAAGAAGACCAAAATGGCATCACTTTGTTAGGGGTGAGTGACGACGCCCATCAGACCAATAGGAGCTGGGAATGCTCTACTAGGTGAACCCCTGAGGTGATTAAACTTAAGCATCTCACATTTCCTTTGAGCTGCTTCAATTCTGCCTTGCTCATGGAACAGCACCTTCCCTGATGAGGGCATGCCATGATGGCAGTTCTGTGCCAGGACAAAGACAGAGTGCTGGAGTCTCCCTGGGTTCAAAGCTGTGTTACCCTGTTTGCCTCAGGTCCTCACCTGTACAGATGAGCAGGAGATAGAAATGGACTCCAGGGTCTTTGCCTAGAAAACCCCAAATGGGGTCATGAAGAGTCAGACCAGACTGAAGAGACTGAACAACAACAAATATGCTAGGCACTCTACAAAGCAATGATGATACAAACAGAAGCAAAAAAAAAAGAAAAAAGAAAAAGAAATACTGTCCTTCCTCTCAAGGAGCTTACATTCTGATGAAAGGAACTGAAAAGGGAGGAAGTCAGGAGAAGGAACCCACACTGGACATTGGAGAGGAACGAAGCAGGATTGGCCTAAGCTAGTCCTCATGGAGGTCCTGAAAGCAGCTCATTAATGGGAAAAGAAGCTTCAGCAATTACCAAATATTTTATAAGTGTCCTGAAAGGGGTTGTAGAGTTAAAAGAGAGACCATGACAGGAGAATGGTCTGGGACATGATTGGTATAGGTCCCCAGCAAGATGCATGCTTAGTGTTTGCCTGTACAGAAGGACCACTGGTATAAATGACTGTTGAATCAGATTTTGACTAGTTCAGCATCTCTGAAATTGTCATTTCTGAATTTCCTCCTAGGTTCTATAACAGATGGAAATTGCCCATTGGATGACCCAGTATATTGGGCACCATGATGTTGTGCCTTTCTCTTAAACTCTGTTTGCCTCTTGAGTTTCTGCCTAAACTTCATGATCCAATCTAATCAAATAATCTAAAATTTCACTTCATCAGACCTTTCTGATTATGTTAGCCTTTCTTTAACCTTGCATATCCAGTCCTACCTTTTTATGTACTTATGTTCTATTTTGTTTTTAGAGTTTATGTGTATATATATATATATATACATACATATATATATATATACATGACATAGAATCTGCTTTTTCCTTAATTCCATCAAATTGTAAGTTCCATGGGATCTTATTGATTGATTTTTCTCCAGCAACAATTTTCTCCTAGCAACACTTTAAAGCATTTAATTAATATTATCTTATTCATAGAGGTGAGGGTTATATATTATGATCTGATATAAGCATATTACATAAACTATCCATACTTTTACCTTCTAGTTAATTATAATGGTTATAATGATCATGAACCTTTTCTATTTACTAATAAGTGTCTGTGCCAACCTGTGGGTACACTATATATTTTGTTAGTATAACCTTATCCCAAGGCCAGTTTAGTGATCCTTTGAAAGACAACACCCTGACAATGCATACAGGTAGGAAAATGTGACTTCTGATTTATTATGGCTAGACTGGGTTCTGGGGATACAAGTAAAAAACAATGAAATAATTCCTTTTTGCAATGAACTTATATTCTAGCCAAACTATCTTACCTGTGCTTTTCTAATTAGGACATTCCATGAATGATCTCCTTTCTTACCTGATTCTTGGAACCCTTCACTTCTTTCATGCCAGCTCTCCCATGAGACATTTCCTGATTTTCTCAGTTGAATTACTTTGTTCTTAGTTTTCTGTGTCCTGGTAGAATATAAGCTCCTTCAACTCAGACTTTTACTTTTTCTTTTGTATACCTAAAATATGGCACAGTGCTTAGATGATGGTAGACATTTAACAGGTACTCATTAAATTGAACTGAATCTATTCCAAACCCTTCATTGTGCAGATGAGGGAACAGAAGTGCAAAGGATGTTAAGTGATTTTTCTACAAAGAGGTAAAATAATATAAACTACAATTAAGATTCCAGGCACTGATTTATAATCCAGGGGAAAAAAACTTTAATGTCATTGTAGCTTGTTTCTAGAAAATGCAGTGATTACAATATTCTGAAAAATATTGTTGACCATCATTAGAAAAGGCCCTGGAAACAAGAGCATTGAGACTAAGGGCAGACAAGGTAGGCAACTTTCTTATACGAATACATGAGAGGTAGGAGTGGTTAAGTTGTCTAGCAAGGTTCAGTTTTAAACCTTTCTTTTAATAAGTGTTGCTGTTGTTCAGTTGTTTCAGTCACGTCTAACTCTTCATGTCTCCATTTGGAGTTCTTTGGACAGATGCTGGAGCAGTTTGCCATTTTCTTTTCCAGCTCATTTTATAGATGAGGAAACTGAGGCAAACAGGATGAAGTGATTTTGCCTATAGTTAGTATCTGAGGTCTTACCAGAGTGGTCTCTCATGTTCCTAGTCAATCAAACACCAACTCATCCTCTATGGTCCTGCTAAAGTCTCCATTTCCTTCATGCAATCCTCTCTGATGACCCCTAGTCAGTGGTAATTTTTCCTGTTAATCATTAGTCTTTTGCTGTTTGATATCTTTTTGTGTGTTCTTATTCTGTCTTTTCAATCATATTGTAATCTCCTCATGGGCATGGGCTGTGTCTTTCTTTGCATTCCCCACAAGTAAGGAGCTTAACTTTTGACAGGGCTGATTCTTTAAAAGTAAAAAACCCTGGATAGTCCAAAATTATTTTTTTTAAAAAAACTTGACCTCAAAAAAGAGAAATAAGATATCTCCCTCATTGCTTTGCAAAGGTTAAGTTCACAGAAACATTACATATGACATAATTTTTTGAAATATTGATTGATACTGCAGATTTTTTTCTTCCTCTTTTTTTAAGAAAAAAAATCTTTTCATAAGATATGGCACTCTGAAAGGGGAAAGAAGAAGGAATAAATGAAATCTAGGGGATGCAAAAACAAAAGATATATAAATATCTATTCAACTTTTTATTCTTTTAATTTTTTTTAGCATTTTATTTGTTTTCCAATTATATACAATAGTAATATGTACCCATCATTTTTTGCAAGGCTCTGAATTCTACAATTTTTCCCCCACCCTCCCTTCTCTCCACCGCCCCAGAAGACTGTCTGGTAGTCTCTACATTGTTTCCATGTCATACATTGATGTAAATTGAATGTGTTATAAGAGTAAACATAAGAATAAACACAAACCCCCTCCCCTCCAATAAGATGAGAAACCTCAAGAAGAGAGAGAGCGAGAGAGCGAGAGCGAGAGCGAGCAAGAGAGAGAGAGAGAGAGAGAGAGAGAGAGAGAGAGAGAGAGAGAGAGAGAGAGAGAGAGAGAGAATTGTACTTCAGTCTGTGCTCAGATTTCAATGGCTCAGGCTCTGAGGTGAGTTGCTTTCTTTATCATAAGTCCACCAGAGAAGTTGCTTCAATATTTTTCCCATAGATGCTATTACTAGCTGTATTTCCCTCCACTCTATTTCTACCCATTCTCATTTATTCTATTCTCTCTCTCCTTTCATGCTGATCCTGTCCAAAAGTGTGTTGTATCTGAGTACCCTCTCCCTCGATCTTCCATCTCTTCTATCACTATTCCCCCCTTCCCTCCCCCCAATCCCCCTTATCCCATCCCTTTCTTCTTATTTTTCTCTAGGGTAAGATAGATTTCCTCATCCTATTAAGTGTGTATATTAGGGGGCAGCTAGGTGACATAGTGGATAAAGCACCGGCCCTGGAGTCAGGAGTACCTGGGTTCAAATCTGGTCTCAGACACTTAATAATTACCTAGCTGTGTGGCCTCACCCATTGACTCCATCCCTTTACCACATCATACCATTATATTCTGCTCCTTCCCATGTCCTGTCTATATATGCTCCTTCTAACAGCTCTTATAAATGAGAAAGTTCATATGAGTTATCAATATCTTCTTCCCGTTCAGGAATACAAACAATTCAACATCATCAAGTTCCTCATAATTAGTCCCTCTCTTCCACTCCCTCTATGGTTCACCAGAGTCCTGTACTTGGAGATCAAACTTTCTTTTCAGCTCTGGTCATTTCAATAGGAAAGTTTGAAAGTCCCATTTCATTGAAAATCCATTTTTTCCCCTGAAAGAGGTTGTTCAGTTTTGCAGGGTAGTTGATTTTCAGTTGTAAACCAAGATCATTTGCTTTTCAGAATATCATATTCCAATCCCTATAAGCCCTTAACGTAGATGCTGCCAGATCCTGTGTAATCCTGACTATGGAGCCTTGGTAGTTAAATTGTTTGTTCTGGAAGCTTTTATAATTTTCTCTTTGATTTAGGAGTTTTGGAATTTGGCTATAATATTTGTGGAAGTTTTTCTTTTGGGATCTCTTTTGGGGGTGACCAGTGAATTCTCTCAATTTTGATTTTTACCCTCATCTTCTAGCATCTCAGGGAAATTTTGCTGTATTATTTCTTGAAAAATGAAGTCTAGGCTCTTCTCCTGGTCGTGGCTTTCAGATAGGCCAATAATTTTTAAATTATTTCTTCTAGATCTGTTTTTCAGGTCAATTGTTTTCCCAATGAGATATTTCACATTTTCTTCTAATTGCTTTCTTCTAATTGCTTTCTTCTAATGGCTTTTTTTGAAAAAGTTTTATTTCTTACTAATTTCTTGCAAAGTCATCAGCTTCCTTTAGTTCCATTCTGCATTTGAAGGAGTTGTTTTCTTCAGAGAGCTTTTTTTTATCTCCTTTTCCAGCTGGCCAGTTCTATTTTTCAAGGCATTCTTCTCCTCATTTGCCTTTTGTTTTACTTTTTTTTTCCCATTAGGTCTAAACCAGTTTTTAACATTATTTTCTTCAGTATTTTTTGTATATCTTTCACCAAGCTTTTGATTTGGTTTTCATGATTTTTCTGCATCACTGAGAGTGAAATGAGGTTTCTCCTCCCAATTTTTCCTCCACCTCCCTTAATTGCTTTTCTTTTTTTTCTTTTTTTCTCTTTTGCAAGGCAAATGGGGTTAAGTGACTTGCCCAAGGCCACACAGCTAGGTAATCATTAAGTGTCTGAGATCAGATTTGAACCCAGGTACTCCTGACTCCAGGGCCAGTGCTTTATCCACTGCGCCACCTAGAGGCCCCCCTTAATTGCTTTTCAAAGTCTTTTTTTTTTTTTGAGCTCATCCATAGTCTGAGCCCATTTTCTATTTCTCTTGGAGGTTTGGGATACAGAAGCTTCGATTTTGTTGTCATCTGAGTATGTGTTTTGATCTTCCATGGGACTAAAGTAATTCTCTCTGGTCAGATCCTTCTTTTTCTGTTGTTTACTCATATCCTCAGCTCAGTGCTAATTTATGGCACTTCCAAGGCCTTGGAGGTTTTTTTTGGGGGGGGACACCCCACTGGGACCTTTATTCCTCCAAGGTCTTATGCTCTCTTGCCTGTGCTTTGATATGTAGATGCTCCCCCCCCACTTCCCTCTGCCCTGGGGCTATAAGGAGGGATCCAGCTTGGTTATTTAGTATGGAAGCCTAAACTGCAATATCTAGTGTTAGCAAACAAGAGAGTCCTACCCCAGGGAAAGCAGAGAAATCTCTGCAGACTTCCCTTACAGTCTCTGGGGGTGCAGGCTGCTTTCTCCAGATTCTCGCTGCAGATTCTGTGACCATGCTCCTCACTCCACACTCATTCTGGTGGAACAGAGTTCTCTCCCTGCCCCTTCAAGCTGTTGTGGGTGATCTCTGGGCTGGGCTGGGCTGGGCTGGTGAAACACACCTTTCCCACAGGACTTCTAAGTTATCTTGGACTGGGAAAAATGTATCACTCAGTCTTTCTGTGGGTTCTGCCCCTCTAAATTTTGGCTAGAGCCATCCTTTGTTTTCTTTTTGAGTTTGGGGGGGCTATTTAACTTTAAATTTTTTTTTTAATTTTAAAAGGCAGGGAATTGTTTTTGCCTTTTTTTGTCTCTGGTACATAATAAATGCTAAATTAATGTTTGCTAATTAATGTGGTGGTAGGTGGAAGAAGTTCTCTTCTAGAGTAGGATGCTATACTTCTCTGATGCTGTACACTTATCCTAGCCTTCCTGACTCCTGGTCCAGCCTACATTTCTTAATTTTTGTTTCTTCAGACCCTGTGGGCACAATATTTCTTTCTCTTTGACACTCCAGTTTGGACTGCTCTGGTGCTTGATTCCTATTCTCACCCCCCCCTCAACTCTTGCCCTCCAAAAATATTGCTGGATACAGCCCTGGCCACCAATCCCTTTTTTGGTTTGATCATTACTGGGAAATGGGAATTGATATCACACTTGGTGTTTGGTGTTGATTGGCACCTAGAGGTTAATCAGTAGTTAATCAGTTGATTGAGTGAAAGGCTGAGTCTAATCCCTGCTCCTCTATGTGAGGAATCTTTCTTTTCTACCCAAGGGCTTTGTAATCAGAACTAGACAAAATATTACAGATGCAATCTAACCAAGACTATTACCTCCCCAGGGCAGCCATGTGGCCCAGTGGATAGAGTTCCAGGTCTAGAGTCAGGAAGACTTGCGGAATTCAAATCTGGCTTCAGGCTGGGTCACCTTGGGCAAGTCAGTTAACTGTTCATCCAGTTTCCCCATCTATTAAAAAAAATACTTCTTAACTGAAGAATGAAATGGAAAATCTCTCCAGTATCTTTGTCAAGAAAACCTCAAATGGGGTAACAAAGACTGAACTGGATACAATGAAACAATAATAATAATAACAGCAACATTACTTCTCCTTTCTGTGTATTATATTTCTATTCATGTATATTAAGATAGCATTTTTTTTTATTTTTTGCCCTTTCTTGGCCAGCCATTTTATACTGTTGACTTAAATAGAGCTTATAATCCAATACAACACCCCAGGAATTTTTTACATAATTATTTTCTGGCAATATCTCTAGTATCAGGTTTGATATCAATTAATTAATCACTAAATATATTTTATAAATCAATAAATTATATTCTATATTAATATCTGCCAGGTGCTATACAAGCACTTCTGGTAAAAGTACACAAACTGAAAGAATATATACTCAAAATGACCTTAAATTTTAAAAAGGAAGACAAAAAGTATGCATAAAAATATATTTGTTGTTTGCAATATTAGTTGTTCAGTCATTTAAATTATATCCAACTCATTCTTCAGGACTCCATTGTGGGGGTTTCTTGGCAAAGATAGGTGTGATTTTTTCATTTCCTTCTCCAGCTCATTTAAGAGATGAGGAAACTGAGGCAAACAGGGAGAAGTGACTTGCCTGGGGTCACAGAGTAGTAAGTGAGACCAGATTTGAACTCAGGAAGATGTCTTCCTGATTCCAAGCCCAGTGTTTTATCCACAGACAAGCCAACAAAACCTCATATAGAGTCCACAAAAAGTTGGACTTGAATGAAAAGAACAATATAGTACTTGAACATCAACAATATAGTATTTTCTTTTAAGGTTTTTGCAAGGCAATGGGGTTAAGTGGCTTGCCCAAGGCCACACACCTAGGTAATTATTAAGTGTCTGAGGCTGGATTTGAACTCAGGTACTCCTGACTCCAGCCCTGGTGCTCTATCCACTGCGCCACCTAGCCACCCAACAATATAGTATTTTGAGATTTTCAAAGAAAATGGTCTCGTTTGATCCTCATAACAATCTTGGGAGATAAGTACAGATTTCATGCTCATTTTTACAAATGATAAAACTGAGATTGAGAAAGGTTAAGTGACATGCTCATGGTTACATAGCTAGTAAACATCTAGGGCAATATTTGAATTCAGGACTTCTTGGCTCCCAGTTCAGCCTCTATGTGATGTACTACATAGTTTTCTTAAATTATATATGATCATTCAACCCATCCCAAAAGTCTGAACCTGATAGTAACCAAGTCAACAGTTTTTCATCTTGCCCATTAATATATATATGTAGTTTTTGTAAGGCAATGGGGTTAAAGTTACTTGCCCAAGGTCACAAAACTAGGTAATTTATTGTCTGAGACCAGATTTGAATTCAGGTCCTCCTGACTCCAGGGCCAGTGCTCTATCTGCTGCATTACCTAGTGCTCCCATCACAAAGATATTTTTAAGATTTTTGTCAAATATTTGCTGATTTTCAGTGTATTAAATCTACTGTATTTATCAAACATATTACTCTCCTAATCCTTTAATTAAAGGAAATGGAAGACCAATTTGACTGAGGATCAGAGTCATATAGAGTTCCCTCATTTTACAGGTGAGGTTGTGATTTGCCCAGTCTTACAAACAGTAATAGGAGCTGAAGTGAACGTGAATGGAGAGTGTGGAGTAAGTATGAACCCATGTTAAGGTCCGAGAAAAGTCCCCAATTATGGAACAGAGGCACTCAACATGATGGAGATGCAATAGCAAGGGTTTATTAAACTAGCTCGAGCTAGGGTTCCATCCTAGGACAGGGCTAGGATTCTGGAACCCCGAATAAAATGAGGAGAGACCTTATATATGGTTCAGTAGGGGATTTCCAAGCATCTACTGGTTGTCTTGAGACAGTGTGGTGTGTTATCATTGAGTGCAGGTCCTCGGGGAGGTTCCCCTGTTGCATGTTCCCCCGTTGCATGGTCTGATAGATGACCAGGCAGAAACTTAGGAGCAAAATTTAGGCAAAAGTTCACAGGTTTCCACACTCAGGGTCTTACACCTAGATCCTCTATCTCAAAACCCAACAGTCTGAAATTGTCTTTTTAAAAAAAATATATTCTTTTGTTTTTATATGTCTTCATTTTAAAAGAATACCTTTAGAAACAGAAAAAGAAAGGACAATTCACAAAGATATGTCTATATGGTGAATTTCTAATGTACAGTGTGACTGGTTCTCCATAGAAAGCGGTGGTAATTTTCCATATTACTCTTAGAGATGGGTAAACCTTCAATTTTTTCCCACCCCCTCGCTTATCTGCTTCCTAGTTGGAAGCTGCTATGTTGCTGTGACTTGAACTACCTGGAAATCTACATCCTGAATGAAGCTACTCAGCAAGAAAATCATACAGAAACTATTCACTGAAGAGCTCTTACATATATTATTATATAAAACAAAACTTCTAAATGATACTTTAAACCTTAATATACATAGAATATGGACTAGATATGCTGACACACTCAGGCAGACTCGATCTGAGTTTCATGTATATATCTAATATAAAATTTTAGAACTGGCTTTTAGAAGTGGCTTTTATAGAATTGTCCAAAAAGAGTTTAAGAAACTTGGAAAGATTCATTATGAAGTTTGAAATGGGATGAATTTTTCTACTCATAGCAATTCATGAAACCATTTCTTAAACATACTATATCTGAACAGTTTAAACAAATCTACTAAAAGTATTGACTAAGCAGTTTTAACATCTTTGATGAAGAAATGCTAAGGAGATCAGATTACTTTGGAGTTTCTCCAATTTGGTCATTAAAATGGTCATTTTCTAGCAAGTGGTAAGAAACTGGATTAACAATTAGATGATGCAACTTCTTAGTTGAATAATTCTACTTATGTACTTTTGAGTTAAAGACAATTTATCTGACATGTTCATCTATTAATATAAACTCTGTTTAAAAAAATACACTGTATACTCAATGAATCTGTTTATTCAAAAAGGCTGAAACATGTTGAGATGATTCATTTACTTTTAACACACTTCCTTCTCCATTCTTCTCTGATGCTTCATTATCCTGAGGAAATTACCTCCACTGGGTTCTTTAAAGATTTTGTTTATTTTGAGTTTTACAATTTTTCCCCCAATCTCACTTCCCTCCCCCACCCCTCAGAAAGCAATTTGTCAGTCTTTACATTGTTTCCATGTTGTACATTGATCCAAATTGAATGCGATGAGAGAGAAATCATATCCTTAAAGAAGAAACATAAAGTATAAGAGATAACAAGATCAGACAATAAGATATCAGGTAATTTTTTCTAAATTAAAGGGAATAGTCCTTGAACTTTGTTCAAACTCCACAGTTCTTTATCTGTATACAGATGGTATTTTCCATTGCAGACAGCCCCAAATTGTCCCTGATTATGGCACTGATGAAATAAGCATGTCCATCAAGGTTGCTGTTAGGGTGTACAGTGTTTTTCTGGTTCTGCTCATCTCACTGAGCATCAGTTCATGCAAATCCCTCCAGGTTTCCCTGAATTCCTGCCCCTCCTGGTTTCTAATAGAACAATTCCACTGGGTTCTTTAAGGCTCTTACAGAATAATATAAGCTTTGGCAGGTCTTTAAAAGATAGGCTTAGAGGATGATCCTGAGTAAGGACTATTGTTGAAGAATAACTTGGTTAAGTTTAATTAGTTAGAGACTAATCATGAAATGCTTTGCCATCATATGGCCACAACTACTCATGAAACTATTAAGACACAGAGAGGTCACATTCTGCATAAAAGAAGCAAGTACTTGCATTCTTCAAATCTGGGGTCCATAATATAATAAAGCAGAAAGGTGGAATAGTGAAGATATTTGGTACAGTGGATGGAGCACTGATCTTGGATACAGGAGGACAGGAGTTTGAATCTGACCTCAGACAATTACCACTTTCTTAGCTGTGTAACCTTGGGCAAGTCACTTAACCCTGATTGCCTCACATCCAGGGCCATCTTCAGTTGTCCTGATTCATACCTGGTCACTGAATCCAGATGGCTCTGGAGGAGAAAGTGAGGCTAGTGACTTAGCATAGCGCCCCCTCACTCAAATCCAATTCACGTGCATGTCACAGCATCACCTCTCTAATATCATGATCTTCTTCGAAAAATGAAGGACAAACTTTATTATCTGTTATGATCCTGGACAAATCAACATATCTTTTAGCCCCAAGTTTCCTCATTTGTAAAAAAATAATAACACTTAGCTCTTCAGGTTATTGTGAAGAACAAATGAGTTAACACATAATAAGGTATATTGTGAGTATTAAAGCATTACATAAATGCTAGTGTAGCCACTGGCTACTTGGGTTCAATTCTACCTATGAGTAATCATTATTCAGACTTGGGAAAGCAAGGGTAGAAATAAAACAAAAAGTTTATTTAAAAGGTTACAAGAGGGTGGCTAGGTGGCACAGTGGATAGAGCACAAGCCCTGGAGTCAGGAGTACATGAGTTCAAATCCTGCCTCAGACACTTAATAATTACCTAGCTGTGTAGCCTTGGGCAAGTCACTTAACCGCATTGCCTTGCAAAAAAATCTAAAAAATAAAAAGGTTACAAGACATAGGAAGGGATAGGGAGAGAGAGAGATTGAGAGAGAGAGAGAGAGAGAGAGAGAGAGAGAGAGAGAGAGAGAGAGAGAAATAAAAGAACATCCAAGCAGCCTTGACTGGGCCATGGTCAGAGAAGACTGAGCCAGCCCTGAACTGGAGTCCAGCTCAGGTTGTTATGTCTTGCCTCTCATCCAGAGGGCAAAAGGTGAACTCCCTTCCCACCAGAAATTAGGTAGAGGGTAAAGCCCAAGGAGATCAGGATACAAATTTCACATTAAACAATGGCACTTTAAGAATGGGGAGCAGTCCTCACCCAAGATTACAATTATTTCTGTTACAATCATAATTCTCTACTTCAAGTCAATTTACATCTCAAGAGTCAATTTTCATTTCCACCCAAATTCTTTGTTACATTCAAATTCTCTTCATCTTCCCCTGCATCACTAGTTATTATTGCTATTATTATTTAATTAAAACACCAGGAACAGAAAATCATTCCTTGTACAGTAGACTAATATATTAAAATAGTCATTTTCTGAAATAGATAAATTGGAAATCAAAGAGTTTATTAACTGAATGCAGAAAATGCTTGACTCATCAATATATAGATTGCATTTTACTGCCTAGTCAAGCAGCAATGAATCAATATTGTTTTCTCTAAGCAAAATTTCATTCTGAAAATATGTGACTGATATTTAAATTTGGCTAATACATTATATATAGGTAAATATGTTATGTTATTTATTAACAACTCATAATATTAAAATTCATGGGAATTTTAGAATTTCTATTAAGTGCTATTAGTATATCATAAAAGATGCTATTAGCATATTTCCCTTAAATTTTCAGGTCTCCAATTTGGGGACTTTGGACATGAAAGGAATGTTCATTAGAATTTCCTTTTGACTACAGGCTAAATATTATCACTGAGATTTTAATTATTATCTTAAATATTATAGAAGGATTCTTATTGTCAGAAAACAAGAGAGATGTTTTGAGCAAGGAAAGGCTAATACTTTATAGGTTGGAGTATGCTTCTCTATCATAGACAAATTTTTTTTTTTTAGATTTTGCAAGGCAATGGGGTTAAGTGGCTTGCCCAAGGCCACACGGCTAGGTAACTATTAAATATCTGAGGTTGGATTTGGACCCAGGTACTCCTGACTCCAAGGCCGGTGCTCTATCCACTGTACCACCTAGCCGCCCCCCCCCCATCATAGACAAATTGAATGGATTATAACAGTTAGTCAAAACTCAGTTGCATTTTTTTTCTGGTCAGCTAATTTTTTTTTTATCTGAGTAGCTATCACTAAATTTAAGAACTATTTTATCCACAGAGATACATTGTAGATAGAACACTAGAATTATAATCAGGAAGACCTGATCTCATTCTGTTTCCAATAGAAGCTATGTGACCCTATTTAAGTTATTAAATTTTTTTACCTCAGTTTCCCCATTTACAACCACATCAGGGTTGGCATGAGGATGAAATGAATATATAAACTTATATAAACATATGTAAAGCATTTTGCAAACTTTGAAGCATTTTATTAATTGTACCTTTTATTATGATGATGATGACCATAATAAATGATGATTAAGGAATAAGTTAGGATGTCTAGTATAGAACAGTCTTTATCAGAATTATAAAAGAAATCCTCTCCTTCCCAAAGTCTCCTTTCACATGCATAGCTAGAGCTAAAAGATCTTTTCATATATATGAATCTGCAGTTATAGAGTTATCAGAGCAAAAAGGTGAAGGGCATTGCCCATTTTCTACATATGAAGTTGATTTTTTGGAATCCAAGTTAATGTCTTTACATTTTCCCCTGTTAAATTTCCACTTAATTTTAGCCCAATGTTCAAACCTGTCAAAATCATTTTGAATATATATCTTGATTTCCCTCCCATTTTGTATCATCTGCTAATTTGATAAGCATGTTATCTATACTTTAATTCAAATCTTTTAAAAAAAAGCATTTCACCTCAAAAGACTAGAAACAGACCCCTGCAGCACTCCTTTAGAGACTTCCTGCCAAGTTAACAGTCTCATCTAAGTTGGACTTTGAAGGAGAGTGGGATTTCAACAGGCTTCGTCATAGAAAGAGTCCATTCCTGATGTAATATAGTGGAAAAAGAATGGATTTAATGTCAGAAGGCTTGTGTTGACCTTGACTCTGCCACTTCCTAGTTATATTACCTTGGATAAGTCACTTAACCTTCTTATGCTATAGTTTCCTCATATATATATATATACATATATGTATATATATATATGATATAATATTTGCATTATCATTCCTTTGAAGATCAGATGATATATATATACAATAAAACATTTTGTAAATATTGAGAATAATATAGTAATAAATATTGTTATTATCAAGGGAGATATTATTCTAGGAACGGTAGAGTTAAAGTATGCATAAATAATATTAAAATTTTGAAAAGGTCTCAACAAGATTAGGGACAGTAAGAATTCCAATTTGGAATGGAGTGTACATAAAACTATGGAATAGGCTGAAAAGGTAGGTTGGAAACAGACTGCGGATGTACTAGAACGCCAGGCTAAAGAATTAATAATTATTCTGGGAGGGGGCAATAGGGAAGTTACAAAAGGTTTGTGAGCTGGGAAATGAAATTCCCTGACTTCTGGTCTGATGTAGAAGATTCCTTTAGTAGCTCTTTCAAGGTTAGTTTGATGAAGGGAGAAAGTGGAGGCAGGGAGACCAGTTAGGAGACTATTATGTTAATATATCGACTGTAAGTTGCAACATTTGGAATTATTTGCAAAGTAAAATTTTATTGCTTCATGGAATGAAGCAATTAGAACAAAACAATTTTTCTTTGGTTCCAAAAAATGCCCAAATCTAATGTAATTTGCTGCAGCTGGACACCACCTGCAGATGACTGTTTAAGTACCCTGAACATTACACACTTATCTTTTAAATATTGATAATGCCATTTTTCATTTCCATGACATGAAGTCCCGCAGGGAATAATTATGCTAATAAACCTTAATGATTCTTGCAAATAAATGATCAAACCAAATTGCTAGTGTTGATTTATATTAATGGATGCCTTTAGGAGGAGATTTGCCAGTATGTGCTGCCTCTTGAATCCCAATTCATCTTATTTAGCAGAAGAATGTACATAGTTTGTTAAATAGATGAAGTGTTTAAAATATAATGTGTTCTTGGAGTTTTTGTAGTTCATAATGTTCAAGCATTACCATTTTGCCTCATGGCAAATCTGCATTTAATGGTTTCATTGTATGTGACTTTCCTCTAGTTCTTCTGGCCCTGGTCTTATCTGTATTCAGTAGGAAAATGATTTCTTTCTGGTTGTTCAGGTCAGGCCAGTTGCCATATGGTGGATCTGATCATTAATGATAGTTCAAATCTGTATCTGGCTATTTTAACCATTTTAACCACAGAATCAGATTGACTGTATGGGTGACATGAATACAGTCTCTTTTAAATGGCCTATTCAAAAATAGATATACACACACACATATAAACTTACTCTGTTATTGTTATTGTCATTTTTTCAGTCATGTCTAAGTCTTCTTGACCCGTTTGGAATTTTCTTGATCAAGATACTGGATTGGTTTGCCATTTCCTTCTTCTTCTCCATTTACAGATGAGGAAACTAAGGGAAATAGGATTAAGTGACTTGTCCAAGGTCACATAGCTAGTAAATGTCTGAGCTGGATTTGAACTCAGGAAGATGGGTCCTGATTCCAGGTCATTGCACAACCTAGCTGCCCATATATACACATAGAAGTGTGTATGTATATATATATATATATATATATATATGTGTGTGTGTGTGTGTGTGTGTGTATGTGTGTGTATATGTGTATGTGTTAGTATTTGTGCATGTGCCTTAGCTTCTCTTTCTTGCTCTTGCTTTTGCTCTCACTTACTGACTTTGAGGCTTCTAAAACTAAAGGAATCAGAAGGAAAAAAAATCTTGAATTAGTAGACCAAAATAATTTTTTTCTGGAAAACAGATACTTGTAATACACACACATCCATGTATGTATGTAAATATATAGGTATGTACATACATGTATATGTGGAGTTATGCAGTTATTTGGTGGTTTTTAATTACCATTGCATGTGGAGGTATCTCCAGAACAAAACACTATAATTCATGTGTCAAGAGTTTTCTGATTGGGGCAGTTGGGTGGTGCAGTGGATAGAGCACTGGCCCTGGAGTCAGGAGTACCTGAGTTCACATCTGACCTTAGACACTTAATAATTACCTAACTGTGTGGTCTTGGGCAAGCCACTTAACCCCATTGCCTTGCAAAAAAAACCTTAAAAAAAAGTTTTCTGATCCTTGATAAAAAGGGGACCCAGATGCAATGGGGAAGAGGGATATATAGCTTCACAGAATCTCTCTGGTTCATTCTTTCATTCAGGGAAAACTGAGAACATCAATATTTGACTTGTTTGACTCTCCCAAAAAAGACCTATCAGCTCTTCTGCAAATTTTCAGGCTAGTTAAAAATCTAATTTCATTTGAGCTTTATTTAGTTCAACAAAAAGCATTTCTTACCTACCTGAATGGACATTGCCTCAAACAAACTGAGAACTGGGAGAGAGACCTTAACTTAAAAATATCACCATCTCCCACTATATCCAGGGCCACCCCTCACTCGTCCTGATTTATGTCTGGACACTGGACCCAGATAGTTCTGAAGGAGAAAGTGAAACTGGTGACTTTGCAGAGACTCCCTCACTTAAATCCAGTTCACTTGTAAGTCCTGGCATCACCTTCCTGATTTCCTGGTCCTCTTTAAGAGAGAAGGATAAACAGCAACAACTCTTCTTCTTCTTCTTCTTCTTCCTCTACTACTACTACTACTACTACTACTACTACTACTGCCACCACCACCACCTTGTGTAAAGTGGAAGGGTGGCTAGGGAGTCAATCAATCTATCCCTCTATGGTGGACCCCACTTTCCTTATAAAGAAAGAACTCAGTTGCTAAAGAATTGACTTTCCCTTCTGTACTTTCCTGGTCTATATGACTCACAGTAACAACAGGGAACTGTTGGAGGTTACTCCTCCACATTATTTCTCTGAGCCTTATAGATCTTCAGTGTATGTGGTTTCTTGCTGCAAAAATCTCTCTGGTGCCAATGGGGGGGGGTGAATTCCAGAGATTTGCCCTTCCCTACTATAGCCCTATATCTTGCCATACTTTGGTTCGTATTTCTCTACTTTGCTGCTCTTTCTGGCCCTATCAAGGGCCTGGGTTGTTCTGTTGTTTTGGTCATTTTCAGTCCTGTCCTATTCTTGATTTGTTTTCTTGGCAAAGATACTGAAGTGATTTGCCATTTCCTTCTCCAGATCAATTTGCCAAAAAGGAAACTGATGTAAGCAGGGTTAAATGACTTGCCCAGGGTCACACAGCTAATGAGTATCTGAGGTCAAATTTGAACTCAAGTCTTTTTGACTCTCAGATCCAATATTCATTCACTGACCCCCGAATAGTCTCTGTGTCTATATCAGTATCTCTGCATTTTTGTTACTGTGTTCAATGTTCTCCTTTTCTATTCATTTTACTTTACATTAATTCATATAAGTCTTGCCAGTTTTTTTCTGAAACTACCCTGCTTGTCAGGTATTGGTATTGGCTCATACATGCATTTGGGTTTTTTTCTTTGTTTTCTAAAATAGAGGTTTTGTGGATACACAGATTTCCCATTTGGTCTCACATGCAGTTTAAGGATCTTTATCTCTTCAAAATTTGAATGTTCCCTCTTGTATTCAGGAACAGCCCTAATCTCCTATGAATGGAGTAGAAGCAAATGTCATATTCATGTCTTCTACAGATATGGTTATAGGACTGAGATCAAAGCTTTAGAAATTATGAATAATTTAGAAATAAATTATTAGAAATAATTTAGAAACAAATTGGAAATTATAAATAATGTAGAAATTATATTATGAATAATATAAGCCATAAACAGGGTTAGGGGGTTGTTTGAATACTTACTTAATAAAATACTAAATAAGTATTACTAGAATTTAAGTTCCAGAATACCAGAGGCTGCTGCTTATCTAATCTTTACATCTCTCCCAGTGGTCATCACAATATCCCTAGTCTTGGTAGATAGTTATTCATTGGATGGAATTAGTGCATCCCCCCCCCCCTTAGCTTGTATAATAACCTGATTTAAATGAAGAGTCATGGATTTCATTTTCTTTTGACCAACATCCTAGCAAACTACTTATTTGTAAAAATAAACAAAAATAAAAGCCAAAAACCTTTCCCTATTATTTTTAGAAGTGACTTTGTTTCTTCACATCTAAGGTTTTTTAAAATTTATTTTTTATTTAAATTTATTTTATTTATTTTGTAAACATTTATAGAAGCTCATTCTGAAATGGTTAAGAATTGAAAATTAGGGATATGCCTCATCAAATTGAGAAATGCTGAGCAAGTTGTGGTATATGATTGTAATGGAATACTATTGTGCTATAAGAAATGACAAGCAGAATGGTTTCAGAAAAATACTGGGAAGACTTATATGAACTGATGTAAAGTAAAATGAATAGAATCAAGAGAACAATGAACATAGTAACAAAAATATTGTAATGATACTCAACTGTGAAAAACTTAGCTACTCTGTTCAAGATGGTGACCTAAGACAATTCCAAAGGACTCATGAAAAGTGCTATCCATCTTCAGAAAGAGAATCAATGAGCAATGAGTTATTGGAGAATGCTTTTTTTTAACATTCAAAAAAATTACAGAGATAGCTGGTGTCTCAGTGAATAGAGCATTAGCCCTGGAGTCAGGAGGACCTGAGTTCAAATGTGTCTCAAACACTTGATATTTACCAGCTGTGAGACCTTGGGCAAGTCACTTAACCCCATTGCCTTGCAAAAAAAACCCCAACACAACACCCCCCCCCAGTGGACCACCAGTTAGCTGATGGAATAACTCCCTCAATGAATTTACTAATGAATTCTGAAGATTCTACTCTCATCCTCTTTCTCACTAGCAAAAATACCCAAAAGGGGAGGAACCAATTAAATTTCCTTTTTTCCTAATTATCTTTTTTACTATAATTATTCATACTTTTTCCCATCATGTAGGACTAAAGTGGCTTACAGAATTAGATTTGAGTTCAGGAGACCTGGATTCAAAAATTACCAGTAGTGTAATCCTGGATGAGTCTCATAACCTTTATGAATTTTAGTTTCTTCATCTCTAAATGGAGTTAGCCCCTGCCTTTGAGGAGCTCACAGTCTATTAGGGACAGAATGTGTATATAATTTGCAAAATAAATTAAAGATAATTTAAGAAGGTAACAATTTAGAGGCTTCATGGAAAAATTGTCACCTGAGCTGAAACTTAGAGGAAGAAAAGAATTTTAATGGCTGGAGATGAAGAAAAAATACTTTTCAGTCATGGAAGGATGATCTATGGGAAGCCTAGTGAGTCTAGTTTGGCTTAAACAGAGTTCTTAAAATAATAAGTAATTACTAATTAATTTAATGAATTAAATAAGTAATAAAATAGTTAAAATTACTAATTAAAAGTGATAAGAAGTTAAAATTAATTGATAGATTGGAATCAAATTTCTGAATATAAAAACCTTAAATACTAGATTAAGCAGTTTGTATTTTATCCAAGAGGCTGTAAGGGAGCCATTGAAGGTTTTTGAGCTAGAGAATGGCATAGTGATACTATGCATTTGAGCAACTGAAGAGAAGGGACAAATGTGAAAAATGTTATGAAGTACAATAGGAAAAACCTTGGCAACTAATTAAACACTGGAGATGAACTGGACATGAGTCAAGCATGACTGTGAGTATGTATGACCTTAGTTAATGGAAAGATGGGGGAGGTGTAGAACTAGGGAAGTGTAGAGGAGTTGTGAGGGAGTAGATAATCAACTTATTTTGGATGCTAATAGAATATCCATAGGGAAATGTCTTCTAGGCAGTTAATAATGTAATATGAGTTTTGAAAGAGACTAGGGAATTGTCTGCCTGGTGATGTTAATTGAACCCCTGGGGCCAGATGAAATTCCCAAAGGTGAGTATGCAGAGAGGAAACTGAAGAAGCCTAAGACAGTCTTGAGGGACAGCCACACTTAGAAGGACTGGAGATGGAGGATATCCTGTGAAAAGAAACTGAAAAGTTGTGGTCAGACTGGTAAGAGCAGAAGCAGAAGACAGAGAAGCGTCTCTGTAAAGCCAAATGTCAAAGAAACAAAGAGAAGAGACAGTATCCAAGAATAAGAACAGGGATGTTCAATATTGTCAGAAGCTATAGAGAAGTCAAGTAGAATGAGAACTGAAAAAAGTGATTGTATTTAGAAGTCCCATAATCATTGGCAAGTTTTAACATCATACCATTATCCACACTCTATAGTCCAACCTTCTTGGTATAGCTTACACACTATTTATACTCCATATCCTATCTCTTTGCATTGGCAGTTTTGCATGCTTGAAATGTTCTTCCTCTTCATTTCCACCTCTTAGAATCACTAGTTACCTTTTTAGATTTAGCTCAACCATTACTTCTTTAGAAACCATTTCATGACCCCAATCTCTAGGACCCTACCTCCCTAAATTACTTTGTACATATTTTCTGTGTGTAACATGGATTTTATACAGAATGTAGATATCCCTTGTCTAATTCTGGACGGTCATATATGTGACTCAGCACTTGGGTTCTTTGGGGGCCATTAATTTTCTGGGCACTTCTAGCTAATATGGCAGCTCAGCTTTGAAGAATATGAGTACTTTGAAACAGTGGCTACTTAACTACAGTTGCTGACAATTCACTCCCTAGTTTAAAAGGAGAGATGGCTTCTTGTTTGGTCTATTGCTTTGTCTCTTTTTACCTTGTTCTCTTTGTCATTAAATTCCCCCCATACTCTTTCCTTTTACATCATGGCCATTCCCATGTGCACTTGGATCCTTGGATGCCTTTTTTTCTTTTGTGTTTCCTTTCCTAAGTAGGTTATTGAACATTACTCTTGTGGTAGATATGTTCAGGCTTGGAGATGACCTTGTGAGTTTTAAAGAATGGGATAGACTTCAGTATCTTTTAGACATCAGAAAAGGAGCCAACAGATAGGAAGAGCTTGAAGATTTGAGAGAAAGAGACAAAGAATGAGATGAGTTATCTGAAGATGATGGGAGGGATTAGATTCAAAGGCAGAAATAGAAGGCTTGGTCTTGACAAGGCTAAGGGTCACCTCATCCTCAGAAATTAAAGTAAAAGAGAATGGAGAGGGGTGTGGAGATGTAGAATAAGGGAGATAGAGGAGCTCTTAATTTAGGCAGCAAAGTAGAAAACTGTTATCTGAGGATGGTTGAGAAGTACAGTCACTATGGAGAATGGGAATCAAAGAAAAAATATTTGCCAGGCAGCTGTAGGAGTCCAGTTATGATTAGATAACATGGATTTTAGAGGATTCAGTTGATACCATGGCATGACTTTTCTCCAGTATAATTCAGGAATTTTGGAGCAGGAACAGAGGGAAACTGATGGTAGGGAGTGATCAAGGACTGATGGTTGGCAAGATTTATTTAGTGATAAGACAAGTATGTAAGGAAGCCAAGGGAGGAAGAAATCATCTTGGATGTGTTAGCAACAGAAGCAAGATGAAGGGAGGAAGGCAAGGTATAGAGCAAGCAGGGATATGTGATAAAGGGAGGCAGAGGACCAGAGATATGTCTCATATATGTGCTCAAGCCTTTGCAATCAGATGTGAAGCTCAGTCTGCTTCATCACACGTCCCTGAAAGCAAGGTAATGAACTTAGAGAAATAGGGTGAGTAGGTGGTGATACATACTGAAATTGGATTTGATGAAGACAAAAAAATAAGTTTATGATGGAAAGAGAGACGGAAAGAGCATCAGAGATGGCAATTTCAGATTTTGAAAATCATAGTGTCTCTCAGTTATGGATTATGATGGTGCCATCTAAGTTATGATCAATATTGTAGGAGCAAGATTATCTAATCTTTAAATAATTAAGGTTGAGGAAGTTGAGAGATTTGGAAACCAGGGTGTTCAAATGGATAGTCTTTATTTTTCTTCTTTTTTTCTTCATCTTTAAGTTTACAATGTCCCTTGAGAATAGGACAAGATACAATTATCCATTAACAAAAATTATGCCACTCTAACTGATACAACTTTTTCTAACTAATCTATAACACTATTTCATCTAACTCTACATTATCCCATTTGTATACCCAACCACTGAATAGTTTCTATTGCCCTCGATGGGCCAAATCTCTCTTAACAAATAAACCATTTATTTTGTAGACAGCATGTAAAGAGACAGAACCAGAAGAGACTGAAAATGAGAGAGAAGAAATGATCTATGGGATGCAATAAAATAATAATAATAATAACAATAAAAATAAATAATATAATGCTATGCAATGCAATAAAATATAGCACAGTGGGTCTGGAGTCAGGAAGATTTGATTTCAAATTAAGCCTCAAATACTTATTAGCTATGTGACCCTGGGCAAGAACTTAAGTTCGACTGCCTCAGTTTCCTTATCTGTAAAATGGGGATAGTAATAGCACTTACTTCTCAAGGTTGTTGTGAAGATCAAATGTTATATTTGTAAAGATTTTATTTTTCACCTTCCCCCTTTATTCATATTCCCCAATATTTTGTTTCTGAATACCACCCTCCTCAGTGTGTTTACCCTCCCATATCCACCCCTTCCCCTTTCTTTCCCCTTTTCCTTTTTCCCTTCCCTTCCTTTTGTTAGTTCCCCTTATTTCTCTCCCTTCCTTTCTCCATACCCCCCTCCCCTTTTCCCTTTTTAATACTTGAAAGGTTAGATGTTTTTTAATTTAACTGAGTGTGTGTGTAAGTTGACTTTAAGCCAAGTCTGATGAGAAGATTCAGATGTTTCTCATCTCCTCCCTTCTTCCCCTCTATTACCATAGATATTTTGTACCTCTTAGTGTAATAAGATTTACCCCATTCTATCCCCTCCCTCCTCCTCCTGTCTCCTTTCTGTCCCCCTTTTTAAGGAGGTATTGTTTTTAAATCATTCTATCTGAGTCATAGAAATTTCTGAGTATCCATCACTTCTAGCTAAGTACATTCTATCTAACAGAGCTACAATTCTTGAGAGTTATTAGAGTCTTTCTCCCAAGAAGGGTTATAGCCAGTTTCATCCCATTGGATAGCAGTCTCATGGATGAGTCATGAATGTCCATCACTTCTGGCTAGGTATATTCTCCTGGTAGAGTTACAATTCTCAAGAGTTATAAGAATGTTTTTCCCATGCTGGAATATAGCCAGTTTCAATTTATTGGATAGCAGTTTTTTTTTCTTTACCCCCCCTTTTTTTAAACCTTTTCATGTGTCTCTTGAACCTCCTGTTTGATATCCAGATTTTCTATTTAGCTCTGGTTTTTTCATCAGGAATTTTTGGAATTCTTCCATTTCCCCTGAAAAAGAAAGGCTCAGCTTTGTGGGATAGTGGATTCTTGGCTGCATTCAAAGCTCCCTTGCTCTTTGGAATATCTTGTTCCAGGCCCTTCAATCCCTTAATGTTGATGACAGCCTGGTCCTGCATAATCCTTACTGTGGCTCTTTGGTATTTAAATTGTTTCTTTTTGGCTGCTTGAAGGATTTTCTCTTTTAATCTGATAATTGTGTAATTTGGCCACAACATTCCTTGGTGTTTTCATTTTAGGTTCTCTTTCTGGAGGTGATCAATGTATTCTTACAATAACTACTTTGCCATCTGGTTCCATATCAGGGCAATTTTCCATCACTAGATCTTGTAATATTAAGTCCAGGCTTTTTTTTTTTTTTCTCTTCAATGTTTTCAGGAAGTCCAATAATTCTCAGGTTGCCCCTCCTCGATCTATTCTCGAGGTCAGTGGTTTTGCTGATAAGGTATTTTACATTTTCTTCTATTTTTTTCTATTTTTTGATTTTGTTTAACAGGCTCTAGCTGTCTCATGAAGTCATTAGTTTCCACAGACTCCATTCTTTTTTTTAGGAAGGAGTTTTCTCCATTTACCTTTTGCAACTCCTTTTCTACTTGGTCAATTCTACTTTTGAAAGAGCTTTAAATGACCAATTGAGGTTTTGAGAGAATTATTTTCTTTTTGCATTTGCCCAATTGAGGATCTGAGAGATTTAGTCTCATTTTGTATTTGACCAATTGTATTTCCCAATGATTTGTTTTCTTGTTGCAAGGTATTAATTGTCTCTCCCAAATTTTCCAATTGATTTTTAAACTCCTTCCTTATTTCTTCAAGGAAGTCTTTCTGTGCTGGAGACCAAATCATATTCTCCTCAGAGGTCCTAGGTCTCTCTAAGGGTCTTTTCCTTCCAAGAATTTTTCTATGGATCCACCTTTCCAATGACCTTTCTTTATTTTGCTAAGACCTTGAGATGAGGAGGGGCTGGTTCACAGAGGTCTGGTGTGGGGATCCCTCGAGGCTTTTCTCACTGAATTCAGTTTCTCTGGCTGGCCAGTAGGAGGTGCTGGTTGCTTTCTCTGGAGTGTTTGTGACCTTGATTGAGGCCTACTTTCTTAGCCTGAAGGGAGCTATTGAAGCTGTTAAATACTTTTGTCTTCAATCAATGGTGGGCTCTACCCTGGGGTGAGGTCATCCCTCTCCCTATTGTCAGCTGGGTTGGCTCCTCTGCTCACACACCTGTGCCTGGGACAAAAGGTCTGTAATTGTGTTTGTTCTGGGAAGAGGCCTAAGCTGCAATGGAGGTGTGGACTCAGAGTTCCTCAGACCCAAGAAGCCCAGGGATGGTGTCTGCAGCTCTCCTGCACTGGAACTCTCTGCCCAGTCCTGTCAGCAAACTTCAGAGGGTCAGGGCCAACACCAATACCTCTGCTCCCTAGTAGGTCCAAGCCCTCATGGTCTAGTGCGGCTGCTGATCAAACAGGTCTGGCTCTCAGGCCCTCAGGCTCCTGGGGCTCCAACCCCACCACTAATCAGGCTGATCCAAGGCTGATCCACCCTCTGCACCCAGATTCACCCACGGCTGAAGAAGACAAATCCTGAGGTAGATGTTCTTTCTCCTGGCTTTTCTTTCTGGGTTTTGTGGGTTGGATTTCTGTTAAGAGGTTTATTTCATATCATAGATGGGGAAAGATCAGGAGACTTTAGAACTGTGCCTGTCTTCTCTCCACCATCTTGGCGGGAAGTCCATTTGTAAAGATTTTAGCATAATGTCTAGTATATAAACGCCAGCTATAACTTCTATTTTATTGGGTTTTTTGTTCAGTCATTTTAGTTGTGTATGACCTCATACACATACTTCATGACCCCATTTGGTGTTTTCTTGGCAAAGATCCTGGAGTGCTTTGCCATTTCTTTCTCTAGTTCATTTTACAGTTGAGGAAACTGAGGCAAACAGGGTTAAGTGATTTGCTCAGGTTCACACAGCTAGTAAGTGTCTAAGGGCCAGATCTGAACTCACAAAGATGAGTCTTCCTGACTTCAGGTCTAACATTCTATGTACTGAGTCAACTAGCTAGTTCCATTATTATCATTATACTACAACTATTATCACAATACAATATTTGCAGTTTTTCAAGTAGATCATTGAAAGAACAGTCATATAACAGAGCAGTCAGACCCAGAGAGCAGAATTAAGTGCCCTAAAAGGCAAATTTAAATTTGATGTCAGGAAAAACTTCCTAAAAATAGGATTTGTTCAAATATAGATGGGCTGATTTGAGAGTTGGAGGACTCCTCTCATTTGAAATCTTTGAATATATACTGGATGACTACTTTTCAGGCTTATTATACATGAAGCTTTATTTCAAGAATTGTCTTGTTGAAATGCCTTCCAAACTCTCAAATCATGATTCAGTTAGCAGTAATGTTTGAAAATTAGATGGTAAAACTTTTTATGTCCTGTTAAGCATATTGTGTAAGTTCTAAACTCTTCAGAATTGTTTGGAAAATAAGATATCAGAAAATAAGATATCAGAACAAAAGGAAATTAATACAGTCAAACTCTGTCCCAAAATGACTCTACAAGATCTAGAAAACATACTATACTTAGTCCACAGGAAATTCAAGAAAAAAAATCACAATAAGTCATATTTCTAGGCCAAATTGGCATATGGAGATTGACAAAAAGATCTGTCAACAATGGGATAGAGTCTAACCAGGAACATGCAAAGTAGCCTTTCAGCATGGAGACTGAACAAGGGTATTCCTCCAACTGTGCACCAAAATAAGAAGTGCCACACTGGGCACAGAGGGACCTGACCTTATAAAGGGATTAGGAATAGGTACTAATTAATAGCACTCTCACTCACTACCAAGTGCTAGGTCACAGATCCACTGAGGACTGAGGATTGTGCTTAAGATAGAAATATAGGGCTGAAACTGGTCTTGAACCAAGGTTGTGTATTAAGTGACTTTAAATATAGAACCATTCAATTCCTTAATCTGTTCATTTCTCCTAAGCTACATCCTAAAACTACTTCAGTTATACCCAAAGGACATACCTTAGATCTTGCCACCCATGAATATACTACTGCCATGTTCAAGAATTCCTAAATCCTCTTATCTGACATTGATCTTATGACTTTCTACCTCATCCACAACTTTCTCTTATCAAATCCAACTCTCATCATGCTGTGACTTCTAATACTCAGCTCCCAAGTTCTTTCTTAGGTCATCATCTTTTCCATATCCTGATCTCTTGATGAGCCAGTTCAACACTGCACTATCCTCTTCTCTTGGGTTCCTCATACTCTTATTATATCAGTAATTATGCCAGTACTTATACCAGTAATTATGTCCTGCCAAACCTCAGCTTTAGATCACTCCTTCTATCTACTACCTTTTCTCCTACACCCATGCTGTTGAACAAAGATGGAGAAAGTCATGAAAACATGCTATGTCCATTACAAATCTGTTACACAACCTTAGCTTTGCCCTCACAGCTGTTAGGCTATGCTTCTATACTTCTATAACCAACTCATCATCTCAGTTTCCACAGTGGTTCCCCCAAACCTTTTCATCCTTCCTCCAATCTCCCATGACTCCCCTCCCTCTACCTTCTCAGCTGAAAACTTCTCATATTTTTTCAGAGAAAATTGAGGTCATTCATCATGAGCTCCTTCTTCTTTCCTCTTCCTCATCTTTTATCATGTTGATGTCTTGTGCTACTATCTTCTCCTTCACTCCAGTATTACATGAAGAGGTGGCTTTACTGAAGACCCCAACCAAAGTCACTTAGACTAGGGCTTAGGCATGAATGATGATCTAGGAAATGAGATGACAAAAATAGAACCCAGAGAGAGTAGTACCATGGAAGCCAAGGTCAAAAGGATATCCAGGAAGAAGAGGTAGTCCAGTGTAAAAGTTACAGAAAGATAAAAAAAATGAGAATTCAGATCTTGCAGTTCTTTGTAATCTTGGCAAAAGCATTTCAGTTAGAAGTTAGTGGTTTTCATTAATGTGTCCTTATCCAAACAGGATTATAACAAAAAAGCCAAATGAACAAAGATTTACAACAAATGCAACAGAATAGCAGTTGTTGTAGCTTGGAATACTAAAAAAGAGCACTGGTTTAAGAGTTATCAACATGGGTCTAAGCCTTGCTCTGTTGCTAGCTAGCAATGTTGCCTAAGGAGAGATAATTTTCTGAGCCACAATTTCCTCATCTATTAAAAAAAGGACCATTGCTTAGATCAAGGGTAAGAAGCTTGAAGCTCTTGGTGGTTCTCTGGGCTGCCTTTTAACATAATAAGATTGCATCGTAAACAGTTTACAGTCGACTAAAAGACTTTTATTTTTTCTGGGAGTTAATTTATTTTTTTCACTTTTCTATCACAAATAGTGATTTTTAAGGCAATTATACAAAACTCTGCAAAACTGATGCACTATTTAAAATGGGTTTTATGCAATGTAACAGCTCTTGAGCTTCCAAAAAAACTGCTTTACTTAGAGAAGGCATCTGGTGACATTTTCTGTGAACTCTTGAGTCATCTGCTCAAGCAGCTTTCTGCATTGCAATTCAATGTATTACAACATTGCTAAAAAAAAAAATCAAAACCACATCCATGCAAAGGATTTGAGCAATGGTAAAAGCAAACAGAAAAGCCAAGACTATTAAGGGAGAGATCGGAAGTAATATAACTTTTTTTTCCTTCTATACATATGAATTTCAATATTGCAGAGATCTGTGATTTTATCAGTGTGGGTGTTCTCTTTATTGAAGCACAGCCCAACTCCTTTATGTTGATTCATTCACTCCAACTGTGTCTGATTCCTAAGGATCAGCCTAGCTAAGTATGAAACTTGGAGACTGACTACTTGGTAATGGACTCTTTGGCCATGTTGACTCATGAAATAAAGACAAATGCAGTTCTCTAGGGGCCTAGAGAACCTTGATGAGTCCTGGAATAGATTTCAGGGAATCTATGCATTCAGTTGGGGAGTGGGGGGGTGGATATCACATTTTTTTAAGACTTCTAATTGAAACCTAGCATTCCCTTCAGTTATCAATATTTTTTAAGATAATTATTCCAAGAAGTCTATAGACTTTATCAGACTATCAACCAACGGGTTTTTATTTAATAACAGATGTTTTACTAAGTACTAGGGATAAAAGGAAAAGGTTAGAAGATCTATATGCTTCTGATCCAGAAGATGTGAATAGGTTATAATTATTACAAAAAAATGAATTATAAAGTATAAAAAAATTATATAAAAAGTATGCTATTTTTTAAAAGAGTATGACTGAAAAATATTAGCCAGTAAGGCAGCAAGTGAGGGTGAGGAATAACTAGAAGGGCAGCTTGGCCAAACAGGATTGGCATCCTTGTGATGTCAAAGGAATTTGAGGAAGATCTCTAAAATATCATGATATTATTGAAGGATAAGAGAATGTGACATGGGTGGATTATGATTTGCATTGTTAGAAAGAATACTAATAACAATCAGTTAAAATAAAAGAGTATATATTTATGGTAGGAACAACAACCTACCTATTCTGGTAAGGCTAATTTTTTCCTTAAAAGTTATTGAATCATTTAGTTGAGACTGTTGATTCAGACTAAGATTTCAGACAGGTCCTCATTAAGTGAGTATAAAGCAGTCAAGAGGAAGGAGTTCCAGTAGTGCCTTAATACTTGGCTAATAGATCAAGTTGGAATTTTCATTGTTGCATATCTTCCTGCTGTGGCTAAATAAATCTATTCTTAACAGTTCTATGACCTTTAAGTGTCACATTTTGTTCCAATTTTGAATCCAAACTACCAGGTGACTGGCCTGAGTATTGACTCAGAACAACATTGAGTATTGACTGCCATGTCTGGAGACATTTCTAATATTGCTTCTGGGAATAAATCTAGGCTTCAGAGATTAAAATCAGGAGACACAAGGAATGTTCACTATTACTTCAGATGAGGTTTCCAATAGAGACCCACACACCCTTGGGCAAAAAAATTTAATACAAAGAAAAAGCAGACTTAAACTTGAGCCTGGGGATTCTTAACTATTTGCCTAGCAGTGTCTTTTTTATGTTTTAAAGGTGTCCAGGACTGCAGTTCTCCTGGGGATGAGAGGTCTCATAATCAAGATTTTAAAAGGAACAAGAGAGGTTGTTCCATAAGAAAAAGAAAAAGTCAAGAAAGGTGATGAGAGTTTTTGCCCTTAGGGTTGTTGCTAGTCTATGGCTGGAGAGTGGAAGGAAAGGGGAAAGAGACACTGCTTTTCTAAAATAGTTATTAGTTAAGGTTCTGGCTTTCTGAATAGAAAAAGAATAACAGCTTACTTTGTTCATTCACTCCTATGAGGATGAAATAGCAAAAGACTTTAGATGAAGTCAAAAGTTTAAAGCAAAGACTAGAAGCCCAGCAAAGATTTCATATACTACTAAACATCATCTAGCAGAGTACTATTGTTTTGTGGAGCTAATTCCAAAGATTAGGCAGGAGATAGAACTAACAACTCAGAAGAGATTCAGTAAAGGAGGTGGCACTTGAGTTGAGCCTTAAAGAAAACTAGAGGTTCTAGAAAATTGAAGTAAGGAACTTGCTTTTTGCATGAGGGACAGAAGGAAAGGAAAGGAAAGAAGGAAGGAAGGAGAGGAAGGAAGGAAGGAAGGAAGGAAGGAAGGAAGGAAGGAAGGAAGGAAGGAAGGAAGGAAGGAAGGAAGGAAGGAATATGGGAGGAGGGAGGAAGGAAAGAGAAAGGAGAGAGGAAAGAAGGAAGGAAGAAGAAAGAAAGGAAGAAGAAAGGAAGTAAGCGAGAAGCAAGGAAGAAAAGGAAGAAGAGAGGAAAGAAGGAGAAAGGAAGGAAGGAAGGAAGGAAGGAAGGAAGGAAGGAAGGAAGGAAGGAAGGAAGGAAGGAAGGAAGGAAGGAAGGAAGGAAAGAGAAAGAAAACAAGAAGTTATTAAACACTCACTATGTATTTAGACATGGAGCAAGAGAATTAAGAGAGAACAGTGTCATAAAAACCCAGAGAGGAGAAAATATCCAAGTTAAAAAGGAAATTAACAATGTCCCAAGATTCAAAGAAGTCAAGAAGGACAAGGACTGAGAAGAGACCTTTTAGGAAAATTACTTTGGCAGTTGAGAATGGATTGATGTGAAGAGAAATGTAAGTCAGGGAAATCAAATAGAAGACTTGTAATAACCTTAGTGAGAAGTGATGAGAGCCTTCACTGGGTGGGGGGGGGGGGTGACCATGTGAGTCAAGAGTGGCACTTTCATATAAATAAATATATATATATATATATATATATATATATATATATATATATATGTAATAATGTTTGTCATTCATTTTTGAAGAAGACCACAACATCAGGGAGGTGATGTCATGACAAGCGCATGAACTGGATTTGGCCCCTCCAGAGCCATCTGGGTCCAGTAGCCAGATATGAATCAAGACAACTGGAGATGGCCCTGGATGCGAAGTAATAAAGGTTAAATGACTTGCTTTGGGTCACACAGCTAGTAGGAATCAAGTGTCTGAAGCTGGAATTGAACTCCTGTTCTCCTGACTCCATGGCCAGTGCTCTAGTTCACATGGACAATTTGTGCCTAACTTCTGTTAGAGCATTCTGAGCTCATATTGTTCTCATCAGCCACAGTTGGAGAACACTGTTATTTTTCTCAAACATAGTATTGTAATTTTGGTCTTCTTAATTAACAAAAGACAAGAACAAAACAATCATATGTGTGTGTATGTAATATATATTACACACACACACACACACACACACACACACACACACACACACACACCAAGCTATCGATTTTCTGATCCTGAAACTGTACGTGTGATTCCCACATGATGTTACACCCATGAAGCTATTCCAAAAATGACTGAGGAAGCCATCTCAGCTACCTACCAACTATATTGCCCCGCACAGTGACTTCACCTCTCTTAGCCTCAGTTTTCTTATCTATAAAATGAGGGGAATGGACTGGACGGCAGGTCCTCTGTCAGGAGAGTGAATCTAAAGTTGGATCTAGGCTCAGCAGCCAATGGAAGAGCAGCTGGAGGTAGTTCCTAACCATTGCACTCTAGATATCTGGATCCAGTTCTGCAAATAGTTAAGGAGAACAACTTTGTGCCTAAGTACTTTCTCCTGGGCAGAATTTTTTTCAATTGATATTTTATTTTATTTTTCCAATTACATGTTATGAAACTTTTTCAACATTCATCTACATGCATGTGCATATTTTTAAATTTCATAATTTCTTTCATCCTGCCTTCCCAACCCCCTCCCCTCAGCAGCAGTCAGGTGAAGTACATACATATTTGTTTTCAACATGTTTACAGATTAGTCATTTTCTGTAAGAGGATTAAGGGAAAAAAGAAAACTATGTTAGTAAAGAAAAACATGAGAAAGTTTTAAAATATGAATGTAGTGTTATTCAGATTCTATAGGGTTTTTGTTTTCCTCTGGATGTGGATAGCATTGTCCATAACAGTCTCCCAGGGTTGTGCCAGCCCCTCTGAACTGCTGAGAGGAACTGCTTCCATCAAAGTTGATCATCTCACAATGTTGTTGTTAATGTGTAGAATGTTCTCTTGATTCTGCTTCCTTTCCTCAGCATCAGTTCCTGTAATTTTTTCCCATGCTTCTCTGGAGTCTGACCATTTATGGTTTCTTATAGAACAATAGTATTCCTTAGTATTCATGTACCATAACTTGTTCAGCCATTCCCCAATTGATGGGCATCCCTTTAATTCCAATTCTTTGCCTCTACAAGAAGAGCTATACTTTTTTGCATATTTTACTGAGTTGTATTTTTACTGAGATATAAATTAAAGAGTGAGAGGTAACATGGCACAGTGGATGGAGAGCTGACCTTGAATTCAGGAAAAACTCATTCAAGTCTCACCTTTGGCACATTCTGGTAAGTCACGTAACCTCTTTTATAAATTGCAAAGCAGGTGCTGATCTACATCGGCAGATCTTTTAGTTAGAAGTTTTCTTTACTGAACAAAGTTCTGGTCTAAAAAAAAATTCTCCTCCAAGCAAGGGTAGGTGGATACAGCTTGGTCTTATCTAGGCTCTAGACTCACTAAACCAAAAAGGTTAGGAAATAGAACTCCATAGACCTAATAAAGAAAGCAAGAGTAAAAGGACTTATGTATATAAAAATATTTATAGTAGCTCTTATGTAGTGAAAAAGAGCTGGAAACCAAGGAATGCCCAACAATTGGGGAAAGACTGAACAAATTATGCTATGTGAATGCAATAAATTACTGTTGTGCTATATAAGCAATGATGAAAGTGACAGTTTCTGACAAAACTGGGAAGATTTAGATGAACTGGGTGAATTTGGTTGATTTAGAGTGAAATGAGCAGAACCAAGACAATAATTTATACAATATTTATACAATACAATTTATACAATAAATAAATATACAATATTGTAAAATAACATTATAAAACTTTGAAAGAAATAAGTATTTCCAATCAACACAAAGACCAACCATAATTTCAGAAGGTGAAGGATGAGGCATTATATTCATCTCCTGACAGGTGATGGACTTTGAGTTTAGAAAAAAGATGTACTTTTTGTATGCAGTCAACAAGGGAATTCATTTTACTTGATTCTCAATATTTGTTGCAGCAGTTATGTTTTGTTTTCTTTTTCTATGAGGGGATAAGGGAAGGAAAAATAGACTTTTGTTAATTAAAAAAATTAATTAGAAATAAAAGAATATAGTTGCAAACATCCAGATGTGTGTTACCTCAGTTGTATACATTATAAAGTCCTTTTTTTTCTTTAAGGCAACTTCCTCAGCCTTATTTCCTTCCCTACCTCCAGGCAGCAGAACACATTAATTCTCAATTATGCTTACTCAGGGCCCTGATGCACAGTCCTTACTTAGGCAAAACTGAAAGGGAGGACTGTATAATTAGCCCCTCAGACATCATTCAGACTTGGGGGGGGGGTTGTTGTTTTTTTTTGTCTCTCTTTTTTTTAAATTAAAACTCTTGGGACTTCCATTAAAATGAGTCTGCTGGACTAATGAGAGCTGAATTTCATCTCTTCTAATAACAGCCAGACTGGCCATTGCAGATGGCTGAGGACAAACCCCAGCAGCCTTCTCTCTCTGTTGCATTCTGTGAGTGCTTTAGATAATGTTAAATAATAGTAATAATAATGATAATGACAACCAAAATAGTGCAATAATCTGAGTGTGATTATGACATATAATAGGGCTGGGAAAAAAATTAATGCATTCCAGAAGGCAAACATTACAAAAGCATTAAGAAGTGTGATTTCCATTTGCCATTTTCAGAAAGATAAGATTCCTGGACAGTGAAACAAACTCAGCAGAGACCTTCATAGCACATTATTTGCTAACATGCTGCTTGTCATAAACCTCCCCCCATCAATTCCCAACTTGAACAAAAGTGTCAAACAAGAAATGACATAAACCTTGAAATGATTGGAAAAATGAAATCGTCATATCACCAAGATTGGTTCTTGTCCTTCATTATTGAAGAAGAACAAAATGACATCACTATGTTAGAGACAAGTTACAGTGCTTGACTAGATGATCAGACCAATACAAGCTTGGAATGCTCTTCTACAGGTAGGGTACCTGGCATGGGTACTCTAAACTTACCCATCTCTCACCATAACAAGTATCATGCTTTAAGAATACAAATTTAATTGGGGTAGGGAGGTAGGAAGTGGAAAGGAACAGAAGTGGGGGGGAGGGGGGAGGAGACTTGGATTCAAATCCTTCTTCTGCATACTATTTCTGTTGTTGTTCAGTTGTTTCATTTGTGTCTAAGTCTTTCTGACTCCTTTAGGGATTTTATTGGCAAAGGTACTAGAATGATTTGCCATTTCCTTCTCCAATTCATTTTTTACAAATGAGGAAACTGAAAGCATTAGGGTCACACAGCTAGTATGTGTGTGAGGCTGAAATTTAGGATCCAGCACACTATCCACTGTGTCACCTAGGTGCCCTACTACTTCTGTGACCTTGGGCAAATCACAATCTCCCACTGTTCTAGTCTACTAAGACTAAGAAGTTACAGAAGAGATGCTAACATGCATTGTTAAAGGGAATTTCTTCATCTGTTCATTTCCTATATCAATAAAATCACATATTGAGTTCCTATCCCTACTTACACTTAAGGATATAAATGTGGATAACAAATATTTAGCTTTAAGGGGTGGCTAGGGGGCGCAATGGATAGAACACCAGCCCTGGAGTACCTGAGTTCAAATCTGGTCTCAGACACTTAATAATTACCTAGCTGTGTGGCCTTGGGCAAGCCACTTAACCCCATTTGTGCAAAAACTAAAAAAAAAAACCCAAATATTTAGCTTTACAGGGGTGATGAGAGAGAATGATTTTTAAAAATGTGACATGCCACCTTCAAGATAATTAGTAGTAGTAATAATAATAATAATAGTAATAGTAATACCAAGGATGGCTTGAATGAGTTAATGTTTGATAAGATAGTTTGGGAAGATAATCTTGCATTCTCATATTTTTATTAAATTACAAAAAGTAATTTTTATGTTTGTGCAATGATAGCAGGATATTAATTTGAGCCTGCTTTCCTTAAACCTAACATACAGAAGACACTCAATAAATGTTCTCTTTTCAAAGATTAGAAAAATGATTAAGGGAGTAATTAAGTAGTAAAAAAAAAAGTAAAAGTAAAAAAACGTAAAAAAGTTAAGGGATTAGTATAGTAGATGGAATGATGGACCTGAAATCAAGAAACCTGGTTTCAAGTGATGCTTCCAGTAATTTCTACATCATGCAGTGGACAGAGCACTGGACTTGGGAATTGGAAGGACAGGAGTGAATCCAGCCTCAGACACTTGATACTCACTAGCTGTGTGACCTTGGGCAAGTCACTTAACCCTGACTGCCTCTCATCCAGGGTCATCTCCAGTTGTCCTGATTCATATCTGGCCACTGGATCCACATGACTCCAGAGGAAAAAGTGAGACTTGTGACTTAGCACAGCTCCCCTCACTCAAATTCAATTCATGTGCTTCTTGTGGCATCACCTCCCTGATAACATGATCTTCTTCAAGAACAAAGGACAAACATCATCAGTTGTGTGACTGTCAAGTCACAACCTCTTAAAGCCTCAGTTTATTCATCTGTATAATGTGTGATACTTTATTGAATTGTTGTGAGAGTCAAATGAGATGATGTCTATGAAATGCTTTGCCAAAAATAACTTAAATATCAAAGATGATTATTACAATTATACTCTCAGGAGAGGCATATTGATCCTATAAGATTTCTTTTCAGACAGTTGTTTGCTCAGGATAGAATCACCTTTTCCTCTCTGACTGTACTTCTTTAAGTACATGGCTACAGGCATAACAGAAGCTGTGACAAACACTTCTTTTAATGCCTCCACTTTGGTCCACTATTGTCTCTAATCTGTTTCACATTCACCTAATGCTCAATGAACTGCTAAATTCATCACTAATAAAGTGTTGGTTCATAAGAATTTAGAGTATTACACATCCCAGGAGTATTTCTCTTTTAATAGAATTCCTGAAGATTGATAAACCATCAAAACTCAAAGGAATTCTAGTATTAGAATTTCAAATAACATGACAGAATGAAGGGAGATATATTTAGGAGATTGCTCCCCATTTCCCTAAGCCCATTCCATTGACTCCACTTGCTCATTAGACAAACCTGCATCTTTAGATGTATCTTGGCCCCTTAGGGGAGGAGGAGAAAGGAAACTGAGAAGTATATTTTTGCCATCTTATATTCAGGATTTAGGAATATGAAGATACCTGGGTTAGCCTGGGAAAAAAGACACATGAATACTTGGAACAGATGAGACTATTCTAAGAAGATTCCTTCAGGTATAGAAATTTGAGAGGAAATCAGGGGTAAAAGGATGCTTGTTGTTTGGAAGGTATATTCTAGTCTTGAGGAATGATTCTTATTCAAGATTATCCAAATTAAAGACAAAAGTGAAGGTAGGAAAACAACCCAGAAAGAAATGAGAAGTCAAATTATGCCAAATCAAAAGTTATGGATAGACAATGGGGAAGACTCAGAAAGTAATCATTAAAGTGTCAGATTTTATATGTGATACCTAAAATTCAAATTACTTTATCTTCTGCAAACAAATATTAAGCAACTTTTGTGAACAAAGTATCATGCTAAACCAAAGATATAGACAAAAGTAAACAAGTCCTTGTATTTTCAGAGTTTTCTATTATGGTTATCTGGAGGGGGAAATAGTATGTTTATAAACTGAAAAAAAATATAAAGCTATAGAAAGTAATTTCCAGAGGAGCAAGCACTAATAACAATGAAAATCAAGAAAACTCTCATATATAAGCAACAATTTGAAGGAACCTAGGGATTCTTAGAGGCACAGATGAGGAAGGAATATACTTCAGACATGAAGAATGAAATGTCATTGGGGGGGGCACAATTTGATTGGAATAGACAATAGTGAAGTATTGCAATATTTTTTTTTAGGTTTTTGCAAGGCATTGGGGTTAAGTGGCTTACCCAAGGCCACATGGCTAGGTAATTATTAAGTGTCTGAGACCGGATTTGAACCAAGGTACTCTCCTGACTCCAGGGCCGGTGCTTTATCCACTGTGCCACCTAGCCACCCCAGTATTGCAATATTTTAAAAACCTGGAAAAGTAGGTAGGAGTCAAAGTGGAGAGGGTTTTAAATGTCATCTAGAAGTGATTGCTGAGGTGGAAAGTAAACTTCTCCTAATATTTGCAGAAATTTACTGGAATTTAAAGATGGTGAAGTTGCCAAGGAAATCATTGAAGAAATAAAATTGAGGGAGGGGGAGTGAAAACTTGAATATTGGGGAAATTGACATCCTTAATTTTTTATGAGGTCTTATATAAATACACTCACTGGACCAAGCCTCATCTCCACATCTAAAAGAGAATAATAGTCATTTGCTCTTGGTCTATCTTGGGTGTAATTAAGTTTATATTGATATTATCTATATATCATACTATACAGTATTGATATTATCTATAACAAGATCACTGAGATAGGAAAAATATTTGTGCTGATTCTTTTGAAGTTTACTAATAAAAATTGAGGAGAAACTGTGTGATTTCTTGCCAATTGTAGACCTTGGTTCTAGGTCCCAATACTACCATTAACAATATGACTTTGTGGGGCGGCTAGGTGGCGTAGTGGGGGCGGCTAGGTGTCGTAGTGGATAAAACACCTGCCTTGGAGTCAGGAGTACCTGGGTTCAAATCCGGTCTCAGACACTTAATAATTACCTAGCTGTGTGGCCTTGGGCAAGCCACTTAACCCCATTTGCCTTGCAAAAAAAAAAACAATATGACTTTGTGAAAGTCATTTAAACCTCTCTAGGTCTCAGATTATTCATCTTTAAAGTAAAAGGGTTTTGATCAGATTATCCTTAATGTCTCTTATTCAATAAATATTTACTGAATATTTACTATGTAGCTTTTTAAAAATAGCTAAACACTAAAAGAAAAATAATAAGAAAAGTTTCCTATCCTTATGGAGTTTCCTTTCATTTATTTAGTATTTTATATTCACAAATCTTATTTATTCCTCTCAACCGTCCTATAAGATATACATTATTATCCCCATTTTTAAAAGAGAAACAGTAACTTGCCTGATGTCACATGGCTATTAAGTAGCAAAACCAAGACTCCAACCCAATCTTTCCAGCTCCTTAGTTTAGTAGTTTGTCTGCTTTGTTTTTTTATGAAAGAGCAAAAATTTACTGTGTTGGACAATGAAGATAAAAAAAAGGATGACTGCCCCTGCTTTCAAGAAGCTTCCATTCTTTTTAGTCCAGTGTTCTTTCCACTATACCACACTGAGACCTTCATTCAGTCTTAGTGACTCTGAGTAATACAAAAGAAGCTTAAGACAATGGTAAAGGATGTTGAGGGACTTATAGTGTTGCTTGAGGAACAAAGTTGCAGATTCTTACTATGTGACCTTGGACAGATCATTTAACCTAATTTGTCTCAGTTCCTTCATCTATAAAATGAGCTGGAGAAAAAAATGGCAAACTACTGATCTTTGATCAAAAAAACAAACAAACCCTAAATGGGGTCATGGAGAATTGGACAGAATTGAAAAGTGACTAAACAACAAATGTATGCAGTATTTACAATAGTGGGAAAATTGTATCACTTAGAAAAGTAATATAATATTATTCTGAGAAAAGGAACAGTTCAGTGTAGGTTGAAATTTTTTTTTAGTTTTTAGGGTTTTTTTGGCAAGGCAATGGGGTTAAGTGACTTGCCTAAGGTCACAGTAATTATTAAGTGCTGAGGTCAAATTTGAACTCAGGTCCTCCTGACTCCAGGGCTGATGCACTGTGCTACCTAGCCACCCCCATAGGTTGAAGGTTTTAGGAAAGGCTTCATAGACATATTAATAACTAATAATAACTAGTAGTTTATGGTACTTTAAAATTGCAAAACATTTTGCATATGTTATTTTATCTGATCCTCATAACAATCCTGTGAAATAGGTGCTATTATTATTTCCATTTTTTTGGGAAGGGAAACAGTCTGAAGGTTTTGTGACATGGGTCGCACAGCTCATAAGTATCAAATGTCACATTTGAACTCAGATCCTCTTGTCTTCAGATCTAGCATTTTATCTACTGTGCCACTTTGATCTGTGTCTTGAAAAAGAAGTAAGATTTTAATAGATGGAAAGCATTGGTTAAAAAAAAAAGGAAAAAAATTGAAGGCTCAAAAGTAGGAGTGAGAATGGCATATGTAAAGGCTAACTGGGAGATTAGTTTAAGTGATCAAAAAGATTCCTGCTGGGAAAGGATAAAAGTGTGCTAGTCAGACTCAGGATATTAAGGCATAGCCATATACATTTTAGCCAAACTATGATGTATTGAATAATGTTATTATAATAAATAATTTATGTTATTTTATTTATGTATAATAATAAAATTATATACAATAATAAATAATAAAATATATTTATTCATGCAAGGAAGTTATAAGAAGGTATACATAGGCATTTCACTACTAACCATGGGTCCCCATCTTTTCCCATCCCAGGAGAAAGAAGCATCATGTATAAAACTCCTCCCATAAAATTGTGCCACCAAGTGACAATTATTCTAATTGTCTTTAATCTGAGTTTAAACTTGAAACAATATACAATAGGACCCCCTTATTGGTTATTGCTTTCAAAAGGAGAATTGTCTTTAATCTGAACTTAAATTTGAAACAGTCACTACAGGAGGCTTTTATTGGTTATTACTTTCATAAGAAAAAGATGTGATATAGTAGAGAGCACACTGGTTTGGGAGTTATTATTATTTGTGTGTCACTGGTCCAGTCCTTATCCTCTCCAGGATTCAATTTGTTCATTTGTAAAATGAGGAATCTGGGCTCTGAGGTTCACATGTTGAAAGCAAATCATCATTTTCTCTGACCTTCAGCTTCTTTTTTTTCCCACAAAATGGGGAGCTTTGACCTCTAAGAGTCCCTTCAAATTCAATCAAATCTATGAAGATTAGTCTGACAATGTCTGTTGTCCTTATGAGTAGAAATGACTAAGTCTGCTTTCTCCAGTGACAAATAATCTTGGCAAACCACAGTTGATACCCTACCCAGGCTTGAAGCAATAGTTTCATGTATGTGAAGAATCCTCAATGTGACAGAAACTTCCAGAAACATTTTCTTTCAGAAACAAGTCTGGGTTAGAAACACTAGAGGGAGCCAAGGTTTGCAATCTGGGGAGAAAAACTTTCTGGCTTAATCAGTTAACTTTCCAATTCAAAGATTTTAAACCACATTTGTTATGTGGGTTAGAAAAAGATGTTCCCTCTTTTTTTCCCCTCAAATGAACTGAGATGTTAAGATGCTCCTTTTTAAAAAGCATCTTTGAATTGGAAACTATGGAGCATTATAACTATTCTGAACCATTTCTTTGCAGTTTTCACTAGGATAACTTTTTTGGAGTAGATAGATCTGCAGCATTTAATATCTGGGAAATTACTGGTAGGGTTTTTTTTCTGCTGATCTAATTCTCAATGGAATCTAACTCCAAAATATTCAATTTATCTAGAGGAATTTACTTAACCCACTATCCCTCAAGTACTAGGAAATCCTACCTTGTTTTGCATAACTATCCAGTGCTACCAATCCTAAATTATAAGAGACTGCCAGGGTTGGCATGGAATCTTATCACTTTCTTATAGACTAGAAGCAGGACTCGATGCCATCACTTTCAAATATAGTACTCTGCCACAAAAGGCAAGCCTTTTTCACCCACCATATTTCTACATCCAGTGGAGCAGAGGGTGACAAGGAAATTTTTACAGTTAAGGATTCTTAACTTTTTTTGTGTAATAGACCCCGTTGGTCTCTGTTCCCTTCTCAGAAGAATTTTTTTTAGATTTTTTTTTTTAGGTTTCTGCAAGGCAAATGGGGTTAAGTGGCTTGCCCAAGGCCACACAGCTAGGTAATTATTAAGTGTCTGAGACTGGATTTGAACTCAGGTACTCCTGACTCCAGGGCCCATACTCTATCTACCATGCCAGCTAGCCGCCCCTCAGAAGAATATTTTTAATTGCATAAAATATTTAATATTGCAAAAGAGATCAATCATGTTAAAATAGAGTTATCAAAAAAATGTTTAGACAAATATAAATCTATGTGCCTGAAGTTAAGAGGCCTTGGTCTCTGGACAGCTAGATGGTACAGTGGATAGAGCATTGGACCTGTAGTCAGGAAAACTTGAATTGAAATCTGACCTCAGACACTTGACCATATGATCCTGGGCAAGTCATTTAGCCCCATTGCCTCACCAAAAAGAAAAAAGAAAAAAGAAAGAACAAGCCTTAGTCTATTATAAACTCCTGGAGTTTCTGTAGTAATAATGTCAAATTAGCTGCCAACTCTATTTCCCAAGTTCCAGGAGTGTCCAGGAACAATATCAAAGATGAAGGTATGCTAGTGCTCAAGTAAGTGGGTAAAGCATATATGTTTTCATGTATAACATGTACTCTGGGCTCTTCTACCAACTCCTACTCTTAATCATACGTTTGGATTTCAGAATTCAAAGAGCTTCTTCTCCCTTCAGGGTTCTAGAAGACCTTGGAGGGTGGTTTTCCAATGCCAGAGCTCATGATCTTTCACTGACATGTTCACCTTCAATGATTATCAATTGACATAGATTTTTCTGATTGCTTTACTTAGCCTTTAGAAGCAGATAGTTACTAAAAATTGATATGAACAAATGGCAGGGAAATGAAACTCCTGTTCCAAGGCCCATTGGTGTGATTCTCTCTTGGTGATAACCTGCTGAGTGAGCAGAGTTAGCAGGAACAGGAGGGCTGCAATCTTCCATCTTCTTGGGGATTCTTCAGTCATGTTACTTTGAGAGCTTCCTCTCAGCTTCTAGCTTTGAGAGGGAAGATGGGAAAGGGGAAACCCACTTTAAGTTGCTGAGGGAAAAGACTCTGGGAAGAGTGATATCAGAGGAATCATTCCTCTTTATCATGTCTGTATCTCTAGCTTGATACACTATAGACTTTAAGGAGTTTTCCCTTGGGTGAGATCTGGGACTCTCGCTTGGTTGAGCTAAGTTACCTCACTCCCAATGAGAGAGTTCTTTCCTTCTGAATTGTCTAGTATATATTCTCCTATGTACACCTCTAATTTCTGTTTTGCTATCGATTTGAATAAATGGGTTGCTATATTTGTATTCATTATGGAACCAGTATTTGGTAGAAAGGGACATCAAGCCTTCCATATAAAGCTTGGGGTTCTCCCCACCATCACCACCAGGGATCAGAAGCTATATTGAACCTAATCATATCCTCTAGAATAATATATATCTAGGTAAAAGACAGATATTAGACTGCTAGCCTCTGTCTTAGGAAAGCAAAGAGGCCTCTGGCCCCCAACTTCCTTTTTCTGGTAGAACTGAGTCTCCTTTTTTTGGAGGAAAGGGTATGGGAATAAGGCTAAAGACAGCTATTCTGCCTGTTTTTTTGAGTCTTATAGCAATACCGTCATGTTGTAGGTGAGAGAACAACTCTTGCCTCACAGCAAATGGGTCTCTCTATAAAAATATTTCTCCAGAAGATGGCACATACTCTCCCAGAAGAATAATTGAAGTACAGTAGAAAGTAGATGCAAGTTTAGACAGTACATGTGGCAAAGAGGATAAATCACAATTCCTGCAAGTCCTTTTCTTCCTTTTATGGGACTCCCATAATGTTTCCCATGGGTATGATGTAACTTTTTGTTGGGTTTCTGGTACAATCCTAAAGGTGCTTTTTCCTTCTCATTTTGAGGAAACTGAGGCAAAGTTAAGTGACTTGCCCAGGTTTATGCAGCTAATAAATGTTTGAGTTCAGATTTGAATTCAGGTCTTCTTTGGCTCACAATGCAGATATTTCCACTGGTCACTGCTGTTCTGGGGACATTGATGAGAAGTTTGAATCATCTAACCCTTCAAAATTCAGAAGGTCATTCTCCAGTTGGAGGTGAAGAGAGGCTCTAGTCCTTTATACTCCCAAGAAATTACCTCTAAGGGGCTCAGTTTGAACTATTAGTTCAATGCTCCAATACTGGGTCCCTAAATGTTTTGTTAATTTAGCCCCAACCCAAAAGACATGACTGAGTCTCCTGAGTCAGTCCTGATAGACTTCCTGGTCATAATTATTTCACCTCATCCAATAGCTTTCATTCTTTCCAAACTGACCAAGGATTTCTCTCACTTAGTTGAAAATGACTTTGATGGATAGATTTATTCAATAGAAGTATTCTCACCTAATTAAGGAAGTTACTTTAGGTGAAATAGGGTGATTGGTTGATTGATTCATTTGAGACCAGGGTCTTCTGTAATTACTGTGGCTAAGGATATGGACTATCCCTCTTACAGATATAAGAGCATTCTTATAGGTAAACATATTGTCTCCCTGATAGAAAGTGAGATCTTTGAGAGCAGGGAATCATTTAACTTTTTTTTTAATTTCCAGAGCCTAACATAGAATCTGGTGTAGAGTGGACATTTAATAAATGCTTGTTGGTTGTAGACAGAAGTCCTCAACTAACAACTCCTACTTGTGAAAGAGTAACTCATAAATTATAAAATCTCATATATTCTTTCTTATTAACTTTGGAAATAAGACTTGAAACAATGCTTTATTCATCTGTCTTTCCTTTCCAACTGGTTTATAAATCTCCAAGGTCAAAGACTGTGTTCTAGAGAACTTCCTATCACCAAACCCAAGTGCAATGCCTTATCCATTGCAGGAATTGCATTTAAAAATTTTGAGTCTTGAGGAGGGTGTCAGGGACGGATGCTAGTCAAATAAATGGAATAGCACCCGCTAAGAGAAATATTTATCCAACTAATTTTCCAAGAGTAGGAGCTGAAGCTTTGGCTTTAATGCGCATATTCATTAAATCTTCTCAAGCCACTATTCCGAAAACAGTTCTCCGGAATTTATTTACCTTCCTAAGGGTGCTTCCTCCAGTCTTGTGCTCAGCCAGCAGACCGGTGCTCAGGATGACGGAAGCTCTCTGGAGAGAGCAGCCAGCGGGATGGGCCAAGCTTGAGTGACAGTCTGTCCGGCAGAGATTGACTTTAATGAAGCACAGAATAAACAGGAAGATTAAGAGGGCGCACAAAAGCAGTGACAAGTTTGGAGTTCACCTCTCAGTAGGCTGCGATGAGGCTCTCGGCGCAGCTGAGATCTGTCTGTGGGTTAGAGATGCGGCTGGGGCATCTGCTGGGTCACTAATGATCACCTGCAATACAAAGCAGGCTTCCATTTCAGAACCGAGAACTGTCCTCTTGATTTGCAGATTGGCAAAAGAGGGGCTGCTATTTGTGCGCCCGCTCTTTTATCCACTGAGATGGTTCTTTTCACTGGGGTGGAAAGAAAAGACCTTAAATGAAAGAGCTTGGGGGAGCATTTTATCTTGTTTCGTTTTATTGATGTCTTTTGTTTTTACATTACAATCATCTCAACCCACTTTATCTCCCATCACATCCTCTTTAAAGGAAAATGTTAAACCAAACTAAACAATTCAGCAAAACCAATCAATGAAACAACCATGTCTGATGGTTGTTCCCACATCCATATTTCTCTACTTCTTCCATGATGTTCCCCAGGTATATTTTCTCTTCAAGTCTCCAAAGTCAAGTTTGTACATTATAATAACATCATTGCTCAGAAACTTATTAATGTTCTTTTCATTTACTGCTGTAGTCTTTCTATATATGAAGATGTTTTTCTGCAGCTGCATATTTTTTATATAGGTCAGCCTAGATGGTGCAGTGATAGAAAGCCAGACCAGGAATCAGGAGTACCTGAGTTCAAATCCTACCTCAGACACTTAATAATTACCTAGCTGTGTGGTCTTGGGCAAACCACTTAACTCCATTGCCTTGCAAAAAAAAAAAACCTAAAAAAATGAACTGGAGAAGAAAAGGGAAAAGACTCCAGTATCTTTGCCAAGAAAATTCCAAATGGGGTCCAAGTCAACCATGGCTGAAATGACTCAACATCAAAAAATATTTTTTATGTGTGCATGTATATCACACACACACATATAATATACTCTCTCACTTTGTAGCAGTTTATATGTCTTCCCTGATTCTCTGTCATTTCATTTCTATAGAGAGCTTCAATGAATAACCACCCTTCACTGAGAGAATGACTAACCGAGAACAGCACAATCACTGATTTGAAATCAAGACTTGACTTTGAGGCTGACTTTCTATTAACTATGCCCTAATACTTCTTATGCTACCAATAAAACTACAGGTCTAGACCAAATTTTAAAAAGATTATCTGAATTCATAGGACATATATCTATATACAGTTTTGGAAGGACCTTTTTAGACCATGAAGTACAGTCTCTTCATTATAGATAAGGAAACTGAGGTCCAGAGAATTTAAGTGACTATTCAAAACAAGTAGTGATAGAGGCAAGATTTAAACCCATTTCTGGAGCTCTTTTTCATTTTACTCTACTGTCTCTAATATTTCTAGCAGTATAAAATATTACCAGTTGCTGATAGGTTTTCAATAATCTTTTCTTTAAAAAATACTCTCATTTACATCTAATTCATAATGGCTCAATATCAAGCTAGAGGAACTTAATGTCATGAACAGTAGACAATAATAATGCTTGTTGGGTTGGATTTGGAAAATTCTCTAATGCTTTGCTGAAAGTTATAGGCTATCCTTGAGGGATGGATGAGACCTTAGGTATTTCATATATTCCAGCACCTTTAACAGAAAATGTATTTTACCAAATTCCTTTTCATACCAAGATACCAATTGAAGCTGCAATAAAATTCTATCTGACATAAGGAAGAGCTGAGTCTCAGAGTAGAAAAAAAGATCTCTGGCAAACTGAAATTACACTAGAACTACTCTGTAAACATTTGAACATTTTATTGAACTTGTACCCCAGTTTCCAATCTGTCAGTGAAAGGAATTTAGCCAAACAGAAAGAGAAATCCACATTATTAGGCAGATGCAGAACACAGAACACAATTTTCTCCCATTTTCTAAAAATTATCTTAAAAAATGAGTTCACAGGAGGTCAAAATGGAAACCAGGAATGATTGCTTCCAATTCCCCTCCTTTCAGCATTAAATAATCATGGCCTAAGGAGCTCAGGAAATCAAACAAAAATTCCAAAGGAATTGGTTCAGCCTCAATGTTGATCTTATTCTTGATCCAAATCAGAAACAAGCATTTTTGTACTCATGAAGATGCATATGGATATACTAAGAGAAAAGGGAGCCACTGGGTGTCCTCCTCAGACAAGAGGCTATATGCAAATAGTATCTTTTATGGACTTATCAAAGTCAAAAAGGTAGTGTCTAGACTGTGAAATTTGTACCAGTAGATGGCACTATAATTCAAAGTGATGACCCAAACCTTCAAACTGTCAGCAACATTTATTGAGAAAGAGTTGATGGTGTATAGAGTACTGGGCTAGATCATGTGGACAACATTTATCCATTATTAGAGAAAAAAGTGCAACTCGAATGACAATGTATGAAGGGACAGCAGAAGCACAAATTCATATTTGTAGTCTATTTCACATTGTTGCCATCTTTTGAGTTTGTCTTGATCTTGCCTACCACCATAATAACTTTTTATAGTCAAAATCTTTTTTTGTTGCTTGCTCATTTTTCCAGTCAACTTCTTGATTTTAGACCCTACTCACCTGGGAATGGGGATGCACTGCTACAAGCTTCAGGTTTTTTTTTTTAAAGCTTCAGGTTTTTTTTATGTTATTCTTTTCAGATCTGAGATTCTGCAAGTTTTGGGTGCTTTCAAGGGGATATGATCCCGAGAGAAATATGGTTACTGTTCTCTGTTCTGCACTCTTTTTGTAACCTACTTCAGTTTTGTGTGTGTGTGTGTGTGTGTGTGTGTGTGTGTGTGTGTGTGTGTGTGTGTGTATTAAGACAAGTATCAGGAGAGGGAATTATCTCATAGGAATTCCCCTAGATGGATACAGATCTACCCTCCTCCAATCTGTCATCTCTTCTCTTCTCTTCTCTTCTCTTCTCTTCTCTTCTCTTCTCTTCTCTTCTCTTCTCTTCTCTTCTCTTCTCTTCTCTTCTCTTCTCTTCTCTTCTCTTCTCTTCTCTTCTCTTCTTCTTCTTCTTCTTCTTCTTCTTCTTCTTCTTCTTCTCTCTCTCTCTCTCTCTCTTCATTCATATACCTACCTATCCATCTGCTAATAAGATGATTAAGATACCTGAAACCATTAGAAATTGGTCATAGATGGGGTGAGTCTTAAGCAGTGCTTTGAATAGGTGGCATGTGATTAGGGACTAGAAGAGAGTTGGAAGGGAAGAACAACCCTCTGAGTAGGTAAGGCTTTTTCAGAGGTTTCATAGGACCTAGTAAGTTGTCTGTCAGAGTTGTTAAGTAGAAATTCTTGATTAGGCAATAACAAGAGATAAGAACAATTAGGTTTTCCTTATACTTAAGTAGTAGATTGGTAGATTGGGGAGTTGCCTAAACAGATTGTATTTGCATTTTAGCAAAGCATTTGACAATGTATCTCATGATGTCCTGGTGAGTAAAATATAAAGATAAGGGAAGATACTAGCTGGATTAAGAACTGTTTGAATGATCAGCCTCGAAGATAAATGCCTCAGTATGGAGCTGGAGGAAGCCAGTGCCAAACAAATAGTAGGCACTTAATAAATGTTTATTGGGTTGGGTTGGAGAAAGTTTTCTAGACCTTGTTAAAAAGTCATAGGATCAGAACTTCAAAGGATGTTCTGTTTATAGCTATTGGCAGCAGCTATTGACTCTCACACCACAATTCAATTGTCCTGACTTCCTATGAGCTCCTCATCACCAGAAGTGTTCTAGTCCTGGACCTTCTCTTCTCCCTCTCTACCAGATTTAGAGATCTCAGCTCCCATAGATTCAAATGATGATTTCTCAGATCTACTTGACCAGTGCTAATCTCTCTCTCTTGAAGCAGTAGTATATCATATCTTCAACTTCTTATTGGACAGCTCAAATTACATGTCCTAAAGACATCATAAATTCAAACTGTCCAAAACTTAACTCATTATCTTTCCCTCCTAAACCCTCTCCAATCAGATCTTCCCTATTACTTTTGAAGTAATCCATTCAATCCCCCATGCGAAGCTCCTTCTGCTTTCTTTCTCCACCCCCATATCCAATCTATTCCATGGCCCATCAATTTCATTTTTGCAATATCTCTGGAATATTCTTCCTTTTTTCTCCTCTCAAATTGCTACCACCTTGGTATCGGTCCTCATTACCTGTCTTATACCTAGACAATAACAATTGCTTTTTGATTGGTCTCTATGCCCCAAGCCTCTTCCCACTCTAGCCCTACTGTTCCATTTGGCTGTCAAATGATCTTTCTAAAGTCCAGTTCTGACCATGTTACCCATTATATACAAAAAGTTTCAATGGTTCCTGATCACTTCCAGAATCAAATATAAAATCTCATTTTTGGTACTATATGTCTGTTATAAGTCACAAACTCAGAAGTACAGAACATGAAAAATAACAAAACCTCAAAGGAAATTGTAAACTGGATACAAACTCAGCAAACATTCATGGAAGAGTTAAAGAATGACAAAAGAGTAGAAGAAAAAATGGGTAGAGAAATGAAAATGAGGAAAGAAATTATGAAGAGAATTAAGTTTGGTAAATCACTTACCAAAAAATATTGAAGAAATAATACCTTAAAAACTGACCTAAAGGTAAAAGAGGCATACAAATTCACTAAAGTAAAGAACTTCTTAAAAAGCAGATTTGGTCCAATGGAAAAAAAAGAGGTACAAGAATTCATTGAAGAAAATAATTCTTTAAAAATTGGAATTGGACAAGTAGTTTGTATCTAGTTGGTTGCATATCCCTCCCATTAACTCCTTAAAAGCAAAGATTGTCTTTTGCCTTCCTTTGCATCCTCAGAGTGTAGCAGTGTCTGGAACAAAACAAGTGGTTAATAAATCCTTGTTGAGTTATTGATATGCCTCAAGGAAAGGTTAGATTTGCTAACACCTAACTCTGCCACGCTTCTACTCCATAAATTTCAGGTATGCCACTATTTACTCAAAATTAAATATCATTTCATCTTCAATACATACTACACTTCCATCTCTAGGAATCTATAAGAAAATATTTTAATACAATTGCTTCTATACCAGGATTAATTGAGAAAATAAAAAGGATAGCATATTGAATTTTGTTAAACTAATAACCCTACTAATCTACTAGTTAGTCTTACACCAGAATTTTCATCTATTATGATAGTGTGAAAATAAGTTATTTTACAAAATCATTTTAGGACCAGTCAAGTATAGACATGCACAAAACTTAGATTTTGTATTATGTAGTCAGCTAGATGGTGCTATACTGTTCCAGTTGAAAGATTTTTCTTATATAAGAATTAAATATTAAAAATTTGGATCATTATTTGTGATCATATAACACCTGAGAATTCTGAGAAGCCATTTCTTTACTTTCAGAACATAAGATTCAAGCATCTTAAGTTTTAAAAATAGAAAAGACCTTAAAAATCTAGTCAAAACCTTTTATTTTATTGTTGAAGAAACTGAGGCTTTCTGAGAAAATATAGCAAAGAGAAAACAATGCTGTACTTGAAGTCTAGAAGCCTAGTTTTAGGATTCCACCTGTGATACATTTGCTGTGTGACCCTGGGTAAGTAATTCTACTTTAAGGGCCTCTTTATCTGTAAAACGGGGATAATTATATTTGTACTATCTACTTCCTTCACTAAAACCACTTTTCAAATCCCAAGATGAAAAGTAAATTATCAATAAATTGCAGAGCCTTGATTCAGCTATCTTTTTTTTGTCTTTTTCAACTTTGTGAATCATTCTGAAAGCTTCAGGCTTTCTCTTTATCTTAGTTCAAGTAAGATGTAGTTAAATTTTGATAGCCATAGGGTCAGATTGGAGTCGTAGTTAGGCACAGGGCTTCTTCCAGTATTCAGTGGTTTTTATTTATTTTGTAATGGACATTTGAGACAATGGTGGATTTCTTAATTGATCTCCTAATTTCTAATGTAAATTCAAAGCTTATTGCAGTGAGGAAGTATTTTAAATAATTCACAGAAATTGCTAAATAGTTAAATCTTAAGTCTCAAGTACAGTAAACCTTTAACTTTGCTACTTATTCTGCAGAAGATGTTTTAAATTCACCATATGTTATCAGGACTGTCATTAAAATAGTAATTGATTATGAGGATAAGACTTTAAAATGGGAGAGCAGAGGTCCCAGGTTCATGTCTTGGAACCACTGGCTAGGTCAGCACTTTATTCTTGGTTTTAACAGCCTTGGGTAGGAAAAATAGGATGAGGTTTATTCCTGAAGTGTCTTAAAAATGGAAATATTTTACCTTCCTTTTAAAGAAAGGACATACCTCTGCCTCCTCCCTCCCCCCCAAAATCTGAATTTTGTGATCTATTACATGTCATTAGGAAATAAAGTCTTTATAGTAATGGGGAACAATTAGTGGTCTATCCACACTTTCCCAGTCTCCCATGTAACAAAACAGCTTACATTTGCAAAAGACCTAATCAGAGGTCAGCATTTCAATCTAAACAAAGCAAATAAGGAGAAGGAATCTAATTAGCCTGCTCCAATTTCTGACCTCTAACCTTAGCTTTGTAAGAACAACTGTGGTTCTCAAAGACTGAGTTCCCAAGACCCTTTCATTTATGGGGGTCTTTGAGATCAAAACTATATTCTTAATAAGAACAAGATATTTTAATTTCTTAATACAGTGACTATAAATAGCTATAATCCACATAAACAAAAGCTCTTTGGGGTCTCCTCAACAGTCTTTAGAATGTAAAGAGGTCGAGAGATCAAAAAATTTGAAAACTGCTTTAGTGAAACGTTTTAGGCCAATAGTCTCAGAATTGAGAGCTAAGGGCTGGTAAATGGGGGTGGGGTGTGGTATGATTCGACCTGTAGGGGAGTATGAGATCAACCAAATAACTATTGTGAGTTTTGTCTCTCCACAAACCCACCCATCCTTATTCCTCATGTGATCCAATTCTTTCCTCCACCCCTCCACTCTTCCACCTCTCTCCTTAGAACTGTGTTCTCAAATTCTGAGGGCTATTGGGGTATAACCATTATTCAGTAACACACAACAGCACAGGTAACACTGGGAAAATTCCCCTCCCATCTCTTCCCTACCACCTAGTGACTGAAGTAAACTCCTCTTGCAGGATGGGCCCTTATGCTTCTGGATAAGGACCAGAATAAGAGAGACACCGAATCTCCTTTTCCCTTCGAATGGATCCATACTGAGTCTCACTGAATAAACAGCATATTTGGTGATTTGTAGTATTACATTTTGTTTTGTTTTTTTCCTAGACTGATCCTGTATCCCTAGGTGTCTTCTTGACACTCTTCTCCCAAACTCTACTGTTTCTGTCACCATCTTTCCAATCACCCAAGCTCATCTCACACTCATCTTTGACTTTTGCTCAGTGATCCCAGTGATGCCAAATCTTGTCATCTCTAGCTCCAAACTTTCCCTCACATCTGGCCCCTTCTTTCTCTTTATTCACATAGCTATCACCCTAGTTCAGGATTCCATCACTTCTCACCTCCTAATTGATATCCCTTCCTCAAGTGTCTTACCTCTACAGCTGACAATGTGATTTTCATAAAATTGGAACCCTGAACAAGGCCAGTAGCATTGAGATAGAGTGCAGGGTCTAAAGTCAAAAAAGCTCTTCTTCCTGAGTTCAAATATGACCTCAGACACTTACTAGCTATGTGATCTTTGGCAAATCACCTAACTCTGTTTGTCTCAGTTTCCTCTTCTGTAAAGTGAGCTGAAGAAAGAAAAAGCACACTGCTCCAATATCTCTGTCAAGAAAAATCCCAAAGGGCGGCTAGGTGGCACAGTGGATAAAGCACCGGCCCTGGAGTCAGGAGTACCTGAGTTCAAATCCAGTCTCAGACACTTAATAATTACCTAGCCGTGTGGCCTTGGGCAAGACACTTAACCCCATTTGCCTTGCAAAAAAAACCCTAAAAAAAAACCCTAAAAAAAAAGAAAAAAGAAAAAGAAAAATCCCAAATGGGGTCACAAATGGTCAAAGAATGAACAAGAAAAGACCAACAAAAAAACACCTAACTCTGCCACACTCCTACTCCATAAATTTCAGGTATGGCACTATCTACCCAAAATTAAATATCATTTCATCTTCAATACATACTTTTAAAATTAATCTTTAAGATTTATAATGTACATAATTACTAGTATAGTAGTAAATATATGTAATTTATAAACAACTAAATTTATTCTTAGAAGTGATGCTTGTTCTAAATTTTTTTTAATTAATGGGGCAGATTAAAAATTTGGACATCATTGTTTTTTCCCCTTCTTTCTTTGTATCCCCAGGATGTAGGTGTTAATTGACTGATTGATGCTTTGACTACTTGAGCTAATCAGGCAGGGAGACCTGGACTTGGAAATGTAGCTATATCAATCCTCTGTGAGTTTGTTACCCCTTATATCTGAAGACACTACCTATTATTAAGTTTGCCCTAAACCCTTTGCACTCTCAAATCTCATCCCAGTCAGTCAAATGATTTTGCCAAAATCATTATTATTTAAATGTTTTACTTTCAAACATAACCAGAGTAAAACCCTTCAGTATTTATGTTATCATTGCTACATTTTGGAATTTGAAAATTGCCTTCAGCTACACCATAGTGTTTTTGAAATTGCAATACAAATAATTGGCATATAAGCCATCAATTGGCTCATTTGTTTTCCTTCTCCATGAGACCATATTAAAGGCATTAGCTGCTGTCTCATTTGGCATTATGCTTTTTAAAAATATTTTAATGTTTGCCTCCCTCACTCCAATGGGTTTTGTCAGACAGGTTAGGAAGAAATAAAGACTTAGTCTACATCATACATGTTCCTTTTGGTCATTAGAAGAGTAATAAGTACAAATAAAACTAATATTTTCATTAGAATATCACATCCACTTAAACACAGAGGCAGAATGTTGCAAAAGGAAATCAGTGAACCAGGACTAAAAGTCATTTGATTCAAATTCAGACCCTGTCATTGTGTGACCTTGTACAAATCATATGACTTCTCAGTCTCAGTTTCCTCATTTCTAAAAGGAGGGGATTAGATGAGATGACTTATAGAATCCCTTACAGCTCTAGATGGATGAGCTATTGATTATAGATAAGGCACAGAAAATTTAGGATGAAAAGAGAACATAGATGTTTAAAGGTTTTGGAAATCCATTGACCAAGTTCATTGCAGAGGCTTTTGGAGGCATGGAGATCTCATGGTAGAGACAGACTAGCCTATGTCACTAAAATCAAAGCAATAAACCTATATTATATAAGTGTTTAAATTCACATGGGACAGCATGAAGCTCTCCAATGAGACAACTCAGGGAACAGACAGGCAATTACGAATAACCAAGGGCAGGGGCAAGAAAGGCTATCCTGTGGGGGGAGGTCAATCAAGAAGACACCTAGGGATACAGGATCAGTCAAGAAAAAAAATAAGAAGAAGGGGAGAGAGACTACTAAAGATATGACCAGAAAGATCACAGCATACTCTTATGTCAGGAGAGAGAACAGGGTTCAAAAGCCAGTGAAAAAGGACAGTCACAGGATTGGTACAGCCAAAGTTCTCTTCATCCTTATTTCTTCATAGGAATGTCTAATTCCTTCAACCTGCACACATTAAGGCAGCTCAGCAAGAAGGTTAGAGAAGATGAAGAGATAGAGACAGAGAGACAGAAACTCCGGTAGTTGTATCTGTTGGCTGCCAGGACTGAAGATCAAAGATCTGAAAGGTTTCAGAAAAAAAGGATAGGAGGAGGAGTTGAGGAAATTTGTCATCAACAGTATGACTGTCAAAGAGCCAACTCTGTTAAAAAAAATTTTTTTTAAGGGTTGGTGTTTTTTTTTTAACCACATTCTGTGCATCTTTCAGCAAAGAGAATGATATTTTAAATGACACAAGTGGCAAACCTAGAGAGACATAGACAGACAGATGGAGAGAGAGAGGGAGGGACAGGAGAGAGTCAAAGAGGCAGAAACAGAAACAGAGAGAGAGAGAGAGAGAGAGCAGAAATAGAGAGCAAAAAAGAGGAGGAGGAGGAGGAGAAGCAAGAAGATAAAGAACCCATTTACTCACAAAAGGAGTCAATTAGGGGCAGCTAGGTGGTGCAGTGGGTAGAGCACTGGCCCTGGAGTCAGGACAACCTGAGTTCAAATTCAGCCTCAGACACTTATTAATTACCTAGCTGTGTGGCCTTGGGTAAGTCACTTAACCCCTATTGCCTTGAAAAAAACAAATGAGTCAATTAGAAATATTTTGCAGGGGACATTTTTTAGGAGAATCTGAAAATCTTGATCAAGGATGAACTCACCACATTATTCATAATAAATTATATGAAATCAAAGGAAAAAAGCAGAAACAGTGGGAGGATCAGAGACCAGGCTGGACTATCAATGGAAAATTTCATTTGCTTCACAAGACTTACCAAAGTTTGCCTTGTGTCTGATGCCTTTCAGCATGGTCTATACTCTGGTATTTTGGGGAAAATGCACCTAGAACTGAGTGCAGGCATACCCAGCCTGAACTTGTTAATAAATATTTCTGTTCTGGGAAAACCAGATTTCAAGCTTGGAGATTGTTCGTCCGGAGGAATGGTGTTAGGATCTGCCTTTCTGGAGAACAGATGAATGATAATGAAGTGGGATTTCCTGACTCTGTGATAAGGCTTGGGTTTTGGGGGTTTGAGGTTTTTATTTTTACTAGAAACACATAGAAAACTCCCAGGGAGTAAACTTCCTTCACTGATGTAGATTGTCACCAACTCTGTAACTTTAATTCTTAGAGAGTTTCCTTAGAACCACATCAAAGGCCTTAAGTTGAACCTAGGTCTTCCTGGCTCTCAGACCAATTCACTTTTATTCAGTCACAGTTTAGTTATAATATATTATTGCTATGCCTGTGAAATAATATTAAATATTCTGGGGACTATTTCTGCATTTTTTTTCTCTTATTTTCTTCATATTTATTTTCATTGGCAAATCAACTTTTTCTTTGGTTTTAAAAATAACTTTATAGTTGCCTTTTGTTTTTAACACCATAATCATTTCCCCTTCACTTTCCCTCCCCACAATGATTCTTTTCTTGTTACAACAAAAAATTCCAATATTTAAGCAAAGAAACTAATATTACTGCATTTCATAGTCTCTGTTAGTGTGAAGAAGAAGAAGATGTATTTCTTTATCAATTCTCTAGGACCTGGGTCATTCAATACAATTTATTCTAGCCTTACTGCTTTTTTAGTGTCATATCTTTTATATTATTGTTAGTCATGTGTAGATCTTCATTCTGTTTATTTAACAAAGCATTGGTTTATATCAGTCTCTGCAATTGTGGCAAGAGCAATATCCTAAGTATTTCCTGACATATCCCACCCCCAAGTTCCTTTAAAGGTATTTAAACTGCCCTCAAGTTTTACTGGTTCAGAGAACTGTCCGGTCTTTGCTCTAGATCCTTGGTTGCCCAGATATAAAACAGCCAGTCCCTGAGGGACCGGAGATCTCCCTCGGACCAGCAGCGTGAACAGCTCTAAGAAGCTGTGCTCAATTGAATCAAAGCTTTATCCTGAATGAACATATCCTTCCTTGCTTTGAACATCCTTCTGCTTCTATGGCTGAGTAAACCTCCCTTTGTTCACTATTAGATGGATTATAAGTGCCTCATTTCACTCCATTTTCAGACCTAAACTACCAGGGGATCAATCTGAATTAGGTACAACGAGGATGCCATGTTTCTCTGAATTCCTCCTAGCCGTCATTTCTTAAACCATAATAACACACTTAGATTCATGTGTTACAATTTGGCCTTTCCCCAGTTGATAGGCCCAGCTAGGTGGCCCTTCCTGAGTAGAAATCTGACCTCGGATACTAGTTGTATGACCCTGGGTAAGTCACAACCCTTCTTGCCTCAATTGTGCCTCTGTAAAATGAACTGGAGAAGAAAATGACAAACCACTCCAGCATCTTTCTCAAAAAAATAAAAATAAAAAGGAGTCTCACAGAGTTGGACAAGACTAAAACAACTACACGACAACATATTACAATTTGTTTACCCTTCCCCAGTGGATAGACCTCATTTTGTTCCCATTTTTTTTCTTTTGGTTACTCTGCAGAGGGATGGCAAATAAACTTTTTAGAAGTCTACAATCCAGTCACCCATACAAATTGGTATACAATCCTTCCTCTGGATCCCAGTTGTAGGTTTAAAGTTGAAAGTGCTATATTTCTGTGGTTGCCTTTTTTTTTTTTGGAGTCAGCAACATAAAGTCAAACTGTGGGTAGTGGGACCCATGCATCCCATTTAAATAAGCCCAGGGAATATCAAAGAAAACACGAATCACAGTGCAGGTGTCTGGGAAGGAGGCAACAAGAATTGGGAGCTCTTCTTGGATGATTTTTTAGCAGATGTCAACATACAAAAACCCCAGTGGAAATTAGTTAGCTGAAGCTCCTAACAAATGCCTCATGTTACTGATGTTGAATCTGTTGCTCCTCATAGAATTGAAATGATCTGAATATAGGGCCGGGAGTTAGTGGGAATATGCTCAATGGCCAATTTTGTCTGGCAGTGATCGGTTGCCTATAATCTCACAGTTGTTGTTTCTGACTTTTGAACAATGCTGAAGGCATCCATCTCTTCTAAAGAGACCAGAGAAAATATTTGTTATTTTGAATTTCCCCAGCAATGATATACTCATGGACTATAAGATGAACATAGGGCCAAAGGTAGGATTCTCTCCTATTGGTTTAAGGAACAAAAGAGGATTTTACCCTTAAAGCTTTTTGAATTGTTTTTATAAATCAGCAGCCTGCTCCTTCCTTGACATTAACTACAGTGTTTGAATGTCAGCCAGGTTCATTAAAGTACTATAGCCTATCAGCATGTTTATATTTTGCCAACAGAGGAATGTTATTAAAAAAAAAGGAAAAGTAAATAGTTTACTATTCATCATGAGCTGCCCTCCCTGCATAAGGGCAGAAAACTTTTCACTGTGCTCTTTCCCAGTGGGAAGGAGAGAGGAAGTCACAGGCACTATTTCTTAAATCTCAGGATTACAAAATCATATGCTAGAAGCAATACAACAGTTGTACTAAAACAAAGGCTGCATGGTATCCACTTTGAAGCCAGTACTGAGAATCCACATAATGAAAACAAATATGTCTATCTGTAGATCTAGTTGTAAGCTCCTTGAGGTCAGGGATTGTCTTTTTATTAGCCCAGGGTTTGGTGCCAGTGCCTAAAAAATGTTAATGATCTTATCCATGCTCACAACTTATTTGGGACACTTTTAGACATCATTTTAGATCATGGGTTCATAAATTGGGGTCCATGAATTTTGACTTTTAACAATTATTTTGATAAATTACATTTCATTATAGTTGATTTCCTTGGTAATCCTATGTACTTTCTTATATGTATTTAAAAATGTTATTCTTAGGGGTCTGTAAATTTTACCAAATTGCCAAAAGTGGTTCAAGAGTCAAAAAAGGGTTAAGAAATTATTCTTTAGATCATAGATTTAGAGGTGGAAGGAATCTGAAGCGTCATCTAGTCTAACCTCCTCATTTTACATTTGGGGAATTGGAACCCAGCCCTTACCCAAGGTGAAATAACAGAGCTGAGGTTCAGGTTTTTTTGGCTTCAAAACTAGTATACGTTAAACTTCATCTTGCAGTCCTATTGGAATTACTTTCTGATGTGGGCCATAATTTTTTTTAAAAGAATATTCTCATGCTGGCGTTTTTTATATCATTTGATGGCTAGATTTGAGTTTTGGAAAGTAATTTGGAGTCAGAGTAGTGCAACTGATCCAACAAGGTAACACCATTTTTAATAAAACGAATGAAAGTGTCCAGGACTTCTAATGTGATGTTTAACACTGTCATTTCATTGCTATTTCCCAGGTAATTCAAATCATACAGAGTGAGGGGTAGAAGGCATTTTTTAGTTTCAAAGATCATAGATTCAGAAGAGGGCAAACACTTAGAGAAAAATTATTCTAAACAGCTGATGTTATGGGTGAGGGAACTGAGAGCCAGGGAAATTAAGTGACTTACCCAAAGTCACAGGGGGACCTAGGGAATCTGATTTCTTTTACACACATAGTCCAACACTCCTTTTAAAATTAATACATTGGGTCCAGAGAAGAGTGGATACAGTCCACATTTCTTTTTTTTTTTTTTTAATAGTGTGTGTTTGAAGTATGGGTCTCCCTATAGTCACCAGGTTGGAAGAACAAGGACCATTCATGAGTCTGGCCCCTTTTTGATCTATATGAAAGTTTTGTTTACAACCTGGACTGTTCTCCCTTTCTTAGTCAAACTGTTGGCCTTTCCCTTTTAGGGGTCCTACTATCTTAATGGTAAATAGTGTAGTCACTTGATAGGCTTAACACTGTAGCTCATAAACTCCCAAACTTCCTCCAGCCACCATGAAACTGAGATTTATAAGAGCACACTACTACACTTAAGGTTTACAAAGAACTCTTTCCTTACCATAGCCCAGTAAGATAGATAGGGTAAGTCTTATCATGTGTAATAATGTGTTCACTTGTGGACACTATAATTTTTTTATGTTTTTTTGAAAGTCAGTGGGGTTAAGTGACTTGTCCAAGGTCACACTGCTAGGCAATTATTAAGTGTCTGAGGTCAGATTTGAACTCAGGTTCTCCTGACTCCAGGGTCAGTGCTCTGTCCACTTTGCCACCTAACTGCCCCTGGACACCACATTTTAAGATGAACATTGATGGACTGCTCCTAAATCTACCTTGTAGGACCTTAATTTAGATAGGCCAAGGTCAGCCACTGCAACCTCGACCATCATCAATCATCTTGACTTTTGTCTTGCTACTAGATATATAGCCTCAAATATTTCTTAGCTGTGTGACCCTGGGTGAATCACTCTGAGCATAATAATAGCATCTATCTCTTAGTGTTGTAAGGATAAATGAAATGAAATGATATTTGTAACCATTTTGCAAATACTAAAACACTGCATAAATGCTAGCAATTATTATTATTTTCAAGAATATTGTAGAGGAGAGCCATGTTGAGCTTACTTGATGGCCTCTGAAAGCCTTACCAAAGTCTGTAATTCTGTTATTTTCCCACTTTTACAGATGAAATAATGGAATCTCAGATAGATCAAGTAATTTTGACATAACTAATTAATGGTAAAGTTGATGCCGAGACCAGAGTGTGCTGAATCTTATACAAGCTGGAACTCCTTCTACTAAATTATTCAAACTGTTCTTAAATAGTGATAGTTAATAAGATAGGTTGACATTACAATATGTACTATATATGTTGCTGGTGAACAGGGTTACCCTTCAAAGCAGTCAAACCCATAAACCTTTTGGGTGGTTCCTGCATAATGAACCAATCTGCAGGATGTCCGTGAATCCCAGCATTTCCCAAATTTGAGAGAGTCCTTAAGGAATAATTATTCAAACTGACTACATGAAACGTATGTAGACCTCAAGTCTACATAGGAACTTTTCAAGGTTGTTAAATATAATTTTAAATTTAAACAATCTGATTTCAGTTGTCAGCTGAGCCCTAAGGAGGGCTGTAGAATAATGGTTAGAAAGCTAAATTTGGAGTCAGGGAAATAGAGAGAATGAATGGAGTCAGAAAGACCTGAATTCAATGTGACCTCAGACACTTATTAGTTGTGTGACACTAGACCAATCACTTAGTCATCGTCTGCCTCAGTTTCCTCAACTGTAAAATGGTAATAATTATAATGTATAGTTCTCAAGGTTGCTGTAAGGACCAAATGAGACATATAAAGCACTTAGCCAGGGCCTGCCTGGCACATAGTTAGAATTAATAAATCTTTGTTTCTTCCTTCATCCTCTCCAGTGAAAGGAGTTTCCATAATAGAAGTGGAAATCACTGATAAAAATCACAAGACCTTCAGGACCAAGATAATAGTTTTTAAAAAAAAAATAAAAGGAAATCTCCATAAATGATCTGACTGGATAAAATTTAATTCCAGAATTCTATTTTCACTCCGTCAGAAAAACAACACACATATCTGTGTAAAAAAAAAGAAAACATAGATGGGCTTTAGGCTGAAAAGAATCTTGTTATGTAAGTGATATGGGAAGAGGAAACCACAACTTGTTTCATGAAGACTATAGTAAGTGGTTTCTTTTATGTTTGTCTGACTTTTAAGAGATGAGATATACAAATGCCTCCTTGTACCTCTTTTTCAGGGGTTGAGTTAGGGGGAAATATCTTAGTGATGGCTCTGTTTAGCACAAGTAGATTCTGGCCAGTAAGATGTCCTTACAGCTGAGTGGAGTCAGGAGATGTGATTCGTCCAGAACTTGAAATGAGGAAAAATACTCTATAGTTCTTTCTTTCTTGTACCTTCCCACTCTCCCTATCCTTCTGGACCATCCTGCTTCCCTGTAGTGGTATGAACTGAGAAGAGAAAGGGAAAGTAGGAAAAAACTTGGGGAAAAAAGTAGAAGGAAAGGAGAGAAGGAGAGGGGAATGGAGCATCTTGTGTCCTGAGTTCATCCTAATTCCAAGGGTTGGGGAGAGAAATAGATTTTCCTGAGCATTCCTTCCTATTTAGTAGCTGTTCTTTAGAGAATAACTATATGGTAAATATTGTAGATAAGAAGTGGGTACCACAAAACCTAGTAAACAACTACTTGTGTCTTCTAGCATTTTGTCTTAAAGGTTTTGAAATTAAAGTGAGCCAGACCTTGGATAAAAGGTGAGTGTAGGGAGTGCAATTGTTATTAGGAATTCCAAAAGATGTTATCTTTTAGACCTGTAGGCATTACTTTTGGGGCTTGTAGAGCTTCTGTTCTTCCACCAGCTTTCACCATGTTGATACTAACAATATATGAAGAACAAGGGATATGTTTTTGGCAGTAATGAAGTTTGAGGCCTCTGTAAAAAAAATCCCAAACACTTTTGATATCACTCATCAATAATTGGCTGCTCTTGGACAGTCTTTTCTACTCTCATGATTGATGGAACTTTGCCTTGGCACATCTTTAGGAGGTTCAGTAGCCTTGTTGCACCTTTTAGTGATGAGGTATGGAGTAGCCCTATGAAACAGAGCTCATAATTAACCTTAGGTGAGATATAGCTAGTGGCCTTGGGAAATGGTGGTTATCTAAAGATGGGCAATCTGCTCAATTTGAATGTTAATAAATTCCAAGAATGAACGTGCAGAAGCCATTGTAATCTTGGGTGTAGATAAGTGGGTACTGTAGAACCCTTTGCAGATGTTTCAAGACTCTTTGTTTTGTTTTTAGGTTTTTTTGCAAGGCTAACAGGGTTAAGTGGCTTGCCCAAGGCCACACAGCTAGGTAATTATTAAGTGTCTGAGGCCGGATTTGAACCCAGGTACTCCTGCCTCCAAGGCTGGTGCTTTATCCACTACGCCACCTAGCCGCCCCGCAGATGTTTCAAGAAAAGGAAAAAAATCGTTTAAATTATACTATAGGCAGTTAAGATTCAAAGAAAACAAACAATTAACATGCAAGCAAAAAGGTTACATGCCAATTTCTACTATATAGGAAAGGTGTCTCCTAAAATGGGGGTTAGTTACACTTGCAGTTTCAAAAGACAATTAGGTGATGATGTTGATGATGGTGGAGTTGATGATGGTTGTAATTATGATGACAACATCAACAACAACAATAATGAAATTTATTTAGAGTTCAGGGACTGCAGTCAGGAAGATGTAAGTTAAAATATGCCTCAGATGGGGCAGCTAGGTGGCACAGTGGATAGAGCACCCGCCCTGGAGGCAGGAGTACCTGGGTTCAAATCCGGCCTCAGACACTTAATAATTACCTAGCTGTGTGGCCTTGGGCAAGCCACTTAACCCCATTGCCTTGAAAAAAACCTAAAAAAAGAAAAAAAAATCTTTCTCAGACATTTAAGCTGTGTGATCATGGGTAAGTCATTTAGCTTCTGTCTACTTCAATTTCCTCATGTGTAAAATGGAGATAATAATATTATCTATTCCTGTTCTCCCTCTCCCAACCAGTGTTTTGTGAGAATAAAATTCAACAATATTTATCTCTTTAATTATATTTTATTTTTCCCAATGATACATGATATTTATAAAACACTTTTCAAGAATTGGAAATGGAGTGAATATCCATCAATTGGGGAATAGCTGAACAAATTGTGGTATATGTTCGTTATGGAACACTATTGTTCTATTAGAAACCAGGAGGGATAGGAATTCAGAGAAGCCTAGAAGGATTTGCATGAACTGATGCTGAGCGAGATGAGCAGAACCAGAAGAACATTGTTCACTATAACAGCAACATGGGGTTGATGTCAATCTTAATGGACTTGCTCATTCCATCAGTGCAACAATCAGGGACAGTTCTGGAGTATCTGTGATAGAAAATACCATCTCTATCCAGAGAAAGAATTGTGGAGTTTGAACAAAGACCAAAGACTATTACCTTTAATTAAAAAAAAAACAACAAAAAATGTTATCTTATTATGTAATTTTGCTATCTCATATTTTATTTTTCCTTAAGGATATGATTTCTCTCTTAACACATTCAATTTAGATCAGTACATAGCATGGAAACAAGGTAAAAACTAATAGACTGCTTTCTGTGGGGAGTGGGGGGAGGGAAGCGAGATTAGGGGAAAAATTGTAAAATTCAAAAATAAATTAAAAAAATAAAAAATAAAACACTTTGCATACCTTTGCATGCTTTGCTATATAAATGCTAGCTTGCAGCAGCAGCAGCAACCTTACTTCTACAGGTAAAAATTAATGTTAGTAGTTAAAAATATGAGACAGATTAAGGCAATCAAAACAAGATACTGGTTAGTGAAAAAAAGGCTATTCAAGAACAATTGTCGACAGGGAATGGAAGATAAGTATATGTAAAATAAGTCATCCCAAAGTGAACTCTAACCACAGTCTACATTTTTTCATTCATTCTCTTCCCAGACATCTCCTCCTCTGGCCATGCTGCCCAAGACATCATCCTTTTCTCTTCCTCCCCCATTGCCTTCTATAGTTTTTCCATCTATCTCCACATAGTTCTGCTACAAGCATATTCCTTGGCTTCTAGTTTCCCCATGATATAATTATCTTCCCCCATTAGAATATAAAGATCTTGTCTTTGTAAGCCTGGTTTTGATCACAGTCCTGGTACATAGGAAGAGATTAATAAATGCCCTATTTGTTTATCTATCTATTACTTCACCCCTGCCTCATAGGCCCAAGCTAAAGTGCTTCCTTCTAAGCCAGTCAGTTGCTATGATCAAATATATTTAATAAGTTCTTATTTTTCACAAGCCCTCTGGCTAAGAAAGCATGAAGAGAAGTGACCAGGAAAGGGATCTGGGGATCTCTTTCCCCACAGCTTTAGACATGAAAGATACTGCAGAAGCCAGAGAGTCCAACCCCTTCATTTTACAGATGAGGGAACTGAGGAACACAGAAGTTAATGACTTGCCCAAGGTTATATAGCTAGTAAATGCTTAATTCAGGGTCTGAACTCAATCTACACTATTCTTTTTTGGATTTCCCCTATGCCCTCCATTGTTGTGCTTTTAAAAAGTTCAAAACATTGTTAAAATTGTCAGTTAAATCAATGAAAATGATGAAGATCTTAAACTGACATGTAGAAAAACTGCAGGGAGACCTACAAGTTTCTTTCCTTTTCTTTCCTTTTTTTAAAATCTCAGTCTCAGATTTTTTTCCAAATTTCTAATGGAGTCAAATAGAGGGGAAAAAATGCTGCAGAGTCCAGCCTTCCCTTTACTTTAATCCAGGTGCTATCAACTCATGGCAGACAAGCTGATGGCTATTATCAGACCTCTTCCCTCTCCCTTATACCTCTACCCTAACATAGTTTTCAGGATTCCCTGCTGCTCTTTCTACTTTTCAAGACAGCACAAGTTCATTGAAATATTTCCTTAGGAAATAATGCTTCCCCCATTGATTGGAGTTCTTCAACTACAAATAACTTAGGGGTTGTTGGAAATAGTTTTAAATAATAAAAACATTTGTTTACATTAGCATGAGTACAGAAAATCTTGTGAACTCTGCAGAATTCAGAACCCATGATTCCAGTACTGACTCTTTAACTTGATGTCCAGATTGTGTCTTTCTTAGAGCTTGATTCCAATTTTGACTTTTGATCCAAATATCACCTTCTGTCTCTGACCCCTCAACTAAATGACCCACGTTTTCAGTAACTGATACTTGGTGATTCATCAGAAATGCTTCTGGTCCCTTCTTGGGCAGGATGCTTCAGACTGTAGTCTTTCCTTGACTCTTGGCCTGGGAGGCTGCAGTCTGCCCCAAAGAAGATTCTCAGTTCCAACCCATGGCAAGAACCCGGGCAGAGCTGGGAGCTCTCCCCCAATCAGCACCTCACCATTTGGGAGGCTAGGCAGATGGTGATCACCTCTCAAACCTCCAAGCAGATTTGGGACTAGGCATTTATATGCCCTAGGCAAGATCTGAAAATTGTGTCCCCTGTGAATTGCTGTCCACCCGAAACTTTAAGCCTTCATTCTAACCCATACGACTTGACTTATTATAAAATAAATACCTATAGGAGTCATTCCCCAATAGAAAAGTAGTCAAAGGATATGAATATCCTTCAGTAGAAAAATGTAACCTGTCAACAATCATATTAAAAAATGCTCCAAATTACTGAGAAAAGAAATGCAAATTAAAACATCCAGGAAACTGACAAATTTGATTTAAAAAATAATGAATATTGGAGGGGCTGGGGGAAAACAGACACACTAATCCACTGTTGGTGGGGCTGTCAATTGGTCCAGCTGTTCTGGAAAATGATTTGGAAATAAAAAGCAAAGCAATTAAACTGTTCCTATGCTTTGACCCAGTCATACCACTTCTGGGCATATGCTTCAAGCAGGTCAAAGGCAACAAGGAAGGTTTCACATATTCCCAAAGTACTTTTTGTGGTAGGGATAAAAAACACCTAAAAACCCAGAGAATGTCTATTGATCAGAAATGGCTGAACAAATAGAATATGAGTGGAATGAAATTATTATTACATAAAAGGAAATGATAAATATAAGGAATTCAGAGAAACTTGGAAAATCTGCATGAATTTATAGAAAGTAAATAGAATCAAAAGAATGATATATATGATATATATTTCATTTCTAGTATATATATAATAGCTATAATATGTTATATGTAATATATACTTATATATTATTAATTTATATATAGTTATATATTTATATATCTATATACTGTACTACTATAAATAACATTAAAACTCTGGTAGATGTTGAGAATAATCTTGATTCTAGAGGGTTCATGATGAAATATGGCTTCCCCCTTCTTAATAGAGAAGGTACAAAATGAATCATCCATTATCTGACACAGAAAAGGGTTAGTTGATTTTTCTGAATCGTTTCAAGAGAGGGTGCTTTTGAGGATAATGTATTGATGGTAATGCAAATAAAAGAGAAAACAAGTATTTTTAAAATTTTACTTAGATGACTTAGAAAGTGAAATTTCGTGGCATTATGCATGTACATTTAAAGAAAGTAATTTTTAAATATTTAATTAAACATTGCTTCCTACACCTTAGGTAACCACTCTACTTGTTTCTCCCTAGTCCCATTTTTTGCTCCCAAGGAATTGAAGACCAGGAGTCATCAATTCCAAACTCAATTTTAAGTTGAACAATTTCAATCAACAAACCCTTTTAAAGTGAGTGGGTAAGACACCATTGTTAGTGCCAGGCAACAGAGAAAGTTTAGATAAGACATAGCATCTGACCTCATAGAGCTTATGGTCCTTTGAGAAAAAGGGCCCATACAACAACAACAACAATATCTATCATTAATGTAAATTTGAAGATTTGAAGTTTGAAATTTAAGTTTTGAAAAGTGCTTTATAATTATCCCATCTGATCCTCACATCAACTCTAGGGGGGGTGGGTGCTGTTATTAGGCCCATTTTACAGATAAGGAAATTGAGGCACACATAGGTTGAGTGATTCATCCAGGTTAATACAAATAGTGTTTGAAGAGGCTGACCCCAGTTCCAACACTTTCTACACTGTGTTATTGAGCTGCTCAAATCTCTGTCATACAAAATAATTCACAATTAGTCATTTTATGTATGAGGAATTAGGACTAAGGGAAAAGAAAGAAAACCATAGCATTGGAAGGAAAAATGTAAGAGAAATTTTTAAAAAGTGAATATAGAGTTCATCCAGATTCTGTGGGGTTTTTTTTTTATTTGTTTGTTTGTTTTTTCCTCTGGATATGGATGGCATTGTCCATAATGGTTTTGGACATGATCAAAATGGGGATTTGTCTTGCCTGACTATGCTCATTAAGTACAAGGATTTTGGGGCTTTTTTTTCCCTAAAGAAGGGGAAAAGAGAAAAATGTTTGATAATAGAAGAAAATAAATTTAATTTTCAAAAATTAACATTAGGGAATAAGGGGAAACATCTATAAATGAAGATGATATTAAAACAAAAGGTATCATTAAAAGATGAAGATATTTTGTTATTGGTATTCCTATGTTAAAGTATTCCTATATTAAAGTTGCCTTTAATATGGAGTGGCATGTGTAGTCTAAGAAGGAGTAGGGTGGTTGAGAAAGTAGAAGGCTAGTCACTACTGTCATCTAACCTTTGGTTTCTGGTCCTCTCTTGCCCAAAATGGAGCATAGCTGCTTTGCAATCTCAGCAATGTCTAAATGAAATTGTGGGTACTATCCAGAGATGATCTGGATAGTACTTATCATTGCTATCTCTCCCAGCTTCTAGTCCAGGTTCTACATACAGTAGATGTGTAAAAATACATGTAATGTATACAGATATAGTAATAATTATTTGTAATAGGATAATATTAGCAATGTCACCTACACAAACTCAGAATGGGGTCTGTGAACTTCTATATGTTTTTCACTTATCCCAGGTTCCACAAACACCCCATCTCTTGTTCTGGGTATTTTCTCTTTCTGACCCTATTGCTTGGAACACTTTCCTTCCTTCTACCTCCTGGCTGCCTTGGCCTTTTTAGGTTCCAATGAAAATCCTCTCCTACAGGAAGCATTCCCCAACCCCTCATAATTCTAGTGCTTTCCTTCTATTTATTTCCTATTTATCTTGTTTATAGCTCATTTGAACATATTTTGTTTGTTTGTTGTCTTCCTTATTAGATTGGAAACTTCTTCAGGGCAGGACCTGTCTTTCCTTTTTTTAAAAAAAAAAATAATTCTAACATTTAGTACAGTGCCTATTAGTTGTATCTGACTCTTTGTGACCCCCATATAGGGTTTCCTTGGCAGAGATACTAGAGTGGCTTGTCATTTCCTTTTCTGGCTCATTTTTCCTATGAGAACACTGAGGCAAACAGAGTTAAGTGACTTGCCCAGGGTCACACAGCCAAATGAATGTCTGAGATCCTATTTGAACTCAGGAAAATGAGTCTTCCTTCCAGGCCCAGCACTCTATTGGCTGCATCATCTAGCAGATGATGAGAGCATATCATTTCCATCAGATGATCAATATTCACCATTATATTAATGAGGAAGGCCAGCACATAGTAGGTGCTTCATAAATATTGACAGACTGACTGAAGTGGTTCCAGTGGATATTGAATAGCTTCTCTCTAAAAATCTGAATCTGGCTTCTGAATAACAAACTGCCAACCACCTAAGGCATCTTGACTTGTTTCTCCCATCACCAAACAGCCACCTGACCGACGTTCCTCTGCTACCAAGCTGCCCTTGGCTGGCTGGTTATTTGTAGTTATAATTATGAAGAACCAGGAGGAGACTCAAAAACATTTCTTCTAAGAGGCAAAAAAAAAATCTGAAAAATCAAGATAATTACAACGAAAGCTCATCCTGATTTGCTTGGCTATTTTTAGAGGAGAAGCTGATGCTTGGTGAGCTTGTCTCCCCTCCTATTTGCATTAAATCCTCTGTGACTCGTCGATGAAACGCATGCATATGCCGAGGCCTTGTGAGATGCCACCCCTGGCTCTTGTCATAAGAATTAAATCCCTCTCAAGCTTGTTTACAGCTCAGCCCTTGTCATACTGCTCCCTGGAGCTTCATGGCTGGTTGAGCTGGTGTTCCTCCCTCCCTCACCCCAGCCCTGTGGAAGATTTAATTTCTTTTTTGTTTATGTGTGTAGTTACACTTGCAGGTGCGGGAAGGAAAAAATTGCTGTGCCCAGATGTTTTGAAGCTGCGGTAGCATGCATACAGCTCAGATTAAATAGAAAAACGGCAGCAGATAAAGGAGGCTGAGTAGAGTATTCCATGGGGTATTCCATAAGCCCATCGTGTTGCATTGACAATGAGACCCCCAAATCTAACTTTAGGAAGAGAAGACTTTTCAGGCCATGGCTGGCTAAATTCCCTTATTGCCAATTTTTCGGGGAGCTTTCTCAATTTTGAGTGGGGCCCAAATACATCCTGCTCGTTTTCAATTTAGCAAATCTCCTCCTGGAAGATGTAAGTAGACTTGTCTGCGACTCTGGGAGAGAGATGCTGCCAACCTGGCTGCCTTGCCTCACAGCATTCCTGCACTAGCTAGACCTCGGAGAGCTCCAGCCAGATTTACCTTAGTCTGGGAGAATAACTCGCCTCCTGTATCACCAACACAAACAGCCCTCCTGCCCCTCGTTGAGCACCAAGCTAATAGGCAGGAGCTTTGTCTGAGACACAGATGGATGATGCTTTCCTGGATGCCCCAGCCTCATCCTGTGAGCTTTACTTTGCTTTGAATGAAGGCGGCTGCCAAAACGGGGAGAGGCTTTGGGGGTGCTTCCCACCAGTCACACTTTCATTTGGGTCCCCTACCATTGGGTGATAGTTCAGCACCATGGGGAGCTAATATTTTAAAGACCTAAAAAAAAGCCATCACAAAAACATAACCCTTCTTTTCTCCCTAACTTCCCAACTTAGAGAAGGAAACAGATACATGACATTATCTGCCTTGGTCTCTTGGGGCATTGTGGATCTCCAGTACCCTAACTTCTAATGAGAACTGGAAATTGCTTGTCATCTTTCTTAGAAAAGCTGAAAATTCCTCCAATCTCAACCTGTGACATCCATAATGACCTGTTTTTTTTTTCTCCTTGTCAAATTCAGGCTAAGACCTGATCCGTTCCTCAAGTATAAATCATATGATACAGGAGACAACTTGGATTCAGATCCTGTTTTTCCAACTCACAAGCTGTGTGACCTTGGGCCAGTCTCTTTACATCTCTAGATCTTTCCCTCAGTTTTCTCCTCTGTAAAATGGAGGTGAGGTTGGTTGGTTTCTTTTTTTTTAATTTAAGGCAAATGGGGTTAAGTGACTTGCCCAAGGCCACACAGCTAGGTTATTATTAAGTGTCTGAGGTCATATTTGAATTCAGGTACTCCTAACTCCAGGGCTGGTGCTCTATTCACTGTGCCACCTAGCTGTCCCAATTGGTTTCTTTCTTAAGGTTCTTTCCAACTTTAAATATATTGTATCTTATTGAATGAAGGTCATTCCTGTCTTACCACTAGAGTGTTGTGGCCATCAAAGACCTCTGAAGAATTGTTAAAGTTTACATGATTCATGCCTAGAATGCCCACAAAAGTATTCTCAGAAACATACTCAGAAACAAGTAATTTGCTTCTTTACTAGGAAAGATAGGACACTGACAAGCCAAAGATGGAGACATAGGCAAATCCAAGACCCTTAATAGGACCAGGAGAAAGCTGTTTTGGGTCTCTGGATTTAGGAGGAGAAGAGGGAGGATTAAATCCATAGGTTGAACAAGGGAGAAGAATTGGAAAGACTCCTGTGTTCTAATTGGTGTTCAACTCAGCTCCTCATTTGGGAAAGTCATTTGCAGTTAGCTGTTGGTCTCAAATTCTGCACCTGCAAAATCAGAGAATAAGAGACAGATCCTTTCCTCTTCTCCCTGAAAACACTTTCTCCAGAGACTGAAAAGACAAAAGATTTTTGTCTCGACTACTGTGATGCAGTTGCTTTGCTCTTAAATTTATTAATAAATCACACATCCCTACCCCACTTACCACATCCAATAGCTTCAGCCCCCCTCCCTCCAACATATTCCAGAGCTCCTGTGTTGGTAACATTTGGAAAAAGGAGAATACATTGGAGACCAATGACCCTGACAAGGAACTGAGCGTGTGAACTGGGACTCGGTGACAGAGACAAAGAACAGTGGAACTGAAGTGGACACATTCTGATGGCTTTGGTTCCGCAGTCTCCTGACATCAATGCTTCTGTTTGTGGATTATTGATCCATCCTGGCAACAGCCCAATCTTTCAATTCAAGGACACTTACACAGCTTGTCCTGTGTATTTGCTCTCCCTTTTCTAATCTTCTCCTTCCCTCCCATCTCACAGAAAGATGCGTCTCTTCTCCTTACCCAAAATTAGCTGATCCTTCCAATCCTGTTCTCAATCTCATCATTTCCCACCTCCATTTAGACTTTACTGCAACAATCATCCTTTCTCTCTCTTATATCATAAATGTCACTTGGCTTTTTCCCCATGTTCAGGTTTATCCCCTGCCCCTTATTTCTACCACCCTAAAATAACCTCAACAACAATCTCTTTTCCTCAGCCTTGCTACTCATTCCTTTTACTGGTAATATAATGTGGGGGGGGAAAATAAAAAGGGGTCTTAACCCCATTTGCCTTGCAAAAACCTAAAAAAATAAATAAAAAATAAATAAAAAATAAAAAGGGGTATGTATGTGTGTGCGTGTGTGCACAGGTACTTATATTTTACATGCAAAAGGAGGTGCCTTCTATTTTGGCTGTCAGTTTATTTATATGCCTGTTATTATTTAGTTATTTTTCAGTTGTATCTGACCATTTAAGAGACCCCATTTGAGGTTTTCTTGGAAGATACTGAATGGTTTGCCATTTCCTTCTCCAAATCACTTGACAGATGCGGAGACTGAGGTAAACATGGTTAAATGACTTTCTCAAGGTCATACAGCAAGTACATGTCTGAGGCTAGATTTCAATTCAGAAATATATGTCTTCCTGATTCCAGGATGGGTACTCTATCCATTTGTACTACCTAGTTGCTCACTAGATGAATACATCAGATGATTTATGAGCCCACACTCATACTTCCCTTCTTGCCTTTTTTCATTGTTGTAGGGAACTTCTATGAGAAATTGCTTTTACCAATAAAGATTAGCACATTCTCTGCAATTTATAGTTTTAGCAGATTATATGGTGCATTGAGAATTTAAGTAGATTTGCAGTGGCCATACAGTCAATATGTGTCTTAGACCATCCTAGACCATCCAAGACCATCGCTATCCATTATCTTTAATTAGAAACAGGAAGATATTCCAGTGACTATAGTTACTGGGCTTAATTTCACCTCCAATATCTCCTAGCTGTGTGACCCTGGACAAATCATTTTTTCTCACTTATAAAATGAAGATGATATGATAAAAATAAAATGAAGATGAAATGATAAAAACAAAATTCTCTTTCTGTCCCCCAAAGAGAGAATTGATAAACTCTGAGTGCAAGTGAAGTAAAATTTTAACTTTCTTTATTTTTCTTTTTTTTGGTGACATAGTTAATATGGAAATGTTTTACATGATTTCTCATGTATAATTAATATCATCACTTACTTTTTCAATGAGTGGAAGAGGAAATGAAGGGAAGAAGAGGATTTGGAACTCAAAATTTAAAAAAATATATTAAAAATAAGCAAATATAAAATGAAATAAATTGGGAATGATTACACTTTCCCTAAAATTTACTGTGAGGATTAAATGAAATGATATAAAATGCTTTGCAAACCTCAAAGTACTGGATAAATGCTAGCTATTATTGTTCTGCCTTACCCCATCTCCTAATCCTCTTTTTCCATTGATTGTCTACAACTCCCACAAGTCCCTGAATATGGAAATCACACAATTCAAACAGAACTAGTAGGTGGTTCATCAATACACACATATTTAGGAGAGGAAATGTGGTCACAAACCATATGCTTTACCATATGTCTAACTTTACTTTCTTGTTTCTTCCAAATGGATCACAAGACTGTCCTTGGATTTGCCAAGATCACAGATCTACTGACCAGTACCTCACCTTTATCATTAGGCTAAGTTGGAGCAAGATTTATGAGTTTGTTTTTCTGATGTGGTTATGTTTAGAATCACTACACAAGTCTTAGAGATAGAATAATGTAATATTGAGAGACTTGGCCTTCAAGTCAGGAACCTGAGTTAAAATCTGGTCTTGCCACACATTCTGGCTGAGAGACCCTGGGCAAGTCACTTAACCTGTGTCATAAATAACCCTGAGTATCTTAACCTTGTTTTGTGTCAAGGACACATACTTAACAATCTAGTGAAGCCCATAGACCAAACATTATCAGAACAATGTTTTTAATGAAAGAAATACATGTATCACAAAGGAGATCAATTATATCAAAAATAGCTATTAAAGTATTTTTAGAAAGTTCATGGACCCCAAGCTAAGAATCCCTGCTTAAAAATTGCAGAAAAGGTGCTGACTTGTATTAGCAGAGGGAGTTTCCTTTTCCCTCCCAATATCATTCACTCTCCTAGAGAACCCAATTAGAATTTCTTGAAGGTTTTGACAGATAATGAAATTGGGTTAAATTGTGATGGCAAAGAATTGGAAACTGGGTTAAATACAGGGAACTCTGTCATTTGTGACCAGGGATGGCACTCATCTTGCCATATATATCACGATACCCAATAGCTGGGAATGAGAAATGATTATTAAATAGCCAGTTATTGAAGAGATCCAGAGTAATTTCCTTTTCAAGGAAATCTCTGTCCTCACCCCAAAAAATCTGTCCCCACCTAGATCATCTTATCTAAGTATAGTTGTTGTCCTATTCAACTGGAGAACTTTACAAAGAACTTAATTGAAGAAAAATTCTTGCCTATTGTGTTCTACTTAGTCTCGTGTGTGGGTAGATTCTTTAGCTAGGTGACCCAAGACTGGGGTGGGGATCTGAAAATAAATGACAGAATCAAAGTCATATTCCCCTCAGTCTCTCATTACAATAGGCCTACCTCTTATTAAAATATTCTTTCTCTCATTACTTCTTAACTATTCAGAGTTGACTGCTGCCCTCAAAAACATCCATTCTTTTTTTTAATTTAAAGATTTTATTTATTTTGAGGTTTACAATATTTCCCCTAATCTTACTTCCCCCCACACCCCCCCACAGAAGGCAATTTGCCAGTCTTTACATTGTTTCCATGGTTACATTGCTCCAAATTGAATGTGATGAGAGAGAAATCATATCCTTAAGGAAGAAACATAAAGTAAAAGAGATAGCAAGATCAGACAATAAGATATCAGTTTTTTTTTCTAAATTAAAGGTAATAGTCCTTGGCCTTTGTTCAAACTCCACAATTCTTTCTCTGGATACAGATGGTATTCTCCATTGCAGACAGCCCCAAATTGTCCCTGATTGTTGCACTGATGGAATGAGCGAGTCCATCAAGGTTGATCATCACCCCCATGTTGCTGTTAGGGTGTTCAATGTTCTTCTGGTTCTGCTCATCCGTTCATGCAAATCCGTCCAGGCTTCCCTGAATTCTCATCCCTCCTGGTTTCTAATAGAACAATAGTGTTCCCTGACATACATATACCACAGTTTGCTAAGCCATTCCCCAATTGAAGGACATTTACTTGATTTCCAATTCTTTGCCACCACAAACAGGGCTGCTATGAATATTTTTGTACAAGTGATATTTTTATACTTTTTCATCATCTCTTCAGGGTATAGGCCCAGTAGTGGTATTGCTGGATCAAAGGGTATGCACATTTTTGTTGCCCTTTGGGCATAGTTCCAGATTGCTCTCCAGAAAGGCTAGATGAGTGGGGCAGCTAGGTGGTGCAATGGATAGAGCACGGGCCCTGGAGTCAGGAGGACCTGAGTTCAAATCCAACCTCAGATACTTAATAATTACCTAGCTGTGTGACTTTGGGCAAATCACAACACCATTGCCTTTCGGGGGAGAAAAAAAGAAAAAGAAAGGCTGGATGAGTTCACAGCTCCACCAAGAATGTGTTAGTGTCCCAGAATTCCCACAACCTTTTCAACAATGATCATTGTCCTTTCTGGTCATATTGGCCAGTCTGAGAAGTGTGAGGTGGTACCTCAGAGATGCTTTAATTTGCATTTCTCTAATAAGTAATGATTTAGAGCAGTTTTTCATATGACTATGAATCACTTTGATCTCCTCATCTGTAAATTACCTGTGCATATCCTTTGATCATTTGTCAATTGGGGAATAGCTTTTCTTAAAAAAAAATTTTGACTCAATTCTCTGTATATTTTAGAAATGAGTCCTTTGTCAGAAATACTAGTTGTAAAGACTGAGGAACATCCATTCTTCCCAGTGTATAAAAGTGCTAAGTGTGTTCTATGAGTGGTCTCTGGCATTTGAGAATGCCACTTACCCTTTTATTAATTATCTGCTGCAATGATTAATAAAATGACAAATTATCCAGAAATTACTCTTGAATTCTTCACAGGAAAGGATACATTTTTTCAGGGGTCTAGCGAATGGTCCTAAAGTCAAAGCTGATTTCCTAGTTCTGAGTAATGCTATTCACTGGGCTGCTACCCTGACTTCTGGGGAAGTTCTGACATAGATCTGAGATTTTTTTTTCTCCCTGTTCCTTCCCCTCTACTGATTAGCTCCAATTTGTCATATGTCATATTATAACATGCAGTAATATAACAATTACATGTAACAGCAATTTTGTTTGTATGGTTGTTGTGTCTGTGTTTTCTCATTTGACTGCAAACTCTGAGAGCAGTTACTATATTTTGTCTCTCTTTGCTTTCTCTCATACTTAGCATGATGCCTGAATACAACAGACACTTAATACATGCTTAATGACTATTTATTCTAGCTGAGGCATAGCTGTTAGATGTTATTATTCTAATTTTACAGCTGAGGAAACAGCTAGTAAGTGTTCATTCCAGGGTTCTACTCACTGAGCAAAAAGCCACAAACAACTAGACCAGGATTCAAGACAAGTGCCTTTGGGCAAGGCACTATGTTAAGCATTGGAGATGGGAAGAAAAGATGAGAGTCAAAGAACTTACATCTATATATAATGAATATATATGCGTGTGTGTGTGTGTGTGTGTGTGTGTGTGCATTTATTGTGAATAATAAAAAAACATTTTATCCTAAAGGATTGTTTTGAGGTTTTAATGAGATGATATTTATAAATCCCTTAGCATAATGTTAATATAAAAAGCTTATTGTCTTCTCTTCCTTTCCCTAATTCAATACCATATCAATCTTCCTGTTGATCCCACCAGGATCACCCTGTGCTTTGGTTCCAGGAACTTGGCCTTTGGCTGAATTTCCCTATGACAAGGCTCAACACTGTAGCCCAGTTCCAGTATCTGCATTTCTATCTTATGTGTATGTAATTCAACCTAGGTTCCATGCTTGGTTCCTCAACTATTCTGGGTCTCAACCCTACCCTACCCAACTTCTGGTCTTTCCAAGGACTTGGAAGTTCTGCCCCCTCTGGCTGTGTCCTTGCTTATTCTGCTTTCCTTTTCCCATTAGATTTCCTCCCTAAAGTGAGTCTGGTATTTTGCACAGCCTACCTCCCCTCACTTAAATCCAATTCATTTGTAATTTCCTTCCTGATGTCATGGTCCTCTTTAAGAACTAAGGATAAAAACAACAGATTTCCTCCCATTCTTGTTGCTTGTCTCATTGCTGAACCTCCTTGATAACATCTGGCTACCTGACTGGACTTCCTATAGCTTAAAGTCTGGACAAGATTACCTGCCTTGCCTTACAGGTCTGTCTAGTCTCCAGCTCCACTCCCAACCCAAGTCCCCATTTCTTGTGGGGAATGCCATAGAAAAGATTGCAAACTTTTTTTCCTTCTTTTCCTTTTAAAATTAAAATTGAACTTCAATAAGATAAAACCACAACATTGAGCAATGCTTTTTATCTTCCTAGTGCTTTTGATAGATCAGTCAACCCAATAATACTCAACAGTGACTTAAGTATAGGGTTCCTTCCAAATGCTTTGACAACTGTTCACTATCACAGCTGACGTTGAAGCTCAACAACTGTGGATAAGCCATGATATTGCAGCTGCCACATTTGCAGCCTTTCTGGGGTGCAACAGCTGAGTCTCCAGCCTTTCCAGAGGGTTCTTGCTCCCTTGATACTCTCAGGGTAAGATGAAAATGGTCTTCAGTAAAACAAGATTTTGGAACTTAGCTAAGACATTCATGACCCAGAAAACAAAAACTATTACCAGTTCATCACAATCAGTTATTTCTACTTTGAAGAAAAAGCAAGTCATCTTTCCCAGTTATCAGCTGCTCCATCTTCCAGTAGGGAGAAATAGAATAGGGAAATACAGACATGAAATAAATCAGCTAATGGCTTCTTCCCTGGGAGCTATTTCTGTGTGTTTTCAACTTGCATTTAATAATATGATTTTCCAGACTATTCAAACCCTTCACTCAAGCCAATTGATCACAGTAGTTCCTGTGTGTTAGGATGAGAATGCACAGTGCAGCTTACAACAGGGCTACTGATAATGCTGGATCTTACAAAATTCTACCTGTGATTATTCTTTTGTTTTCACTGGGATTAAAGCATATAAGTGTCCTGATTTCTGGATCTCATATGTAATTATTCTCTTCTGGAAAACAGACAATACAATAAAACTTTTTTCACGTTTTCTAGTTGTATGATCAAGAAGGGCATCCCTTTTTCCTCTCCTCTCTCAGACTGATAACTGTCTAATCTAACCTACTTCTTTGTGGACCCTGTAGATCTTGGCTTAACTATCTATTGCTAGCCTTTCTCACTGAAGCCTCAAGGAGGTGGGTGTGTGAGGGATAGAGATTGGAGTGGGGGGGAACCATGGTGAACTGAAATGAGTACACTGTACCTGGATTCAAATCCAGGCCCTGATTCCTATTACTTTTCTTAATTTGGGCAGATCTGTTTACTGCTCTAAATTTCAAATTCCTCATCTATAAAATAAAAGAGCCCCTTCCCCTTATGATACTACAGTTTATCTCTCAAAGTCAATACCTGTAAGTCCATAGTCCCTGACGATTCTTCTTTTTCATCAATACCACCTTCTCCAACCTTATCAAGCACAGTCCCTTACTGTCAGTTCAAGTTTCTGTCCCCAAATATATAGTGTTAGGGGATTTTAACATGTTAACTTTACAAACATGCTATTTACAAACACAGTTTTACATTTCTCCCTTAGCCCAGTCTGAATTTAAGGTATCAGACAATTTTTCTGGATTGTCCCCTCAAAGACCCCTCTTCAAGTTCTCATCCCTTTATGTTACTCTCCTTCTTGCTCATTGACCTCACTACTATCCCTGAGCTCTCTCTTGCACCCTTTGGATATCTGAAGAAGTAGAGGGCTTTCTTTTCCTGCTAAGATATCCATTTTTTTGGGGGGGGGGGCAGCTAGGTGGTGCAGAGGATGGAGCACCAGCCCTGGAGTCAGGAGTACCTGAGTTCAAATCTGGCCTCAGACACTTAATAATTACCTAGCTGTGTGGCCTTGAGCAAGCCACTTAACCCCATTGCCTCACAAAAAAAAAAAAGAACCTAAAAAAAAGATATCCATTTTTTTTGCCTATTGCTACCTTAGGTCCACACTCATTTGGCTTCCTATTAAAGGAAAGATTCAGTAAAGTAGTCATTCACTGACTGAAGAATGGCTATGCAAGTATTAGCATGTGAATGAAATGGAAAATGACTGTGCCATAAAAAAATTAATATGAAGATTTCAAAGAAGCATGGAAAGATATTTAAATGGATACAGTTTATTTATTATTTAGCAGGGCCAGGAATACCAGTTTAGCTCCCTTTGGAGGGGTATCCAAAACAGCTGATTTGGAAGAATTCTAAGACCTTGATAGAGAAGCAGGACTCACCAGAGAGGAAGAAAAATAGCTGATGGTTTTTGAGCACATGGGATTATTGCTTTATAAGTTTTTAGTATCTGTTTATAGGGTCCTATGAGTGAGTCATTTGCACTTTCTTCATTTTCTGTTTAGATAGATTTATATTGTTCTGTGCTTAGCCTGCCTTTGATTGCTTATACAGGACTTGAGAATGTATACATATTTGTAAGAACTCTTTAATTGAGTGACACAAGCCTTCTGGATGTTCCATAAACAAGACACTCCCTCTCCTGGCTCTGCACATTTTTCCTGGCTGTCTCCTATGCCTTCATTGCTCTCTTTCCATCACTCTATTTTATTGACCACCCATTGTTTACTGAAAGCCTTCCTAATCCCTCTTTATTCTAGGGTCTTCCCTCTGGATTATTTCCTATTTATTATATGTATATATCTCTTTTGCCTTTTGCAAACACAGGAATGCAGTGTCTGGCACACAGTAGACAATAAATGCTTATGGATAGACATGAGCTATATATAAGCTACCTTTGGAGATTTTCCTAGAATAAACTCCAAGTAGAATATATGACTATAAATTGCAGAGATTGTGCCCATCTGCATTGGTAGATAGTGTGTCCTTATCTAAGAGTTGCTTATATCAGTGAAATTTCAGGTCCACTTGCTATCCCCCCCCCCAAATGTAAAATCTTATTCTTGGGTGGATATGCAAAATCAATTTCTAGTACAAAATGGAGAAAGAATCAAAAGATAGCTGAAAAAGATCTGGGCTTTTTGGAATATCCCTCAGCCCCTGTGGTCCCTTTTCTCTCATTGGTGAGTTCCTCCTGGAACCTTCATGCTAAAGGAGGACTCAGACCAACTGACTCTTCTGACTCTGTCTAGACTTTGGCCCTTTGCCTTCTTCACTCAAGTACCTTCCTTTTCATCCTGTTCAGCTCCCTTTTATGTGTTGTCTTGATGCATTAGAATTTAAATTCCATAAGGGCAGGAACTCTCTTGCACTTGCATATCCAACATTTAGGATGATGGTTGGTCCATAATAAGTGTTTAATAAATGATAGCAGCCTGACTTGCCTCTGTGACATTATTGACTACTGGATCTGTTTTTCTTTTTCACTGTAGTGGGATATGTGCATAGTTATGGGATCTCTAGATGAAAGAGTATAGTTTAGTCACATTTCTTAAATAATTTCAAATTGGTATCCAGAACATCTGAGCTATCCTCCTATCCTCCCCCTCCCCCATTTTTGTTCCCTTTACCAAAAATGCAGACAGGTGTGATAATTCAGATTTGTTTCAATATACATTTCTTTTACTCTTGGTGATTTGGAGCACGTTTTTGAAAGGTCAATTTTTTCTTTTGAAAACTATTTATGTCTTTTGCACTACTTGTCTGTGAATGGCTTTTAATCATGTATTTGTTTCCATCTCCTATATAGCTTAAAATTAAGACTTTTGTCAGTGATATTTGATCAAGATATTGTCATAAGATATTTGATAAAAAATAATTTCTCTTCTTTATTGATTGAAAAATGTATTTTATATAATTTTTAATTATATAAATTCTAATATAATTTTTAAAATTTTATACAGTCAAAATTATCTCCTCTAAGTCTTTATTTGATAAGAATTTTACCCCTGGGGGAAGTTAGGTGGCACAGTGGATTGAGCACTGGCCCTGGAGTCAGGAGGATCAGAGTTCAAATGTGACCTTAGACACTTAATAATTAACTTAGCTGTGTGACCTTTGGGCAAGTCATTTAACCCCATTGCCTTGCAAAAGCAAAAAAAAAAAAAAGAATTTTACCCCTAATTATAATTTTGAAGGATTCTTGTCTTCTAACATCTTTATGATGAGATCTTTTATATTTAGGTCATGTGTTCTTTTTTGAGCTATGTATATAAATATATTGGTCTAAACATATCTTCTGTCAAACGTTTTTTTCCCCAGTAGTTCTTGTCAAATAGAATCTCTTCTCTAGTAACTTATATTCTTGAGTTTATCAAGTACTGTACTCCTATTTCGTTTTTTTTTTTTTAGATTTTTTCAAGGCAATGGGGTTAAGTGGCTTGCCCAAGGCCACACGGCTAGGTAATTATTAAGGGTCCTGACTCCAAGGCTGGTGCTCTATTTACTGCGCCACCTAGCCACCCCAATGTACTCCTATTTCTAATCACTTCTGTTTCTTCCTAATCTGTTCAATTTATTCACTTTTACAAAATTGATAGCAAATAGTTTTTATGATTACAGCTTTACAATATGGTTTAAGGTTCGGCAAATGATATTTCATTTGTATTTAAAAAAAATCATTTCCCTTTTGGATTCTAGACCTTTGTTCCTTCAAATGAATCTTGTTATTATTTTCTCTAATTCTATAAAACATTAAGTTTGTTGGCAAGGTGATTGTTATGGTGCTAAATCTGTAAATTAATTTAGGTAGTATCTTCATGTCTATCTTGTCTTTTTAAAAAAATATTGTTCCTAATTACTTGCAAAGATAGTTTTCAACATTCATCTTTTTGTAAGCTTTGGAGCTTCACATTTTTCTACCACCCTTCCCCCCGCCATAGCAGCAAACAATCCGACATAGGTTGTTTACATTCAATCGTGTTTAACATATTTTCATATTATCATGTTATGAAAAAAGAATTAAACCTAAGAGGAGGAAAATCATGAGAAAGAAAGAAAGCATAAAAGAATTTTTAAAAAGTGAACATACTATGTTTTTTGCACTGCATTCAGACTCCATAGTTTTGTTTTATTTTTGGATGTGGATGACATTTTCCATTACAAATCTCACTCTGATCACTGAATTGCTGAGAAGAACTGCATCCATCATAGTTGGTCATCTTATGTTGCTGATTAATGTGCATAATGTTCTCCTGGTTATGTTCACTTCACTCAGCATCTGTTCATGCAAGTCTTTTCTAAAAACTGGGCATTCGTGATTTTTTATAGATTTATAGATTTTTATAGATTTATATACTGGAATAATTGGATCAGTTCACACCTCCACCAATTGTGCACTAGTATCCTAGGTTTCCTACATCCTCTCCAACATTATTTGTCATATTATCTTGTTCTGTCTTGTCCAAACATTAGTACTGAAATATCTCTCTAATTATATTCTGTAAAAGTATATGTGTATATATACAAATTATATATAATATATATAAAACATTGAATTCTTATAACACCCAAATATTTTTTATTACTTTTATACATAAATGCTGATTTTTATCTTGCTATTAATTGTATCAGTAAGTTTGCTGATTCTGTAGTGTTTTCTAAATTACTCTGTCATCTGCAAATAGGAAGCATTCTGTCTCTTCTTTTTTGATGTCATATCTTAAATTTTGTTTTCTTACTTTATTAACACAGCTAGTATTACTAGAACTATATCAAATAATTGAAGAGAGGAAGTATTTTAATCTTATACTCATGTATACTAGGAAAGTTTCTATAGTTTCTCCATTGCAATTGATGAAAGCCCTTGGTTTTATATAGATACTTTAATCTATATTAAGGAAGAATCCTTTCATTATTATGCTTTTGGGGGATGGCATAAGTGAATGCTATAATTTCTCAAGGACTTTTTCTGCATCTGTGGAAAAAACCCAATTTTTTTATCACTTATGTAATCAATTGCATTATTTCCCTGATGTTGAACCATACTTGTAGTCCCTCCTTTGGATTCAATTTGATTATAATAAATTATTTTCTGGCTAAGCTGCTCTAGACTCCTGCTTTGTGATTATTTTTTGACATTTTTGGCTGCAGATATCCTAATCATAACTTTGTACTTTTCCGAATCTCAGTCCCAACACAGAGACACCTTGTCAAATACATTTCTGAATGCCTTAGTAAATGAAGTAATTGAAAACTCACTCCTCTTGCTTAATTGATATAAGTTCTTAAGCATAGTTAGTCTGTTTTGTGATGAGCTGACTGTAGGAAAATGTCTTATAGTAGAATTTCATTTTATTAAAAGATATAATACTTTTCTCAGTGCTGTAATCTAGTTAAAACTAAAATTCAGTAATAAAGAAAGATGAATATGTAACATTTAGTGTTCAGCACAAACATGTCAAACCAGTCATGGTCTTTATTCATGAAACACACTAATGTTTGTTAATGATCACCATCTTAGAAGATTATGCTGGTATTGACACTTTAGCTCTCAACCTAATGATCTATCTCAGTGATATCTATAATTTTCATTATAGAGTAAAAAGCAGTGTCTAGCCCTCACTCTATTCCCCCTTGAGCTACAAACTTATTTTCTCTTCTTTCTTTCACTGCTAAAGTGAAAATAGTTTATATTCATTGTCAGCATTTCCTCACTGCCTCCAATAATATAGATCTCAACCTCTTCTTGCCCTCTCTTCCCCTTCAATTCTGATCTGTATCCTCATGCAAGGGTGGGATTGAAACTACCCCTTCCCATTTTAGCCTGATATCTTAACTAGATGAGGACAGCTATTAGTTGATCAAGACCATAGACTTAGTGTGAAAAGTCATTTGATAAAGTGAAATTATGTCAGTCAAGAGATATGTTATATTTATTTGTGGCATTTTGTTATACAAACTGGGTTAAATATAAAGCCACCAGTCATGCTTTAGCTAGAATAATAGACTTTTCCAAAAATTGGGAGGGTGTGGCTTCTTAGCACATCCTTGATAAGGAACCATCTGAAGATGAAGGAGAAGACTTGAACTTGGTTTTTGTCTTGCCCAGGTCTCCTTCCTGTCTCCCTTCATTTTGATTGGAAAGGAACCTTCTAGCTTCAGTTTCTGAAGGATATTAGACTTTTCTTCCTCTTGGTTTCCTAAAAATTCCTTGGATTGGCATCCATGTCTACATCAAGAGGCAAGGGGAGTTAGTCTCCAGCCTTCTTGACCTATGTCTTGTCATTGGACTGTGATGACCAGAGGTTGCTAACTTCTCAGCTCTGCCTCACTTAAACCTAATTCACTTGCAAGTCAGGACATCACCTTCTGGATGTCATGCTTCTCTTCAAGAATGAAGGATGAACAAGAGGCAAGGACAAACTGGACTTTTGTTTCTAAAAGGAAGCCAGTAAAGAAACAACCCCATGCCTAAGAAGAACTTGAGCAGTCCAAGAAAGAGAGAAAAGAATTGCTAATAACCAGGAGCTGTGGGTCAGCCCATTCCACTTATGGTTTCCAAGTCTGAGACTGTTTGCCTGAATTCTGCACTTGTGAGAGAGTGTGCCACAGATCTGTAGATGTTTTGTTCTAGATTATTTACATTTTACCATCTTAGAAAAGCTGAGTAAATGGTTCCCAACTGATAACCTTGGAGGAAAGCACACCATTGGGGACACAAGTTGATGGCAGAGAAAATCAACCCCAACTCCTCTCCGAGGGAATTCTCCGAGTGGAAATAGGTTGGGTTACAGAGTTGTAACAGAATGGGAGCTTGGTTGAAGATACCTTGGAGATTGGAAGAGCTATAACTATCAAAAATCCTTCATAAAAGGTCAATCCATTGTACCTGGGACTTTCCTTTAGATCTCTCAACATTTTGTAGATACCAATGCTTTCTCAGTTTTCTTTCATATTTGACTGGAACACAAACATATGAAAGTCTGCTGGAAAATAACCTGTATGCAGGGGCACATAACATGAGAAACACTTGTACCTAGGACATATGAACAAAGAGACAATTCACATATCTGATGCTTTGGGGTCAATAATATTTTTTGGTGAGATCAGTAGGCTTCTTCCCCTTATTTTGCTTTCCTGATGTTGCTAAGCATATAATCTCTATAGGAACATGTAGTTACTAAAAGGCATTATTCCTTAATGGTCTCACATGTCCACTGCTTCTTTTGGTCTGTGGTCATTGCTGGTCACTCACAGGTGTAGCTCTGCTGGGCACAGGTTATGAAGCTGAATTTTTCTTTGCTTCTAGCTCCTGGCTCTTACTGGAATCTTCTACCTGGATACACTGCTGGTTCTTCAAAGACTATATCCTCTTCTGCCAAGTCCACAGCCTTTCAGCTACAGTTCTATTAGTAATAAAGAGATCATGGAATTGGAGAAATCCATTGGAGTTTTCTCCCATAGAGGGCTCTCCAAGTTTTTGAGTCCTGACTAGCTGGAAGGAGTATTTCCTTTCCAGAAGGAGAATCTTTTCTACAGATGGTAAGCTTTTGGGAACACAGAGACACCTCAGGTAACTAGTGCACTATCTCAGACTTTTTTTAAAGTTCCATTTCCAACTGAGTCTCTTTTCTGGAACTTCATTCAAATTTAGGAGTCCCTGTTTAATTCCTGATGGCTAACTATAACTAGTTAATATTCATTCAGAGACTTCTCTTTTACTAGACTTCTAAGGACTCAAGGTTTAGGGACTAAGATTTCCATATTTTGAGTCCTAAAATTCTTCTGAGTTTTTTTCCTTCATGTTGCTCAATAGATGCAAATATTACTCTCTGAATTCCAAGGGGTCAGGAGTTATATGACCTAAGCAAGTATAGGATGGGATCAGTTCCTGTTTGTCTTTTTTCCTCCTTGTTTTAGGGACTTTTGTTAGTTCTCTTACAGTTGACTCCAGGTAAATATCAACTTAGATTTTAGGACTGCTTTTGTCCTACAGCAAGGAAACAATTTCTCCAGCAGCTCTGCCATGTTTGGAAATGAACTTGGTGAGATGAATGCTTTGCAGTAGCCATATTAAAGATTAATCCATTCTCCCTAATAGATAAGGTAGTATGATAAAGAGTATACCCTTGATTTGTTGGGGGGGGAGATGCTTTTTGTACTTTGGTTATGGATAAATGTTTTAACTAAATGCCATATTTCTTCATGTATAAGATGCACCCTTTTTCAAAAAATTTGGAGTCTAAAAATTTGAAGTGTCTTATATACATAGTGCTTGTAGATTTTTTTACTTGCATTTCCTGCTTTTTTCATACTTGTTTTAGTACTTATTGCTGTAGATTTTCCCCCCCTTGCATTTCCTGTTTTTTCATGCTTGTTGTCTTTGCACTCACTGTTTTGCATTTGTTGCTGGTATATTATGTTTTGCCTCATTCTGCCCAGAAATGACTCAGAAAAGATTTTTGTACAATACTGAATTTAAGTTCTAAGTGTTCCAATTTGCAAAAGTGAATGGAGGGGCGGCTAGGTGGTGCAGTGGATAGAGCACCGACCCTGGAGTCAGGAGTACCTGACTCAGTCTGGCCTCAGACACTTAATAATTACCTAGCTGTGTGGCCTTGGGCAAGCCACTTAACCCCATTGGCCTTGCAAAAACCTAAAAAAAAAAAAGTGAATGGAAATCATGCTGCCGAACATAAGTTTTTCCCTCCTCCAACTGAGAAAACATCCTGAGACTGACTATGGGAAGAAGAAACCCTACTGAAAATGCCCCAGCAGAAGAAGGCCATGAGAGGCAAATCAGTCAAATGACCTGAGTTAAAAATGGGATTGAAGAGATGGATTGAAGAGCAAAGGGTCATTGAAATTCTTATGTCCATAAAGATGGTTCAGCATGAAACCAAAAGAATTGCCAATGAAAGAGAGGTGACTGATTTCAAAGGAGGACACAATGGTGCTTCAGATTCATGAAATGGAACCGACTAAGCATGCGTCCATGCACCAGACTTGCCCAAAAGATGCCTGAAAGCTATGAGCAGAAGATCCTTGAATTTCATGATGAAAAATTTGAGTTCAATAACTTTATGTAATATTTTTTTCAAATTCTGGGCCCCCAAATTAAGGTGCATCTTATACATGGGAACATCTTTTACATGAGTAAATTTGGTATTTCTTTGCAAAAACTTAAAAAACCCACCCCCATACCTTTTCTTTGACCTTCTCTGCAAATGAATGGAAATAGTAAAAACACAAGAACAAAACTATATTGATGGGACAAGATCAGTGTCTTTCTCCTGCCTAACTACATTTCTGGCATGTGTGTATATATATATATATACGAATAAAATCAGAGTTGATTTGAATTTTTCCAGCCATATTATCTCATGAAGGCTGTCTACTAATAATGGAAGAGAGGTGATTAGTTGAGATAGTATTGTTTTGGCTGAAATCATAATCTTTGAAATACTAGAATTTTCAAAGGTTTACTGTGGTGTAAGCACAAAATATCACAAGTCAGAGGACCCAGCTTATCTAAGAATAATTTTTTTTTAATTCTACCCTGGAATCTTCCTATCTTACTCAGAAACCACTCTTTGCTTAGAGTTTGATTTTGCTTCCTAGTGTCTTTTATTTTTAACTTAGTTAAAAAAACACTTTTATTTTTACCTGACTTAGAAATATTGATGTACAAAAAGAGAGAATCCTATAGGAGAGGGAAGAGAATCATTAAGATAGCACTTGGAATAGGAATTTAATGAACCTGCTTTACTTCACCATCACTGGGAAATAAATTAAATAGTGATAAATTCAGTTTGATATGTTTCATGAAAATATAAATGTAGAATTTTCATCTTTCCCTGCCTTTAATACTAGAACAAGAATCCAGTCTTTGAAAGGCAAATAAATATGACTGTACAATTACTTAATATCATGTGGACTGTGGTTGCTAAGTGAGGGTATCGATTGTTTGTAAACCTGTCTTCAAAATGTCTCCAAGGACAACATTAGTAAAGCTCTTGTCTAAAGTTAACTTTTTTCCCAACCTCAAGTGCTAGTGGTGGCAGGTTATTCATTGGTTTTTTGCTCTGTCTTTCAGGTTTTGTGTACTTGTTCAGGATGCCGTCCTGAGTCTCTTGGCTCTCCTGAAGGTCTTTCTCCTTGAGAATCACTCATTCCAAACCATGTTTTAAAAAGACTTTGTTATAAGTTTATATGCCTATAAATTCAAAGCATCATTAAAACTACTTGGAGTAGAGAGAGCTGAGCACTAGAAGAACTATTGACTAAGGAAGCTGGGCCATTAAGACTCTCAATTAGAGGTGGCAACAGTTGAAAAGGCAAGGGGTGACAAAAGGTCTACCATTCTCAGGAGGGTGCCAAAAGAGACTTGGACTCTGTTATGGAGTCCCACAGTGAAACAAATTCCAAAGAGTAATACAAATCTATCAAATGGCTCCTGATCCTAAGAAAAGATTCAGGCAGGTTTACTTCCAAAGTTCTAGAGGATAGCATGGTTTAGTTAATCAATAGTTCAAAAAGTATTTAATAAGCAGCTTCTGTATACAAAGAGCTATAGATAAAAGAATAAAGAGTGAAACAGGGGCAGCTGGGTGGTACAGTGGATAAAGCACCAGTCCTGTAGTCAGGAGGACCTGAGTTCAAATTCAGCCTCAGACACTTAATTACCTAGCTGTGTGTGACCCTGGGCAAGTCACTTAACCCTATTGCTTTGCAAAAAGCAAAAAAAAAAAGAGCAAAAGAATTCCTACTCCCAATCAGCTTACATCCAAATGAGAGACAAGTATATACAAAATTATATATTTATTTGCCTATTTTTTACTTTATATATCAAATAATATATGTATATAAATACATATATATGTACAAATACATAAATTGACTAAATACAAGGGAATTTGGGAGACAGGTTACTAGCACTTAGCAGGTCAGGAAAGGTTTCACACAGAATATAGCTTGGTGTTGTATTAAAGAAAGGGACTCTAGAGGGCAGAGCCAAGATGGCAGCATGAGAGCAGAAATTCCCTGGAAACTTGTCCCCCTCCAAAAACTCCAAAAACCATAAAATTATGACTCTAGCCAAAATGTAGATGGGCAGAACTCACAGAAAGACTGAGAGATACAATTTCCAGTCCAAGACAAATTAGAAGATCTGAGGGAAAGGTCTGTTTTACCAGGACCAAGGGTTGGAAAGAGCCATAGTGCAGTTGAACCAGAACAAACCAGTCCAGCCACCGGGGCACCTGGGTCAGTGGCAGAGGGGGCAGTTTCCAGACTTCTTGGCCAAGAGATCACCAGGGACAGCTTGAAGAGGCAGTGGTTCCAGCCTCAGAACAGCCCTAGGGTAGGAACCTGCAGAGCCACCCAGCACTTCCAGAATGCTCAACCCATAAATGGTAAAGGGGAGGGGAGAGACTGCAGAGGTCTCTCTGCTGTCCCTGGGGCAGGACTCTGTGATTTGTCCACACTAAGATCCAGGTTGAAGTCAGAGTTCCCATACTACCATAGAAAATCAGGGTCCTTCCTTACAGCTCCAAGGAAGAGGGGAGAGCTTGTGGTCATCCACAAATCAGAACACAGGCCAGGAGAACAGTCAGAGCCTCTCATAAGACCTTAGAAGAATTAAGATCCCTCTGGGGTGTCCCAAAACCCCCCAAAGCCTTGGAAGTATGGTAAATCAGTCATAGGCTGAGGAAATGAGCAAACAACAGAAAAAGAAGAACCTGACCATATAAAATTACATTGGCCCTATGGAGGATCAAAATACACACCCAGAAGATTTGAAGTTTCTGAATCCAAATGTTCTCAGGCTATGAACAAGCTCAAAAAAAAGATTTTGAAAAACAAGTAAGGGAGGTAGAGGAAAAATTGAGAAGAGAGAGCAATGCAGGTAAATCATGAACACTAACTCAGCAGCTTGGTGAAAGAAATACAAAAAAAAAATTGAAGAAAATAACATGTTAAAAACCAGTTTAAGGGGTGGCTAGATGACACAGTGGATACAGCACTGGCCCTGGAGTCAGGAGTACCTGAGTTCAAATCTGGCCTCAGACATTTAATAATTAGCTAGCTATGTGGCCTTGGGCAAGCCACTTAACCCCATTGCCTTGCAAAAAAACTAAAAAAAACCCAACACCATTTTAACCCAATTGGAAAAAGCAACCCAAAAGGCAAATGAGGAGAAGAATGTCTTAAAAAGCAGAATTGATCAACTGGAAAAGGAGATAAAAAAGTTCTCTGCAGAAAATAACTCCTTCAAATGTAAAATGGAGCTAAAGGAAGCTGTTGACTTTGTAAGAAATCAAGAAACAATAAAATACAAAAAAGAATGAAGAATTAGAAGAAAATGTGAAATATCTCATTGGAAAAACAACTGACTAGAAAACAGATCCAAGAGAAAGAGAATTTTAAAATTATTGGGTTTCTTGAAAATCATGACCAGGAAAAGAGCCTAGACTTCATTTTCCAAGAAATAATACAGAAAAATTGCCCTGAGATTCTAGAAGCGAAGGGTAAAATAGAAATTGAGGGAATCTACCAATCATCTCCCGTAAGAGATCCCCAAAGAAAAACTCCCAAGAATAATATTGCTAAATTCTAAAACTCCCAAGTCAAAGAGAAAATACAGAAAGCTGCCAGAAAGAAAATATTCAAACTACCATGGCTCTACATTAAGGGCTCATAGGGCTTGGAATATGATATCCCAAAAGGCAAAGAACTTGGATTACGACTGAGAATCAACTACTCAGAAAAACTGAACATTCTCTTTCAGGGGAAAAGATGGACATTCAATGAAATTGGGAACTTTCAAACTTTCCTGTTGAACAGAGACTTTGGTCTCCAAAGCATAGAGAGGGTGGACAAGAAGGAACTTATGAAGAACTTAATGATGCTGTATGTATTCCTGCAAGGGAAGAAGATACTGATAACTCATAGGAACTTTCTCATTTATAAGAGTAGCTAGAAGGAATAGATAGATAGATAGATAGATAGATAGATAGATAGATAGATAGATAGATAAGGCATAAGAGGGAGTTGAATATAATGATATAATACAGGATAAAGATGGAATCAATGGGTGATAAAGAAAAGTATTGGAAGGAAGGGAAAGGAGAGGTAGAATGGGCAAGATATTTCTTTTTTTCTTTTTTTTTTTTAAGCCAATGGGGTATGAGACTTTGCCCAAGGTCACACAGCTAGGTAATTATTAAGTGTCTGAGGCTGGATTTGAACTCAGGACCTCCTGACTCCAGGAGTCAAGAATGCAATGGAGTGGAAAGGGGAAGGTGAGGTGGAGCATGTGAGCCTTCATTCTCATCAGAAATGGCTAAATGAAGAAATAACATATACACTCAATAGGGTATAGAAATTTATCTTACTCTATGAAAAATGAGAGGAAAGGGATGGGATAAGGGGAATGGGGGGAGGGAGTAGGTGATAGAAGAGAAGGAAGATCATGGGAGAGGGTGATCAGATACAACACACTTCTGAGCAAGGACAGGGTGAAAGGAAAGAAGAGTAGAATAAATAAAAGTGGGGAGGAATAGAAAGGAGGGAAATACAGCTAGTAATAATGACTGTGGGAAAAGATATTGAAACAATTGCTCAGATGGACTTATGAAAAGAAGGCAACTCATCCCAGAGACATTCGATGGAAGCTGAATATAGACTGAAGTACACTTTTTTTTTCCCCTCTCATTTCATTTCTCTTGAGGTTTCTCTACCTTTTGGGGGGTGAGGGAGGATTTATATTTATTTTCACAATAGATTATTGTAATAATATAAAATAAACAAACCATAAATTTATCCAGAAAAAAAAGAAAGGGACTCTATCTAAAGAGGCAAAGATAAGGAAGGAGTGCATTCTAGCCATGAGAGATGAAGAATGTGAAGGCACAAAGAATGAAGATGGAATGTTTGTATGAATAAGAAAGAAGGCCACAATAGCTAGATTAATGAGTTTAAGGAGTGGGAATAATATCCAGTGAGTCTGAAAAGATAGAGTGGGACCAGATAGTGAAAGATTTTTCAAAGCTAGAGAAATTTATATTTTATTCTAGTTGTAGTAGAAAGCCACAGAAACTGATTGATGGGCTTAAGGAAGATGACTTTGTGTAAGAGAAACTTGAACCAGGGAGAGCAATTAAGCATCTATTACAATATTCTAAGCAAGAAATGATAGGGACCAGAAATGGGGTGTGAGCGAAGAGAACAGATTTGAGAAATGTTACAGAGACTGAGAAGCAAGATTTAACCACTTTGTAGGATGAAGGATGGGGCCAGGATAATGGCAAGGTTACAAGTCTGGACTGGATGGATGATTGTGACTTCAGCAGATAAAAAGAAATTAGGAAAAAAACAGGGTTTAGGGAGTCCAGTTTTGAACATGTGGCATTGTAGATGTCTTGGGAACATCCAGTTTGAAATGTCCTGAAACTCAGGGAAAAGACTGGGTCTAGATGTAAAGAACTGGGAGACAACTGCATAGAGATGATAATTAAACCTCTGAGAACTGATGAGGTTGAGAGCTCTCACAGAGGGAGAAGAGACCTAGGACAAAACCTTGAGGAATACCTATAGCTAGGGGACCAGCAAAGGATAATGAGGAGTACTCAGGAAGAGGGTTGTGCCATTAATACCCAGATAGGAGAGATTATCTAAAAGGAAAGGATGGTCATCAATGTCACATGCAGCCAAGAGGTGGAGAAAGATAAGAACTGTGAAAAGAACATTAGATTTCAATTAGTAGATCACTGGGAGGATTCCGGAAAGATGATGGAATAGATCAGAAAATTCCAAACTCTCCAGATTTTCTCCAAAAATAAGATTAAAAAGTGCCTCAGGGTGACCATAGAGCAGCAAAAATAAACAAAAGTTGGGGCAGAAGAGGGGTCCTCCTGGGACAACTCAAGCAGATCCTAAGGAAGAAAGATCCTAGGATAAAGTTTCAGCCTAAGTGTAGTGTAAACATCTCCAGGCTAAATCCTCTGAAATTGCAAGCAGTGAGCCGTGAGGGTAACTGAGTTGAGACATAGCCTAGGCCTCAGCCACAGGGATTTTCACCTTCCAGACAGTATGCAGAGTTGGAATCTGAGCAGGGGCAGAGTGAGACAATGGGATAAAGGATGCCAAACCCAGCTGTGTTGCCCAGATGTGGTTCTGGGTGATAAGGAACCAGTACACACTTGGTACTTGAGTACTAAAGCAGTGATGCGGGCATGCTTCTGCCACTGGACAGTTACAGAATTGAGTTCTTGGTTTTGGTTGGTCAGAGGGAGAATTGAAGTTTATAGACTGGAGGGTTCTCAAGGAGTAAGAGCATTTCAGAAAGCGAGAGGCCCCAGCTGTGACTTGGAGGAGGAGAGGAGTGCAGAGGTTGGATCTAGGACATGCTAAAAAAATAACAAGACAAAGAACCTGGGGTTAGAGGCACCAGGCAAAGGAGAAAGACCCAAATCATAGGCAATTACTATGGGGATAGAGAAGACTGGGGTTTATCTTCAGAGGAGCATATTGAAGCAAAAAAAAAAAAGCATCTTCTACCCCAGAGAGTAATGTCAAATGATCATCTGTCCAAAAAGAATTCATAGAAGAATTAAAAAAAGGACTTTAAAAATCAAATAAGAGGGGCAGCTAAATGGTATAGTGAATAGAATAGAGCACTGGCACTGGAGTCAAGAGAACCTGAGTTTAAATTTAACCTCAGTCTCTTGATACTTACAAGCTGTATGACCTTGGGCAAGTCACTTCACCCCACAAAAACAAAAAAAAATCAAATAAATCAATCAAGGAAAAAATTTTAAAAATTAAGAACAATCCAAGAAAAACAAGAAAATGTTGAATAGAAAGTCAACCAACTGAAAAAGGAGATCTAGAATCTTAAGGAAGAAAACAATTCCTTGAAAATTAGAATTGGGCAAAGGGAAGCCATCAGAGTTATAAGAAACTAAGAAATAATAAAACAAAAAAATGAAAAAATAGAGGAGGAATGTGAAACATCTCATAAGAAAAAACAACTAATCTGGAGAACAGAACAAGAAAAGAAAACAAGAATAATTGAACTACCTGAAAGCTGCAGTTAAAAAAAAATCTTGATATAATAGTACAAAAAAAAAATTAAAGAAAATTGTCCTGAAGTGCTAGAACAAGAGGGGAAAGTAGAAATAGAAAAAAATTCACCTACCTCCACCTAAAAGAGATCCTGAGAGGAAAACTTACAGGAATATCATAGTCAAATTCCAAAACTCCCAGGTTAAAGAGAAAATATTATGAGCAACAAGAAAAAATAAGGCAGAATCACACTTGGAATTACATAAGACCTTAGCAATGGCTACATTAGAAATCTGCAGGTCTTGGAACACTATATATCAAAGAGCAAAAGAACTGGGGTGCTGGCCAGAAATATCATACCCAGAAAAGTTAAGGATAATCTTGAATGGAAAAAAAAGAGTGAGTGTGAATTGCCAAACTTTCAGAATTGTGTTGCAATAAGACTTAATAGAAAATTTGACATACAAAATCCAAGGGAAATATAAGGTAAGTATCAAAGACTAATTACAAGGGATTCAGTAAGGACAAATAGGTTACTATTTATAATTGGAAATGTAAACCAAATGCCTAAGATTGTCATTAGTAATTGGGTAATTGAAAAGAAAGATTGGGGTAGAGCTGGGTATGATGTGATTATAAAAAAGTAAAATGGTGTAGAAAAGATAAAAATAATAATTATCTCATACAAATGAATTGCAAGAAAAAAGAACTGATACAGAGGATTTAAATGAGAAAGGAGGCCTATAGTTTTGGAAATCTACACTCAACAAGAATAGGTTAAAGAGGGTATATATATATATTATGTATATAAATGTATATGTATATATATATATATCCTCTAAATTAAGAAAGAAATATGAGGCTAAGGGAGGGTGCTAAGCTAGAAAGTAAGGGACTAGGATAAGGGAGATAAATTAATGAGAATGGAGGGGTATAGAAGGATATGTAAGGGAGGGATTCTTGGAGAGGACAGATTAAGGAATAGGAGGGCAAGATAACAGGTAGAAGTAAAGCAGAGAAGTAAGGAGGTGTGGTTACTTTCAGGAAATGCTATAAAAATGAGAGATACACACAGTAGAATTTATTATGTAAAAAAGCAGAGGTAGTAATTATGAACTGAGATAATGTTAAAGCTAAAATGAATTTAAACAAAAGAGGAAAATAGGGAAACTATACTATTTCAGCAATATTATTTTAGATTATTTAAATTAACTAGATAGTATAAGGTAGAAATATTGCTGTGATAGAGAAAATGATGAATTGGTGGATTTTAAAAAAATTATGGAAAGACTTGGACATATGAAGTAAGACACTATCCACTGTCAGAGGATAAGTGGAAATAGGCATAGTATGGTCTTACTTATATGTGTATGAATGTCTATATGCATATTTGTGTATAATTATAGATATCTATAAATATGTATATGTAAATGTGTATATCTGTATATTTGTATATATGAATGGGTGTATATATGTGAATGTATACATATGTATATACTCATACACATATTCAAACATACTTAGATATATCCATGCTTAATTGTAACCTTCTTGTGGAGTAGAGGAAGGAGAAAAAAATAAAGTAAAAAGTGTACAGCAGGGGTGGCTAGGTGGCGCACTGAATAGAGCACTGGCCTTGGAGTCAGGAGTACCTGGGCTGAAATCCAACCTCAGACACTTAATAATTACCTAGCTGTGTGGCCTTGGGCAAGCCACTTAACCTCATTGCCTTGAAAAATCTAAAAAAAAAAAAGTGTACAGCAGAGGACTAAAAAAAAAAATCAACAGAGGAAAAAAGATGGAAAATTTTCAACCCAATGTGTAGTATTTATTATATAAGCTTTCTTGAAATGGAAATTTGTTGCTTTATGTTTTTAATTATCTCATGTTTTGTAATGCATATGACAATGTTTTTTTCTTATCCTATTTTGTATTTAGGTTGAAAATTAAAAAAAAGAACAATTGGGGTAGCTAACCCATTGCCTTGCAAAAAAAAAACTCAAAAAATTTATTAAGAAAAAAAGAGAGATCAATGTTAACTTTGGAAAAAGAGGACAGAGTGCTGTATTTGGAGTCAGCAAGACCTAAGTTCAAATGTTTCCTCAGAAATTTCCTCACTGTGTGATTTTGGGTAAACTCTTTGCATCAGTTTTCTCACCTGGAAAATGGTGGATAATAATATTTACCTCCCAGGTTGGTTATGAAGATCAAATGAGATCATTTAAAGTTCTATTGTTATTATTAGTGTGTGAAGAGATCTGAAGTCAAATTGCAACATTAAGAAATTAGAGGAAAGAAAATAGGGATAGTGAATGTAGGAATTTTCTTCAAGAAATTCAGCTGGTAGGCTGCTAGGTAGCTCAGTGGATAGAGCACCAGTCCTGGAGTCAGGAGGACCTGAGTTCAAATATGACCTCAGACACTTAATAATTTCCTAACTGTGTGACCTTGGGCAAGTCACTTAACTCCATTATCTTGCCACAAAAAAAAAGAAAAAAAGAAATTCAACTGAGAAAAAGAAGAGACAAGGGGTGGCTAGGTGGCTCAGTAGATAAAGCACCTGCCCTGAAGTCAGGAGTACCTGAGTTCAAATCTGGTCTCAGATACTTAATAATTACCTAGCTGTATGGCTTTGGGCAAGCTACTTAACCCATTTGCCTTGCAAAAAAAAAAAAAAGACAAATAGAAAGCCATATAACTTGATGCAATAGTAGTATCTGGAAGTTTTTTTTAAGATTAGCATGTTTGAAAGCAATAGGGAAAGAATTAGTAGATAAAGGAGATTGGAAATAGAATTGTGCTGGAAGAAATGACTGAACTGATGCAAGGTGAGGTAAACAGAACTAAGAGAACATTGTATACAGTAACAGCAATATTGTATGATAAGGAACTGTGAATGACTTAACTTTTCAACAATATAATGATCCAAAACAATCCCAAAGGACTAAAGATGAAGGACAAAGAACTGATAGTGTTTGAATATAGAAAGTAGCATGCTATTTTTCACTTTCTTTTATTCTTTTACTTTTATTTGAGTCTTCCTGTACAAAATGCCTGACACAGAAATGTTTACATGATTGCACACATATAACCTATATATGATCAGGAGGAGGAGAGGTAGACAGGATAGAATTTGGAACTCAAAACTTTTAAAAAATGTTAAAAATTGTTTTAACATGTAATTGGGAAAAATAAAATATATTCATAGACAAGATAGACTGAAGATTCAAGAGAGAACAGGGATGATTGAAGAAAAAATTTATTTGAAAAGAGAGGAAAGGCTAGGCTCAAGTGCAAGTGCAGAGAAGAACAGAGACTAGAGAAAGGAGGAGAGGGTGGAAGAAGATATCAAAGGACTTTGAGATGAAGAGCAAATGGCCTCAATCTTCTCGGGGAAGTGAAGGACAAGGACTGCAGCTGAAAGAAAGTGAAGAGAGAAAGTATAGAAGACTTGAAGAAATAAGTTTGAAATAGTTTCTATGGGTGAGATAGGAAATTAAAGGTTGCCTTGTTGAAGTGAAGGCCCAGTTAAAATTGGTTAGTGTGAATTTGTAATATCCCCAATCCTCACAGGTTCTGATATTTTCTCCAACTGCCTCAAGTAGTTCCTGAGTAGGACAGGAGGAGGTAGAAGTTGGAGTTATCCAGGCCTAGGTTTTGGCAAGAGGTGGGTGTCCTTAGGCCAAGGGTACAAGGGATTTAAGAGAGGAATACAATATGCAGTTAAAAATGGCAAATTATTGGGCTGAAATTTAGAGGGAGGAGAGTAAAATCAGATGGCAATTGAACAAGATAGTACTAAGAGGGTATGAAGAAGATATAAATAAAAACAAAACAAAACAAAACAGAAATGATAAATAACTATTGTTATCTAGATAAGGAAAATTAGTTTCAAGAAATGAGCCAACAGTAAAATTCACATCCTTAGATACCTAGAAAAAGTTGGTTTTTGTTTTTTTTAAGATGAGCATGTTTGAAGGCAGTAGGAAAAGAATCAGTAGAGAAAGGAGATTGGTGTGTGGGATAAAAATCCACTTAAAAAATATAGAGACTCCTCTGAGCAAAAAAAAGAAAGTTTATTTTGGCTTTTCTCAAGAAAAGGGCACACTCCAAGTCTCACAAAGGTAGTGAAGATCAAGGAGCTTCCCCAAGGTGACAGTCAAGCAAGATTATATGGCCTAGCGTGATTCCCCCCCCCCCCCCCGCCCCAAACCCCTCTCTTGGTTGGTTAAGGTTTTCAGAGTTAAAATCTTTACGTGAAAAATCTACCCAGTAACAGAAAGAAGAATAAAATGTTTTCACCATCCAGATGGTGAAGGTATCAGAAGAAGATTTCTAATGACCTTTTGTTGTCTATCTAAATGAATGAATGTCTGGGTATGCAAGGTCTTCTTAGTACTTATCATGAAACAAGAGAAGGCAATCTACTGTTCTCCCAGTTAATTACCAAATAGGTGGCTAACTAAGAATGCAAGGTCTCTTCTCTGGAAGTATTCCTCTATTTCCCTAACTAACAAAATCAGGAAGGTTTCTGGCTGGGAATGCAAGGTCTTTCTGAAAATAGTACACTGTTTCCCTCCCTAACAGAATCTGGAGCGTGTCTGACTGGGAATACAAGGCCTCTCTCCTCTTTCTTCTTAGAATAGTCCAAGGGTAATAATCTGTCTTTGTTTTAATGATTTTTAACCCTGAGAGGACTTCACCAGGAATGTTTACTCTTAAGGGGGAATATTCCACTTATTGGGAATATTATTGTGCTAGAAGAAATGACAAACTTTCAGAAAAACATGAACTGATGCAACATGAAGTACATAGAATTGCACATAGAATATGGAATTCAAAACTTTTAAAAATGTTAAAAATTGTTTTAACATGTAATTGGGGAAGAATAAAATAGGATAGATTGGAGATTCAAGAGAGAACAAGGATGATTGAAGAGGCAATTGCACATAATTGAAAAAGTTAAACCGGGAAGGAAAAATTAATTTTAAAAATGTAAATAAAAATTATAAATATAAAATATTTATATATTATATAATTATATATAATATGCAAATGTTTCACATATTATATAATTATATAAATATATAAATAATTTTGAAAGAATTCAGGGAGGTAACTTGACCTTGTAGATATCACTGACATTTTGTGGCATGAGATGCATGACTAGAATAAGTCTCTTATTGAGACTTCACCCTTATTCAAAATGAATAGCTAAGGGGCAGGTAAGTGGCACAGTGGATAGAGCACAGGTACGGGAGTCAGGACCTAAGTTCAAATCTGATCTCATATATTTAATAATTACCTAGCTTTGTGTCCCTGGGCAAGTCATTTAACTCCCTTGCCTTGCAAAAAGCAAACTAAACCAAAACAAAATGAATAGACAGATAAAAGATGTGTTGGAGGGGAAGGAGAGAGAGATGTGTAGTAGCTTTGAATAATAATAAGATATGATTACTGATTGATTAATATTCATGTGAGTATCTAGGGGACAGTGGAAGGAAGCACTGGTGAAGTATATTTGAGTGAGGATCAGTGATGACTGAAACAAAAGGAATCTTGTTAGATTATATTACAAGCCAGCTGGGTAGAAGGAGGAAGTAGATGAGGCATTTGAAAAAATACAATAAATAAATGATTGGATGCTTCAAATTATCCAGTTGTTTCCAGAATCCCTTTTGTATTTGAGAAGGCTGGGTCCAGGGAACAACTGGAATGTTCTATATCTATAACTAATAAACAATACTTCTGCTTTTAAAAGGTGGAGGAAGCAGCAAGACTAATTTCTCTTCTGGATCTGAGAGAGGACTTAATTGCTTGGATGGAAATGGTGGGAATCATAGGAGGATTTGGCCATTTCAACTTAGAATCTGTGATGGAGGAGAATAAAGTTGAGCAGAGTATGACACACACCGTACATCAAATTTCAAAGAGTTCCTCAAAGTTATATGAATAGGGGAAGGATAGAGAATTGGAAGATCTCAAAAAATAGAATTCTTAAGACAAAAAGAGAAATAATTCTGATGAAGGGGAAAAATTAAGAGTCATTTAAAGATTTCAAGACCAATGTTGATACAAAGATGATGAAAATAATGCATAACAAACATCTGTAAGAATAGCACCAGGTGGCAACTTGGTGGCTCAGTGGATAGAGCACAGGCCCTGGAGCCAGGAGACTTGAATTGAAATGTGACCTCATACACTTGATACTTGCTAGCTGTGTGATCTTGGGCAAGTCACTTAACTCCATTGTCTTGCAAACAAAACCCAAAATAATCAAACAAACAAAAAAGAATAGCACCAGGAGTAAAATACTATAATGAACTAAAACTGGAACGGAAAGATAAGGAAAACCAAAAAAATATGGGGTTTTAAAGTACTATTAGAGAAAAGAGGATCAAAAAAAAGAAAAGGACTATTGCTTGGATGGATGTGATGATAGTGATCAGTGGAACAGAGGCAGAGTAAACATCTCTCATTGCACTTTTTTCCTTGCCTGTCAGCAAGAATTAATAAGCACCTACTCTGTGCAGGAAGAATGATCTTTGAACTGGAAAGGAGAGACAGTAAGTAAGCACCTAGCTGACTTTTATGAGTTCAGTCACCTGAGTGACTTGAGTTACAACTTAGCATAATAAATGAACAGAAAATTGACAGCCAGCAGTCTATGAGCTTTGAAAAATCTTTGAAAACAGGTGAAATGCTATAAATTGGAAAAGGGCAAATGTCTCAATTTTCAAAAGAGGGAAGAGAGTGGAATCTGGAAATTATAGGCCAGTGAAAATTCAATTAATTTTCTCAGTTGTGCTTGGCACATAGGAAACCCTTACCATAATTGCTATTATTATTATTATTATTACTATCTATTATTGAAAACAAAATTCTACAACATACAGACAGTAACTTCAAAGCACAGTTAACAAACATGTAGAAAAGATGGTGACCCCACCAAGCCAACAATGACTTCATCAAAAAACTGGCCGTAGGAGACTAATGTTGGTTTCTTTTCTTTTTTTTAATTTTTAAAAAAAAATTTAATTAAACAGTGGATAGAGCACCAGCCCTGGAGTCAAGAGGACCTGAGTTCAAATCCAGCCTCAGACACATAATAATTGCCTAGCTGTGTGACCCTGGGCAAGTCACTTAACCCGCATTGCCGTAAATAAACAAAAATTTAAAAAAATAATTTTTATTTAAGGAATGGGGTTAAGTGACTTACCCAAGGTCAAACAGCTAGGCAATTATTAAGTGTCTGAGGCCATATTTGAACTCAGATCCTCCTGACTCCAGGGCAGGTGCTCTATGCACTACACTACCTAGCTGCCCCTTTTGTTTCTTTTCTGATAGGGTTATCAGACTAATAAATGAGAGGAACACTGTGGATATAGTTTATCAAGATTTTAACAAAGCATTTGACAAAGTCTTGTGATTCTAATGAATGAGAAAGATTCTTCAAAGATGATAAATTAGATAAATTTTGTTGATTTTTTTTCTTCTAAATCTATGAGGACTACTTCTTTACTTCTACTGTGTGCAAAGTCCTGTGCTAGATGTTAAATTGGAATATGCTTTTTTCTCAACCCTTCCAGTGGCTTGCTGTGTGACCTTGGAAAAGTCACAATTTTTGCATGCCTTAGACTCCTCTGCCTGTAAATTGAGGATAAGTAATACTTTCCATTTACCTCCCTCATAAGGATATTAGGATTTATGAGATATAAATATAACAAGATACTTTGAATCTTTTGAATGGTATAACATGAATGAAAAATTATTACCTACACACAAACACACACACACATACACACACACACACACACACACACACACACACACACACACACACATACATAACTCTTTCTCTTTTGTACTTGGAAGAGTAACTCCCCTCATTCATCATCCTGGCTGTATGCCAAATTGACTTACCTCTCCCAAGGTCATTAATTAACAAAGTATTTAATCAGATTAAAAGTAATAAAAGCAAAAGTATTGTTCATTAGTTACAGATATAGAACATTCCAATTGTTCCCTGGACCCAGTCTTCTCAAATACAAAAGGGATTCTGGAGAGCAGACTTTGGAAGGTTCCTCAAAAAGACAGGTAACAAACATCTTATGGCCTAAATTTGAATAGGGGAAGCTCAGAGGCTTGCAGAACTCTCATGAATGAAATGCTGAAAACATAAAGAGAAATAATTCTGTTGAAGACAAAAAAATAGAAATTGGTTATAGAGACTAATATTGACATATGAGGAATATATTAGTTAACATAGATGTTCAAAAGACAGACACAGAGGATGGAAACAAGAATGAACATCATCTCTTCTATTTTGAATTGAAGTCCATGTCTCTGGCCCCAGCCACCACCAGTTCAATGAACCTTGGATTAGAAGAATGATAGGGATCAATGTTTGTTCATAATTATTCTGGCTCCCATTAAAACTGAAGTTTGATCTAGGCAAGTAATTGGTGGCTAGTTTAGAACACTATAAGAACTAAACTGATTCTTTTGGTTGAAGACACAAAGCAAAAAAGGACTATGCCCAACCCACTAGTGATAGTGTAGCTCTCAACTAACTCACTTCCTATTATTCTTCTCTCTTTAGCTGTCCCTTTAGATCAGGTACAAAATCTATTAGGTTTCTTCATAGAGAGTTATATATTGCCTATTATCAACAATCTTCAAGGATGAACAGTGTAGGGGAGGCTGGTGAATACGTGGTTGTGCAACAGATTAGGTCACCATTGTTTCACCCAAAACAATCTCTTTGAAAAGCCAATGTTGGATAAACAAATCAGTCCCACGGGATTTAAACCTAGAGATGTCATCTAATTTCAACTCCTTATTTTATGGAAGAAAAAAATGCTCAAGAGAAGGATAATTACTTGTCCAAGACCACACATCAACACGGTGTTGATGTTGGAATCTGAACCAAAGTCCTTTGATTTCCAATCCAGGATTCTTTCTATGTCTACCAAATGAATATTAAATAACAGTAAAAACACCAGAGTGCTAGAAATGTTAACTAGTCAAGAAAATGTTGGTATTTGTGAACACCACTTGGTAAATTATTTTCCATTTAATTAACTTCCAGTACTATAGATTGTTTCTCACTTTAAGACTTGTAACATAAGCAAAATCTTTTTTGTAATCTCATGGTCTCTTTCCAGGAAGAACTGCTAATTAGGCTGAAGTGCGAGCACCAAACAGTGATTTTATGATTACATTGCACCACTAGCTCATTAGGATGAAGCTGATAGGAGTTTGCATATTTAGAATTTGAATATCCAGGGCAAGAGCAATGAATGAGCCTTGTCACCATTTCTAGGTCAGTATAGGATAAGTCCAACCTGCAGGCTTTGTCCATCAGTCCAAATAAATATAGCTTATTCAGCTCTTGTTCTTAGGGAAATAAAAAATGACGCAAGAAGGAAGATGGTGGAGAGCCAATTATTTCTTTAGGATGATTGATTTTCTAACTATAATTCTACAGATATTGCTGAAACCCAAGCATGTACGAATTAGGTCATGCCTGTGACCAGTGATGGATTTTAGATAAGGTGCATATTTATACACTGAATACATTCAGGTCATAATTTTATTTTATTCTATTATTTCTATTCTATTATATATTGTATTATATTAATATATATTAATATATTGATATATATTCTATGATATCAATTTTTATTAAAATGAATAGTCAGAGGTCTTCCCAATGGAAGACCATTATTGTACTGAAAATATAATCAGATACTGAATCAGCATAGATTGATTCAGACCCAAGGCTGGCTATGCATAGACATGACTTAAAACAGGAATTCAGCCCAATTCTTTTAAGTTCTATAGGAGTTTAGAAAGTGCCAACTATGTTCCATCCTCAAGGAATTTATATTCTACTGGGAAGATCACAGACAGTCTTTTCCTACTCCTTTTACACTAAAGTCTTTAAGTAATAACCAGATATTTGGAGGTGGCTAGATGTACTGGTAGAGCATTGGATTCGGTGTTAGGAAGATGCTGAGTTTAAATCTTTCCCCATAACATTGATCTGTAAAATAGAAATGATAATAGCATCTGGGCAGCTAAGTGGTGCAGTGGATAGGAGTCTGAAAGATTCCTATTTGTGACTTCAAACCCAGCCTCAGACCCTTACTAGCCCTATGACCTTGGGCAAGACTTCAAACCCAGCCTCAGACCCTTACTAGCCCTATGACCTTGGGCAAGGCACTTAATCGTTTTACCTCTATTTGTAAAATGATCTGGAGAAGAAAAGGGCAAAACTTTATTATCCATTATCTTCACCAAAAAAATCTCAAAGTGGGTCACAAAGAGTTAGTGATAACTGAAATGACTGAATAACCACAACAATGACAAAATAGCATCTACCTGACAAGGCTGCTAAAAAGATTAAATGAGATAGCATATATAAAGACTTTGCAAATCTTAAAAACTGATATTATTAGGATAACAGAGAAGCTATGACACTGTAAAGCTTAAGACTGAAGTGGAAAAAGATCTTGGTAACTAGAGACCAATTAGAAATAAACTATTTCTGCAGTTATGGTGTTAGTCAATAGGGAAACAGTTTGATTTATATCAATCTGATTTATAGATAGCATTTTAAGGGTCAGATTTGTTGCCTAAAGTGATTCCGCCTGTAATAAGGAACTTAGAAATGTTATTTCCCAACCTCTTCTCTCCACAGACCGTGGGGAAAAAAAGTTGATTCTATGCCCTTCAGCAAATTTCTAATTCTCAGATGTAAAGGAGGGAGCTAATGATTGTTAAAGTCCCTGTCAACTCTAAAATTTCACAATGCTACAATTGTTTTAGGTAGCAACATCTACCAGGGAAAAACTTACCATACTTTTTTTGGTAGTGGTTAAATTTTTTAGTTTTTTTTTCCCCCCTCCAATTCTAAGATTTTTTTTGCAATAAACTTTGAATTTTCTAAAGCAATCATTTTTAATAACAGCCATATAATTGTGTTCTATATTCATTTTGTGATCTACTTCAACATTTATAGATTTCTTTTTTATTCTTATATTCCTATTCCTGTTGAACCTCTGACCTCTAGATTCTAGATCTTCCTTCCTTGCCTAGATCTAAGATACTCCTCTTTCTTACCTAACAGTCATAGTCTTGATTTCTTTGCCTGCTTGACACCTATTATCTTCTCAACTTCCCCCTCCTCCCACTTCATAGGTTCTTAGAATTTAAAAGTGAAAAAGACATTAAAGATCATCTAATGCTAATCCAGTGCCCTAATTTTGCCCAAGAGGAAGCTGAGGCCCAGATGGAAGAAATGAATTGCCAACCTAACTCTCAATTTGGGGCTCTTTTAATTACATAGACACTGCCTTTCCTGTTAAAGCTCACCCAACTACTTCTGGAACAATACATTTAAAAAAAATTTTATTTATTTAAGTTAATGGGGTTAAGTGACTTGCCCAAGGTCACACAGCTAGGTAATTACTCCAGGGCCTGTTCTCTAGCCACACTGCCACCTTGCTGCCCCTGGCACAATACATCTTAACAGGTACTTCTCTGGAAAAACTTCCTTTTTAAAAAAATTGATCTCTTAAAATTTTAGTCTATTTCTCCAAATCATCTAAGTTGGTGACCAAAATGATCCAAGCACGGAATGCTAGAAAAATACCAAGCCAAGAAATTCTCTCTCTCTCTCTCTCTCTCTGTCCTGCCCATTTGCATGTGTGATTTCTGTCCCTAAATCTTTCAGGATCAAAAGCCAATGAATGTATAATTGGGTCACTGGATATAAATTAGAAATTTTGACTTCTAGACCTGGAAAATTATAGCTTTTCCATTAACCCATTAAATCAAGTCATTCTCTCTTTTCTATAGTTCTTTCATTATTATAATTCAACACTTAAATAAAAAATTATAATGCAATAGGAAGACATTTTTATCAGCTAGTTTTCATCTAGAAAGTTATCTTAATATAAATTTATGTCATTTATCCTTTTTTGAGTCAGTCAACCCACCCTCTATCCCTTTTGACAGAGTCCCAGCTCTGCCTTTGATTAGTTGAAAAAAGGCAGTCAACTCTCCAAACCCTGGAGTCCCATTGGGAATATGGCCAAATCATAAACTGATGTATCTATGAAAAATAACCACCAAGAAAGCATTTGCAATATTTTAGTGGCAGCATAAACTTTATTATTTAAAATAGCTTCAGAAATAACAATAACATATTCTTGGGGGAAATTGTCAATTACCCCCCAGATGTGCTCATTAACATTTTTAGTGATGTTCTCTAAAATTTCAATCTGCTATATTAGGACAGAATTGCTGCTACAACTTGCTATATACAGACTTTAGAATATTCAAGTTCAGATTATGATGTTTGGGGCTTTTTGAAAGACTAAAATTCCATTACTACATTTTGTACTTGACTATGAATAAATGGCATCTTCCTTGAGCTCAGTTTTCATCTGTAAAATGGGGGGGGGGGTAAGAAAATTTGTCTTATATTTTACCTTACAGGGATGTTGTGAAGAAGCTGTTTTTGTAATTCTAAATGTTATATAAATGTGAGCTGTTGTTATTTAACCTAAAGCAGGATTGGAATTATTGCTGTTTGTTTTGTACAATATCAGCATTATTAATAAAAACTACATTGATGATATGAAATAGCATACATTTATTAATAATCAGTCCTTTAGGCTGTTTTTGTAATAGAATCACATATTATTATCAGAACTGGAAGAGCAATAATAGAGCTGACCTCTTCAATCAGCTCTTTAATTTAATACTAAATGGAACCAATGAATACAAGTTTCCAGAAAGCATTTCAGTATTCCTAATTGTCTTAGTAATTAATTGATTTGGAAATAGTCACCTTAACCTAAATGCTTTTAATTCCCTATCTAAGAACAAAAGTGCCGATGATGTAGAATTGTCCACTTTCTAAGGAAGGTACCACAAAGAGGTGAACAAGAAATATCTTTGAAGAATCAAGTGCCTCAGTGAACAAGGAGAACTATGACTTCTATAATGTGAATGAAAAAATAAAACTCTAAAAGTTCAATGAACTCTCATTAAATGCATTGTGAGCAATCCTCAAAAATAGATGTTGAAACATCTCTCTTTCTGCTTTATAAACAGGTAAAGGACTATGGATGTGGAATGTAGCCTATACCATCAGATATCTGCCCTGTGTTGATTGATTTCTCCTAGTTGATTTTCTTTGTTCCAAGGGATGGTTCTACTAGAAGGAAAGAGGTGGTTTATTGAGAATGATTATAGAATAAAACTAATTGAATAAACAAATGAATTGATGGATTAAATGGGGAGAGAAAGAAATAAGTCAAGACCAAAAAGAAAAAAAAGAATCAAGGCTCAGGTCAGAGGCTGAATGATCAGTTGTTGAGTATGTTGTGGCAATGATTCCTAACTTTTTTTTCATTCCTTAAACTCTTTTCAACAAAAACAAGGTATTGTGAACCTCCAGGGTAATTTAATATACTACTCATAATATACTTTTAGGTGAGTGCTTATAGTAACTAAAATGATAACAGATTTCTAATGTTTCAAATATTTTTGTTGCAGAGGAAAAATACAGGGTGTTCCACTCTACTGCACTAAGAATTTTGGGAAACCCTGCATATTTATAACATGAGTGAGTAAATTATTTATTGCTTCAAGTAATATTTAACAATTTTTAGCAGGAATCTCTTGGGCCATTATTGTGCACCCCCAAGATGTGCTTGAACCACTACATAGGAACCAATGCTATAGAGGGTATTTGTTTTTAAGTGCAAGATTAAGGTGCCTTCCAAAAACTGAGATTCTGTGATTCCTTGCTGGCATCTTATTCTAAGATGGTATGATATAGTCCAATGGATTCCTTCCTATTTGTGTTAGTTCTGCCCATTTCTACATAAAGAGCGCAAGTCTGTGCTTTCATGTTCAAGTAGGAGTAGGATAAATTAACTATGAATAAGGAGGGAATGGCTGCAAAAATGCACCTTTAGGTCATGGTGTTGGAATGCATTTGCAGAGGCTTATGAGACATGTCAGAGACTGGGTGGTGAGAATAAAGCTTCCTATTGTGGCACTGGATCAAAGGGCTGGTTTGTGGAAATTTGGCTCTCTGTTGGCTTAGACTTTCCTCAGTACCATTACCAATTAATTAATAAAGGCTTTCCACAATGACTCAAGGTTCTTCCAATTCTCCTTTACTGTGCCCCAGTTGCCCTAGCAAATTTGGAGCTGGGGATAAGACTGTCTCCCCCACCTTGAATCATAGAGTCTAGTAGCAAGTATCAGAAGGTAATGTGCCTATCTCTATTTCAGTGGCAGAAGGATTCCCTAGCTTTTGATGGCCCCAGAGGCATAAAAGGGAGCAGTCTGTGGCAAGCACAATAGCAGTTTTTAATGGGAGATAAACAAAATGGAAAAAATATTCCAAAATGAGCAGCTCGTTATTTGTCAGTAACAGATCATTGTTACTGGCAATAAAATGAACCTATGATGCCCATGAGCTTGGGCACTAAATTTCTTAATGCTAATGTCCCCTGCAATCTCAGTGTAAGCCCCTCTCCAGGGCAAAAATTGCTGCGAATGGCATCCAAAAGACTGACTTTGGGGCATAATAGGAGAACTGAGATGAAGGAAGCCAGGCTGGAGGGGGAAGGGAGGTGAGTAGAGTGGACTGGACCCTCACCTAAAGATCTATAGACTTCTTCTGGATTCTGTGATGAAATACTGTCAATGGAATCAAAATCAGGCTAATTGATCCTATCATTTAAATGTAGATTTTTATTTCAGGATGGTTTTCAAAGGGAACAGGTGATGTAGCTTATCTCAGATTTTTCTAGAACACTGAGATGACATGGTTGGATCTTGCTCAGACATCCCTTATAAACCCATACCATCAGACTTTGTGATTGACATAATTTTTAACTTTTACATCCCTCCTCCCCTTTTTAGGGCAGAGTAAAAGTCAAGTCAAATCAAATCAATAAGCATTTTATTAATCCCGATTCTGTGCCAGTAAAACACTTGGGAAAACAAATATAAACAGGAAGTTAGAGCCAGATCTAAAGGGACTAGGTTGCTAATAGAGAAGAAAACACGAAAGCAACTGTGCAAACAAGATATAAACAGAGTAAACTGGGGACACTCTCAGAGGGAAGGCATTAAAATTAAGAGAGACTGGAAAAGACCTTGTAGAAAGTGAGATTTTAGCAGAACCTCGAAGGAATCCAGGAGATGGAGACAAAGAGGTAGAGAGTTCTGGGCATGGAAGACAACCAGTGAACATAGTCAGAATCAGAGGATTGAGAGTCTTGTAAGAGAGAACAATAGCAAAGAGGCCAGTGAGCCTGGCTTCCAGAATACATAGAGGAGAGGAAAATGGAAGACTAGAAAGATGGGAGGGAGCCTGGTTATAAAGAGCTTTAAAAGTCAAACAGGATTTTGCATTTAATTTTAAAGGAAATGAGGAGCTATTGGAGTTTATTGACCAGGAGGGAGGGAGGAAGATGTGGTCAGACCTGTGCTTTAGGAAGATCAGTTTGATAGCTCCATGAAGGATGGACTAGAGTGATAAGAGATTTGAAGCTTGAAGATCAATCAGATGGCTATTTCAATAGTGTAGGTTTCAAGTGACTCAGTAGTCTCTAAAGTAGAAACATTAAAAAATACTGACTCTTACACATCTTATGTCTTCTCAATATGAGAATCTTCATTCTTAAATGCATTTTTCTTTTAATTCCATATAGATCAAATTATATGAAATTTGTCAGTACTTTACATGCTTTTGATCTCTCCCTTTAAGCCCAATATGTTTAGATTGATCTCTCAGAATTAGCTAGGAGTGGAAGAAATAGGGGTCCTGGTGATGATAAAGTGTTGGGGTAGAAGACATAGGGAAAATGGAATAAAATATTATAATAGGCTAAAGGAATTTCAGAATTTGTTAAAAAATGGAACACTTGTGGGATTCAGTAGGATCTAGGTCATAATTATCTTTGTATGTTAGTGACTGGAGTGGAGGAGTACAGTTATAGGGTCTGAGCAGACTGAAGAACTGGCATTGGTGCCGTCATCAGAGACCAGGAATGGAGCATTTTCAGCTCCTAAGAATGTTATTATCCAGAACCTTAGTGATTCTAGGGCAGCTGCAAGCACTAAAATACATGCCTGAGGCAAATAAAATATAAGATGTTTTGTTTTGTTGGGGTAGGGACTGAATTTGGGGGCAAAAAACTTTCTGAAGAAGAAGAGATCCCAGGACACTTCATGGGATAAAAGGAGACTCCATTAGGCTACTGCTAGGGGGACTGCCTCTGGAGGAAGAAGATGGGTGGGATCAAGTGAAGGACTTTGGGGAAGGGCTTATGGTGGGGGGAGGATGGTAAAACTTCATCCAGTAGTAAATTCCTATTTTCATTATTCAACTCATATTTTAAAAGTACAGCTTATGAAGAATTTTCTTTATAATAGTATGTGTTCTTATTTTCAATTGACAGATGTTGAAACTGAGTCTTAGTTTAAATGATTTTCTGGTGTCATACCCAGTATATCTCTATTAGTTCGTTGTCAAATGGAACTGGAGGCAATCACAAAACTGTGCCTATTGGGTCAACTACAAATTTATGATACATACCACCCTCACTGTTACAAGGTCATTCTACTTAATCATTTTGCTATCCTCCTCAACCCCAGTGGCTATTTAAATCCTTCTCATCTCTTCTCAAGTCTCTCATGGTACCCCCCCCAAGTCAACAAGCATTTACTGTTGTTCAGTCATGTCCAAACCCCATTTGGAGTTTTCTGGATAAAGATACCAGTTTTCCATTTCCTTCTTTCAACTCATTTTCAAGATGAGGAAACTGAGGCAAGCAGGGTTAAGTGATTCGCATAGGGTCACACAGCTAGTAAATGTCTGAGTCCACATTTGAACTCAATGAAAATGTGTCCTCTGTTCATGGCACACCTAGCTGCCCAAGCATGAATTAAGCATTCACTATATATCAGACCCTGTATTAAGTACTGGAGATACAGACAGCCCGTGTTTTCAAGAAGCTTATAGTCTAATGGCAGAAGACAATACATAAAGTGGAACTGGAAAGGGAGGATGGTGAAGTGCACAGAGTCAGAGGCATAGATGAGAAAGAAATGAAGAATGATTAACATAAGTCCTTCTTCAAAATGAAGGTTCTCGGAGGAATTTGCCAATGAGAGAAAGGAATTCCAGGGACTGAGGGATCTTCTAAGATAAGAAGGCAGTTGAGAGAATAGGAGAAAATTCCTTTTCTTTCAGTTGAAGACCTTTCCTGAAACTTCTTAAAAAATGGAAACCATTCATCAAAAGCTTCCCCTTTTCATTTCCCTATTACTCAGATACACTTCTTCCATTCACTTTTGCTTCTGCTTATGAGAATGATATGACACCCTTCTCTTTATCCAGGCAAATCTTTTATATGCAATCTTGATCCTATCCCTTCCTCTTACTGTCATCCTCTAATCTTCGATCTTTCCCTATCTATTGTCTTGTGACTTCTTCTCTGATGGCCACAAAAAAAAAAAAGATGGTCTATCTCCCATAAAATCAAATAAACAAGTCTGAAATAAAGCCCAACACTCATTTGATTCTACCATTCCCTATTCAAATATCTTCCTTAAATCTCTCCTTTCCTTGGTAGTTAAATTCCTTAAAGAGGTCAACACATTATATATTTATATTTTTAGAAAGATTTTTTTATTTTGTTTTACAATTTCCCCCCCATTTTTGCTTCCCTCCCCCCACCCCCCACAGAAGAAGGCATTCTGCTAGTCTTTGCATTTGTTTCCATGGTATACATTGATCTCAGTTGAATGTGATGAGAGAGAAATCATATCCTTAAGGAAGAAAAATAAAGTATGAGATAGTAAAATTACTAAGATAATGGTTTTTCTAATTTGAAGGTTATATATATATATATATATATATATATATATATATATATATAGTCTTTGGTCTTTGTTCAAAGTCCATAATTCTTTCTCTAGATAATAGATGGTATTCCCCATTGCAGATAGCCCAAAACTGTCCCTGATTTCAACACATTATATTAAATAAAAATGAAATATTCAGATTTGATTGTTCTGTTCTCTCTGTCTTTGTGTCTCTGTTTTCCCGTGTCTCTCTAACTCTGTCTCTGCCTCTCCCTCTCCCCTCCCCATTTCATCTTTCCATTTCTCTCTCGTCTCTTCTTTCTTCTGCCTCCCCTCCCCTCCCACTCTATTATCCTAGTTCATATCATTTTAATAGATCTCACACTATTTTATTTCAAATTAATTTTACCCAGGTACTGTGTGAATGATGGAATTAGGATATACAGTGAAACAGAGAGATAGAGAAAGAACCTTTTGCAATCTGGCTCCTAAAACTTTTTGTTTCCTTTACTGGATCTTTATGCAGCTCACACTTTTAACAGAGGATGTCTTCAGGGTTCTGTCCCTGACCCTTTCCTCTTCCATTCTAAGTGCCAAGTGCAATGACCTTTTCTCAATCCTCACCCTTCTTGACTCCTGCCACATTTGATACTCCTGCTGTATGCTCTCTCCTCTCTGGGTTTTTCTGACAATGCTCTCTCCTGGTTCTCCTCCTTGTTCTCCAACTGTTTTGTTCCCTTTATGTATTTTTATTCAGTTCACACATTTTAACTGTAGGTGTCTTAAAAGGTTCTGTGCTGGTGTGTTTCCTCTTTTTCACACTATACTTTTCCACTTAGCAATCTCATCAGCACCCATGGGTTCAATTATTATCTCTATGCAGATGATTCCTAGATCTATATAGCCAGCTCCAGTTTCTCTCCTGAGGTATATACAAGCATCTCAGGTTTTTTTTTTTTTTTGGACATCTTAAACTAGAACACCCAACAGACAACTTAAACACAACATGTCCAAATCAGAACTCATTACCTTCTCCCCCCCCAAAAAAAACCTGTTCTTTCTTTTAAACTTCCCTATTGAGTATTCCACCATCCTCACCACCACCCAGTCTCCCCAAGCTTGCAACCTCAGTGCTGTCTCATACTTCTCATTTTCATTCATCCCACAAATCCAATCTGATGACAATCTTCAAAACAGTTTTCTCCCTCAAGTCAATATTGTGTTTATTGTGTCCCAGGACTGTGTCAAGTGATAAATGTACAAAAAAGGGAAAGTAGTGCCTGCTCACATTCTTATGGAGGAGAAAACACCTTGACAAGCATACTAGTAAAAAAGCAGATGATGAGTTGGAAGGAAATGATATAGCATTGAAAGGGACTGGAAAAGTCTTTCCTATAAAAAAAAGCTATGATTTTAGTTGAGGCTTGAAAAACGCCAAGGAAGCTAGAAAGAAGAGGTAAGGGAAAAGAGCCTTCCAACCCCAAGGGCTAGTTGGTGAAAATACATGAAGTCAGGAAATGGAAATTCATGTGTGAGGAACAATAGGAAGACCAGTGTCATACGATTGTAGAATATATGTTGTTTAGTCCTTCGGTTGTGTCTGACTTTTCTTGACCCTGTGGATCATAGCATGCCAGTGATGTGTAAGAGAATTTCTTGGCAAAGATACTGGACTGTTTGCCTTTTCCTTCTCCAGTGGATTATGGCAAACACAGATTAAATTATTTGCCCAGGGTCATACAATTAGTTAAGTGCCTGATTCATTTGAGTATTTGAATAAGGAAAAATGGTAACACTGATCCACTCCCACAGTCTTCACTTTACTTGAGGCCATCATCACCTTCTACTGGACTAAGGAATGAACCTTCTAAATTGATCTCCCACCATCAACTCTCCATTCCAAATGCATCCTCCACTCAGCTCCCAAATTGATTCTTTCTGATGAATGGGTCTGACCGAGTCATCCGCTCCAACTATTAAATAAATTCCAAACTCTCTTCCTTCTACCTCCCCTCCCCTCCTCCCACTCTATTATCCTGGTTCATATCATCTTAATAGATGTTATAATATTTTACTTTAAATTTTAATGCACATACTTTGTGCATGGCAGAATTAGGATATTATATACATATATGTATATATGGAGAGAGAGAGAGAGAGAGAGAGAGAGAGAGAGAGAGAGAGAGAGAGAGAGAATGATTTAAGTCCTTCAAAATGAAGGTTCTGGGAGGAAACTTTGCTTTCAAATGCAAAGTTCTTTATTTGGCATTTAAAACTCTTCCCAATTGGACCTCTTCTTCTATCATCCAACATTTTACTCCATTTCATAGCATACTTACTGTTCATTGCACATGCCATGGCATCTGCTGATTCTATTTTTTTGCATTAACTATCATCCATGATGCCTAAAATAGGGGAGCTATTGTAGGAAATAGAGTACCAGACCTAGAGTCAGGAAGACCTCTCTTCCTTAAGTTCAAATCTGACCTCAGAGATTTATTAGTCATGTGACCTGGGCAAGTCATCTAAACCTGTTTACCTCAGTTTCCTCACCTGTAAAATGAACTGGAGAAAGTGAGTGCAAAAATCACTTCAGCATCTTTGCCCAGACCTGAGGTCTTGACTGAAAAATGACTGAACATGCCTAGGATACTTTTCTTCCTCAGGTTCTCCTTGCATCCTTTAAGAGTTAGTGAATATCTCAACATTTTTAGGAGTCCTTTTTAGTAGTCCTGGCTGCTAGGACCTTCCCTCTGAGATCACCTTCCACCTGCTCGGTATAAAGGGTAGCCAGATGGCACAGTGGAAAGAGAATTAGCTATGGAGACAGGAAGACCTGAGTTCAAATTTGCCACTTATTAGCTATGTGACCTTGAGCAAGTCACTTAACCTTGATTGCCTCACATCGAGGGCCATCTCTGATTCACATCTGGACACTGGACCCAGATGACTCTGGACGAGAAAGTGAGGTTGGTGACTTACCACAGCACCCTTCATTCAAATCCAACTCAAATGCATCACCTCCCTGATATCATGGTCTTCTTCAAGAATGGAGAACAAAGAGGGGCAGCTAGGTGGTGCAGTGAATAGAGCACCGGCCTTGGAGTCAGGAGTACCTGGGTTCAAATCGAACCTCAGACACTTAATAATTACCTAGCCGTGTGGCCTTGGGCAAGCCACTTAACCCCATTGCCTTGAAAAATCTAAAAAAAAAAAAAAAGAATGAAGGACAAACATCATTCTGAAAATATCTTCAATTCACCTGATTATTTACATGTTGTCTACCCCATGCAAATGTGAGCTTCATTGAACAGAGACGTTTTTGCCTTGCTCTGTAGCTTGTTGACTGAATATCTAAAATATAAGTATAAAAAATATACTAGAAAGTTAAACATTAACAATTTGTGGAGTGATGCTATTTTGGGTGTAAGGTATGCATTTTTCTGTTAGAATAAAAAACAACTAAATTGTATTTGGTTAGAATATTCTGATTTGCATTCCAAGCATCAAGTGATTTCAAAATGTATGCTCTTTTTTTGTCCAGTAAATACCACAGAATGCGATTTATTCCTTTGAAACTAAATGGGCAATTCTACAAAAAAGTGAGAATTCAGGTTATCAGTCAAAAAAGGAAATAGCAAACCATCCAGTATCTTTGCCAAGAAAACCCCAAATGGGGTCATAAAGAATCAGACACTACTGAAGAGACAACAACAGCAAAAAGTGTCAAAGTCTTTTTAAAATCATTAGAAATTCAGAAAGCCCAAGAACTATAGATTTGGGTCCTAACCAGATAAAATCACATTATTTTTCTGTGGCATAAAAAAAAAATTATCTCTTACAGAAAGGTTAATTTATCAATGGAAAGTAAATGGTTTTTCAAAAACTAAAGGAAGGCTTATGAGAGACAAGTAGGTGGGTGTCAGGAATGCCATGTTCAGTCATTAAAGTTTTAACAAAAAAGAATTCATTTCCTTTTCAATCATGTGGTACAACTATAGCATTTGTGGAGTAGATGCTAGTTTCCTTAGTGGATGTGGAATTAAACCTGATGAAATTGAAAAGCAAACACATTACACTGTAATTATCCATGTGGTTGTCATTTAAAGCCTTGGCTCCTCTGAAATAACCATTAGAATAGTAAATAAACCTCCACAAAACCAGTGCACTATTTTATGTGTGTGGATGCATTCACTTTATTGTAGCTGGTGGGCACAGACAATTGGATGGAACTCCTGGAGGATGACACATTTCACAGTTAAATGTCTCTCACTCTTTGTTTCATCTGGTGTGTAGGAAAACCATTAGCAGCTTAATGTGGCCAGTTTAGGTCAATAAAAACTATGAATACAAAATTTAAAAGTTAGTGTTTTAGACTCCACAATGGAATCCAACAAAATTTAGTGCCAAAGCCATGTGTTAATCCTATGGTTTCTATTTTTTAAAGTCAGAGTCAGTGATCTTAATAGTGTGATAATACAGTATGGTTTTTCTTCATTTAAAAAAGGGATATAATAAATCCAATATGGCAAGCTTTAGTGAATAGAGGGCTTGACTAGTCAGGAAAGCCCAGGTTCCAGTTTTTTCCCTGAGGCTTGCTACTTGTGTGACTGTAGGTAAGTACTGATGTCTTTCAGCCTTAGTTGCTTTATCTGTAAAATGAGGATTATCATATATATGAAAATGATTTCCAAACATATGTGCTATATAAAGGTAACAGTCAATAAGGTGTATTAGATGGAAAGCCAGTCTCAAAACCAAGAAGACCTGGGTTCATATCTCACCCCTGACACATACTAGCTATGGTGACTCTGGATAAGTCACTTAGCCTCTCATCTCTGGGCAATTCCCTAAGGTTATAAATTGCAGAGAAGGTACTGACCTGCATTGGTAGAGGGAGTTTCTTCACCCAAGGAATTTCTTATACTAATGACATCACTGGTCCAGTCCCTATTCCCACATAAAAGTGAGCTACCTCTTCAATTCTTTTTTTTTGTTTGTTTTTTTTTTTTTTTTTTTTTTGCAAGGCAATGGGGTTAAGTGGCTTGCCCAAGACCACACAGCTAGGTAATCATTAAGAGTCTGAGGCTGGATTTGAACTCAGGTACTCCTGACTCCAGGGCTAGTGCTCTATCCACTGCACCACCTAGATGCCCTTTCAGTTCTTTTTTAATAATGCATTTCTGTATATTATATTTTTAGAACTAACCCTGTTTCATCTTATGATCAATTCCCAGAGTATTTTTCCTTTTAGATTCCTTTTCTTTTTCAAATGAAACAGAAACAAGTGCATTGATGTGTCAGAGAAGGTGGATTCAAATTCTTATTCTTCCACTTAATAAATGTGTGGCCATAGGATCATTAGACTTTGTTATCCTCATCTGTAAAATTAAGGAGATTGGACCAAATAAACTCTAAATTCCTTCTCAATTCTGAATCTACAATCTTATGATTCTTAATCTAATTCAGTGCATGGAAATCAAATTAAGTTCCTTTTAGCAGAGACAGGCAAAATGAAGGGGAAAAAATTACCTAAGCAAGCGCTACAATAAATCTAGGTTTATATTAAAGGTAACTGACATCAATTTAGCATTCTTTTTTCAGTAAAATATTCTTTCATGAAGTCAATTTCCGGAAGACTCTCATAGCATTCAGAAGCAGTAAAGGAGAGGGTATTATAGAAGAATTATTCCAAAAGATGAAAATATCATTCTCATCAAAGGACTTCATTCCTTCCTAATAATTTTTATCTTTTCAATAGTAGTTAGAATTTGTATAGCATTTGAAGTTTGACAAATTTCTTTATGTATCCAATCTCACTTGATCATCATAGTTATCATATGAGATAGGAGACATTATTGCACCCCCCTGCCATTTTACAAAGACGAAGAAACTGAGGTTGAGAGAAGTGACCTGAGAAAGGATTTGAATTTAGGTCTTTCTTCTTGATTCTAAATCCACTAATGAGTAGAAGCAGTATTTTCCCTTTACCAGGTAAATCAGTTTTTACAATTTAGTTCAATAGAGATTTCTATGTAACAGGCATAACATCAGTCCCACCGTGTTCCTGTCCAGAGACCAAACGGCATCACTGCTGACTCCTGGAGTCATTTCAGACGAACCCTCTCTGCTTCTTGTGGCCTCATGGTTGGACTGGCTATCACTACCAGTCCATATTCCTGGACTCCAGGAATCTTCTGGCTCACACTTCCAGGCTTTGAAACTCTAGGGGGTAGAGAATTTACTCCTAGCACCTAGGGGGTAAAAAAAAGAATGAACCAAAAGAAATACAAAGGCCAGTCCATTAGGGGCTCTCAGAAGAAGCCCCCATTGTCCCTTCTCCTTATAACATGGATGAGTGGAGAAACCATCTCACTCAGCAAAAAAGATGGCCAGAGTTGACTCAGACTTTTTGGAAGGTGACAGTAATTCTGGTTTCACAGCCAATAGAAATAGACTTCTTTTAATTTTGTGGAAGCCAACCAGAACCAATTACAGAATATCTTCACAAATTCTACTCATGTGTATGTGTGTGAAGAGACATTTACATTACAAAATTTCTAAATGTGAGTATTTTGATTTAAGTTTTTCACATTAGCTTTTTCTACTACCTCAACCCAGAGTACCTCCCAGTCCAAAGTAGTCCTGTAACAGAGACCTTATGTCAGACTTGCTACCTGGGTGGCTTAGTACAAAGAACCCTGGTCCTGACATTCAGGCTTGCATCTCCAACTGCATACTGGACATATCAAACAAGATGCTCTATAGACATTTTTTGTTTTTGTTTTTGCAAGGCAATGGAGTTAAGTGATTTGCCCAAGGTCACACAACTAGGTAATTATTAAGTGTCTGAGGCCAGATGTGAAATCGGGTACTCCTGACTCCAGGGCCAGTGCTCTATCCACTGTGCCACCTAGCTATTCCCTCTATAGATATTTTAAATGCAACATGTTCAAAACTGAACTCATCTTTTCTCATTAAACTTTCCCCTCCTCCTAACTTCTCTATTACTGCTGAGGGTACCTCCATCCTTCAAGTCACTCAAATTTGCCTTCCATATCCAATTTGTTGCTAAATCATCTTATCAATTCTACTTTCACAGTATTTCTCATATATGTCCCCTTCCCTCTTCTGACATTGTCACTGCCCTGGTGTAGCCCTCATTATTTCACACTTGGACTACTGCAAAAGCCTTGTGCTTGGACTTCCTATCTCAAGTGCTCAAACTCATTCTCTACTTAGTTAACAAAGGAATCTTCAGGATCAAATAAAAAAATTCTCTGTTTGGCTTCTCTTTCTTCATCTTTTCTTTTTTTTTGGTGGTTCTTTTTAAAGTTTTATTGATGGTGTCTGTTTATAGTCATCAACATTTAAGGATTTCTCTTTATGAGAGGTCTCTTTTAATAAAATAAAAGTTAAGTAAAATTAATGACAGTGATCTTATTCACTGTTTGTCCTTTCTTCTTGAAGAGGAAGGTGATGTCATGACTTGAAAATGAATTGTATTAATGTGAGGGAAGCTGTGCAAAGTCACCAGTCTCAGTTAACTCCGGAGCCATATTGATCCAGGATGATTGGAAATGACTCCCACCTTATCTGAAAGGGCATGCAATTTTTCATATATAATGATCCACCTCTCTATTTAAAAAAGGAATCAAACCAGAAATCTTTTTTTCCTCATTTCCTACTCCATTAACAAAAAAATAATTTGTGACAAACCTGGATATTTCAGCAAAAACAATTTCATCAATGACAATACAAAGGAGATGTCTCTTTCTATATCCTAAGTCTTTCTATATCCTTTTCTAATACAGATAACACATTTCATCACTGATCCTCTAGAATCCTGAATGTTCATTGCTTTTATGGTTTTCAAAGTTGTTTGATTTTCAATTAGGTGTTAAAGATGACAAAAAAGGAAAATGATGAATGTTGGAAGGACTGTGAGCAAACGGGCACATCGATGCATTGTTGATGAACCTGTAAATGTGTATACTCATTCTGGAAAGCAATTTGGAATTGTACACAAAAGTTACTGAACAGTTTTTCCTATCATTGCAATTCTCAAAAGATATCAAAGAAAGAAGAAAAGGTCCTTTATGGTTTATGTGTATAGTAGCTCTTTTTGTGGTGGCAAAACAAAACAAAAACAGAAACAATAACTAAAGGGAAACTAAGAAGATGTATATCAATTGTGGAATGGCTAAACAAGCTGTGTCATGATTATGACTGTGGTCCTAGAGTAATATAAGAAGTGAGGAAATAGAGGATTTAAGGATATATGAATTACTGCAGAGAGGAATCATCAGAACCAGAAGAATAATTGGTACCATAATTGTTAAATAATTTAAATTATAAATGAAATTGATTTTTAAACTAATTAAATTAGTAAATGAAATTAATGCAATATCATATTATTAAAATGAACAGTTTTATAGACTTTGATAAACTGATAAGAACAGAATCTGTTTGACTGTTAAAGGCCTTCATAAACGGACCTTATCCAATATTTTTTTATTAAAGATTTTATTTGAGTTTTACAATTTTTCTCCCAATCTTACTTCCCTCCCCCCCACAGAAAGCAATCTGTCAGTCTTTATTTTGTTTCCATGTTGTACATTGATCCAAATTGAGTGTGCGTATCCAATATTTCTAGTCTTTTTTTAACATCTGATTCTTTCCTTTTTGACCAAGTGACACTGACCTTCTTGCTATTCCTTCCATAAGATCCTTCCTCTCCCAACTCTGCATTTTCACAAACTGTCCCCCCATTCCTGGAATTCTCTCTCCACATCTTCATCTCAGGGCTTACTTCAAGTTTCTGCTAGGATCCCACCTTTTGTAAGAAGCCTTCATTTTAACGTAGTTCCTTTCTTCTGAGATGATCCATAATTGAATCTGTTAAGGGTCTTATTTATGTATAATTTGCTTTTACACTGTGAACTCTTTGAAGACAGAGACTGTGATCTCTCATTCTTTGTATTCTCAGGGCTGGCGAATAGAAGGCCCTTAATGAAGGAGGCTTCAGAAACCAGGACTTTTCTTGACTAATCCTTATTCCCTTCTAATAGTCACATCAAGGAGGCCCTCACTTGCAAATATTTCATATACTTTATATAAATGGGAATGTGGATAAATGCCAGGATAGATAGATAGATAGATAGATAGATAGATAGATAGATAGATAGATAGATAGATAGATGGATGGATATTTTCTTGTTAATTGTCCAAAATTTTTCACCCCATTCTTTAATGTCTTCCTTCAAATACCTTGGGAATGACTTTTTCAGCATTGTCAAAATTATCCAACAGCATGTACTTTTGTTGTTATTGTTCAGTTGTTTTTCAAGTATGTTTACTTCTTTATGACCTCATTTGGGGTTTTCTTGGCAAAGATATTATAGTTGTTCACCACATCCTTCTCCAGGCCAGATCTAAATTTAGGAAAATGAGTCTTCTTGACTCCGAATCAATACTCTAACCACTATGCCATTTAACTGCACTAAATGATGTTTTTCAATCATGTTCTAGTCTTTGTGATCCATTTGGGATTTTCATGGCAGAGATACTGGAGTAGTCTTCCTGACTTCAGACCTGGTACTCTATCCACTGGACCACCTGGCTGCCTTCTGTTTTGCATATAGTTGTTCTAATTTCTTTGTTTTTTCCCATCATTGTTTTCTTCAGGTTGATTTCCAGTTCCCTACATAAACACATTCAAGACTGTGATATTAGAGTATAATTTTATTATTTTTACTGATTCTTTGCATTTTCTTGTTCTAAGATAGGGTTATTCAAGTATTCTATTTCTTCTTCTATTATTTGCACATATTTGGACAACATAGCTCCTAATAATTGCTTTAATTTCATCTTCATGGGATGTATATTTACTTTTATTTTCCATACTGGTGATTTAATTTCATTTTTAAAAATCAAATTAACTAATGGTTTAAATACTTTATTTCTTTCCCCCCATAAAAACATCTACTAGTTTTATTAGTTCTATGGCTTTTAATATTTTCAATTTCATTAATCTCTCCTTTGTTTGTTCATGATTTCTATTTTGGTTTTTAGTTTGGAATTTTTAATTTTTAATTGCACGCCCAAAGCATTGATCGGCTCTTTCTCTCTTTTACTGATGTGAGTGTTTAGACACATAAAATTTCCCCTAAGCACTGTCTTGGCTGCATCTCATTAATTTTGGTGTGTTTTTCCATTGTTGTCATTATCTTTAATAAAATTGCTGTTTTTATGATTTGTTCTTTGATCCTCTCATTCTTTAGAATTATTTAGTTTCTGATTTTTAATCTATGCTTCAACTGAATGTAATCTATACTTTTATGGAATGTAATTTTTATTGTAGTATGATCTGAAAAGTGCATTTAATACTTCTATTTTTCTGCATTCATCTGTAATATTTTTATGCCCTAATACATGATAAATTTTTGTGAAGGTGCCATATACAAGTAAAAGGTATATTTCTTTCTATTCTCATTCAATTTTATTTCTAACTTTTCTAAAATTCTATTCTAAAATTTCTAACTGCTTTCTTATTATCTTTTTCTAGATCTGGTGGAGACAAATGGAAGTTCCCCCACTAGTATTGTTTTATTGTCTCTTTCCTACTATAACTCCTTTAACTTTTCCTTCAAGAAGGTGGATACTATGCCTTCAGTGCATATATGTTTAATATTTATATGAATTCATTGTCTCTGGTACCTTTTAGCAAAACATAGTTTTCCTGTTTATCTCTTTTAATTAAGTCTATTTTTGCTTTTGCTTTGTTTTAGATCATGACTACTATCTCTGTCTTTTTAAAATTCAGAAGAATAATAGATTGTGTCCCTCTGTTTCAAATGCACCTTTTGTAAACAACATAGTGTTGAATTCTGGGTTCTAATCCATTTTACTCTGTACTTGTTTTATGGGTGAATTCATTCTATTCCTACTCCCAGTTATAACTGGTAATTGTATATTTCCCTCCATCCTATTCTCTCTACTTATCCTTTTTTTTAACCCTGTTCCCTCCTCAAAAATCTGTTTTGCTTCTATTAGTTCCTTCAGTCTGTCCTCTCCTCTTCCCCCCTCAACCCCACTCTTTTCTTTAGCCCCTTGTCCTTCTATTTCGAAATTGGGTAATTTCTCATTGGTACAAATTTCAGGGTTTTCTGATTCTTGGGGAGCTAAACAACCTGACTTTTCAGGGAGCTGTCTTGGTGGGAAAATTTGTTCTATTTGGTGGGAAGTTTGATTCTATTTTCACTTTAGCCTCTGGTTCTAATAAATCTAAGCATTTTATGAATATATGTATATCTGTATGCATGTATGCATATGTAAATATATGTATGTATGTACACAAATATAGAGATGCTTTACAGTAAGTTATTAAATCTGATTGCTCTATTCTGTACCTATTTTGGCATTTTATATATACATTTGTGTGTGTATACATACCTAAATACACACAGACACACACACACACACACACACACACACACACACACGTGTATAAATAAATAAATAAATATAGTTTTGACTTTTTGAACTGGTACAGATGAGGGTAAGGTCCAAGAGTTACTCACTCCCCCAGCTTCACTCCCACTTTCTTCTCCATTACAAAAACTATTCCTTGAATTCCTCATTTATATGAGATAATTTCCCTCATTCTTCTTTTTCCCTGTTTCCCAGTACATCCCTTTCTCATCATTTTTTCTTTCGAGGTCATTTCAACATAAAAGATTCACACCCTTGCCCTCTTAAGTGGATGACTTCTGATTGCCCCAATGATGAAAAAGTTCCCAAGGTTTATATGTATCATCTTCTCATTTTGAAATGTAAACAGTTTAAACTTATTAAGTTCCTTATGATTTCTCTATCATGTTTCCTTTTCAATATATTTCTCTTGAATCTTGTGTTGAATGGCAAATTTTCTATTTGTTAGAAATCCTCCATTTCACTAAATAACCATTTTCCCTCTTGTAGAATTATATTCAGTTCTGTAGATTCTTCTTGGTTATAATCCTAGCTACTTGGCCTTCCTGAATATCACCAAGCCCTTCTTTATAGTGGTAGCTGCTAAATCTTATGTGATCCTGACTGTGGTTCCATGGCATATCAATGGTTTCTTTCTGGCTACCACCTTTCAGGCAGTCTAATAATTCTTAACCTCTCCTCGATCTATTTTTCAGGTCATTTTCAGGTCATTTGTTTTTCCTATGAGAAATTTATTTCAATTCTACTTCATTTCTTCCTTTGCCTTCTCCTTCTCCATCTTTTCCTTTGTCTTGTTTCTTTTTTTTTTTTGGTAAGGCAATGGGGTTAAGTGACTTGCTCAAGGTCACACAACTAGGTAATTATTAAGTATCTGAAGCCGGATTGGAACTCAGGTCCTCCTGACTCCAGTGCCACTGTGCCATCTTGCTACCCCTGTCTTATTGTTTCTTGATAGCTCATGGAGTCAAACTTTCACTTGGAAAAATTCTAATTTTAAGAAGTTATTAGAAGGAGAATAAATAGCTTATAACAAAATGTAGAAAACTTTACTTCAGTAATGAATTGTCTGTAAAACAGAATAGAGCAATCAGATTCAATAACTTACTGTAAAGCATCTCTATATTTGTGTGTATACATACATACATTTACATATATATCCATGCATAAAGATATACATATATTCATAAAATGTTTAGATTTATTATAACCAGAGGCTAAAATGAAAATAGAAAACTTCCCACCAAATAGAACAAAATTTCCCCCCAAGACAATTCCCTGAACAGTCAGGTTGTTTAGCTCCCCAACAATCAGAAAACCCTGAAATTTGTACCAACAAGAAATTAGATACTTTTCCAAACTAGAAATGCCAAAAAGTCAGCCAGCAGCCCACCAGAAATAGGAATGGAGTTAGTTAACAAAGCCATAGTATAGCATGACCCAGAAGACAAGAGAAATGTACAGCTTTGAGTTTTCTTTAAAAAGACAGGAAGAGGGGCAGCTAGGCGGCACAGTGGATAAAGCACCAGTCTTGGAGTCAAGGAGTACCTGGGTTCAAATCTGGCCTCAGACATTTAATAATTACCTAGCTGTGTGGCCTTGGGCAAGCCACTTAACCCCATTGCCTTGCAAAAACCTAAAAAAAAACCAAAACATCTAGAGGGGCCTAACTCCAAGAAGCAGAGGTTGGCATAGGAACCAAGGCAGAGGAAAACCAAGCAGAGCTAACCACTGAACAGGGGCTAGAGGATAACACTAACACAAAGGTCTAATTCAGTAAGAGATGAGTAAATCAAAGAAAACACCTTAGAATATCAAACAGAATTGCAAATCTAATTTCATAACTACTGCAAGAGAGAGACTAAAAGGAAAACTATTTTCCACAAGAATTGAATGAGGACTTGAAAGAAATAAAGCAAGAGATAATAAAAATGAAATAAAAGTTTTTGGGGAAAGAAGCAGGATAAGTGGCTTAGGGATAAGAAGGAGAGCACATGTAAAAATGGTGAATCTTACCCAAGAAATGGACCCCTAGAAAATCAGAATAGACCAAACAGAAATCAGTGACTCCAAAAGAAAGAAAGAAATTTTAAAATAAAAATCACATATTGAAAAAATAGAAAAAATATAAGATATTTAATATCAAAATAACTCACCTGGAAAATAAGTCACAGATAATTTAAGAATCTTCAGACACCCTGAAAACAATAATTTTTAAAACTTATGTACTGGGGCAACTAGGTGGCACAGTTGATAGAGTACTAGCCCTGGAGTTGGGAGTACCTGAGTTCAAATCTGGTCTCAGACACTTAATAATTATCTAGCTGTGTGGCCTTGGGCAAGCCACTTAACCCCATTGCCTTGCAAAAACCTAAAAAAAAACCTTATGTACTTTAAGAAATAATAAATGAAAATTGTTCAGACTTATTCGAAACAGAAGTCAAGGTTTAGACACAATGAATCCACCCATCTTCTTCTGAAAGAAACTCCCAAAAGTTCCAACAAGTGTTCCTTCAGAACTTTAATGTCTTCACAAGCTATCAAGGGAGAGAAATAAGAAAAAGGGAGATGCTTGGTGGTGAATTGGTTGTATCTGGAGGGTTTTAAGAGAAGAAAGATAAAGGCATATAAAAGGAATACATTTTTGTATGGAGGAAGAACAGGTGGAACCAATATACAAAAATGGAAGAAGAGGTGTAGAGACTGACCACCAGAGGAACCTCATTAAACTAAAATGGACAAAGAAGTGAATACATTATAGGGTTTGGTATAAAAATACATTATTCTAAATAGGAAAAGCAGGGATAGTAGGAAAGTCAGGTGAGTAAAGAGGGAGGATAATAACCTGAGAGGGAAAAACTACAAGCAAAAATAAAAACAAAGTTCACATCTTGATGGAGATATTAAAACAACTGAAGAATGGATGCACATTGACAACTGAAGAATGGATGCACAAACTGTGACATATGAATGTTATGGAATACTATTAACCAGTAAGAAATGATGAAACAAAATTTCAGAGAACTGATACAGAGAATGAAAATAGGAGACTATACAACTATTTACATGAGAGCCATATTGTAAAGAAATAGGACTTTGAGAAATACAAGTACTCTGATCAATAAAATGGCCAAGGGAATCTATGATGAATTGTGTTTACCCACACCTGAGAGATGGTAGGTTACCAGGTACAGCAAAATACATTTTTGGACATGGTTACTGTATGGTTTTTTTAGCATGACTATGTTTGTTATGCGATTTTTCTCTCTTGATTTTTAACAGATGGGTAAGATGGGGCTTAATAATGAGAGAGAGAAAGAGCTAGCTAATATAACACTCTTAAAAATGCACAGAAGAGGACAGAAAGAGGCTGTGAAGGAAACAGAGAAGTAGGAGTCTTAATATTTGGTTTGTAACATACCTTTTTTAAAAAGTGGGCAGTTATATTTAGAATTCTTTTTCTGTGATTGATATGCATATAAATACTTTTTAAAAATAAAATTATTTTTCTAACTACATGTAAAGGCAGTTTTCAAAAAAACATTTTTTGGTAAGGTTTTGAGTTCCACATTTTTCTCCCCTCCTCCCTTCCCTTCCCCCTTGCCTAAACATTGAGTAATCTATTATGGGTCATACATGTATAACTATGATAAACATATTTCCATATTAATTATGCTGTGAAAGAAGAATCAGAACAAAAAGGGGAAAAAACTATCAAACATAAACCAAATTTTAAAAATTGAAAATAGCCTAAGCTTTGGTCTGCATTCATATTTCAAAGTTCCTTCTCTGGATTTGGATGGTATTTTCTATCACAAGTCCTTTAGAGTCTTTGATGATTATACTACTGAGAACAAGTCCATCATAAATGAAGATCATTCAATGATGCTGTTCATATATACAGTGCTCTGATTCTTCTCACTTCACTCAGCATCAGTTCAGACAAGTCTTTGCAAGTCTTTTCTGAAGTCTTGACCCTCATGAATTCTTACAGAAGAAAAGTATTCCATCACATTCATATACCACAATTAGCCACTCCCCAGTTGATGGGCATCCCCTCATTTCCAATACTTTTTCCATTATAAAAAAAGAGCTGCTATGCCTATTTTTGTATATGTGGATTTTTTGCCTTTTCTTATAATCTCTTTGGGATATGGATATAGTAGTATTATTATGAGATCATTGGGTATACAGTTTTATTGTCCTTTGGGCATAATTCCAAATTGCTTTTCCAGAAAAGTGGATCAGTTCACAATTCCACCAACAATGCATTAGTGTCCCAGTTTTCCCATATCCCCTCTAAAATTGATCATTTTCCTTTTTTGTCATACTGGCCAAGCTGACAGGTAGGAGGTGGTACCTCAGAGTTGTTTTAATTTACATTTCTTTAATAAATAATGATTTACAGCATTTTTTTCATGTTACCATAGATATCTTTAATTTTTTTTATCTGAAAACTGCTTGTTCATATCCTTTAACCATTTATCATTTGGGGAATGACCTGTATTCTTATTAATTGATTCAGTTCTCTATACATTTTAGAAATGAGTACTTTAAAGGGCAGCTAGGTGGTACTATGGATACAGCATCAGCCCTGGAGTCAGGAGGGATCTGAGTTCAAATTTGGCCTCAGACACATAATAATTACCTGGCTGTAATGGCCTTGGGCTAGTCACTTAACCCCACTGCTTTTTCAAAAAAAAAGTCCTTTATCAGAAATACTAGCTGCAAAAATTGTTTGCCAACTTTACTTCAATCATTTTAATATTGATTACATCAATGCAATCAAAATTATCCAGTTTGCATTTTAAAATGTTCTCTATCTCTTCTTGATCACAAATTCTTCCCCTTTCCATAGATCTACCAGATAAATTATTTCTTATTCTCCCAACTAGCTTATGGTATCACCTTTTATGTATAAATCCTTTACCCATTTTGATCTGATATTGGCATAAGAGATGTTCTATGCCTAGTTTCTGTCATATTATTTTCTTATAAATTTATTTTTGGTGTTTAAATTCAGAATAAACAATTTTGAATTTATTTAGTATTTTATCTTTCCATAGTGTCATGTAAAAACAATTTTTAACATTTGCTTTAAAACTTTGAGTTCCAATGAACACATTAGCAGCAACATTGTGAGATGATCAACCCTGATGGATACAGCTGCTCTCAGAGGTTGAGAGCTAGGACAACCCTATTAGACCAGCTATGGACAATGCTATACCCATCCAGAGGAAGAAAAGCAAAACAATACAAAAAAAAAATCCTTCAGAATCTGATGCACTACATTCACTTTTTAAAAAATATCCCTTACGTATTTCTTTCCCTTGATTCTAATTCCTCATGCTGAAAATGACTAATCTATAAACATGTTTAACACAAATGAGTATGTACAATATTAACCTGATTGTTCGCCACTGAGGAGAGGGGTGTGGGTTGGAAAGGAAGGGTGGAAGGAAATTTTGTAACTTAAAAACATAGGGCAAATGGATGAATGTTGAAAAACTTTCAGTATTTGGTAAAAATAAAATATCAATTAAAAAAAAATTTTGAGTTCTTAATTCTCTCTCCACATCCGCTTTCATTGAGAAGGTAAACAATTTAATATAGTTATACATGTGTGGTCACATAAAATATTTCCATAACAATAATGTGAAAGAAAACATAAAAAAGGTTTAAAAATGCTTCAAATTGCATTCAGATACCATCAGTTCTTTCTTTGGGGATGGATAGCATTTTTCATCATAAGTCATACAGAATTGTCTTGGATCATTTGTAGCTGAGAAGAGCTATCATCTTATTGACATAACTGATCATCTTATAATATTGCTTACTTTGAACACTTCACTTTGCATCAGTTTATCTAAGTCTTTCCAGATTTTTCTGATAGCATCCTGCTCAACATTTCTTATGGCACTATATTATTCCATCAGAATCACATACCACATTTTATTCAGTCATTCCTCAATTGAAGGGTATCCCCTCAGTTTCTAATTCTTTACCACCAGAAAAAAAGCTGGTATATTTTATACAAAGAGGTCCTTTCCTTTTTTGTTTTTTTTTTATCTTTTGGATACAGATCTAGTAGTGATATTGCTAAGTCAGAGTTTGCATTGCTTTACAGCTCTTTGGGTATAGTTCCAAATTGCTCTATAGAATGGTGAATCACAACTCCACTAACAAACAGTTCATTAATGTCTCATTCTCATATCACCTCTAATATATGTCATTCACATATTCTGTAGAAAATAGTACCTCAGAATTGTTTTAATTTGAATTTCCCCAACTGATAGTGTTAGAATCTTTTTTTTTAATGGATATAGATAGCTTTGATTACCTCATCTGAAAACTTCATATCTTTTGATCATTTATTATTTGGGGAATGGTTCATATTTTTAAATTTTCAATCAGTTCTGTTTAAAAATGAGGTCTTTATCATAGAAACTTGCTATCATTTTTTCATAGTTATTGCTAACAGTATTTCCCTCCATTCTATTTGTCTTCCCTCCTCCTTTATTCTATTTTCTCTTTCCTTGCATCCTGTTCCTCCTCAAAAGTGTTTTGCTTCTGGTTACCCCTCTCCCAATCTGTCCTCCCTTTTAACATTGAGTGCCCCCCCCCATCCTTTTCTCATCAACTTTCCCTCCTACTTTCTTGTTGGGTAAGATACTCAACTTAGTGTATGTATTATTCTCCCTTTGAGCCATTTCTGATGAGTAAGGTTCCCTTTCTCAATTACATTCCTCTCTCATCTCTTAATTTTATAGCATACCTTCATCAGAATATGTATCCTTGTATCAGAATGGATCATTTAAAAACTTAAAATAATTTAATTCTAAAGAATTGGTCCAAACTATTTATAGGAAAAATGGATAATTTCATCATAGAAAATAAGGACATTGCAACAACATGCTAAAAATTTTCCCATAAAAGCTGGTCTAAAGGGACAAAATTATACCATCAAAATATTTTTCACACGGGGCAGCTAGGGGACACAGTGGATAGAGCACTGGCCCTGGAGTAAGGAGTATCTAAGTTCTAATCAGGCCTCAGACACTTAATAATTACCTAGCTGTGTGGCCTTAGGCAAGCCCCTTAACATCATTGCCTTGCAAAAAAGAAACCTAAAAAGAAATTTAAAAATATTTTTCATCAAGGAAAGAAAGAACAAATCAATCTGGACATGCAAATAAAAATTTAATTATAAAAGTAACAAATCATAAAACCTCAAGCAAATTCAAAAACATTTTGGAAAATCAAAGGAGAAACTGATAATTTACATAACATGAATAAACATTTACAAAAATGTTATTCAGAATGATAGAACAAGAAATAAAGACTAAATAAACCAGCTTCAGAAAAAATAAATTGAACATGCTATACAGGAACTTCCAAAGGAAAAATCTGTAGGAGTTGGTGGATTTACAGTAAAGTAAATTACATTTAAAGAATTATTTTCAATATTACCACAAGCTTTTGCAAAAATAAGGAAAGAAGAGATTCTGTCAAATTCTTCTTAGACAAATAAAGTCCTGAAACTTAAATCAGGAAGAAACTTAAATAAGGAAGAAATTAAGAGAGCTAAAATGTAGGGACCAATATTTTAATGAAAATCTATGTAAAACTATTGAATCATGGAGGTGATTGCTAGCTGCATTATCAAGACCAGGGTCCAGATCTTGCCTTTGTCACTTAACACCTGTGTGGGGCAGGTTACTGGCTTTCCTGAATCTCAGTTACCTCAACTGGGAATTTCAGGTGTTGGACTCCATTATTTCCTCATGTCTAGAATTATGATCCTATGATCATATTACCCTGTGAATAAAACATTAGCAAAGAGGCTGCAACAACAAATCCTGTCCTGAGGATGATTTTATGGCAGGGATTTAAGGTTGGTTCAAATAATAGGAAGTTATAAACATAATTGACTACAGTATCCAAGATATATAAATAAGAATAAAAACGTTTAAGGCCTAAAGCCATTCCCCAACAGATAAGTGGTTAAAGGATATTAGTCAATCAATAAACATTTATCAAGCACCTACTATATTCCAAACGCTGTGTTGCATATGAACATACAATTCTCAAAAGAAAATTGTGAAGTATTAACAATTAAATAAAGAATGCAAATCACCTTAGAGAGAAATGTAAATCAAAACCAACCCTGAAGTTTCACCTGCTATTCAGCAAAAAGATGGGAGCAATCAATCTTGGGGGGTTGTGGAAAAATAGTTGTGAATTAGTACAATTGCTCTGGAAATCTATGAAATTACGCAAGAGGAAAGCAAAAAATGTCCATACTCTGACCCAGAGATTAGCAGATACCACAAGGAGGTCATTGATCCAAAAGAAGGCTCCATATACACAAAAATACTTATGGTCACACTTTTTGTATTAGTAAAGAACTGAAATAAAAAATATTTAAAATAGCTACCCATTGATTGGGGAATGGCTAAACAAATTGGAATACATGTTGCCCATAACTCCAAGGATTCTTATTTCAATTCCAACTTTCACAGTAAAGTCTCAGGAACAAAGCCAATTAACCTCAAAATAAATGGTACCTCTAAGAAATTGGATTGATTCTCTAATAACTATTGGCTAAAGCCCCCATTGGTATAATTCCTCTCTCCTTCAATCTCCCACCCTCATTCATCTCTCCCCCCTCACCCCCAACTTAGTCCACTAAGATTTCCAGTTAAGAATAATTTGGTCAACCCACATCAATTAGTTTTTAGAAAAGGGTATTTACTCCAGAAGAAATCATTTTAAAAAATGGGAAATGTCCTACCTGTTCCAAAATATTCATAGCAGCTTTTTTTTTGTAGTGGCAAAGAATTGGAAATTGAGGGGATGCTCATTAACTGAGGAATGGCTAAATAAGTTATGGTACATGAATACTAAGGAATATTATTGTTCTATAAGAAAACATAAATGGTCAGACTCTAGAGAAACATGAATGATTTACAGAAATCTGGTGTTGAGCAAAGGGAGTAGGTCCAAGAAAACATGTACACATCAACATTATGAGATGAACAACCTTGATGAAAGCAGCTCCTCACAGCAGCTGAGAGCTAGGACAACCATATTAGGCCTACTATGGTCAATGTTCTCCCCATCCAGAGGAAGAAAAACCAAACTAAACCAAAAATACCCTACAGAAACTGAATGAATATCATATTCACTTTTTAAAAAAAATTTCTTATGTACTCTTTCCTAGATCATGGTTTTCTTTCTTTTACCTTAATCCTAATTTCTCATAATGAAAATGATAAATCTGCAAAAATGTTAAACACAAATGTGTTCGTACAATATTCATCCGATTATTTGCTGCTAAGGGGAGTAGGGTGGGAAGGAAATTATAACTTAAAAATATGCATATGATTGAATGTTGAAATTGGAAAAATAAAATGTCAATTAAAAAAGGGCTAAACTAAAGTAGTAAAGCAAGAAAATTGGGGGCAGGGGGGCTGAGCCAAGATGGCAGTTTGCAAGCAGCATTTCCCGGAAACTCCTTCCCCAAAAACTCCAAAAGCTGTCAAATTATGACTGTAGCCAAAATTTAGAGGGACAGAACCCACAGAAAACTGAGTGATACAATTTCCCAGTCTAAGATAACTTAGGAGTTCTGCAGGAAAGCTGTTTCACAGAATGGGGGTTGGAAAAAAAACAGGGCCACAGTGCAGCACAGCCCAGGGATCACCAGGAGCAACTTGAAGGGGTGGTGAGAGAACTCTGCTGCACCAGAATAAATGTGGAGTGAGGAGCACCAGACTCAGAACAGCCCTGCAGTAGAACCTGCAGCAGGAATCCAGGAAACCAGGCTGCGCCTCCAGAGCACAGCCCACAGATGGTAAGGGGGTTGGGGAAGACTACAGAATTCTCTCTGTTCTCCTTGGGGCTGGAGTCTACTGTTTATCTACTCAGATCCAGGTTGCAGTTTGGCTTCCATACTAAGATAGCTGAGCAGGGACCCTCCTCACAGCTCCAGGGCCTGTGGTCATCTACATATCAAAGCACAGGCAAGAAAGCATAAGACCTTGGAGGAATTAAGGTCCCAGTGGGGTAGCCCAATAAAACTCCCAAAGTCTTGGAAGTGCCATAAATTAAGTCTTGGGCTGAGGAAATGAGCAAACAAAAGAAAAAGAAGAATCTGACCATGGAAAATTACTTTTGTCCCATGGAAGATTCAGAAGATGACAAATTTGAAGCTTCTATATCTAAGGCCTCTAAGGGAAATAGAAAATAGGATCAGGCTATGGATGAGCTCAAAAAAGACTTTGAAAAGCAATTAAGTGGGGCGGCTAGGTGATAGAGCACCAGCCCTGGAGTAAGGAGCACCTGAGTTCAAATCTGGCCTCAGGCACTTAATAGTTACCTAGCTGTGTGGCCTTGGGCAAGCCACTTAATCCTATTGCCTTTCAAAAATATAAAAAAAAAAAATTAAAAGAAAAATAGAAAGAAAAGCAATTAAGGGAGGTGGAAGAAAAATTGGGAGGAGAAATGAGAGCAATGCAGATAAATCATGAAAACCAAGTCAGCAGCTTGGTGAAAGAAATACAAAAAAATACTGAAGAAAATAATATGTTAAAAACCAGTTTAGGCCAAATGGAAAAAAGCAACACAAAAGGCAAATGAGGAAAAGAATGCCTTAGAAAGCAGAACAGGTCAGCTGGAAAAGGAGATATAAAAGCTCTCTGAAGAAAACAACTCCTTCAAATGCAGAATGGAATTAAAGGAAGCTGATGACTTTGCAAGAAATCAGGAAAAAATAAAACTCTTCCTCAAAAGTCAAAAATTAGAAGAAAATGTGAAATATCTCATTGGAAAAACAACCAAAGTTGAAAACAGATCCAGAAGAAATAATTTAAAAATTATTGGACTATCTGAAAGTCACAAACAGGAAAAGAGTCTGGACTTCATTTTCCAAGAAATAATACAGCAAAATTGCCGAGATCTTAGAAGCAAAGGGTAAAATAGGAATTGAGGGAATTCATTGGTTACCTCCTGAAAGAGATCCCAAAAGAAAAACTTACAATATTACCAAAAACTTACAAATTACCAAACTCCCATATCAAAGAGAAAATGCTAAAAAGCTGCCAGAAACAATTCAACTCCCAAGGCTCTATAGTCAGGATTAAACAGGATCTGGCAGCATCTACATTAAGGCTCACAGGAATTGGAACAGAATATTCTGGAAGGCAAAAGATCTTGGTTGACAACTAAGACTCAACTATCCAACAAAACTGAACATACTCTTTCAGGGGAAAAGATGGATTTTCAATGAAACAAAGGACTTTCAAACTTTTCTATTGAAACAACCAGAGCTCAACATAAAGTTTGATCTTCAAGTATAGGACTCTGGTGAACAATAGAGGGGGTGGATGAAAAGGATTAACTATGAGGAACTTAATGATGTTAAACTGTTTATATTCTTGCATGGGAAGAAGATACTGGCAACTCATATGAACTTTCTCATTTATAAGAGCTGTTAGAAGGAGCATATATAGACAAGGCACATGAAGGAGCAGAATATAACGGTATAATATAGTAAAAAGATGGAGTCAATGGGTGGTAAAGGAAAGTACTGGGAGGAAGAGAAATGAGAGGAAGAAAGGGGTTAAGATATTTCACAAAGGAGTCAAGAAAAACTTTTTCAATGGAGTGGAATGGGGGGAAAGCAAAGGGGAATGAAATGGCCCAAAGAGGAAATAACATACACACTTAATAGGGTATAGAAATCTATCTTACCCTAGAGAAAAATGAGAAGAAAGGGATGGGATAAGGGCGAATGGAGAATGGGGGAAGAGAAGGGGGAGGAATAGGTGATAGAAGAGAGGGAAGACTGTGGGAGAAGATACTCAGATACAACACTTTTGGACAAGAAAAGGGTGAAAAGAGAGAAAGAACAGAATAAATGAGGGTGAGAAGGAATAAAGTGGAGGGAAATACAGCTAGTAATAGCAACTGTGGGAAAAATATTGAAGCAACTTCTCTGGTGGACTTATTATAAGGAAGGCAACTCACCCTGAAGACAGAACCATTGAAATCTGAATATAGACTGAAGTACATTTTTTCTCTATCCTTGAGGATTCTCATCTTCTTGTGTGTGTGTGTGTGTGGGAAATATGTTTACTCCTATAACAAGATTATTGTAATAATATAAAATGAACAAACCAAAAAAAAGTTTTTAAAAAGGAAATTGGTATGAAAGATCTCCAAAAAAGTCTGTAACATATTTTCTCAGATACATATAGAGACCAAAGAAAAATCTGTTCACTTAGAAAGCACATTTAGTTAGCAAAGGAGTGACTCAGACCTATTTGTTTAAAAATTTTTCCCTAGATGTTTCCTTTAAGCAAATTGTAGTTTCTCCATCAAGTTTTTTGTGGAGATGTGAATCTATGTCCAATCTTTTATTTAAATTCACTGCCATCATCTGATCTGCAAATATTTCCAGGACACAAAGAAGATAGTAAGTCCCAAGTCCTCTTGACCTTTTAACATTCAGAAGAGACTGACCAAAGGTGAAATTTGGGAGAGCAATGAAGAGACCAAAGTGAGGCTAAAGTGCTCTTCTACCACTAGTGATTATTTAGGGGAGTTGGTTGTAATGATGTCCATTCAATTTGCTGAACCAAATTCTCCCAATACTTGTTTTTGCCTTGAACCCTTGAATTTCTTGACATCTCCATTTCTAAAAATGATGATTTCACAGATATGTTAAATTATCCTGAAAGGCCACTTGGAATTCTAGGGCTTTATATTCTCTTGTTAATAGACCTTGAGCAGCAACCAAAAAGTGAAATCTTTGCTCCTCATTCCATTTAACCAATCACAAGGAGCAAAGATGCCAAGGTATAGCCCTAGTATTTGCAGGATTCCCCAGGAATCCAAATCAAGCTTCTGCAGAGTTCTCTTCCCTTGTTTGACTAATCACCATTTGCTTGTCTCCAGTCTGATGCATCTCTGCTTTTCCATCATCTTTCAAATATCATTTAAAGTGGCTTAATAATCACATCTGCCAGTTTTTTAGTCCCCAAGGTCTGAACCAAAGTGACATGAATTCATGAATAAATAGCTCACTTACTTTAAAAACCAAGGCATTTTTGTTCATTTTAGGACAGAGAAAGCAAAAACAAAAGAATTTCAGGAAAAAGTTTCATCTCCTGAGCAAGTTGGTGACACCTATGAGGTCATTTATATCCTCTTGCTTGATTGGTAAATATGTAAACTTTGAGTCTTTGGGGAATATTGGCTCCCTTCTTGGACTCTGCTTCCCATCATATCTTAACTGAAGCCACTCTGTGGAATCTAGTTTGTGAATAGATCAAGGCAGTTTTCTCATTCCCTCATCCTTTTTTAGTCTAAAATCATTAACATTTGTTAGTTTTATAATTAAATCTATTTTTACCAGCTTTATTGACTGATCAGTGACTTCCAACCCAGCCCACAAGGCCCTGTCTTCCCTATATTTTATGCTGCTGTACATTAATCCATATCTTATTCTTAGATATAGCCCTCTGAGTCAGATGTTTACTTCTCAAAAAACTTTTTTCCCCTTCTTTGGACACTGACTTTAAAAAGAAATGGTGGGGGTGGTTAGGTGGTGCAGTGGATAAAGCACCGGCCCTGGAGTCAGGAGTACCTGGGTTCAAATCTGGTCTCAGACACTTTGATAATTACCTAGCGTGTGGCCTTGGGCAAAGCCACTTAACCCCAATGCCTTGCAAAAAAAAAATGGTGATAAAAAAACATGCCTCTCTATGGTCTTTAGTTTCTTGCCCAAGACTTCATAATCCTTGGCAATACTTTTAAAGTTTCTACTGGATATGACCAACAAATGGAGGACTAGACATTTTTTCCTAACCCCATGATTCAAAATAGAAATTATGCACAAAGATGAAGTAATGAGATAACATGATCTAATGAGATGATAGCCCAATGAACTAACAATCCCCCATGTATTGATCTTAGGACTAGACCCAGATGGCTCTAGAGGAGTGAATAAGGCTGTGACTTTGTACAGCCCTCCATCACTTAAATGCAATTCACTTGCAAATCTCATGACATCACCTTCCTGAAGTCAGAATTCTTTTCAAGAACAAAAGACAAACAAAAAAATGAGATGTCTCACTAGATAATATCTCTATCTTGAACAAATCATTCCTTGGTGGAATATGGTATTTCACTAGCAAAGTCAATTTTGAATAATTATATTATTCTAATTTTTGTCAATAAGGCACGAAAAATTATTTTAGACCTCAAAGCTGTCAAAAATAAACAAAAACTTTTGGTAACGAATGGAAGCAAAGTGGAGTCTATTTCCAGGCCTGATATTTCTATTAAGATTCAGTCCAACTTGACCAATTGCCTGTTCACCATCTCAACTTGGGTTTCCTAACAGCATGCCTGATATTCAACATGTCCAAATTGGAACTTTTCCTCTCTCTTGATTACAATCCCTTGTTCAAGCTTCTTTATTTATGGAGAGGGAATAATTTTTTTTCAGTCCAACAGATTTAGCCTTAATATTTTTAATTATAATCTCTATGTTTATGATTCTCAGATTATTCATCCAACCCTAACTTCTCATTTCACATCCTCAACTACCTGGTGGACACCCATAAGCATTTCACTGTGTTAAGATCAAACTGATGATCTTTCTCACCCATACCCTCCTTTTTTCTTAATTTCCCCAACACTATCAAGGAAATCTTTATCCTCTTAAGTGATCCAGACTCCCTACTTAAGTGCCATACTCTCATTACTTCCCCTTTTCCTCCAATCCAATTAGTTGCCAAGCCTTGACCCTGCTACTTTCCTATTTCTCATGTGTCCCCTTCTTTCTTTAGGCATTGTGACCACTTTGGTATAGGCTCTCATCACCTCCCACCTGGACTTCTGGTTGGGCTTGCTTTAAATCTCTCTCTACTCAAGTTTATCCTCAATTTTATTCAATTAAGTTTCTTAAAATCCAGATCTAACCATATCACACCTCTACTGAATCAACTTCTGTGGCTATCACCTCCAATATGTAATATGCAGTCCTGTTTTCTAAAGCTATTTATAACTTAGCTCCTTCTTACCATTATAGTCTTCTTATACCTTACTCCAGTGATCCAGTGATGAGTCTCCTTATTCCTTCCACCAGACATTTCATCTTCTAACTTCTGACCCCTAGAACTCCTGGCTTCCTTCAAGTCTCAAAATCATACCTTCTTTTCCCAGTCTTCCCTAATTTTAGTGCTCTTTTGAGATTATTTCTAATTTACCCTATCTGGAGTTTTTAAGTCGTCTCCCTTTATATCGAGTTCCTTGAGAAGGAACTGGTTTGTCTTTTTATTTCCAGGATTTAACACAGTGCTTGGAAAATAGTAGACACTAAATGCTTGTTCATATGACTTCAGGATCATCTCCTAGATTATAAATCAATTGCTAAATCTTATCATTTGTACCTTCTCCTTCCTCCTCTCCACTCACAGCACAAGCATCCTAGTTCAGTTCCTTACCTCAAAAGGATAGATAGCAACAAAAGTGATATTCCCAAAGCACAAGTGGAGCCCTGTCCTTCACTACACTGCACAAGAAGTCCTTCGTAATCTTTGAGACTCGAGTTTTACTTCCACATCACACAATAATGTCCTGTAACTGCAGCTCACTAGTTCAGTGGATATAATGCTGGGCCTTAACTTTTTTAGATGAAAGTTCAAATCCAGCCTCAGACATTTATGAAACCCTAGACAAATCACTTAACCTTGTTCACCTCAGTTTCCTCAACTGTGAAATGGGGGATAATAGTCTCTATCTCTGTTGATTGTTCCCCCTTCACTCTCTACTCCAGCCTGACATAGTAGCTGTTCTTGAATCTAATATGTTATTTGTGCCTCTGCATAAACTGTTTGGCATTAAGTGCTCCCTTCAAAGGTAAACACATGTGCCATTGCGTTCAAAAGCTTGCCTATTTCCCCACCTGTTAGTGACCATCCTCCCATTCAAATCACTGAACCTATTTTATCTATTGGTGGTTATCCCCTTCACTAGTGGAATGTAAACTCTTGCCCTGTTTGTGGATCTTATTATCCTCAGCAAATAGGACTATTTTCATCAAGGTGCCTAAAAAAAAATGCATGTTGATTCATCAACATTATTATATATATTTGAAAAATGAAACTTTTACTAAGAATATTTTCATCATGTTTCTTTTACCAATTCTTTAATGTTACGGGAGAAAAACCACATTTTCTTTACTAAAATTTACAGAGTATAAGCAACGAAGAGAAAAACACAAACATGGTAGTTTTTAAAACATAAAATCTAAATTACGAATGTTATGCTTCTGGGCATAAATTTGCGGCCACTCACTCAGACACTCACACACACACTCTCCGTCTCTGTCTCCTTGGCACACAACTAGCAGTTCTAAATTCCAGATCTGTGGGGGAGTCTGGAAGAATGCAGATTATTCCCGGTGCCTCAGGTTCTCATAACTCTCTGTAGTTTGAGACCTTGGCTTTTATTTTACAAGTCACCCCTTTTCTAATAATCCCTAAGCAAAACCCCAAAGAAGCACTCCTAATATTGAAAATGAATGACAAGAAGACTCTGTAAGTCACTTGGAGAGGCAAGAGACTTTTCAGTCTTAAGTATAAAGCAATATTTAGAGTCCTTAGGTATGAAAAATTATACTGTGGGGTCTTATAAATCACTTTTAGTTATCTAAAATTACACAGATGAGGACCCCTCCAAAATCTAGAGGTGTAAAAAGGAAAGGCAGAACCCTTGGGTCTCAAATTGTTACTACTGCTAACAATTGTGCTTTATGGTTTGCAAAATGCTTCTCTCACAGCAACTGTGCAAAGCAGATCTTACAAAAAAACCATTATTCTCATTTTATAGAAAAATAAATTGAGGCTCAGCAAGGCTATGATCACTTGCATGTCCAAGTCATTTGCACAGTGACAAAAAAAAAAATCACAAATATGTATTTTAAGTATTTCACTTTTACTGAAGGTTTAATTAAGGTAAGCTTACCATCTGGGAGACTGACACCTCTATGGAGGTGCATAGATTCATGTATCTGACCCTGAATCCAACACTCCTCCCACTATGCCACACAAGATTCTAGGAGAAAATGCCAATGTTTATAAAAACTCCTCTTTACTCTAAAGGGTAGTAAAGAGAAAATTAACCTCTAAATTTTAGGAATATATTAGAAATGGCAGATGGAGAATAATTTTTCCAGACCATATATAAATTTACTTATCCAACTTCTCAAAGTTGCTCAGCAAACAAAATGCCATATAGTTCTCTCCTTAAGTGAGATATGATACTTCATGATGAGGTGGGACAGTAAGTTATTTCCCTGTGAAGAAAAATTAAGAGCATAATTTCTTATGCCTTATGCTGTAATTTAATATAAAAATCTCATTACCCAGCATAAATATTTTAATGTTAAAAACAACTGTTCAAGACTAAGCAATGATCTGAAAAATAAAATTACCCACAGACAACTTTTTGTTGCAAATATTTACTCAAAAACTAATATATACAGCAGTGTTTAATAGTTGTTTAAAACATTCAACATTCATTAAACCAAAATTTAAAAGTTCAAAACACATTCTAAAGGAGTAAAATTGCAGCATTTTTAATGAAGTTTGTCAGTATTTCAAAGCAAACTACTGTTAATCATATTATGCATTCCTACATCTATTATTTCCTAAGACAGTAAAAACAAACAAAAAAATCATTTTAGCAGCCATCTTTTGGACATTAGGCTAAATTCCTGAAATTGACTTAAACATTTCTTCTTTAGGTCCCCTTTAAGTCTTTGTTTAACATAAAGTAGTTTTAAAATGGCTGAATACATGGCAGAACATGTTTCCAGTTCACTGCTTTACAGTTTCTACATTAAACCGTACTTTGGCTTGACTTACAGACCATTTATGGGTCTACTTACTCCTAACAAAAATCATTAAAACAACAGTAAAGGCAGTAATAAGCTACAGTATTTCCAGTAATGAGTCCTACTTTATACAACTAATACGTCAGGGATTTATGCACAGCTTGCACACTGACAAAAAACCACAAATATATATTTTAAGAATTTCACTTTCACTGAAAGTTTAATTAAGGTAAGCTTACAGCCTGGGATGCTGACACCTGTATGGAGGTGCATAGATTCATATATCTGTTTACATGCTCTGACAGACAGGAATGTGACATTAAATCCAAAGGAGTTTTAACATTAATCCAAACTGTCATAGATTAATACATCACTGTAAGCATGCTCCACATTAGCATTACACTCCAAGTTAAAACCTTCTACTCATTCATCAACCATCATTTTTAACCAATTACCTTCATAAAGGATTCTTAAAACTTTTTTAACCACAGTGGAAAAGAATGTGATAAGTTTTCACTTTAGGAAATTCAAATATTTTACTAATAATGGATACTCTTATATCTCCTTTCTTATGACTACTTTACATAAGTAATCTTTATGACTACTTATTTTACAAATCTCCCCCTTTCTGAAAAAAAATAATGAAATGAGGCTTTTCCACTTTAATTTATCCTTCATTAGAACAAACAAACCCCTTTAGATACTTATGTTTAATTGTGCTATGATTGGCAAATTGACTACTTGAATAGTAAGTAGGCTTAACATACATAAACAATGTATGTATAACTTTTCCTTACATTTTTTTATTTCCAAAAGTGTCACTGAACACACCCAATAAATAAGAATGGTCCAAGATGTTCTTTACCATTATTGTTGGTGTATTATTTTTAACTAAAACTTAGAATGAACGGTTGATTTCATTTCAACTTGTTTCCTTTTCACCTGTCAGGTTTACAGTTGTTTCTATTGTACTAGGACTGTTTTCTCTAGAAATGTCATCTGTTTGCTCAGGATCAACTCCTGCTTCCTTGGCTGGAGGTTCAATGCTACCTTTCTGAAGAATCTCAGTGGCTTCGTGCTCAAGCACCTCAGATGGTGTCAAAGGTTCCAAATGAATACTGCCTTGCTCACTAACATCAGAACTAAAAGATTCGGGTTCATCCTGTTTTCGCAAAAACTGTTCAAAGCTTACATCATTTGATGTTAATTTCAATTTTTTAGTATTCCGTGAAAAAGGCTTAGCTTCATTGGTGTTATTAGTCTGAACATTTAAAATTACATTCTCTGAACTTTGGCACGTCTTCAATTCAGTTTTGCTATCAGTGGTTTTTGGTTGTTCTTCCATCATCTCTTCAACATCACTATTATCTGAAACAGAATTGAAGAAATTCCTTGAGCCCCTGTCCCGGGCTACTAGGTTGGGGTCATTTTTCATATTTAAAATTGCTGTAATTTCTTCATTCTTTATTGCTGATGAGCCTTTACATGGATTTACATCACATTCTTTTTTGGCTTCCTCTGAAGAAGCATTTTCTTGTTTGCTGTAAAACAAAGTCATTTATTATTTTTCTCTCCAGCAAAGTTTATTGGGGGAAAAAAATGCTAAAAAGAGAAAAAGTACTTATTAGAAGGATCAAGGAACGCTTGCATCACAACATATGCTAAATTACATAAATAAAATTAAAATATATGACTCAATGACATAGTTAAAAATGAGGACAATGTTTCAAGCAATAAAATCAGATGAACCAGTATCATATAGTAAAGGTATATAAATATAAGATAACTACATTTAATATAAGTAATCTCACTTTAAGCAAGGTAGAAGAGCATTGGGCCAGAAGACTGGGAACACATGCTCTAAGCCTGGTTCTTCTCTGTTATGAACTAGATCTGTGACCTTGGACAAGGTGCCTAAGTCCTGTTGCCTCAGCTTCCTCATTTGGAAATGAGGAAATTGGTTTGTCTGAAATCCCTTAGAGTTGCCTTACAGTTATTTGGGAACCCTCTGCTATACTGTTTGTAACCAAGAGTTAAACATTCCATTCTTAGATTTGTTGAATTAATCTGCTAGTTATAACTTGCCTTAGACAATTCTGCTTAAAGCCATGACTCTGTAAGTGGCTTTTCAATTACAGTGAAACTTTTGTGTTCTACCAAAAAAAAAGTTTCTAGCCATGATATTAATGCCATTTGCTGTGTGTAAAAATGAGAGGAAATAAACTTTTGCCTTCAATTTCCTAACCTAAAGGCTTCCTTTATTGAACATGGGCCATGATTTGCACGGGCTTATTCCAACTAGATTATAAATAAAAGTCTGGTAAGATCTATGCTCAGTGTTACTTCTCTGTGAAAGTCCTTGGGTTTTTTCCCCCCTTGCAAAGAAATAACAGAATTTAGAGGCATTGCCCATATTTGAGTATCTGTTTATATTCAAGACCAATACCATATTACACTGGACAGTCACTACATTGTCTAGTATAACTTCTCTATCAGTATTCTGAGAACTAATTTTTCACTCTAATAGGAACATATGTTAAATCCCATTATATCAACTACCATTATAGCAAGAAATCTCTCTGTAAAAACAAAAATGTCTTCCAAGTCCCTGTTAAGGGACTATTTCAAAGAAAAAATAATAAACTGTCTCTTGAAGTTAACAATAGGATTTAACAATGTTGATTCAGTCTAAATTTAGGTCACCTCGATTTATTTTCCTCCCAGTGTCAAGTGTCTTAAAAAGGTTCAATTAACATGAATTTACAAAGTGAAATGAGAATTTTTGTCTATATTAACAATTAGCATCAGAGAAAGGTTATTTTACCAGTGAAATTTGTTTGAAAAATGTAAAGTGTATTATTACAAAATTCATTGAAAAAGCAAAATAATGTTCATGCAACCTACTATAGCACAGTACGTAAAGGAGAAATAGAAACACTTTCTTTTAAAAAGGTAAAAGATTCATCTTTGGTATTGAGTTCAATTAGGAATGGTATAATTCTAATTTGACAAGAGAGTTTCAGGATATAGTTCACATATTCGATCATTTATGCCCTTTTCTAATTTTCCATTTCTATATATATTTATTTAAACCAATGTCTAGATTTATAGAATATGAGAGTATTGCAGCTTATTATCAAATTTCAAATATATACTTATGGCTTTATAAACAAATTAATGATTTCTAGAAAATATTCAAAATGCAATACTGTTTCAAAGATGTTCATCAAACAGTGTTAAACTTGATCTTTTCCTTCATCTGGGGGAACTAAAAAAATATTGAGGTTAACTTCTGATTAAGAAGAAAAAAACAAATTTTCAAATGATTTGGCAGAATGCATTAGCAGTCTTTGTCTTCCTAATTTTTAAATTTAATTGTAAAATGTGTTATGTGCAAAACAAAACAATTTGAAGGTCAAGATTTTATTTCATTTCTTGTTGAATAAACATTATTTTAAAATTATATTCTACAATAAAAAGCATCAGTACACAAATAATTTGTAAATATTCCCTGGCCAATTACCTGTGAAATAACACAGCCCAAGTGTTATTTTATGTACTTGAATTTCAAGAGATGCAGCTGTTCCTTATATTTACCTTTCAGAAGTTGATGTTTCTGTTTTTCCTTCAGACATATTAGGTCTTGAATTTTTCTGTAATGATTAATGATATTTTTCCTTATGTTCATGACTAAACTAGTAATTAATAATGTAACTCAGAACACAATCTATTTTTTTATGCCAAACTAGATACCAGGAACTCAGTGTGTAGCTTAAGACACTAATAACTTAGGGAAAACTTTTAACATCAAATTTCCATTTAAAAAGATAACTGACAATAAAGAATTCTACATCAGGCACTGGAAAGTACTACAGAGTTCAAAGTATGAATTTTTAATGTGGACAAACAAATGGCTATAACTTCTAGGGATCAAAAAGTTTATGGTAAAAGGCAGGGTGCAAATATGTATTTAAGTTATCTCACTCACTGCCTGCTCTTTTTCAAGCTATCAAAGAAATGACAATTAATCAAACTATAGGCTAACATAATGAAAACTGGATATGAATGCTTGTTGAATTAATTAAGAAATATATCAAAATCTACTTAAACAAAACATTTCAGAAATAATTCAAAATTCAACATTTACAAGTCACTCAATTAATGATTTCTCTTGCTCCTCAAATTACCTTGCATTAATTACCCATGTGTGTACATGGTGTGCCCCCTCCCCTGAAAAAAAGTAAGATATGTCTGTTTCACTTTTGCCTTTATATCTCCATTTCCAACATGGATCTTAGACTTGATTAAGTGCTAAATAGTTACTGAATTTAATTCCCTCCATTGTATATACATAATCTTGGAATAAATCAATATCATTTCTGGGAAATAGAATGCAAAAAAATTCTTTAAAAAACAAACCACCTCTATTGTTCAGAGACATGTCTTTCAGAGTCCTCAAACAAAACTGAAATAGGAACCCTCTTTCACATAAAACAGTTTTTGGCCACAAAAAAGCAATTCTCAAGCAAGAAATAACAAAAATTGTTAGGGGGAACCCCCCAATTATCAAACAAAAATATTGGGATCGTGAAATTAAATAAAAGGACACTAGTGAATGGCCATGTTCGTATAAATTACAATCTTTTTCCATGAGAGCTGAAAATATGTAAGAAGTTACTAGAGACAGCAAAGAAAAATGATTTAATTCAACTAAATAAGCTCTATTATACTCAAAAAATGTTCATTAAGATAACTCTCTTTATGGAGCTTATAATAAGCCTAATAAAAACAAAAAAAAAAAAACCAAAAGTTAAAAAGAAGGAAATCAAGGTGATAAAAGAGTGGTTAGTAATTTGGGGGGGCAGAGTGGCCCCTAGCATGTCTTAATAGAGAAATTACCAAGATTACTAGAAGTTATTTCTCTAGACATGTCACCTTTTCCCCCTACTTTTCATCCCCGATCATTCCAACCTCTCCTTTAAGAAATTCTTTCTCTTGCCTGGACTCTTCTATGTACGAAATTCTCAACTTTCTAGCCAACTGAGCAAGACCCTCACTCTCCCTATAAATTCCTCAACCCCCTTAAAGGTACCTAGTACATAGTAGTTGCTAGTGATCTGCTGATTGATCATGCCTTGGGGGAAGGCTAACGGACCCAGTGACCCAAATTAATAAATTGAGAAGATGTGACAAGAACTTGAAGTAACAATCTGATGAACTAGGTCCAGAGAACAACCTATTATGGTCACACAAAGTTATATGATGTATCAAATAAAAGTTGATTGCTTTCAACCCAGAATAGTTGGTCTAAGTGATTTATTCTATTGTGATACAATGAAAAACAGGGACATTTTAGGAGAGGTTCAAACTAATATCAAGTACTAGGTTTAATAAAGAGCTCCTTAAAGAGCTAGAAGGGAAACTTCATGGACAACTACAGTCAAGGCATCAAATTCATTCTCCCCCCAATCCATAACTATCAATGGTTGTGCCAGCTTTCAAGCACAGCTCTAGAAATAACCTATGCTTCCTGTCAACCAGCTTAGATAAGTATAGAGGGATTTATCAAGAGTAAATTGGCCAGTGAATGCTGATCATAGTTATCCACAAAATAATGAAAAAGACACAATGGCACTTAGTTTCAATAATGACTGGCCAAAAATGGGGCAGAAAAAGTGATATCACAGTTTTAAGGGAACCTATCAATATTTATTTACCTGACTGTACTCTAAATGTAGAATCTTTAATAAATGACTGGTCAGGTTATTAAAAAATTTGAATCAAAAGAAGTTAGAAGATAAAAGGAAACTGCAGTTAAATAGAAGGATGACTCAGGCTCAATTTCAGGAAGCAAATGGAAAAAGCTAGTGAAATATAATTTTTTGGGAGATTTGGTTATCTCATAGAACAGTGTCCATGTTAAGCAGGTGCTAAAAAGACCAGCATGAAGATAATATCAGTTTATGTGACATCTATTACAGAGGATGAGAAAGAAGAAAAAATTCTATTATTCTTCCTGGCTTAACTCATTCTCTACATTTTTCCATTTCTTAAGTCACTTTTCTACCCTGAGGCATGTTGTGGTTAGTGACTCCCCTGAAAGAGAAAAGTAGCCCCATAATACTTGATGATGACATCTGTCCTTCATTCTTGAAGAAGACCATGACATTAGGGAGGTGATGCCATAACATACACATGAATTGGATTTGAGCGAGGAGATGGCTATGCTAAAGTCACCAATCTCACCTTGGATGCAGTGGCCAAATCAGGATGAATGGAGATGGCCCTGGATGTAAGGCAATCAGGGTTAAGAAACTTGCACAAGGACACACAGCTAATAGACATCTGAGGCTGTATTTGAACTCAAATCCTCCTGACTCCAGGGCCTGTGCTGTATTCAATGTGCCATCTAGCTGCTCCCATAATACTTGAGTGGAACCCAAATATTGAGAGTTCCTAAGAAAAATAAGCCGCTCAGAGGAAAAAAAAAATTCTGAAGTCAAAGACAGCAGGTCTTGTTTCCCATCACACTATTTATTAGATATGACTGGGGTAGAAAATTAAGGACGACAGCTAGGAAACCCTAATAACCAGAGCTTTCTTATAATAATGGGATGATTATACATTGCTGATCAAGAAAAGAATTAGAAAACACTGGGCATGGTAAGCACAAAAACACCACCAAACACATACACACAAAATCAATGATATTGCCATTTTTAGTCTGCTTCCTGACAAAAATGAGATAAAGATGAATCCCAAATGAGAAGAATAAAAATAATAGAGAGAGTGCTCAATCAAGGCAATTCCAACTTGACCGAATTAAAACAGGCTGTTCATGCTGAAGAACGGGAACTGAATAAATGAACAGTTACATATTAAGGCTATCACTATTTCCTGAAGAAGTTTCACTGAAGTGCAACATCACACTAAATAGGTCAACGAATCTAGAAGCTATCTCACAAAGTAAGGATTTCATCTACTTATCAAGCAATAACATATTACATGGAAGAGGCAAACAATAGTTTAGAATATTTGTCAAATACTTGTCAAAAATTACAAGATGTGGAGAAAATCTGAGTAGCATAAGACATACAGTAGAAAAAAAAGGCAACAGACAAGATGATTTAGGCAATGGGACAGTACCAAATCACTGTAAGGACATTAAAATAAGAAATGTGAATGGGGAAACAGTTGAAATTAGAAAAGATTTGTCAGGATTTCTCGACAAACTTCATCAGTGGTATTTCAGATTTAGATCCTAACATAATATTATATACTATGCAAATTAGTAGAAATGGCCCTAAAGGGGGAAAAACGTTAAAAGACCAGCTGGCTTTGATCAAGTACATATAGAAGAGAGTTAGAAGAAGAACAATTCTGATTGTGTATGAAAGAGTGAATGGACTATGATCTGTATAATTGTAAGGAATGACTAAGAGCAAATGAAATAAGATTCAATAAAATTAAAATTATATCTAATTCAAGGGGAAATTAGACTTCCAGCTTATAGTCTCTCTCCTTATCAATCTAGCCCTCCCAGACAGTTGATCCAAGAATCCTCCTAAAAGTGAAAAAGGACCATAAATGGTTCCCTAAATGTCTCTAAAATAAATTATCAATTCTTTGGGCTTCTTCACTTGATTATTTTGGGCTTATGACACACTGTTTTTTAAAATTTTTATTTATTTAAGGCAATGGGGGTTAAGTGACTTGCCCAAGGTCACAGCTAGGCAATTGTTAAGTGTCTAAGGCCAAATCTGAACTCAGGTCCTCCTGACTACAGGGTCAGTACTCTATCCACTGTACCACCTAGCTGTCCTGATACACCATTTCTTATCTTGCACTCTACATTCTAGTAAAACTTGCTATTCTCTAGCTTTACCATTTTCTCTTTCAGCTGTGCCTTTTTAAAGGCTCTCTGTCCCACCTGAAATGTACTGTTTCACTTTTAGAAATTTTGACCTCATTTGATCAAAAGCATTAGCTCCAGGAAGGAAGATGTTTCTTTTAAGTTTTGTTTTCCAATGCCTAGGTAAGGTGCTATCTATCTATCTATCTATCTATCTATCTATCTATCTATCTATCTATCTAGATATATATAGATAGATAGATAGATAGATATAGATAGCAAGCATTTAAATAAATGCTTGTTGAATTATAGAGTGAATAAATTGGTTTATAAGACTTTAGAAGTTATATAAATTGACCAAATTTAAGTGCTGCTTAAATGTCTCATGACTATGCAGACAGAATATCAGAGTTCTGAAAGCTACCAATGGTACACATTTAGGCAAAATTTTTTAAGCTGGAAAGATGGAGGTTGGACCTAGTGATGAACAGTATCTATAAAAAGACTGATAGATCCAGTCAGCTAAGTTCAAAAACCATGATTAAAATAATGCCAATTTTTGGTCACAGCAACTCAAGAAAACTGTTTACTAAGGGAATGATAGAAGGAATGCCTGCAATGACAAAATCACAGGTATATGAAGTTCTGATGGAACAGTTCTTTATGGACAGTTCTTTATGGACCCAGGGATGATAAAACAATACTTTGTCACCTCTTGCCCCTCTTATGAACTTGTTGAACCAACAGCTAGCATTTATATAGATAGCACTTCAAAAATATTATCTCATTTTTTTCTCACAAGTACCTTAGGTGTAGTTGTTATTTAGTAACTCCATTTTTGCAGAGCAAGAAATTGAGGATGTGCAGTTAATAAGTGTGTAGGGCAAATTCTAACCTAAGCTTCTTGATTTCTCATCCATTGGACTAATACCTTAAGGAGATTCATGTTCCACTTTCACAAGTAAATACTCTGTTAGTGAAGTACTATAAACAGCAACTTCTAGATCCAACATACAAAAATGGCTTTCCTTCTCCCAAAGAGAACAATCCTCTCCATATTTTCTAAGAGGTGAATCAAGACATCTGGTTTAGCAGCTCAGTATCAAAAAAATAAGTTTAAGAAATATGTAAGGGGAACAATCTATTATGGAAGCATCCAGAACAAAAACTTTTAATTACTTGGACATAAGAGAAAGAAGGCAAAGAGAGAAAGAAAATGTAGGGACTGATCATCAATGCTCCCAAGGATACAAATAGCCAGAAACTCTATGGCCCTGGATCAAGGGGAAAGTTCTACGCAATGTAATTTGTACTTCTCTCCATGAAAGAATTCTGTTGGATATTAAGTTACTCTAAAATTCCCAAGACTGTAAAACTAAGATTACCCAAATTCAGAAGAAAATCCTGTAAGCTTAATGTCTAGGAAAAATGTAGAAAAACTTGTACTGGCTAAGGGCCTACAAATAGAAATAATTTCTAAAAACAAAAACTAAACACATACAGAATTAATATAAAAGAAATATAAGTAAGTAAAAAGTTATATGCAAGGGTATTCTGGATTCCTTCCAAAAGCAGAAAGGATAAGGACAAGATTACATGTAGGAAATGACACTTGAACTTCTTCATCTTGATAAAGGAAAGTACATTATAGATAGGGGGCACTACAAAGTGATGTGTGATGAAACAAAGGCAATTCTAGCTGGGGGGGGGGGATGACAAAAATGCCAATAAGGCTGAAAAAATAGGTTTGGACTATGCTGTCAAGAATTTTAAAAGACAAATACAGGGTTTGTATTTAAGTCTAGAGGAAAGAATGGAATTAAATTCACATGCAGAGTGAAATAGATATGTGATTGAGGAAAATCACTCTGGCAAGTACTGTAGAAACTAGGACTGGAACTGGGAATAGAAGGCAGGAAGACCAATTAGGAAGCTGTTGCAATAATCTAGGCAAGAGGGTTTGAGGACATGAACTAAGGTGGCAGATATCTTTTTTTTAGGGTTTTTTTTTTTTTGCAAGGCAAATGGGGTTAAGTGGTTTGCCCAAGGCCACACAGCTAGGTAATTATTAAGTGTCTGAGACCGGATTTGAACCCAGGTACTCCTGACTCCAAGGCCGGTGCTTTATCCACTATGCCACCTAGCCGGCCCCCAGGTGGCAGATATCTGAATGAAGAAAGTGTATCAAATGTGAGAGATCTTGTAAAAGGGAGAAATGAAAAAAATCGGGCAGTGCCCTGGGTTAGGGAGTACAGGTTAACATCAGTGTCATATACTTGAGACACTAGACAAATGATGATTTCTTTGACAGAAATAAGAACTGTATAAGAGGGCAGGGTTTGATAAGAATTCAAATTTTGGCCATCCTGGGTTTGTAATGCCATAATTATAATGCCAGTTAAAATATCTAACAATATGAACTGAAGCTCAGAGGAGAATCTAATCCAACTCATAGATTAACAATGCTTTTATACCTTAAACATAAAACAAAGGAACAGAAGGAATCCCAGACTAACAACAGTTTTAAAAATAACCCATTTAAATTTACATATAAAATAAAGCAAATAATATATAATACAATCACAGTAACTTATACAACCTGCTTTCCACATTACTGTGAATATGGAATGCTCATTTTTATTTGGTCTTTATTCAAAATTAAAACTTAAGTGGCCTTTGGCAAAGTACTCTACCTTTCTAGGTTTCAATTTCTTCATCTCTAAAATGAAAAGGTTGAATTCTGTGATTTCAAAGGTCCCTTCCAGCTTTAAATGAATCAGTTATTTAACCGAGAATGGTATTATACCTTAACTGCAAAGTAGACATGAATTCAATGATTAGAAATATCAAGCTCCCTCACTAAATTTCAGTGTCTGAGAGGAGTGAGCAAATGCTATCAATTTTAATGATCAGGAAAAAAAAATACTCTTCCTGAAATTCCAGTAAAGCTAGAGTGGAAAAAGGAATGAATACATACTGATTTGGGAATTCACTGGTTCTCTGGATTTGGAAATGAAAAAAATTCTTTTTAGATCTGATATGATTTAGTTTCTTTTGACTGGCCAGTAAGGACACTAAATATCAAATTCCAAATATTGATAGCCAGTGTGGCATCAATAATTTGTCATCTAGGGGTGGCTAGGTGGCGTAGTGGATAAAGCACCGGCCTTGAAGTCAGGAGTACCTGGGTTCAAATCCGGTCTCAGACACTTAAATAATTACCTAGCTGTGTGGCCTTGGGCAAGCCACTTAACCCTGTTTGCCTTGCAAAAACCTAAAAAAAAAAAAAAAAAAAAAAATTGTCATCTAATCTTAGACAAAGCCATTTTTCCAGTTTGCTCATCTGAAAAACAAAGGTGTTGGTATAGATGATTTCTAAGGTCCCTTATAGTTCTGGAAGTTTATAAAACAATATTTGGCACATTTTTGTCCTGCAAATGGAGGAAATCAAATTCTATGAGTCAGTTAACTAACATTTATCACGTACCTATTATGCATCAAGTATAATCTTAACTCTGAAAATAGTCCCTGGTCTCAAGAAATTTCTCTGACAGAGAAGACAACATGCAAAAAAATTTGCTGAAAGATATAAATGGGGTAAACTAGAAATAGAAAAGGAAAGCAAATATTGTTAGGGAATATGGAAGGTGAAACCTTAGCTGAGACTGGAAGGATGGATAAAAAGGCTGAGAGACAAGTGTTTTGGAGAAATTAATCATTTGATCAATCATAATCAACCAATAATTGCTAAAAGGGGTCAGTGGCACTTTCAAATGCCAAAGATCCCCCCCACCATGGAAGTCACTCATCACTCCTATGCCCTTGGAAGAAGGGATGATCCAGAGGGTGCAAACAGACTAGGATTTGTTAACCAATAATGACAGAAAAAGATTATTCTATTGAGGGGCTGGGGAATGTGACTGACCACTCAGACCTTTCTGACTGGAATACAATGAGTCAAATTTCAGTAAGATTAGATTATATTCTCCATAAGGTTCTCTAATTGGGTGAGGTCTCACATCCAGGACCAGGATCCAAAGTCATGTACCCTGAGGATTTAAGCAATCTCAATCAGCAACAATGTCCTTCAAAAACTGAATACTCTACGGGCTTATGAAAAAATACTGGTGCTAATATTAATATAAGAAATAGGGGGCAGCTGGGTGGCATAGTGGATAAAGCACCAGCCCTGGAGTCAGGAGTACCTGGGTTCAAATGAGGTCTCAGACACTTAATAATTACCTAGCTGTGTGGCCTTGGGCAAGCCACTTAACCCCGTTTGCCTTGCAAAAAAAAAACAAAAAAACAAAACAAATAAACATTTCTCTCACCAGAGAAATTAGGGGATTGGACTAGAGATAAGAGACAGTCTGAAGCTCCCCAGAGTTAAGAGGTAGAGCATCTTCTATGAGAACAGCATGAAAGCTGTTAATAAAATTCTGATAATATGTGGAAGAAAGTAAAGTGTACAAAGAATGGATAGGTAAGAAGGAACAATTTATGGAGGGTTTTATATGATTCTGGAGGCAAAGGGGTGCCAATAGAATAAAATGAAAGGGGTGGAGGGGGCACACTGTGTGCAAGGGAGAGGCTTGTGATTTAGGAAGAACAATTTGAAAGAATATATGATGGCCTGGAATGGGGAGAACTTGAGACAGAGAGAATCAGAAGATTATTTCCATATAGTCCAAGTTTAAAGTTTGTAGACTTGCACTAAGGTGGTACCAATGCCAGGGAAAAAAGCAGGACACACACACACACACACACACACACACACACACACACACACGATATGTTTTACAGGAAAAAACAAGTGAATAGACAAGGTTGACACCTAGGCTTCTTGTTTTCAGAAACAATGACAGTTAGATGAAGGCAACCTTTAAGATTTCTTTCAGATATAATTTGGCTAAAAATTGATTTGGTGGATTATAAATCATAACAGGATATAATGGGTTTTAATATTAATCTATTTTGGACCAGTTAATCCTTAGAACATGAAAATTGATAATCAAAACTATACTATCCAGATTTAATGATAGGAAATGGGATTTATATAGATATAAAGGTGGAGTGAGGGTGGTATTCATTAAATTTGATATGTGTGTGTGTGTGTGTGTGTGTGTGTGTGTGTGTGTAGTGGTTTCTAAATATAATTATTATAGATTATCAAACTAGGACACTGGCAAAGAACAGCCTAATACATACAAACAATCTGGATATTTAAATCAAGAATCAAAATTATAATTGTTTAAGGATGCATAATTTTCAAAATGTATTACTATGATTGATTATAAAACTATAGATATTAATTTTAGTATACATTAGAAATGTAATGCTGATGTAACTGGGGAAAATAAAATAAAAACAAAGTCCAGCAAACTTTTTTTAAGAAAAAAAATGCTATGTTGGAAATGTATTTTAATAAAAAGTAAAATTGGGATATGATTTTTTGCTTTCTTCTATTCTATACCTCTAACTAATTAAGGTACTTCAGAAATATAAATCATAAGCCAAGATTGAATTGATGATTTTTTTTTGCTTTCTTCTATTCTATACCTCTAACTAATTAAGGTACTTCAGAGATATAAATCATAAGCCAAAAGATTGAATTGTTTTCACTGGAAAATGTTATTATATTAAGGGAAATTGGTGTTTAAAGGGAAAGCATCTGCAGCAATATTTAACAACTTGACTTATTTTATTTGAACATGAAAAAGAAAATGTGATGATATGGATATCCTTTAATAACCACTGAAGATAATATTGTTTATATTCTTTAAATATTATTACATAATGAAATTACAGGAACAAATTATTATGATTTCTTCATACTGCTAAAAAAACTGTTTTAAAATGTTAAAGCTTTTCATGAACTGCCAAATGAATTATGCTTTCCACAAGGTGTGGAGGAATGATACTTAATTCCACCAAGTAATGAATCAAAAAAGAGGTACCATATGCTAAAATTCCAGCCTACAGTCCTTTATCAGGAATTTAAGGAAAGGAAAAACAGAACTCAGTTCAAAACAACATGGACAACAAACGTTCTTTGTTCTTATGAATTGGGTTAATATCATGAATTGCTGACATTTAAGATTTACTTGGAATACCATTATAATTGGATTATGAGCTGGGAAATACAAAAGTTGCCCTAATTTTTTCAGGAATATTACATTAAGGAGTTTGACAGAAGCATTATAAACAAAATTAACTGGTCCTGGGAGAGAATCTAAATTGAAGCATGGAGACAGAACGTGATAGAAGCAAGGATGACATAGTACCCAGAGAAGGGACTAGCAAAGAAAACCAACGCAGACAACAGATTTTTGGAGAGAAGAGAATATGATAGATTTAGGGACTAAGAAAAGTAGTAGTTAAGTGCCTATAAAAAAGCTCAAGTAAACTAAAAGGTCAAATAAATTCTACAATAATTCCTACACCGGTAGTTTGGATTTTTCCAAAGTATGTGTCTAACAATTTGAATCTAATAATTTGAAAATGAAAAGGACAATACAAGAGGAGAGAAGAATGTTTTTTTCAGATAGGGGAATGACCCAAATATGTTTCTAGGCAAAGAGAAGGAAACTATGATGAGGAAAAGATATAAATGCAAGACAAGTAATAATAGATAGATGAAAGTTCGGGAAGAAGGAAAGGACAAAAATCTTGAGAGGAAAAAAAAGGATTATCTTTTTTAAAATGGCAGGGCTAGAGAAATGTTAAATTAGAGAGAAAAGAAGTTAAATGGGAGTCACAGTTATAACTGAAGGCCTTGATTTTATGAGTCAAGCAAGAGCTGAATGAATATATATATATATACACATCTATATAAATATTCAAAGCGAGGAGAGCAGTGAAGGAACTGGGGACCTGAAGGAAATAGAAAATGTCTTCAACAAGCAGTAATAATTGAACATCTACTAAAAGTCATTAAAATATTACTGCCAAATGTTCAAAGACCCAGATGAGATTGTACACCTTCAAAAAGTATAGTTTTTTTTTAAACTTCTTCCAACTATGTTCTGCATGCTAAGAACTGGGAAAACAGAAAAAGTCACTTTGAATCCAGTAGCTCCTTAAAAATATTGGAATGGTTCTGCTGAATTAATGTATCAGTTTAGTAATTTCATGGGTGCTTCTCCAGATGCTTTGCTACATAGACAAACTGAGTCATAAAATGAAGCACATAAATAACCAAATCTAACCTAAGATTTAATAGAATTCTACAACAAAGAGCCTAATCTCTTTGTGAAGACAAAGTAGCAAAGGGAAAAGTGACGAAATTAATGCCATCATATTTGGTCAAATACTAATTCAAAAGGGCAAATATTTCTCTGTTGACTAAGCAACATGAATTTATGGCTTTGCTGCTTTAAGATATTAGAGGCATTTTAAAATTTGATCAGCTGCTCAAAAATAGCTGGTTAAAATTCACTGAAGAAAATGTTGTAGTTTCTTCTAGAAAATTATTTTTTGAGAACTAGTCCTACAGTCAATTTTACTAAAGTAAAAGGTTTATTTTTAGATTTCTAGGAGTCCATGAATAAGAATGGTGCCAGATAGACAGGTATAGTAGAGTTATAATCTCTACATTATTGGAGGGAACTAAATCTAAATCAGTGAGTTACAAATGAATCCAACTATGCCTGGCAAATATTAATAACTTAATTGTCCCAAGGTCTTAAGATTATAAAATACAGTATTCTTATGCTACAGTCTTTCAAAAAAAAATAAGGCTTAATAATCAGAATACTTCAATATTCCAGTGCTAATAGATAAACAAAGAAATATTTTGATTGATTATAGTATCCTTTACAAAACCCCACAAACTTTCAGTAAAGGTTCATTTAAGAATCATTACCTTACTGGAGTATAAAAGATTTCCTGATTTTAAGACAATTATGGTCTGCCCTGAGACTGCAGTTTTATTGTCTGGAAATATTTTAACATCTTTTTCCTGCTAATATTAACTACTCAATGATCCAAGTGCTGAACTATTATGTTACAGAATAGAAAAGAGATTGCATAAGAAAACTGATTCATCATGCAGACAGCACATCAAATATTAAATCCTGTTATGATATCAAAGATGGTATATCCTGGGAATTTTGTCCATAGAGAAAACTTAAGACTAATATGTCTTTTCATTTGTAATTCTGAACAGGCCACTATCCCCAACATTGAATTCTTGAAATTCTATGGAATACTCCTGATTCATACCTCAACAAATGAACAGTGGAAAAAGCACAAGAAAAGCTGACAATACTTGTGGGTATCTGTGTAAATAATATAGAATGATAGATCTTTTGGAGATTGCTGGACAAGTCAAAGGACACTGATGCTAATAATGAAGATAGTGATGATGATTTTCGGAAGTGAAGACATTAAAAGAAATCTACTTCAGCCTCTGATCCAATTATTTGCAAAAAAGCCAGATTTCCTACACTGATCAATGAGGTATAAATACATTCTTCAGGCTACTTTTATGAAAGAAAAATGATTTAAAAGCAAGTTTTTATGAGGTACTATTCAAAAAGGTCAGTTCCACAGCAGAGTAGTAATCAAGGTTCCTTTTACCCCATAGTCCATGTCACCTACACCTACAGTTAGGAGATGCACTTATATGTGCAACAAAATTGTTCATAATAAGGACTCTGGTTAAGAAGAAAAGTTTAAGTTATATTCATCTATTATTTAGAAAGATGACAATAGTTTGCATTTATATAATGCCTCTTTGTAATTGTGTAAGCAGTTTGTATATGTCTCTTCTTCGAGTTATAAAAATAGGTGTTTGAATTATCCCCATTTTACAGATGAGGAAACTGAGGCTTAGAGAGGTTAAGTGACTTGCCCAAGGTCACACAGCTAATATTAGGATTTGAACCCAGGTATCCCTCACTCTAAGTTTAGCATACTGCCCACTATGCCATGCTGCCTCAAGATAAGATTTTATTTTTCAGAAAGATTTATATTAAAACAGTTAAAATGTTAAGGCACTCGGCGAGTTAAAATAGGGCAGAAGATACATTCATTCAAAATGGCTTCTTGTTGGTCTATAGACTTTTCAAGCATATAGGATTTGCAACCACTATATAATCAGTTGACTAAATAGAGGCTGTATAAAATTATACATCATTAAACCATACTGACACATAAATAGAAAACTGAAATTTCATATTTTAAAATACAATTAAGTTCTATTAACGGAAAAACTATGTTAACATTTTTATTTTTATATAAACTGCTGAAATGAAACTTACATTCAAAATAGTAATATATCTTATTTAAATAACCTCTAAGGTGAAAAACAAAATATTACCTCAGGTGTAGCTTCTTTTTCCATAGTGATTATTTCATTCTTTAACCTAATGGAAGTAAAATAGGTATTCCAGATTTTACTTGTCTTTTAAGCAATAAAATATTCAACTCTTATTTTTTCATGCTTAAAAGAGAATTACACTATAAATAAATAAATTCATGCAGAATTTATCATATGAATTTTCAGCAAATATTTTAGCGAAAAAATAGAATATAAAGATTTAACCACATGCAGATTTACATGTAAAACAAGTTCCCTTAAATTTCTCTAAATGATAAGAAACTTTACCCAGGAATTTATAGTCATATATGTTAGATATTGAATCTGTTGTTTCATAACCATCAAATGCTATCCCAAATGATAAATCAAATTTTTTAGCTTTAGGAACTAATAACATTAAAAAATTATGTAGACTTTTAAAAAATAATTTTCATTTATGTTTAAAAGCAAGTTTTTAAAAAGGATAAACATTTAATTAAAGTATAATTATTGGGTTAAAATCTAATTATCAGGGAAATATTAAGATGCAATCTATTTTTTAAATCATAAAAATAATGCTGTCTGATGATTATAAATGGGCTATTCTGAATATCAGAGAACTAACTGTAATTCCATTACCATTGACTTTCTGTGTTTATAAAAGAAAATACATATGTAGAGATGGTGGGAAGTCTTTTCTATGAAATCTTATCATCAGTTTTGATACAAAATCTAACTTTTCAAAGATCCATTTTAGAAATTACTAAAGGATATCTCAGACATTACAGCATAAAGTTTAATTTCAATCTGCTCAAGTTGGGAGATCTGCTTTTTATATCAGATTTGAAATGTAACTGATGAAAAATTAACTGATTCAAAACCTCACAGAGTTTTAAGGGCTATGCCTAAATGGAAGAATATTTATAAAATAAGCCATAACTACATTGGCTTCAATTTTATAGAGAAAACCAAAACCACTAATGTTTGAAATACTATCTACCTGATACTGAAATACTATTCATCCTAACTCCTAAATAATAACAGTCTAGTCAATAAAAAGTGATTATTGACAGAAATAAAGTCTTCTTCAATAATTGTTACACACTCTCTATGGATAAATTTCTAAAATTATGTTTGATAATGGTCATTCTATAGATATTAATAATGACTTTGTTAGAGCTATATAAAAAGATTCGCATTTACTTTAATTATTTACCCTGAATTTATATTCCAAATATAGCAAATAGAAAATATGTGAATAATCTTTCTTTAGAATTATCAGTATATATTATACTATCACATCTTACAATTAACTGTGAGAAAATATTGGCTAGAATAAAATAAATGCCAACACTGAGTAAAACAAATGGCTCTTAACCAATTTTGGTAAATTAGGGATTTGTAACCCTTATTTGATCAGTAAAACATGAAGTTTGATCAGTAAAACATGAAGTAACATCTCAAGAAGAAGCTATATATAGCCATATCATTTAAAATGGAAGATAATGACCAAACAGGGTTTAAAATATTTTGCATTATTTCAAATTACTTTAAAAATTGTTATGACAGAGAAAAAATTTTTTTAAATAACCTTAAGAGCCAAAAATTGTTATCTTTGATTATATAAAAGCTTAAGTACTCAGCAGTCAATGTAGCTCCTTTAATAGAAACAATTTACTTTGCCCTTTAAAAAACAAATCCCTAATTTTTTTTTAAATAACTGCATAAAAAATAGCTTTCTAAATTGTAACTTCTCTTTATCAAGCATTCTTTAGTTTAAGCTAATTTTAACAGAGCACTTTACAAAGATTTTCTCATTTTCATTAACAGCTCTGGGAAGGAAGTGTTAAGATTATCCTCATTTTATAGATGAGCAAATTGACCAAGTTGAAATGATTTGCCCAAACTCACATAATCTTTAAGCTAAATCTTTAAGCTAAATTTGAATTATTGGTCCAAATGTTCTATCCAGTGATAGGTTTTTGGTTTCAGTCTGATATAAGTTATAGAAGATCAAACCCAACACATGACAAAGAGTTACTCACAACTGCAGCCTTATCATTCTAGAGAATCAGTCAATTATATCATCTTTTTTTAAAAATCAGCTGGAATTTAAAATAAATGGACCACAAAGTTGTATTCTTTAAAAAGTTGTACAAAGAATTAATAACAACTTGTCTCCTTAAATATTTCATCAAATTATACAGTTAACAAGTGTTTTTATTACTTTTGCTTAGTGATAGGGCATAAAGAAACTAGATGTGGAAAAAACACAGAACAGATTAAAGATCTGGTTTTGAGTCATAGCTAACAATATTTACTGCTTACATAACCTCAGTTTTCTCAACTATAAAATGATGAGAATACGGGTTCTTCCTACCTTGAAGGGTTGTGAGAATCAACTGAGAAAATACATATTTAACACTTTGTAAAGTGTTAAAAAAAACATGACTTGTGATTTGATGAGTCAAGAAATTGAGATATTTAAAAAAAAGGCTTGTACTAGGTAACTTTCTAAGTTGCATGAAGGAAGTTTCCAGGTCCACTTCTAATTCATCTTTCAAAGTTAATAAAGCACATAGCAGTGATGAGGATTATCCAGATATACAAGGGTCATAGTAATAATAAGTTTAAATTGGGATATAGAGATAAGTCACTGACAATATAGCTAATGTTATTCATAATAAAAGCATGCTTAAATTACAACTTAAATAATTTAAGGGCAATAGGGCACAGTAAGGAGATCAGGTTTTTAAGACCTCTGGGCATACTGACTTTTAAAAATACTTTACTTATTAAGGCAATGGGGTTAAGTGACTTGCCCAGGGTCACACAAGCTAGGCAATTATTAAGTATCTGAGACAGGATTTGAATTCAGATCCCCCTGACTCCAGGGCCCATACTCTATCCACTGTGCCACCTAGCTACCCCCATACTGACTCTTATAGACTGCAAAGTTTTGTGCTTTTTGGACTCTTAAGAAAAATGCTTATGTAGTAAACACTATTTTTTAACACTTAAACATAGTTTCTAAGTAAAATAAAATTAATAAAGTGTGTGTGTGTGTGTGTGTGTGTGTGTGTGTGTGTGTGTGTGTACACACACACACACACACGTATATATATATATATATATATACATATACATATATATGAAAAATGATGTCTAGGCTTAATATTAGTAAAAATAAACACACCAAACTCTTCAATCTTGCCCTCCCCAACAAAACCCAAAATATAAAATAATTGGGGATAATGGGTATAGATGAGATCAGAGATCCCTTAAAGATATGATCTTATATAACTTTTGAATTTGACAATTCTTCCTAAAAACTAGTTATTTGACTATGTAGATTTTTTAAGGGAAACATTTTCATTATAAAACAAGTTTTATGCATAGAAACTTAATTAAAATATTTTAATTTAAGTAGTTTAAAGTAGTTTTAAATTGTGGTTTTATTTGTTAACAAGTTTTAATTAATTATTCTTTTCAAGTACCAAGGGCTTTCCTTCTGACCAAGTTAAATAATGTTAATCATGACTCATGATAATTTATCTACGTGAACTGAAAGGCATAGAGTATTTCAAAATGCTTCATGGTCTCATATAACATTTTGGACAATATCCAAATTTAAGAGTTATGAAACAAGCAACTGTATGAAATTTGGTGATAATTTTAAATATAAGAAATTCAATAAAATGAAGCAAAAAGCTATGAGAGAAAAACAAAGAAATATGAACACAAACAAACATGGAAGAAAAAACATAAATTTCACCTACTCAATGAATGAAAAGTTTAAAAATTAGTACTGCTGAAAAAAATCATAGGAGTGACAATGGATAGCAAATTATAAATGAGAGTAAAAAATAGTGCTGGTCCGAATGCAACTGTTATGACATGATGGTCATGGGCAAGAAAATTGCAGCTTATCTACACCTTCAACTTAGTTTTTGGAAGTCTGAGCTTTCCATTTGGAAAATGAATGCAAGAATGTAATTTAAAGGACTGCAGCCAAAATGAACAAGCTTCAAACTTCAAACTACATCAGAACTAAAATGTTGAAGCAATGGGCTGATGGGCTTACTGGCTAGAACTGGACCAAAGATTAAAAAGAAGAGCCACAGCCCCCAGTGGGAACTATGCTCAACTTGGTGTGCCTTGTGGCCTTCTAGACCACATTAGCATCAGACTTACGGGAGGCCAGCCATGTAGCAAGGCACTCTCCCCAAGATCTGATTGCTTGAGGCGACAACCTGGAGCAGGTTCCACAGTCAGACTATTCACGATCCTTGGTAAGGGAGAAGAGGCACCAGTTGTGTCCATCGAAGGGGGACACTGTCCAGATATACCCTGGACATTTTTTGAAATCTCTGGGCTGCTTCTGCATCTGAAAAATAAGAAAAATAGCAAAATAACAGACAAAGAATGAAAGAAAGGAGAGTTAACTGACCTCAAACTCAGACTTATAAATAAGAAATCAATTAAGAAACAAGACAAGACAGACCTAAAAGACAAACAACTATATTATTTAATGTAAAACATACTGATGTCAAAATTAGAAACTGTAAGAGAAAAGACATAAATTAAGCAAAGTTTGAAAGAGGTATTATAGCAAAAGTTATTTCAGAATAAAGCCAACAAAAAGAAAAATAAATGTTAGAAACCTGACAGAAAGAGCAGGTAAAATAAGTATCTAATATCATTTAAGAGTTAGAAAGAACTGAATAATGTTGGCCATTGGTCAAGGAATGCTAATGAATGAAAACAACTAGGCTGTGAATTTAGGAAATTCCATTTTGTCTTATTCCATTTTGTCATGAGCTCCACACCAGAGTAGGAACCACTTTCAACTAGGACTGTAAAAACACACACACACACACACACACACACACACACACACACACACAAAGACACACGCATACCTATATTTTTTTTGGTTCTGACAATGGCATTTGAAAAATCCAGTAGTGCTAACAGCCATCAATACATAAAGTACTCTGAAAAAAAAAATCACTTACTCTGGAAGTTGTTCAGAACTTGAGAAAGGAACAGGCACTGAAATAAGAAGAAAAAAATTACACTTAAAAGCAAGAAATGATGACTGGACCAATGCTGTAGTTAACTAAAATGTTTTAATACTTACTATTTTCTTTAATAATTTGGCATGTGTGAGTGTCACTTTCACTTAAATGTGTGGCCATTTTATCTATACCAGAAACATCAGTAAGGAAATCACAATTAAGGCACACTACAGTAATGCCCCTAGAGAAAAAAAAAATATTAAAGTTTTTCAACTTCCAAGTTCACACAAAATTTCACTGATTATTTTCATTATAATGATGCTCAATGACATAATGACTACGTCTGACATTTTTGAAGAAAATTCCATTATGACCATACTTAACGAAAAAAGACATTAGTATGTGTGAAATAAACAAGTTTAAATGAATTCTTTTACTCATTAAGATCTAATTTTTACTATTTGAACAATTTCTAGATATACTTCTTAAATTAAGCATGTGAAGACTGAGGTTCTTGTAACCTAATCCACTTGTGATTAGTTCATGTAACTTTGGAAAACACAGTTTTCTGTGCCCATTGCCCATTCACAAGCCAAGAATATAATATCTACCAATTTTAAATTGCTGTTGTGGGGATAAAATAAGACAGATGGAAGATTTAGAAAGTAAAAAGATGCATATGCTTTGTAGTCATTTTTGTGCCACTGATCACTTACCAGTTTCAATAGATAAACACTTAAGGTTCAATCCACTGATAACTTTTAATAGTTCTCTTAAATACCAACAATGTCTCAAGCTGGGTTTTAAGAAAAGTTCTTTGGAAAACATCAATTACTATTAACCAGCATAAATATATAAAAATATATTGAGGCAGCTAAGTGGCACAGTGGATAGAGCACCGGCCTTGGAGTCAGGAATACCTGAGTTCAAATCTGACCTCAGACACTTAATAATTACCTAGCCGTGTGGCCTTGGGCAAGCCATTTAACCTCATTGCCTTGAAAAATCTAAATAAATAAAAATATATAAAAATATGGTATCTGTTACTTTAATCACCAATTCAACCCCTCCCCCCAACTTTAGTATGATTACTAACTTTACCACTATAATAGTAAAGCTCCAAAGAGTCACTTGACAACTTCGTGTTTTGCACTTTCCTTTTATCTATCCCACCTTCTCCAAATCCTAGGATTATTAAATAATGCTCATTTTCCCAACATTGATCTTTCTTCAAGTTGCTTGCAATGTCTATCTTCAGTAAATTCCACATCAATTTCTACCCTTTTTTGACCATTAGCCAGATGTGGTATCTGTGTCTCACCCCCCACTCTCAACTTTTTGTCTGATTTACTCTTAGGTCTCTAAATTAATTATGTATATATTTTTCCCCCAATTAAAATGTCTTATTAAGTTCCTTTTTAATCAAGGAAAGGATCATATATATCTTGGCAACTATGAAAAAAGTCTATAACAATGCACAACTAGCAAATCAATATATATGTGATAAAACAAAAGTCATACATTAAAAAGAAAGTCATATCTTTAGTCTCATCCCAGGATTTACAGTGACTTCAAAGAAAATTCCTTTGCATAGTAAAATCTATATCTATATCTATCTATACACACACACACACACACACACAGACAATAAAAGATAAATACCATTAAAAGGGGGGGAAGGGAGGAATAATTTTTCAATTTCAATATCTATGAATGTTTATTTAACATAAAGTTAGAAATAACCAGCTTAAGTAAATATACATTAAAACTCATATATAAAAATTGGTCTAATTTTAATTAGGCCAGTCCATTGAAAAACTGATATATCATAGCCATATGAATATAGACCAGAGTTTTTTTTTTAAAATATACTGAACAACACCACCAAGAATAATAGCTTAAAGATTCTCTGCTTTTTGGAATAATGTAATTTTAAAAATTCACTATTGGTTTATAGCCTGCTGTTAATAAAAGCAGTATCTAAAAATGAACAATCATGTAAAACTTTTTTCTAATTTTTTCATTCTTGTTTTTATATAATTTTTAAAAAAACATTTTAAGCCACAAATGAAAATTTTCTCTACATTTAGATTTTGTCCTAGCTTCCTAGCTACAAGGGTCCACCATCTAATATGTGCTATTCTGTTTCTCTATTTGATATAATTGTATGTGTGTATAGTTATGGATATATATACACACATGCATATACATATATATACAAATATGGATATTCATATACAAATTTTTAAATTCAAGGGTTATGTCTGGAAAGTTCTTTAAATTTATCAAAGCTACACTTTTTTAACCACTAAAAACTCCTGAATTGTATATATTGACTAACTTTGAACCTACCCATTATTTTAGAATAAACTTTTTTTTTTGTTTTCTTTTTGGCAAGGCAGTGGGGTTAAGTGGCTTGCCCAAGGCCACACGGCTAGGTAATTATTAAGTGTCTGAGGCCGTATTTGAACTCAGGTATTCCTGACTCCAGGGCCGGTGCTCTATCCACTGCGCCACCTAGCCGCCCCTCAAAAATAGCATCTTAAGAAACTATTTCAACAAAGGTGGATAACGGAAGAACAAGAAAAGGAAGGTTAAGAGGAAAGTAGCCTAAGATAAACAGCTCTGGTCATCTTAATCACTGACATTGAAATTCTCAAGTAGAGGTATTTTTTGCATTAAAAAATATTCTGTCTATTTAAGAAAGCCCGATTTTAAATAAAAAGGTAAGAATTCTGAAAACTTTTAAACTACATGGCTTATTTAGAAAATATTTCAGAAATTGAAATGCAAGTCAATTAACAAAACTGTCCTGAAGGATCTTTTTAATATAATCAAATCTGTTAGAATGTTTTTATTCAATAAGAATAGAATTGCCTGATTCTATGAGGGCATGAAAGGCTTCAAACTTTTTAGTATAAGATTGTGTTAAGGGGCGGCTAGATGGCGCAGTGGATAGAGCACCGGCCCTGGAGTCAGGAGTACCTGGGTTCAAATCTGACCTCAGACACTTAATAATTACCTAGCCGTGTGGCCTTGGGCAAGCCACTTAACCCCAATGCCTTGAAAAATCTAAAAAAAAAAAAGACTATTAAAAAAACCTGAAAAATGCTAGTATTAACATTTAAACTACTCAAATGTTATCATTTTTATAAAATTAAATCTGTACCTCAAGTCTTCTGAATGCTTCTTAAAAATGCAAAATCTTTTACTTGCACGGGCACTGTGAAAGCTAAGGGAAAAAAAGATTTAGAAATAAGATTACAAGTTTTGCTATACAATGAATATTTATTCACCAATATCTCTGAAACCTAAATAAATTACAGGATTTCTTGTTCTGATGAAAAGTTCATATAGTAAAACTACTCTTATTGTTGTTTGATTTTTGTATTTTATTACCCATTTCGCTGCTACCAAAATTCTAAACTGGGAAAGTTTTACATTTAGAGTATTACAGTAGATTTGAAGATTATCATGAAATACTTATCCTACACTGTATTAAAAAGTGCAAAATAGTTACTGTTGTGTTTAAAGTCCTAAAATATAATATGACTCAGTAATGCCCAGAAGCAAGAAAGATAAATTCCATTTATAAACAACCTCAGAAGATAGACATGAAAGTCTATTTATAACAAGATATATATATATATATATAATATATATAGGAACTATATTAATATTACTTCTAACAATATGAATAAAACTAAATTTCTTTCTATGAAATTAAAAATAAGTCTAAATCAGATAAATATCAATTACTTATTGGGAGGCTGAGTCAATATAATAAACATGACTATGCTGCTTAAATTAATTTACATATTCAATGCTAAATCAAACAAAGGATTAATTGCTAGAGCTATATAAAAAATAATAGCAACCAACTGAAGGAAACAGAAATCAAGAATCTCAAGGGAAATTATGAAATATACGAAAAAAAGAGGGCCTAGCAGTGTCACATCTCAAACTGTATCACAAAGATATCTAATATCTAAGTCACCTAAATCAAAACATTACAGAGGCTGATCTAAAGAATGGAACAGATATATAACGATGGAAGAAAATAAATACAGCAGCCCAAAAACCAAAATCACTGAGAAGTCAGGTAGAAATTAGAGTAGAGTACAATATCTTACATTTTGAACCTCCAAAGGATATAGATATAGATATATAGATATAGATATATCTTAGATATAAAGGTAGACATCATAAGTCAATTAGAGGAACAAAGAAGAAATTACCTTTCAGATCTATAGATAGGGGAAGACTTCATGATCAAGTGGGGGGGACAGTATTAGCACAGAAAATCAAATACACAACTTTGATTACATAAAATTTTTTTTTTACATAAATTAAACTAATGAAACTAAAATTAGAAGGGAAACGATTAGGGGGGAAAATCTTTACAAAGTTTCTCTAATTATGGTTTTATTTCCAAAGTATATAAAGGAACTGATGCAAACTGATAGACTCAATAAATATGATCACATAGTTTTCAAAGGAAGAAATCCAAAATATGTAAAGTATTATGAAAATAATGCTCCAAATCACTATTAAGGAAAATGCAAATAAAAGCCACAAAGAGGTTCTGTTTCATTCCCATTAAATTGAAAAAACTGACAAAATAAGAAAATTACAAATGTTGGAACAGTCATGAAAATTCAAGTATATTAGATTCTATTAGTGAAGCTATGAACTGGTCTAGCATTCTGGAAAACAATATAAACCATTTCACAAATTTTATTGGCTGTTTATATATCCTTTAACCCTAAAATTCTACTAATGGGCCTCTAAGCCTAAGGGGTTAAAAAAAAAGAAAAGAACTCATAATTTTTTTAAAAAAAGGTTCTTTTGTAGGGGCAAAGAAGTAAAAATTTAAAAAGGTGTCCACAAATTGGGGAACAACTGAACAAATGATGACACAGGAATGCAATGGAATACTATTTTGTGCTAAAAAAAGACAAATGGGACAGTTTTCAAGTAAACATGGGATTACTTGTATAAACTAATACTTAGGGAAGTTAGCAAAACCAGGAAAACAATTTATATAATAAAAACATTAACTTTGAAAGATTTATTCTGATCAATCCAATAATCCAACCATGATTTCAGAGAACTAATAATGAAGCATACTACCTATCTCCTGAAAGAAGAATGACAGACTCAAAGAGGAGAAAAAAATGTTTATTTTTAGACATAAACAATTCAAGTACGTTTGGCTTGAATGTGTATTTTGGAGGAAAAGAATTACCATCCCTCCCTTTCTTTAAATGAGAGGTGAGGAGAATAGAGGCAATAGAAAAACATCAATTCAAAAAGTAAAGTGAAAATAAAATCTTAATACATGTAACTTAGGCATATGAGTTCATGGATAGAATAAGATGACTTTTTTTTAACAGATGAAAAGTACTGAGTCAAGTAAATAACTTGTTTTAAGATCAGTTCTGCATTGTCAAACAAGACGACAAAAAACTGAGATTCCTCCTTAAAGGAAACAATAAAATTGCTTTTATTTTTGTAAATTTTAATATAGAGATGCTCAAAATAATTTCCTTGTCTTCCCTTTCTGTTATGGATGTTCATGTGTATATATTTTGGTATAAGTTTGTGGCTTCAGCAATAAAGAAAAAACTTCCTCCACATAAATGGAATCAGAAATCTGTAGTCACAGAAATTTGCTTGGAGAGAAGGAGAAGTTAGATGACTAGATGACCCAGTCACACAATTAGTATATGTCAAAGGAAAGACTAGAGGGGTGGCTAGGTGGCATAGTGGATAGAGCAGCGGCCCAGGAGTCAGGAGTACCTGAGTTCAAATCCGACCTCAGACACTTAGTAATTACCTAGTTGTGTTGTGTGGCCTTGGGAAAGACACTTAACCCCATTGCCTTGCAAAAAAAAAAAAAAAAAACCAAAGGAAAGACTTGAACTTAGGTCTCCTGACACCTAAGCCAATCATGCTACTGGCTTCTAGCTAAATATTTACTTTTTTAGAAAATATAGATGCAGAATTTTTATAGAAAATTCAATGGCTTAATTATTTACTTAAGATTTTGAGAACATCTGTAATAATCTTAATTGTGATATGATGTACTTATTTCTCTGCTTTTAGGTTTATATGGTCTAAAATTCAATCTTCAACAATCTAATACATTGTTAAAAAAACACATTAAAATGATTAAAACCATTAAGCAGTTTTAAAATCATACCAAGTGCTCATTTCTAAAATAACTGAAGAGATTTGAAAATATTCATTAATATAGCAAAATTAATCTAATACTATAAAAAGAATAAAACATCCAGAATACATAAACATGTAAATAGTGTCCATAAAATGCATTAGGACACATGAAATAGGAAAGAACAACTACAAAACAAAGAAAAGTAAATGAACAAAATTACAAAGAATGAGTATGGATCCAAAAAACGAGATATGAGAATATTAGTCTACTCCTTTGCAGAGTTGTGGTCTATCTGACTGAAACATTGCATATATTTTCAAGACTTTTTATAATGTTCAGCTAAATTTAGCTAGCTTTTTTCTTTAAAATAATTTTTTTTACATGAGGCATTACAAGAAAAAGGGGGAGTAAGATATTGGGAGAAATTTTCGCAAAGTAAAACACAATCTATTAATAAAAATGTATTTTTAAAAAGACCGAAAATTCTTTAGGGTACATCAATGAACCTTTAAATTAATGCTACTCTCAGTTATCAGGGTTGTCACTAATACCAGAAAGTAAAATATTTCTTTCATATTTACTTACCACACAAGTGGAAATAAAAAACATGTGTTATAAGTTATTTTGTTTTGATATCGAGATGTTTTCTATTAGTCTCTGATTTAAATCTAGAAATGGAGGTGAGAATAGAAGCATCTAATTAATACCAAAAGAAAAACTTCAGGAACATACTAGTCTGGATATAAAATCATTTTGATAATATATATAATTTAATAAGAACAATGTATTAGGAAACTGCTTTTTAAAAAAAAAAGAAATTAAGAGCCTAAGAATTGTTTTACATGAAAATTGAGTTTAACAATAAAACTAAACTGATGTTAATATAAAAATCCTCTGCTCTAAAACCAAAAAATAAAGAACACATTTTATAGGGTAGATCAACACTCTTTAGTGACTGGCAAGAGTTATTTTCCTACATTTTTAAAAAAAACCCTACTTATTGGGGATACAATGGATACAGCACCAGCCCTGGAGTCAGGAATACCTGAGTTCAAATCCAGCCTCAGACACTTACTAATTACCTAGCTGTGTGGCTTGGGCAAGTCACTTAACCACATTGCCTTGAAAAAAGAAAGGAAAAAACCTACTTATGGAAATCCAGAGTTTGCCTAGTACTTTTGGACAATTCCAGGATTTCTATAGGTCCCAGCTCAGTAACTTTTGGGGGACATTAGCTCCAAAATTAAGGATATGTTTATAGTATGTTTTAATGTACAATGCTATAACTAAAAAGAACAAAATTCCCATAAAATAAAAAAATGGACTATTTTAAAAATGCATACATTGTTACATCCCAAAAAAGTGTATTTCTCAAAATACTTGTTTAAAACAGTATTTTGACTTGCTCATAAACCATCAATATATAAAATTACCTTTATTCTTGTTTTGTAAAATTTTGTTAGAAGCAGTTATATGTCCTTGGGGAAGAGTTTATATGTGGAATGGCAGAAAGAATAAAGTTTTTATTATCTTCTTTTAAGTGGCAGTTATTTCTGTGGTTTACCTTTAAAATGTTGGCTAATTAACGTTTTAGTAGTTTTAGGATCCTTGAATAAAGTGTTTAAAGACATAAATTCTAGAAATTTACTTATGTGAATATTTGGAAACAGGAAAAGAACACAATTTGTGACAAAATGTAAGCATTAATTTAATCTCCTCATGGTTACATCAATGAATAATGCAGAAAATTTTTAAAATTTAAAAGCAAATCATAATCTAATCCTTGATGAGGACAATTTTTATTTAAGATTTAGGGCAACAAATGCTAAAAGAAAAAAGTCTTTTCTTAAAAGCAACTGTGACTTAACAATTTTACTTATTAAAGAAAATAAAAGACTGAAATTTTTTTGGTATAATTTTGATGACTACATTTATTCCCTGAGAAGATATTGAAAAATGTATCTCTCTCTTGTTTCATTGAGAACTTGGTGGCATTTTTTTCAACTGTTTATATATTTTTTAAATTTATTTCAAAAAAATTTTGCATGAGAAAACTTGGGAAATAAAAGAACATAGATGGAACACATGTATTGTAGCTTTCAAAGACATCTACAAAACTTAAAGAGAAGTATTTCTTCATTCTATACAGCATTCTATTAGTCTGTTTCCTATTATTACTAGGATTCCCCATTTAATAAGTAGCAATTAAAAGTATAAAGGCAAATTAAGCCAATCATTCAATGTGTGCTTTAACTAGGCCAAATGTTAACTAAGAAACAAAGGTTTTTGTCTTCAAGGAGCTCATTCATATTCAAATCGTGAGGCAATATATAATGAGGTAATATAACTCTCTCTCTCGATATATATATATATATATATGTATTTACCCCATACACGCAGTCACACACACGTATATATGTATCAAGGAGGAAGACAGGAAAAAGAATTAGCAGCCCGTGGGGGTGGAGAGGAAGAATGGCACTGCTTCCTGCAAATGGTAGTTGTGCTGTGTCTTGAAGAAAGTCAAAGAAACTAAGACAAAGAATTCAAGGGATGGGATCACAGCCAGTACAAGGTTCTATGTGGAGAGATGATGATGAGTTTATGAAACTGCAAGCTGGTTGGTGTCACTGGTGTGTGTGCAGTCAACTAATGTGTGAACAACTGCGACCTGGTTATAAAAAAACTTTATATACAGGAGATTCTACTTAAACCTGGAATTATTAGGGAGTCACTAAAGCTCGTTGAGTTTGGGTTTATGATAAGGGAGTAAGTCAAGATAAGACCAAAGTTTTAGACAAATCATTTTGGTAGCTGAATAAAGATTAGACTAGAATGAGTAGACTCAAGGAAAACCAATTATCAGGCTACTCCAACAGTCCATGAGGGCCTATATTAGGGTTGTTGGCAATGTGAATATAAAGGAGGGGACGCACACATATGTAAGTGACATTGAAAAGATAGATGCCTAAGACCTGGACAGTAGAAGATGGGACAGAGAAAATGGTTGAAAATGACAATGAGATTGCAAGCCCAGGTGCCTTTCATAATGATAAGGAAGCTAAAAAGAGGAGAGAATTTAGGAGGAAAGGATAATGGGATTTATTTTGCTTATGCTGAGTATGAGAGACCTGCAGCATATCCATTTTGAGGTGTTTAAGGGGTAGTTGCTGATAGAGAACTCTTATCACTATCTCCCAAAGCAGCAAGCATAGCTTGTATTTTAGCCCTTACAGAATAAACTAGTTTTAAAATTCCCCATTTTGTAAGGAGTTTTCCCAAATTATTTCAGTGTTTAATCCAAAAATACTGAGGAGAATATATAGAGAACATAAAACATAGAAATAGCCTAGTGTTATAGTTTCCATTTTTTATATGTACTTGGTCAAAAATCTCCCGCCTCAAATAATTCTACATTAAATCTCCACCTCCCTTGCTCTCCACCTAAGAGCTTTATGTGAATGAAAAAAAAATCCTAATAATGTATATGTACTGATCGTTGAATAATTGTATTATTCAGTTAACTATTGAGATGATATGCTCAAAGTCACCATAAAAGCCTATATTATTTGTATGTTTATTTCAATGTTACAACTGTTCAGAAAATTTTATGAAGTTACTTTGATTACTGTATTATAATATGCCATGACATGCAGGCTTCAAAACCTAAATTGTTTATGTGTACTCTGGAGCAGGATAATTAAAACCAGAGACTTAATTTTTCAACATTAAAAGGATATGGGTAGGTAGGTGAAGCAGTGCTAGAGTACCAATCCTGGACCAGAGTTCATATCCAGCCTCAGACACTTATATTTTTTAGTTATGTGAGCTTTCTAAGTTATGTTACTTAACCCCACTGCCTTGCAAAAAACAAAAGCAAATGAAAAAAAAGGACAAAGAAAGTTTGGATCAAAAGTTCATTTACACTATGTGACTGTGTACTAGGTGACTATGTGACTATGTGTACTAAGGTTCTAAAATCACATATTTAGAAAAAGGAGGGGCAGCTATGTGACACAGTGGCTAGAGTACCTGCCTTGGAGTCCAAAGGACCTGAGTTCAAATTCAGTCTCAGACGCTTAATAATTACCTAGCTGTGTGACTTTAGGCAAATCACTTAACCCCATTGCCTTGCCAAAAAAAAAAAAAAAGGAATGACTCTCTGAGTGCAAGAGTTCTTTACTTGGGATCCACATATGCAAAGAGGTCTTTCAGGAATAAAATTGCATCTTTATTTTCACTTACTGAAATGAAGTATAAGGATACTTTTCAACTATGATTTTCTAAAAAAAATACTGAGAGGGGGGTCCATAGGTTTTTCACCTAGTAAAGGTAATACAAAACTGAGGTTTAAGTCTAATTTTTTAAAAAAAAATACATGAGCATCCCCAAAAGGCAATAAAACTGTTCATACCCCTTGATCCAGCAGTACCATTACTAGATCTGTATCCCAAAGAAATCATGAAAAAGGGTAAAAAAAAACCCCTATGTGCAAAAATATTCATAGCAGTTCTTTTCATGATGGCAAAGAATTGAAAATTGAATGAATACCCATCAATTGGGGAATGACTGAACAAACTGTGGTATCTGAATGTGATGGAATACTATTGTTCTGTAAGAAATCATGAGGGAGGGGTGGCTAGGTGGCGCAGTAAATAGAGCACTGGCCCTAGATTCAGGAGGACCTGAGTTCAAATCCAACCTCAGACACTTAATAATTACCTAGCTGTGTGGCCTTGGGCTAGTCACTTAACCCCATTGCCTTGCAAAAAAAAATAAAAAAAATCATGAGGGATGGGACTTCAGAAAAAAGCCTGTAAAGACTTGCATGAACTGATGCTGAGTGAAATGAGCAGAAGCAGAAAAACAGTGGGTGATGAACAGCTATGATTTTAGCAGCACAATAATCAAAGACAATTCTAAAAGACTTGTGATGGAAAATACCATTCATATCCAGAAGGAACTATGAAGTTTAAATGAGGACTAAAGCTTACTATCTTCAATTTGTAAAAGCTGTCTTATGTTTTATTTTTTCTCTCAAATTTTTTTCTTCCCTTTGGATGTGATTGTTTCACAACACAATATGATTATATGTTTAGCATAGTTACAAATGTAGAATCTACATTAGATTGCTTTCTGTCAGGAGGGGGAGGAAAGGGATGAGAGAAAAATGTAACTCAAAACCTTGCAAAAAATGAGTGGTAAAATCTACTATTGCATGTAGTGGGAAAAACAAATAAATAAAAATATTTAAACTGAAAAAAAAAACAACATAAGCAAACTGAGAGGCTAACTGACTTGCCTATCATTGCTCAGGTGGTACAAAAGCCTGACAAGGCTCACAAAATCTTCTTCCATGGTACAAAGCTCAAGCCAGGGACCTCAGTTCAAAAATCTACCTCTGATACATACTTCCCTAGGCCTCTCTTCAGGGAAAATAATAACTAGAAAAAAATACAATGATTACAAAAGTCTTGTGTTTGAGACTTCTTACCAAGATGGACACCCGAACAAAAGGCAGTCCATTAAAGCCCTAAAGTCTGCACTAAAGCAAATAATGCTCATGGAATCTAATAAGTAACTAGTTAGAGAAATCATTTCAGGAAATAAAGGTTGAAACTGGATTTTTTTTTACAAGAGAACTATATATTCGTATTGAACTCCTATACCAACTACAAAGGAGTTCACAATGTAGGCAAAAACTAGCATATTTACATGTTACAACAAGGGGAAAGGAGGAGTGGGCAACAAAAACAAATTAAGATAATTTCAGGGTAACATACTCTACATTTGCATAAGAAGTTTGAAAGATGTTTCAAGTTAATGAAAAAGAGTAAGAACTGAGTAAACTAAGTGACAAAACAATAAAATATGAGGAATATGTAGTCTAAAGGGCTCTGTATCCTAAGATAACAAATGTAAAGGGGTCCCCTGAGAAAGGAGAACCTCAAAATGAAAAGCCCCAAAAATATCACCTTCAATATTCAGGACTCTCATATCAAAGAAAACAAATATTGTGATTCATCAAGAAAGAAACAGTTCAAGTACCAAAGAACTATCGGAAAGATCACAGAGCATTCTTGCAGCTTCTAATAAAAACAGAGGTGATCTTGGAATAAAATATTCCATCAAGTGAAAAATGTAGGCTTATGACCAAGAATAACTTACCCTGAAAAGCTAACTATAATTCGACAAAGGGGAAAAAAAAGGAAACAGAAAACTTCTGCCATGAAACAGAAAATTTTTAAGCAATTCTGATGAAAAGATCAAATTTAAATAAGAATTTTTGAAATACATATATAATAGCCAAAAGAAACTTAGAAAGTTAAAATTTCTTTGAACAAATGAAAAAGGCTATATGATGTAGTACTAAACTCACATACAGACACACACACACACACACACACACACACACACACACAGACACACACACACAGAGAAAAGTCTGGTATAGAAATACATCAAACTCAAAAGAAAAATGAGAGAGGATGGAAGGAGTTTAAGAGAAAGTAATTATCTTTGAGGGGTATTCCCAAGCAAAAAACAATCTTCATGATCTGAAAGGGAGATATAAAAGGTGTAGGGGCAAAGAAAGGAGTTGGAATCTAAAGGGGGAATGCTTTAGATTGTCTCTTAAATGCCTGGGGAATGGCAAAGCAAATTGTGGCATAATACTGTCCTCTAAGTAATGATAAAAGACAATTTCAGAGAATCCCAAATAGAGCAAGAATTGCCACAAGGTGAAATGAACAGAACCATGAAAACCATTTATACAACAAGAACAACAAAGAAAACTACTTAGCACCATGGTAAAGAAAAACTATGTCACCAAATGGCATGAAATGAAGCCTGATACCCACCCTCCTGACAGGTGATGGACAAGGGGCAGAGACATACATTGTTGGACACTACCTCTGTGTTTATTTTGCTTAATGGTGCTTATTTGTTACAAAGGTTCTTCCCCTCATCTTCTCTCAGTTGGGGGAGGGGAGAGGAAATGAGCCTAATAATATTGACGCCAAAAAAGGGGCCATTGAAATTTTTTTAAAGAAAAGAACAAAAGGAACAAAGTTCATTCAGAAGGAAGCACAGACAAGTTTTGAAAAGTAGAATTTATTTAAAAAAAATACAAGTGATATGATACGAACATTCATAGCTTTCATCTAATATCCATTTTTTGTCTTGCTTTATGTATGGATTACTTTTGCTCTTTAAAATCGAAATTTTAAAAATAGATAAAAGAAAAACAAACAAGATTAAAATTCAATTAATCATTCAAATGACATTGTGGAACAAAGTCACTACTTAATAAAGAAAGCTGAGAAAACTAGATGGTTAAATATTTAAAGGGGACAAGACACAGGGGGTTGGATCTACATCTTACATCATATACTGCAATAAACTGCATCAAGTAACAATATTTTGAAATTTTTATCACTCCTTCCCCTCCCCCCACAAAAAAGATGAAAGAAAAGTACACTTTATTTCTGAGACCTCTAAACTCACAAGATTATAAAGGCTATCTGTCATACCTAGATTGTTCTCTCTTTTTTTCAGGATTCCTTTTGTCCTTCAACACTGCTCATTATTTCTCCAATAGCATGTTAGCACCTTGTAGAGGGACCATTTCATTTTTGTCTTTTGCCAATGCCTGCTAATATAGTATCTGACAAACAGTGGGATATAGAAGGATTGATAACTGACTTTCACCAAGGAAGAACATCATGAGAAGCAGTGTGGTTACTGAAAAATATGCTCTTTTGGAGAAGACTTGGGTTGAAATCCCAGATCTGTCATTTACTAAGTTATGTGACTTACCTTGAACAAGTCCTAACTTCTGTCAGTCTCAGAGTCCTTATCTGCAAAGTGAGGGGTCTTTAAGGACACTTCCACCTCTAAATCTAATTCTGTGCATATATTTAAATATATACAAAACTCACCTAAACCAAATAAAATTGAAGGAGAAAGCATTAATAGCTGGGAAGGACTGAGAAAGCCTTCGCACAGAAAATGCCTGAGCTAAATGATGAAGTAAATCAAGGATTCCAAAAAGCAAACGTGAGGCTGAAGAAAGGAAATGATTGGGGCTAAGCAGGAAAGCAATTCAAGAGTTTGATATTTAAGGAATACTGTAAAAAGCAATACAGGATCACTAACAATTCTGAAATACAGGAACAATAGGACCAAAATAATACTTTAAGAAGTTATTTGGAGTGCAATAGGTAGAACTGTTTAAGAGGCACCCAAAAACAAGGAAGTAATGAGGACTTAATTAATGTATTGACAGCAGAAAAATAATGAAAAGATGAATATACACAGTTGAGAATGATAAGACCTTACACACATGAAGATCAGGGAACAAGGAAAACCCAAACTATGATACCAAGGTTTCAAGCCTTGATGAATGGTAACTTGGCATTAATGTATGAAGAAAGCGATAAGCAGTGAAGATGGGGGAAATACTGAAGCCAGTTTTAATTTAAGGTGTATGGAGGGCATCAAGTGCAAAAACATCCAATGACACAAAAGATCTGCAAGCCTGGAGGTCAGGAGAAAGACCCCAAGGTCAGAAGTATTAAATCTGGAAGGCATATAATTGGAGATTATATAGTCAGGAGGTTAAAAATTTATAAAAATAAAGTCCTTAATCTAACTTCCTAAGGAATACTGTAGATACAGAAATTGAATTCTTCTGATCTCAATACTACACAAGAAAAATAAGTAAAATAAATATATAACCTCATTTACTCATCTTCCAAAGCAGGAGGATATTATAGCTGGTATCCAACCCTTCTAGAAAAATGTAATTAATCTTACCTTTTTTTGAAGGAACAGTTTTTGTTTTTAAAGTTTTTCTTTTTATCATTTTTTCTTTCCTTCTACATAAATGGTTTCAAAGGTATCCAAGAACATACAACTAGTAAGAGTAAGAAACAAAATCTGACCTTAGTTTCCCAAGGTCAGTATGCTTTACACTACACTACCCTAAGATAGGAGTTTGAAGGAGTCAACAAAGTCAACTAAGATTAGCTAATCACTAATTGTGTGTATTTTATGAACCCAGGAAAAGTGAATACCCTGATTGTTTCAACTACATCAATATTAATCAATATTTACAAAGATGAAACATAATTGACATATTGTTCAGTTTCCTCAAAATGATTCTTTACTGAGAAGAAAAATGAGAGGAATATGTCAGAGTTTTTCTTAGAGTTTAGTAGGTTGATTATTTTCTTCTGATTGTTTTTAATATTTGTTGAGTCTTCTTCTGCCTATTCTTTAAGACCCTTCATAATGTAATGCATCAAATGTGTCTTGATTAAATCTACAGACATAAGGCCCTAAGCACTAAGTCACTTCACTGCCCCACAGATATTTCAGGAATATGCCAATTCCCCATGAACTGACTTAAAGTTGTTCTTCCCATCCGGACAATTCTCTCACTTTCCATTCACCTATCTAATGTTTATTCAACCTTCCAAATCTGGTTCAAGATCTAACTTGTGTGGTATAGTAGAAAGAGCACTGCTGGCATCAGAAAACCTGGGTTGATCGGTCTTACATATGACACTTCCTGGCTATGTAAATTTGGAAAAGTCAATTCACCTTTGTTCCTCATCTGTAAAATGAGAGTACTTCAGAAATTATTGTGTGGATAAAAAGGAGATAAAGAAGAGATAATATATGTACACTCTTTAGCTATTACCTCTTCCACAAAGTCTATCCCAAACATTCTGATTGCCAAATTGGCCTCCTCCTTTTTTGAAACATGTGACCTTAACAATAACAATTACATGAATCAATACTTAATTGTTCTTGATATAGTAGTTCTGTCCTTTTTGAGGGCAATTACAATCTTTCATGTCTCCAACTGAATGGTACAGAAGACAGGATGGGACTTGGAGTCAGGAAAACCTCAGAATCCTTCCTGGAGACACTTACTGGCTGGGTAAACATAGGCAGCCACTTCGTCTCTGTGCCTCAGTTTTCTCATCAGAAAAGCAGGAATAATAGCAGCACTTACCTTGCAGGGCTATCATAAAGATCAAATGAAATATTTGTTGTGGAAAAAAATATTTCATAAAGTGATTAGTTCCCACCCCCCCAGCTGAGGATCATGGATTTAGAACTAGAAAAGTCCTTAAGAGATTCTACAGTTGAGAAAGGGGTGAGGGTTAGAGAAGGACTTGTCCAGGGTCCTATGGGTAGTAGTGGAAGAACCAGATTAGAACCACACACCTCTGGCTCTAAATCCAACACACTTTTGCACTGTACCATGATGCATGAATTGCCAAAAAGTCAATAAACTGAGCTATTTGACTTTTTCTGGAAATTTTCAACAAGTCAGTTGCAGGAATAGAGAAAAGAGACAATAGATTTTGGCTTTACCCTAGGGTTAGGAAGGGTCATGGTGGGCATTATAAGAAAACAAAAAAGATTTCTTAAATGTTAGTGTGACACTATTAATAAAACTCAGTCCCAAGTAGGTGAACTGCAATTAACATTTCAAAGACATCTGATGAACAAGATGAAAAAAGGAGCTGAAATAATAAAGTAGTGAAGATCACATAGGAAAAAGTCAGATAAGGAATAGTTCCAAGTTCAAGTTCTTTTATATATGACACTGTTCAATATGAGAAAGAGTTCTAAACTAAAAGCTAGCAAGTAAGGAGAAGTCAAATACTTCTCAAAGGGAGAATTGTTTGACTTGTCAACAGCACTAATATGTTGGAAGTACTAAAGGTGACCAGTTAGAAAGAAGGACTGCAGATAGATGTTTGCCAGTTAGGAGGTTTGAAATAGTATCTTGGATTACAGTAATGGCAGAACCAAGGGGAAGATGGTATAAAGGCAAGCTCATGAGTCAACAAAATATGTTATTCATTTTTGGTCAAAAATACTATTACCCAAAGCTGATAACCCAATCAATAAATTTGAATTAACTCTACCAAATTTCCCCAAAATCAAAACTACCTTTAAAGGAGGAAACTTAAGCCAAACAAATCTACCTTTACAGGATGAAATGGCCCATGGATAATGCTAAGAATGAAGTAATGGATCCAAAAGCAAATCCAAACTTGGAGTATTAAAAAATATTTTAAGTGATAGGAGTACTATTAGAGTAACTGATTTGTTTTCCAGAATGGCTGGAGATGCTCAAATTTATTCAAATCAATTATCATCACATAAAAGTCATTACTATGAATCCCAAGTCAATTTCTACCAACAAAACCCGAGAAGAAAAAATATTTTGACCCTGTGCTAGCCTCCTCTAATCTGATTGCTTGTAACATAAATTCTCATTTGAATGATTACTAGACTGAAGATTATATTGAAGATATTATGGTTTTTATAAATTTCTCAATCAATAGGTAACATGACTTTTACCATATAAGGAACAGTAATCATAACTAAAAATAAACCTACTCAATTTCAGTGTTAAACTAACAATTTACAAATATCAACTCATCTTACCTCATCATGTGATTTACATAGGCTTTACTACAGCTAGTGTTGTATCTGCATAAACTACAGTGGACATATGTAGGAAAATGGTTTGCAAAATCTTTTATTTCCGAATAACACTCAATGCACTTGTGAACTCCCCGACGATACCTTATGGGAACATAAAACAACAACAACAACAACAACAATGAAAATAACATCTTAAAAACTAAAACAGTAAGGGGACTCATTAATATTTTCATTCTTTAAGCCAAAATACTCAAATCAACATTTTTTTTTATACAAGAGACCAGAGATTTCTATTTTAGTGATATGCTTGGAATAAAGATCCAGTAAAACTACAAAAATCTAAAGGTATAAAATTGAAAAGTATGAGTAACCCTATTACCTGGTCTTGCAAAATCAGTTAATGCTTCTTATATGAATAAGCAGGGAGACAATAAGATTAACCAGTTGAGAATCAAGCAGGGTAAGATAAGTTTAGTACTAAATATATAAATTATAGATTAAACAGAACAATTCCAGTAGTGCACAGCAGTGAAAGAAGCACCTTTTTATTATCTGCTTGTTCTTCATGCCAAATAAAGCGGTCAGGCAGTGTCCTAGAGAGGTCTATTAAAACAGGGTGAATTTGAAAAAGAAACACAGAATTAAATTTTCATATGTAAGATCAAAACATTTTTGGAGATGACTTAATAAAAGATGTTACCTTAAATTCCGCAATGCTGTATTGACTTTATTTCTTTTTGTGCCACCAGGGCCTGGCTTCTTTTGCACTTGATATGTTTTCGGTTTGGATTTGGATTTTGGTGCAGTAGATTTTGTACTGTTTTTTGCTGTAGTACTTTTTGCAGTGGTGTTTTTTGCAGTTGTACTTTTTGCAGTTGTGTTTTTAGTCCTTGGAGGAGATAGCTGAAGGGTAGAAGTGCTTGCACTAATGGAAGGTGCAGTTGATGCTCCTGCCTGAAGAGGTCCAACTGAAGCTCGAATAGTGACCTAGAAAAATAGAGGCTACTGAAAAGTTTTGAAATTTTTAAGTGCAATTATCAATATTAACATAATCATTATTAATGTACCAAATCAAATGAATATTCAGCAGGTTGAAAATATCAGGACCCCAGAAAACAGATAGACCTTTTACACTTGTACTATACAAATCTATACTGTTTCATTATCAATTTAATTTTCCCTTAATATTCAAACTTTATGAATATGTACTAACATTATTTCAGAAGCAGACAGATAAAAAAGATACAGAAAACACAGATCTTTATATTAATGACCATGGAGTTTGAACAAAAGAATTTTTGTTCTTATATTTTTAAAAGAATTCTGTATAATTTTGACAAGTATGTGGGAAAAAAACCTGTTAAAGACTGAAGGCCTTTAAGGTAGTGTTTTGCTCTCCTGAATAAATTAGCAAATAATGAGATGTTTCTCTATGTCTTCCAGAAAATTATGAAAGGGAAGATGTAGTCCACTATGTATGCCATTTGTGAAAAACTGTCCATTCCCTACTAATATTGTTATTGTTGTTTGTCCTTCATTCTAGAAGACAAGACCATGACATCAAGATATGAATTAGATTGCAGTGAGGGAGGGTCCTGTGCTATGTCACCAGTCTCATTTTCTCCTCCAGAGCCATCTGAGTCCAGTGGCCAGATACAAAACAGGACAACTGGAGATGGGATGCATGGCAGCTGGGATTAAGTGACTTAGGTCACACAGCAAGTAAGTGTCAGATGTCTGAGGTCAAATTTTAACTCAGGTCCTCCAGATTCCTGGACCAGTACTTTATTCATTGTGCATTCATTCAATTCAAATAAGGAATTTTTAGGGAGAAAATTCTACTAATATAGAAATGCATGTATCTTTTGTGCATCTGTCTTAAGAGAATTTACTGCTGCACTAAGAGAATAAAGTGTCCTTCCCAGGGTCATACTGCCAATATTTATGTCAGCAGAGGGCTGTGTATCTTAGGTTTTCCTGAATTTATGAGCTTTTAACTTACTACTGCCAGGTTTCCCTTCATGATATATTAATTTCCATATAAATTTCATATATGTGGATGATACAAAGCCAAAAACTGAACAATTCCTTGCTCTCAAGAATTGCAATTGAAAAAGCTTATGTCATATTTAAAACTTACTTTTGTTCCAGGAGGCAATCCTTCTAGTTGTTTAGGTTTTTTAAATGTTCGATGTTGAGTCTTATGATCCATTTTTTCTTTGCAAGTCAAAAACTGTAGTCGACATTTTGTACAACGATATATTCCTTTTTTCTATTTTTTAAAGAGTGAGAAGTTTTTTAAAAATCTATAATCAAAACATTCATGACTGAAAAATGTCCTAAATGAATTAATTTCCAAGTTATCTGAATGAAATTGTAAAACTTTACATAGTTCAGAAATACATATATTCTTTCTTTAGAAGACCTCACAAATAATGTCAATAAATTATAAAGATCTGACAATCTCAATTTAGTACTCATTTATAATACAACCTTACAATCTAAATCTAATACTCATCTATAATACTTTCACAAGGATTAAAAAATACTAAAGGCATATATTAAAATTTTGGTGGGGAAAAATTATGAAGGTAAAATTGATGCTACTATTCATAGAAATTTCAAATTTTTAAAAGCTATCATCCAGTAGTCTTAATTTCCTTCATTAATTATCTTACTAAAATTATTCAAAAACTAAGCTAATTTTGTTTCTTATCTGACTTCCTCAGTTTACTTTTTACTCTGTTACTTCTACATTCAATTATTTGTTAAGACCTATAAAGCTCCTACTGATATACCACTATGGCTGTGATGGGGGAAAAAGTATTTGATTGAGAGTTAGACATAAGTTTCAATTCCTACTGCAACTCATTAGCTTTATCATCCTGGAAAAGAAATTAGTTCAACTCTCTGTGCTTCCATTTCATTACCATCTCCCAAAAGCTCCTTCTATCTCTGATACCTATATTCCCCCAAAACATTTTATTCTATTCTGAATATTTAATTTACAACTGTGTGGGCTCCTAAAATAGCCTCTGAACAAATCTTTTGCCTTCACTTGTAGTTATTTATCTTTCTCACTACTGCCAAATTAATCTTCCTTATACATAGATTAATTCTTCCATCTCTATGCTGAAAACTGTTCAGTTTCCCTATTGCCCATCAATGTATTATGAAAATGCAAGAAAATACATAAGTAAACAAAACAAAGATACCTTAAATGTGCTTAACAATGTTTAGAACCTAATTAATATGACTTTTTTTCAAAGTCAGCATTTCCCATTTTATGATTAGATGGACCAAATTAGATGAGGCGACCACTGAAACTTCTCACTTCACTAAGAATAAAGAGTATCCAAGTATCCAAGTATATGAATCAAAAACTGCCTCTGAATGTCCATGCCTTTAGCTGATTTCCTTGTCTCCAACAATTGGATGGATTCCCCACACAAGGATAGAGCATCAACATGATGACTAGTTATGGTCCATGAACCCTATTAACTTGTGGTATAAATTCTTTTTTGGGGATGCCACACAGTACTCTCAAATTCACCAATCTCCCTAAATCCCAACATCTACATCTTATAGTGACAGAACTGTGCTGGAGGAAGGTTTAATATCAATAAACCTAATCTGTTGTTTTTTCACCCACTCTCCCCTTCAAAATAATTGGGCCAAAAATTGAGAATTTAGAGAAGAAGAAAGAGGAAGAAAGGAAGAAGTGGCTAAGTCTTAAGAAACCATTTCCAAACAGATTTAGAAAGAAATTCTATTGGGGTCAGCAGGAAAAGAGATGAGAGGGTTGAGTCACTGGGCCATGACTGTTTCAGTCCAAATGAAGGTAGCATTTGTGGGAATGAGAGATTGGAAAGGGAAGAACAGGTATACTGTCTTTTGTCTCTCTCACTTCCTCCTTGAAAGAATTACTTTCTTTCCTTTACCTCTTATACTTCTGATTCCTTTCTCCCAAATACCCAATATGCACAAGGACCATGCCTAGAGACCCCTCTTTCCATTTAACCCTAGAGAATATTGCCTTTTAATAGCATCATAACTAGAGGGTAAACTAGGAGGGCAGTTGGAGGTTAACTAGAATATTAACAGAGAATTTTTAACTGTAACTCATTGTTTAGTAAAAGCTTCAATAGAAGCACTGTATCTTTTATTTTAGTCAAGAGGGGATTAACAAGAATGTTTACTGACTTACCTGATGCTTCATATAGTGGTGCATGTATGGTGTTGCAAGTTTAATAACTTTGAGGCAAAATGGACAAAGCAAGTTCTTAGTATTTTCATGAGACGTTCTAAAATGTGTTTCTACATCAGAAAATGATGATGATCTATAATTACACACCTAGAAATGAAAAGAAAAATTAAAACATTTATATCTGGTATATAGATAAAACAGTTATCAAAAACTGGTAACCAGTTTACAACAAATAACATTAAAATAGGATTCACTATTCAACCAAAACCCATTTTCTATTTTTGAATGTGATGCCAAGGGACACTGTGAGCTGTTAATTAAAAAAAAAAAGGGTGGGAATACCATAGCACTAAATTCTAGCTGACCTTAGTACTTGTCAAACAGGAATCATCCACAAATTCATCTAAACTGATCTTCTCCAATTTTCAGGATTCTTGACTCTATGTGAGGAATTTTATAATTTCACTATTATTTATTTTCTTATATTTGAAATCTATATTCTAGGAATTTATCTAGTATCACTATGTCCTAGAAAATACTTCATGTTTTGAGGTGATGCTAACATCTGGCTTAAATATCCTGTGACAGTTACCATTGTCCATTTCTCAATTAAGTTTTATTTAGAATCTACTTTGCAAAAAGCTCCATGCTAGTAATATCACCTATTCAACACCTTATCTCACTGTAGAGATAAGCCCAACCATTAACATATTTATAAATTAACATTTTTCCTAAAGGAATTAAAATTATGTGAACTGAGAAATACATAAATGTGTAACAGAATTTTCATGTACCTGACAAAAATATGGCATTTCACCAGGTTTATGATTGTCCTTCATATGTTGTAAAAGAACTTGCTCTGTTTCAAATGATAACTCACAGATTTTACAAATAGCTAAAAGAAAGAAAAAGCATTCAAGATATAACATTCATAATTTTAAAAAGATTTTACATATAACTTATTCATATTAATCCTCAAAAAGTACAAATGACATTATTTTAAATTTTTACCTATAATATCTGTAAATTGTGGAACCTGAGTTTTCTTATTTAGTTGGTTTAATGCTAATAGTTCAGGCTCACACATAAACACAGACACTCATATGCTAGCTCTGGCAATGGAATTTCCACTTCATGGAATTTACAATTTACAAAAATAGATAATTCATAATGAAAAGCTGTCAGAAGTCAATTATGTCTTGAAATCCAACTGGTATATAGTCTAGTTTTTTCTAAAATGACGCTTGCTTTTGCCTCCCCATTTCACAGTATCAAACCAAATGACATACAGAGTTTAAGTGAACATGTGACTTACTAGAGAACTCATGGGGTGTGTGTGTGCTTTCAATGTGACATTGCAGTTGGAAAGGAGTGGGAAACTGACGATAGCAATGTTGGCAAGTCGTGTGGTTTTCCCAGCTTTCGCTGCTCTGTTTCTCAAGTTCCAAATGGTGTTTCATGTGGTTCATAAACCTATAAGTGATTGTCAATAAGTGTAAGATTGTAGTTTAAAAAAAAAAACCACTCCTCACAAATTAATGTATTAATGTGTAAGGCTATTTACTAAAAATGTGCTTGCATTATTACATAACTCTCAATATACTTTAAAAAATTAAAGTAATAATGATTTTATATCTCATCAATTAATGGTTTTAATCATTTTAATAAGCACCAATTTATTTTGTCTCCATTAAAATTTTAAATCTACCAATTTGTTCATTATTTGGCTAATTTGGTTTTTAAAATACTAGTTTCACTCAATATTTTTCAGTTAAGCCTTTAAAAAATCTTTAATGCATTATATTGAAGGTGAAGATAAGAAATTGGAAAAACTAACTTTTTTTGGTACAAGTAAAATATTGTTTACAAGATTAAAAGAAAGGAAATCTGACCCACCACTAGCAGTTATAATGCCTTAAGAATAAAAACTCTGAAGGTCCTGATAGTATGCAATATATATCAGCCACATAAAAGACAAAGTACCACTATTTTGACTTGTCTATTTCTACGTACATATAAAAGCAATTTTAATGCCTGCATTTACAAGAACCTTTTGTTTTTTTTAATGACACTAGTTTAATGTTAGCACAGACTCTTCATTTTAATTTGCAGACTGTGCCCCTTCTAAGCAACACCCATTTTTCAGTTTTAAACATTTTGCTATATCAGCTACTCTAAAAGGCTTCTTAGGAAAAAGAACTGTGACCTTCAATGCCAGACAGAGAGTAAATACAAACGGGAATACCTAACAAAACAGCTTACTGAAGTTTTTTTTTTTTGCAACATTTGAGACGAATACAGTTCAATTAAAACAATAATTCGTGGATTGTGCAAATTATCAACAAATTATCCCTGTGAATCCTTAAAGGGAGCTGTTCTGAAACTATGTGATAATGTTATCAGTCTGGATGAAAGTAATAACATTATGTTCATTTTGCATCTCAAAAGCATAATCCCTTTTTAGAGGGTTAGGAGTATAATGTCCACTAAATCTGAAGTTTATGATATTTAGTTAATACCTATAGTCCTTTGCAAACAGTAGTGCTATTATAACTAGGTATCTGTGTATAATGTATAACAATTTTATTTAGAGAAATTAGCTAGTAAATAAATTGCCAATTCTTCATTTTAAGAATCCAAGAAAAACAAATCCATATAAAATAATTTCTTACCTATTTGCTGTCTCCAAGCTGTCATGACAGTTGACATCAGTGGATTTAACTCCTCCTACCAGTAGGAGACAGGAAAAAGCAAAGCTCCTGCAACACTGCTCTCTCAGGGTGGGGAATAGGTTTCTGAGCTTTTTAATTAAAGCTGAAAATGATAGTCCTGCCTGCTTTTGGTAGTCACTCAAAGAGGGGGCATGAAACCTCAGACAAAAATCATGTCTGAATAGAAAACGGAGGCCTCATAGAGCCATTCTTTCAAGCAATATGACTTAACCTTTAATGGGCCAATACCCAAGTAACAAAGAAGAGAAGTCTAAAACAAGTAACTAAACAAAAAAGGAACTTACTAAAAAAAAAAACAAAAACGAGTTCACAACATCATCCATGTAGTTAGATGGGAGCTGGAGACTATGAAGTCAATTCCTTTTTTTGATTAATGAGGAAAATGAGTTCCATTGAAGAGGAGAGACTTGTTCAAGATCACAAAGGTAAAAAACAGTGGAGTCGAAACTTGAACGCAGGTACTTAATTAATTTCAAACTCAGCTGACTTTTAACTTTTCATTGAGTTCAATTTTGATGAAATAAAATTATGAAATAAAACTCATTAGCCAAAAGTATCACTTTCCACTCAAAATGAACTAAGTCAGTTATCTCTTTGAGAAGTTTTTCTGATACTTCAACTAGAGGTGCATTCCCTGTTTAAAATCTCAACACTCTGTATTTGTATTTTATTCTGTATATATTTATTATTTGTAAATTTAAATTGTTTTCTGCCCTGTTAGGATGTGAGATCCTTCAAAGAAGGGGTTCTTCATTTTCTACATTTGAATTACTAATTCTTGATACAAAGCAAGAATTAAATAAATGTCTGTTATATTTTCCTCCATCTCACCACCTCTACAGAGGTGGGAGGATCCACGGATGTAGAACATTTCATATATAGTTCTTTATTCTTTTTTATGTGGTGATTGGTTTTGTTGAGTTTTTTGCTCTTTTTTAAAAAATTCTTTATTCATAAGGAATGATATGGTACTCTGAGAATAAGGGAAAGAATACAATGAATATTCTTTAAAAAAATTCTTTTGAATGCTTGTAAAATGAAATTATTCTCATTCCTATGGTTCCTATGGTATACTAAATAGGCTAATCATGTTATGTTAAAGGAAATGGTGAAACAGAGATTTTTCTAAAAACTGTTGTTAAAAGGAAAATATGGAAGTGGTGAGACTATCTCCAACTTCCAAAGCAAGTCAGGCTTATATCAGAAATAAAATGAGTCAAAACCTTTCTGTTGTTTTGATAGATTTTTCTTTTTTACTAAGATTTCTTAGTAATAAAAACAGAAAAGGGGACAAATGTAAGAAATGGAATCAAGTTATAAAAGGTTTCATCCAGGCTATGACTCAAAACATAAAGTTCCAGTTGTGGCTAACAAAAATAAAAGAAATGACTATGATAGTAATGAAAAGAGTAATTAACAGGTGTGAACATCTAATGGCATAATGTATGTGAAAATACTATGAAAAAAGTAAGGCACCATACAAATATGAGGTGGAATTACCATCATATCATCCTTGTGAAATTTTAACCCTGAGTCTATTTTTACATCAAACAGGGTTTTATTAAAGTGTGGAGGAGAGGAGGAAGAGATATAGTACAGAGCAAATAATGTCCCAAAAGATATTCTTCAAATTACTATTAATGATCAAGTAGTGTACATATATGTCTCCTTAGATAAACATTAAATTGTCTCTAAAACTTGCCTTGAAAAGCTAATCAAAGATTCAAATGGCAGTGACAATAAATGATTTTCTATGATGCTCCAAAGCTTAGATGAAAAGTAAAGATCATTTTTTATATAAAAATCTCTATTATTTTCAAAAAATACTTTCATTTTTACAGAAAAATTTAAAATAATTTCAGGAAATTCACCTGGTACATCAAAATATTAAACTGACACTCTCTACTTAACTGGACCTTAGAAGTTTTCCAAATCTACTTTGTGTGTAGGGTTTTTGAAAAATTTACCAGCTGACAAAGAGTGGATTATCAAAAATGATAGAGAAAATACTCTGTTCTCCTTAAAATAGGAATGAGAATAGAATGGGTAAGATAAAAAAAAGAGCCAACACAACATTCTGCAATACATATTCTTAAGATTCTAGATCCTCTGTCCAATTAACTGAACTAAGTCAACTGTACCACATGTGAGAGATCAGTACTGCACAATTTTGAAGGGAAACACTGAATTATTAGTTAATCCATTGAGAAGAAGGGATTATTCCATTCTTTGTATTTTTATCTTCAATGCCTAGCACAATGTCTGGAATAAAATAGGTGTTTAATTAATGTGTAAAATTATTTATTAATAAGGATTTTAACAGTCAAAACTTGAACATTTATTTTAAGTATTCTACAAGGGTCTACAATCATGCTACTTTTCTGAATTAAAAGAAAAAGAAACTTAAAAAAACTCAAACCCTCTGCATTCCAAGACTCGCTCTACCATGTCTTAGCCACACAAGTCATTTGTTTCTAGAAATCTCAGTTTCCTCATGTGAGAAATAGGGTTATTTATAGAAAAGGTTAGATTTCAAAAATATGTTCATTTATGTTCATTGGCATTGTGAGCTAACTGTGATGAAACCCTCTTTCTCAACAAATAGGCAACTCTTCTTCAATTTATAGTCACAGATTGCTACTTGAGGGAACTAAAAGTTAAGTCAAACAACCAGTAGAATTTAAAAAGCTATACATGAACCAAATTCTTCCTGATGGGTCTTCTTGCCACTAAGGAATGATGCCTCACTAATATGTGATAAAAATAGAAAATATAATTTTAAGAGCCTAAAGTCTGATAAATTTTAAATCACATGTCCTATTTTTTCTACATTAAAAAATTTTAGCATTTAATTGACTTCATTTTGCTTTTTATGACAAATCAAAATATAATTCCAACATCTCATTTATAACTAATTTTCAAAATCAAAATATAATACTTAGAAAATCCATTCTAATTATGCTTTGACACTACAACTTAATCAACAAATAGTTATTAAATGTCTACTTTGAGCAAAATATCATGGTAGTGGGCAATGGGAAAATATATTTAATACTAAAAAATTATAATAGCCGACACCAAAGAACTATCATCTAGTGACAATCTAAATCATCATTCTTCCAGTTAGCATCACAAGTCATTATACTTAATATGACTATTCATGTCCAGATGAAGAAATAAGGCTATTAAATTAAAACATCTCTTTAAGTCTTCTCATCTATTTGAAAGATAGTATAATTTTTTTTCCACTAGTGGAGTTTAGTCTGAAAAACAAAGCAACTTGGCTAATGTTCTATATGAAACAAAAAAAACCTATTCTTTTTACAAATAAATTTATAATGGCACTAGTAAGAAGAGTGAACTAAATGTGTTAATTATCTTAAAATTTCTCCCAAAAAGAGTAATTATTCAAGATGCAAAAACACTAGGAAAATTCTGAGAGTAAAGAGAAGATCCAGCACTACTGGTGGGGAAATCAAAGAAATAAGTCTATATGAAATTAAGGAAAATAAGTTCCAAAGACAGCTATAAAAGTTTTGTGAAAGTTATTGATAGACAACACTAGAAAAGGAATCGTGTTTTCTTCAAATTAAAATAGATTTTTCCTCTCATAGTGTCTGACAAAGAAAAAGAGTAGAGTGAACTGCTTCAGCTCTCAAGTTCCTGAATTGCAAAAACACGAAAACAAAAGATTTTTGGGCAAGAGTTCCTGTTTTTATTACTTAGTAGGAAGTGTTAAACCCACTTGTCTAGAATGGCACACAACAATGCTGGCAAAAGAGACTTCAATTAGAAATGCTTTATAGTCAGAAAATAACTGTTCATCTAATAGTTACATAAGTATTTACATACCTAATGTTATTTTTAAGTACTTTCAGGCAACTGAAGCATTTAAAGGTTGTATGAGTCTTCTGATCTTGTAGGTTATCTCCTTCATGTTTCCCATAATAAAAGTCATTAACTAACATGATCAGTTTTCCTTTATCAGCATCAGCAATCTTATTTTTACTTGTTGTACTTGAAAATTCCGTTTTATTAGATCCCCAAAAGAAGTTATTGACCCTTTCTGGACAACAATACTAAAAGAAAAACACAAAAGTCTTAATTATTTTTGAAAAATTAATTACTATGAGACAATGGTAATTCTCACCTAAACCTATCTTATTTCATGACACAAAACACATGTTTAACTCTTTAGATAAAGGCAATATTTCTGCACATAAAAAAATGAGGTGCATATCTGCATGGCATTATATAATTTAGAAAAGTTTTGAACTTTATGCTATATAAATCAGATTACAAACATCTCATGTATTTAAATAAATCCTCACTTCATTTCTAGTCTTCATTATTAGCATTCTAATACTGCTTCTATATCAAAAAGATACAAATCATTCTTAGTCACAGTCATTTCAGCACATTATTCTCAACTATATAAACATTAGGGGTGGCTAGGTGGCGCAGGATAGAGCACCAGCCCTGGAGTCAGTAGTACCTAGGTTCAAATCTGGTCTCAGACACTTAATAATTACCTAGCTGTGTGGCCTTGGGCAAGCCACTTAACCCCATTTGCCTTGCAAAAAAACTAAAAAAAAAAAGTTAAAAAACATTTTTTAAAATTTATGGTATCAATAATAATGTCACTAAAGTCTTAAAAAGCTAACTGAATTAGTTTTTTTTTTTACTGAACAGGAAGGAAAAGAGGTGAGTCAATCATATAAATGAGCATGAAAGCCAACAGTGGTAAAGGGATTCTTAAAGTATTAAAGCAATAAGTTTTCATTATATTAGGTAGATCCTCCCTAGGGAGGAGTTTAAATTAAATTATGCACAAGAATTATCCAAGATAAAACAGAAAGAAATGTCTCAATCTGCATGTGTATCAGTAGAGTTAATGCTACATCAATAAAATCATGGATTTGAAAATATTGCCAAAACACATTTAAAAAACCCCCAACAAAAAACCCCTCAACTAAAATGGCAGTTATCTAGCAGTGAGATATTGAATTTAACTAAAGATTCTAATTAATAATTTCCACAAGTCACTCATAATCTGAAAAATTATATTTTCATCTAACATTTTCAACAACAAAACCATTTAGAACATTGGTACTGCATGTCTTTGATGAGTCAGATGCCTCCTCATGATGAGTATAAATATCTGTTCTCATGTACTATAAATAATCACAATGTCAAGTTATTTATAGGTGACATGGATAAAACCTAACCAAACCTAACAATGTATATAACAAAAATTCAGAGATTTAAAGATTATTTCAAAATTATAATTGGATAAAAAGTTTACCTTCATGTGATTTTTTAAAGGATCCAACAGATTAAAATGAATGTTACACTTTGGACAAGCTCTTGGGAAAGGTGGTCCATTTTTAGTAGAAGTAATTGTACCTAAAATGTATTAAGTATATATTTAGTCTCCAAATTTATCATTTTTATGTCTCAAAAATCTAATAGGAAAATATGAAAAATATATTTGAAGCTGCCCATACAATTTATAAAATATATAGTCACGCATACTTTTACTTGTTTGAAATTTCTCTTTTTTCCTAATGTTTTAATAGGCTGAATAATAGTTCATTTGCTGACTTTACCTTTGGAAGGTGGACTCTGTGATGGTGACTTTACTGAAGAGTATGGGGATAAGGGCTGGGTTCCAGCAATATCATCACTGGTCTTGGGCTTCTTTGAAGTAACACTATTTACTTCAGGAGTAGAGAGACGTTTCGTTACAAAAGAACTTTCATTCAGACCTATAATGATTTCAATGTAAAAAATTTTTAAATATTTTGGTGTGATATACTTACTATATATAAATGTGCACACTAATAAATAATAATCATTACTAAAAACTTCTTTAGAATAAGGATATTTTCTAACCAAAAGTTGGACAATTTAAAAATCTTAGTGACTCTGAATATCAAAAAGCAATGAGAGAACTCTAAGGGAAAATGTAATGGCTCTTCAAAAATATTCATTTTCTAATAATTCATGAAATGATGCTTATTTTCATTCCAGAAAATTCTTACCTTGTTTTACCTGGGGATTGGAGCAAGTCAGGGCACATTATTTGTAAATCAGAGAAAGTAAGCAAAAGCTTTGAAAAAATGTAACATGCTCAGGGAACTAAGTTTTCACCAATGCATTTGCAAAACTCAGAAAGCTAACTGCTTTGAACTTAACACAATGAGTTTAATTTGCTCCTAAAATTTTAAAAGGTCTTTAAAATGTATTAAAGCTCACAATTTCATAAATTTAAAGTCATATAAGGCAATTTCAGACAAACCCAATTTCAATGGACAACTGCATAGCAAATGAGGCAGAATATTCTACTCTTTTATCTTAAAAATTTTCAAATGATATTTCTTTCCACAAACAAAAAAGGGTCATTGCTAAAGTATCACAGAAGGCATTATAAAATCAGAGGTAGAAAGTATCTTAGAAGTTATCTATTCAGAAGACTTTATAAGATTTCCAAACTGAAAGGGACCATGGGGATGAGACTAGCCAAATTCTCTCATTTTTTACATTAGAGGAAAACAAGGCATCAGAAATTAAATGCCTTGGCCCAGGTCAGGCAGAAAGTGTAGAGAACAGTCTGTTTAAGAATTTCCTTAAAAAAAAAAAAGAATTTCCTTAATCTGCAGTTCAGTGCTCTTTTCAATAAAATCACTGTCCTCAATGGAAGAAATATTATGAAATACCACCCTACTATGTGAAAATGGTTTTCATCCAAGTTTTTAAAAGCAGACTGAAGTTATCAATGAAGTTGGGGAATACTAGTGTGTGTGACCTTGGAAAATTTCATTCTATTCCAAAGCAGTTTATGGAAATAAATACTATTCTCCTATACTGTTATTATAATTGCTTTATATACTCCTTTGAGTATTTTGTAACAAATTAACATGAAATTGCATAATATACTTAGTATAAAAATTAATTTGATGCCCATTTAAAAATTTTAGTTGCATATGCAACTTTAATAATTCAAACATGAATTAAAGTACCAATAGTTTTCAATATCTTAGCTTTCTTGAATAAAATTAAAATAGCAGATTTTCCTGTCAGTTTTCCATACAGCTTACATGTGGAATTTGGCAGGAAAAATAACGTCATTATGCTACTTGGTTCTTTAGTCAAATCTGTGTGTCAATTGATGATTTTTTCTTTTTTCCTTCTTTAAAAAACACGAAGATACTGGAACTGAAATATGCACATGGGCTGACAGCTGAGGTATCTGTGCATTTTTAACGGTGGCCTTTGTGCATCACTACATTAACATTCTTCTGAACTGAAGTTACTTGATCAAAAAACTTATGAGCAAATGTGAGTGCTGTTCTTGTAGTTGCAGCAACTGGATGTATATGTACAATTGGCTGGACAGGTTGCATAGACTGAGTAGAATCTCCTGTTTTAATACAGAAATTTTAAAAGCACTAAAAAAAAACCCTCCAAAGGAACATACATAAAATTCACTATTAATTTCATTCCCTTAAGCCTGTAAAACCTTAAACATTTACCCCTACCTTTCAACATATTATTCCCCATACCACTATCACCACTTATCAAAATTCTACCCATCTTTTGGGGAACAACTAAAATCTAAGCTCCTCCATATACTCCTCTCTGGTCAACCCAGTCAAAAGTTCTCCTGAGATTTGCATGAACTGATGCTGAGCAATATGAACAGAACCAGAAAAACATTGTACACCCTAACAGCAACATGGGGGTGATGATCAATCTTAATGAACTTGCTCATTCCTTCAGTGAAACAACCAGGGACAATTTTAGGCTATCTGCAATGGAGAATACTATCTGTATCCAGAAAAAGACTTGTGGAGTTTGAACAAAGATCAAAGACCATTACCTTCAATTTAGAAAAAATAAATGCATTATCTTATTATGTAATTGTGTGATCTCTTATACTTTATTTTTCTTCTTTAAGGATATGATTTCTCTCTTATTACATTCAACTGAGATCAACGTATACCATGGAAACAACATAAAAACTAGTAAATGCCTTCTGTGGGGGGAGGGAAGCATGAATAGGGGGAAAACTGTAGAACTCAAAATTAATAAAATCTTTCTAAAGAAAAAGAAAAGTTCTCTCCTGTGAACCCCTACAATAATTATACTATGTACTTAACAATTATAGTATAATTAACAAATTATAATTTATCTCAATAGATTATTAATGTCCTTCAATGCAGGTACTATTTTTTATGCATTTTCTACAGAGTTTAAAGCATAGTTTTGTAATGTACCAGGTTCTCAATGAATGAATAGAATTTCAAAAATTGATATAGCCATAACAAGAAACAGTGAATGACTAAATTATGTTTAAGTTAATAACTTTTGAGAGGAAAACTTTCAGGTCATTATTAACACCTTTTTGGTCCATCAATAGTATCTTAAAGCCTGAAAAGCAGAAACCCATAATTAACCATGTCATAGCTTTTCTGGCTATGATTTGGTATCATCCAGTTGATCTAGGGTATTCATTTCTTTCCCTGCATCACAAAACACATTATAAGATATGGGTATCAAAGTACTCATACCACAAAATGTATCTGAAAACAGTCTCATTAAAGTACAATTTCTTTCTACTTCAGAGGATGGTCAGTTCAACTTCTACTTGAAGAAAAATTCCTTTTTTACAATATCCATGACACTAGATCATACATGTTTGTGAATATCAAATTCCAAGGTCCTGAGATAGCTAATTCTTTTTGAAAGTCCCAACAATTAAGAAATATTTAACTTGTATCAAACTTCTATTTGCCTCTTAGCAACTACTTACCTGCTATATTTTTTGTGATGAAAAGTAGAGTGCAATGGAATACTCCCTGACTAGCATTCCCTTTGAATTAGAAATAGCTTCTAACCTAGAACTGTCAGCTACCAAAAGGGATATAGCTTATTTTAAGTAGGCCCATTTGGCATGACATACCTTCTGCCTCCCTAATCTTTGCTTCTTCCTTTTAGCTGGACCAAGTTGCTTGCTTTATCCAAAAAAATTCCCTGTTGGGCACTTAAGAGTCGAGGGGTCTTAGTCACCCCTCTTTTATTTTTGAATGAGGAGCTATTATTTTAATTATTATAACTTTAATTCATTATCACTTAAGTCTCTTCTATTATCCCTCATTCTTCATTTTGCCTAGGCTAAGTTTGAAGAAAGAAATTTTCTTTGTAATTGGAGTTTAGTCAATAACCTGATTTTTGACTCTCTACAAGGTTTCCTCTCTATTTGCAGGATTTATTTTATTTAACAAATATTTAGTTAAGTCCCTTTCCAAAGCAGTGAGGTTGGTTTAAAAAAGAATCTCAATTCAAACATATTTTAAACATCTGCTATATGTTGGGCACTGGGAATATAATACTAAGAAGGAAAAACAGTGCCTACTCCCAAAAATTATTTTTAATGGATAAAACATAAAAAAAATACAATTTGAAAAAGAATAGAGTGCTACATGAGGGAAAAGGTAAAGCTCCCGAGAGAAGTAACACCTGATAAAGAGTCTTGAAGAAAGCTAAGGATTCTGAGAGGCAAAGATGGAGAATTCCAAGCATGTGGGAGAGTTTATGCAAAGGTACTGAATAGGACTGCCAAGTTTGGGGAATACCAAGGAGGCCAGTTTTGCCAGGAAGTTTCTAAATGTGGGTAAAAGAAAATGTCAGGAAAAGTGACTAGAACAAGACTGTCGAGGTTTCAGGTACCAAACAAAGAAATGTGTAATACTCTCTGGAGACAATACAAAGCCACTTCAGTTTCTTGAACAGGAGAGCAATATTATCAATCAAATGCTTTTAGGAAGAAGTGCAGAAAGGGGATGTCCTTGAAGCAGGGAGATGAATTAGAAGGAGGTTGGAATAGTGACAGCAAGTCAGTGCAAGAACCACAAAGATGGCCATATGAGGGCAAAGAGGGGGAACAAAAGAGAAAGATGGTTTACAATTTGGTGGAGGTAATTAGAAAACAGTTTATTATTTAATGGAGAGAAATTTTAAGTTCTTTTATTATTGTAAATTATTCCTTAGAATTTAGCTCAACTTATCCCACTTTGCTAAACTGACATAATAAAAACTTGTAGGATTTTTTGAGTAAAAAAAATCAACCTTAGGGGCGGCTAGGTGGCGCAGTGGATAAAGCACCAGCCCTGGAGTCAGGAGTACCTGGGTTCAAATCGGGGCTCAGACACTTAATAATTACCTAGCCATGTGGCCTTGGGCAAGCCACTTAACCCCATTTGCCTTGCAAAAAAAAAAAATTCAACCTTGGAAAGACTAATATGAACTGATTCCTTTAAATGATTAGAAATGGAGGAACAATTTACACAATAACAATAATATAAAAATTTTTGAAAGAGTTAAGATCTCTGATGAATGCGATCATCAATATGATTCAAGAAGACTAATTATGATTGATGGACTCCTCTTTGATAGACTCAAGGTGCAGAATAAGAAAAAAGCTTTTGTATATGGACAACCTGGGAATTTGTTGTGTTTAACCACACACACACACACACACACACACACACACAAAAAAAAACACACATCTGTTATACAGCTTTATTTTTCTTTTAAATGAGTAAGGAAAGAGAAAAATGCTAATTCTTAAATGAAAAAGAAAATTTGACAACCAAAAAGGGAAGAGAAATTAGAATTTTACCCTTAATCAACCCTGAATATAGATACAAACAAGAGGATAAAGCATATATAACCCAAATTTAAACACCAAGTCAGGACAAATACTTGATGACTCAAAATAAAGTATGTCTGAAATCCTATTAAATTTCCCTTCTTTCATTTAGACCAATATGATGAATCATAATAATGATAAATAATAATATACGAACTGAAAAGTGAAGCAAGCAGAGCCAAGAAAATAGATAAAGTATCACAACAATGTAAATGAAAAGAACAGCAACCACCAAAAATAATTCTAAGTATATGCTGCTAAAATTTCAAATTTACTGAATTTTAAAATTAAATAAAATTATAAACATGTGAATGAAGTTAGATTTGTAGTCAGGAGATTTGAGTTTGAATCATGACTTTGATGCTTTACTATGTGATCCAGGACAACCTCTGCAATCCTGAACATCTTTATCTGCAAAATGGAGATAAAAATATCTATCAAATTAGGTTGTTGTCCACAAAGTTTTTTGTAAAACATGAGGTACAATAATATGAATTATTATGACAACCATCTGAATAAAAAGATTTCAAGATGTATTTTTTTAATGTATTTAATTCACTTTGGGGAGGTGAGGAGTTTGCCAAGGCAATGGAGTAAAGTGACTTGCCCAAGGTCACACAGCTACATAATTATTAAGTATCTGAGGTCACATTTGAGCTCAGATCTTTCTGACTCTAAGGCCAATGTTCTGTTCATTGTGTCACCTAGCTAGCCCTATTTAATTCATTTTACATGACAAATCACATTCTTAATTTTATTCATTTGTTGCTGGTTCTTATTTTATTTTTTTTCAATCTCACACACACACACACACACACAAACACAGAGCTAAAAAGATAAGTAAAAAGATAAGTACAATGGCAAAATTGCTTTAATTTTTATTCTTATTAGGTTCTCTAATGAAATCAGGTTTGAAGTAAAGATGAAAGGATGTAGAAGAATAGATAGTATAAAGGAAATCCTTTTGGAAAATGTTCTAAATAATAATATTTAAAGTTGAAACTTCTATCCCAAAATGAATACCTGTTTCTTTAACATAATCCTGCAAACTATTTCCCTAATGTACTTTTTTTGTCAATTTAACTGACTGTACTTCCTCCAAATTCTCATAATTTTACCTATTATAAAGTAAGTAGTATGTTTTCCACTCTTGACTCGTGATAAGAAAGTCCCCATATATACTAAAATATTTATAGCCAAACTTTTTGTGGGAGTAAGGAATTATAAACAAAACCTAATTATTGGGGCCTAAACAAATTGCGTTAAATCAATGTTGAATTATTAATGTCCCATAAGAAAGTGAGCTATATTAATTCATGAATATAACAAAACATGGTAAGACTCAAATGTACTGATGAAGAATAATCTAAACCAAGTGAAAAAAATATACAGGACTACAACCATGTAAATAAAAATAGTAACTCTCAAAAAAAAATCAAATACATGTTGCAAAATTACAAAAAATAAAACCCTAAAGAAACTAGGAGAAAACATTTCTCTCCCTCCTCTATCCCCAAAAGTTCCTGAGACATTTTTCAAGTCTTATGCTCAGAGCGCTTTACAGTTTTTTCTTATTTTGTCTCAACTTTCTGCTTTCATTTCTTACAATTATTTCTATTTCTGCCTCTAAGAGCTGCACCTATCCTTCCTAAATTATGAGGAAGTAATTAAGTTCCCAGTTCCTGGAGATTTCAAATAGAAGCTGACAGTATTCTTTCCAAAAGTGAACTGAATAACGTTTAAGATCCTTGAAAGTGAATATTAGAAAAACTTAAATTACCAGAATAATGTTCCAGTTGACTGAGAAGATACATCAATCTTGCATGACAAAACTAGAAAAATTTTGTGATAATATTTCTATTTTGATTTCTTGAGGTGCTGTTATATAAGGAAAGTTAATTTATTCGTGGTAACATCTCTATTACAGAACATAATGCATTCTAATAAGTACTTTGAGTTTAGAACCTTCACTAGAAGAGACAAAAATAACGTTTATTTCAAGACATCAGAAAAAGAGAAATGAAATAACTAAAATAGTAAATGTTAAAGATCATCTCTAAAATCCTGTCAAGAGTGACAAAAAAAGAAATGTGGTCAAAATATGGTGGAAAAATTTGAAAAGTGGGAGATCACTTTCAGCCTTAGACATTAAAGAAGGCATGGAAAACAGATGGGACCTGAGGTGAGTCTTAAAGAGAAAACTTTTAATAGGTAGGGATGAAAGAGTGGGATTTGGAGACAACCAAAGGCAAATAAATGCCTAAAGGTGGAAGAGTGCTATGATTACATCAATAAACAATGGTAGTCTGGCGGCTAGGTGGTGCACTGGATAAAGCACCAGCCCTGGAGTCAGGAGTACCTGGGTTCAAATCTGGACTCAGACACTTAATAATTACCTAGCTGTGTGGCCTTGGCCAAGCCACTTAAGCCCATTTGTCTTGCAAAAACCTAAAAAAAAAATTAAAAAAAAACAACTAAAAAAAAAAAACCAATGGTAGTCTATTTTGACTGGAAGATGTGTGAAGCAGAGTAATGTGAAATTAAACATTAGGTTAAGAAGTGTATATTATATCCTACAGAGGTTTGAAGGTTTTGAGCAGGAGGGTTGCATGGTCAGACTTGTGCATTAGTCATAAATAAAATATTTGAATGCACAGTCACAAATTATGTAATGGATTTTGACCAGTCTACAAACAATTCATTGTCCTGACGGATGCGTTTCTTAAAATCTTATTTTTAAAACTGTTTATGACAGAATCAGAAATATGGCATAGTAATTGCCTTCAAATAGAAATTGTTTCATTGGTAAATGAAAATTACCAAATGGAAGTCATGGACCCAAGGAATGCAGTTGTCTACAAATGACAATTTTATGGAAAATTCATTGAAATTAATGAAATTTCATTGAAAATATCCTGTACCAAAACAAACATAATATGGCACCAAAGCATTAAACCAAAGTACATTACACAACCAAAGTATGGTTTTAAGAACTATAGCTTTTGAGCAAACCAATCAGTGAAGTTGCCCTACATGTAGACAAAATTGGAGGGATTTCTAGAAATCTTTCATAATTGTATTGGTAGATTTGATGACTAGTTTGATTTTTCAAGTAGTTCTTAGGATAGTTTTGCCACTGCATATAGAGATTTTTTTAGGTTACATTTACAAAATTGAAGTCCTTTATCTAAATGAACTGAACCAAATTTTAGTAGTTATAAAAAAAATTAAGTAATTCTTCAGTGGCATATACTTTTGAATCAATAAAGCAAAAGAGATTATTCTCGTATATTGTTTGTGGAAGTGAGCTTTTGTAAAGTATTCACATTTGTCAAGTAATAGATTACTTAAAGTTTTATCATAAATGTAAATATTTTCTCTTAGAAATAACATATCTTACTGCAGGTTTGTCAAAAATCCAGCCAATAAAAAATATACTGTAGTCACATCTAGCATTTTTATTGACTAGACCTTTTAAAGAATCCTGTATTATTTGGCTCATTTTGTTTACAAAAAATTTTGCATTGATGCAGAAGACCTATTAAGCTCTCTTCCAGCACTAAAATTATACAATTCTAATGTTATTTTCCTAGAAATGTAAGCACAAAAAAATGACTTAATAATAAAAAAATTACAACATTTCCTTGATAGTAGTATCATTAAAATTGAAAGTCAAATCCTATTCATAGTCATCTTAACCAGTTATCTCTGTAACTTAAACAAACCTGTTAAAGAATGCGCTGTTCCTCCATGGTACTGAGGTACTCCGGTGTTTTGTCTCAAGTCAAACAGTAACCCTGAAGAATTATTAGGTACAACTTGTGGTGAGCTCATTATGTAACCCTGATAAAACATTTAAAGGGAAAATATATAATTTAATCATTTGGTTTTTGTAATCCTTAAAGATAAGTATAAACATATTAATCACATAAACATATGGGTGACATAAGTTGACAATATACAAATTAAGAAATTATGGGCAAATACACAATATGATATTGCTTACACATATTAAAAGAATCATTTAGGTTCATTAAAAATAAAATAAAATATTCAAATACATTTGAGAGCTATGGTAAAATCAGTTCATTACTTCAAAATTGATATTAACAAATGAACACAAGAAAAAGTACATATAAAAAATTAGACTTTAAAAATTTCATTCTAATAACTAGAAGGCACAAAGAAAGTAACAATATTTAATTTCTCATGCGAGATCAAGTTATAACTAAAAATAATATTAACTAACTTGTTCAATAGTCCAATAAGGGTCAATCTTTCTCAAATGGTAGTTGTAGTATGTTATTATAAAATTAGTCTAATAGAAAAAAATTGAACAAATCAGAAGATCTCGGTTCTGATATCAATTCCATTGATTTCTAAATATATGACCTAGATTTAATCTCTACAGTTTATATTTTTCACCTATAAACAATATATGATAATATTTGCACTCTTATCACCATAGGATTGTTGTAGAGAAAGCACTTTAAAAATTTTAAACTATATAAAACTATGAAAATTAAAGGGGTGGCTAGGTGGATAGTGCACTGGCCCTGGAGTCAGGAGTACCTGAGTTCAAATCCAGCCTCAGACACTTAATAATTACCTAGCTGTGTGGACTTGGGCAAGCCACTTAACCTCATTTGCCTTGCAAAAACCTAAAAAAAATTTAAAAAAAAGAAGAAAATTATCAAAAATATAAATAATGGCAGAATTTATTTAGCTCTAAACTAAGTAGGAAAACCATCCTTTTTTAAACAAAATTATTGTTTAAACCAAATGACAACTAAGAAAATAATACGTGACTTTAATAAGGTATCAAAAAGCCAAGAAATACTCATTTTAGTAGCACTAAAAAATGAATGTTTCTGTCAGAAAAGTTTAAACAAATATTTCAAATGGGAAAAATCCTTAAGAAAACAAATATCGGGGCGGCTAGGTGGCGTAGTGGATAAAGCAACAGCCTTGGAGTCAGGAGTACCTGGGTTCAAATCTGGTCTCAGACACTTAATAATTACCTAGCTGTGTGGCCTTGGGCAAGCCACTTAACCCCATTTGCCTTACAAAAATCTAAAAACATAAAACAAAAAAAAAAACCCCAAATATCATTAAGGGACTTATTTGTCATTTTGTAACTTGAATTAATTTTCAGCACATTAATTTAGAATATGAAAGAACTGATGGTTTCTCAAATGACAAGTAAAAACCATGATTTCTCACAAGCTTTCTGTAATTTCTCAAAGTTAAGATGAACTATATTAAAATTAACCTTTAATATTTCATACCCAGGTAATTTTTATAAATAAATCTTTTTATTAATTTAAGAATTGAAATAGCCCAACCAAACACTTCAATAACAAAAACTTGTTTGCTTTACTAAATATTTGGCTTGTTGATTATGATAATAATGCTTTATAGCAAAGTTAAATTAGAACCTAAGTATTCAATATCATTCCTATTTAAATTAAGTATTCTAGACTATAGACTAATTCTCAAGGCAGGAGGATCTGAGTTCAAATGCGATTTCAGACACTTGACATTTACTAGCTGCGTAACCCTGGGCAAATCATTTGATCCTGACTGCCTCACTAAAATAAAATAAATTAAGTATTCTACCTAAATTATTATAGGCCAGGTGATTTTTATAGATACTAATTGGTATGAGTACTGATTTAACTATGATAGGAAAACAGTAATGTTTATTACAAAGGCTTTGCCAGTGCTGATAAACAAGGGATCTCTGAAATGACCGAACTTCCAGAAAAACTTACAGATTTAGATGATGGCTGAGCAACAGAACTAGTTGTAGACCTTGATATAGATTGAAAAACTGTTGAAACTTCCATAGCATTTGAGGTTGAAGTCATGTAGGTTGGTTTGAAAGAAGTAACAGCACCTATTTATAATTTATAATATAGTTAAGCATTTTCATAAGTGAATTAACTATCTTATACTTTGTATGGAAAATTATAACACAACAAAATTACCTCTACTGGTGGCGCCATTCTGTATTCCTCTTGATGATGAGCTGGGGTTGACTCTGTTCAAAATATCTATTAAGATTACAAGAGTTATAATATGACTAATGTTAAGATGACAAATTTTAAAAGATACTCAATTGCCTGAACTAATCTTACAGCTGATAACTGATAAAATGACTGCTACTTCTTAAACATTTATTAACTTAATGATCTATAAAACTTTATGATTATATAAAAAGAAATGACATTTCTATCTTTAACATCTTATATAAATCTTATTACTTTTAAGTCTCAATTTTATAAAACTTCAAAGGTTTCATTCTTTTTGGAAGGTAGTTTTCTTCCAGAACCAATTAATCAGAATTAGACCAGCTTATAGAAATCTACTTAACTTTAAATGGGCCATAAGTATAGTACTGCTCTATAGAATTTAACCATTGTGAAACAAGGTTATGCTGGGAAAATATATTCAAGACTCCAATTATAAACAGCAAGGAAAAAAAATCTCCCTGGACCATCACAGTGGATGACTGAAGGTAAGAGGAAGCTGAGGAATGGGATCTCCAAGGAATAAGGAACTGATAAAGGCAAAATATCCTAAAGATAATTTTTTAGTTTTCTAAAGTTTTTAAAGACTGGCTCAAGTACAGTCAATTGGTTCCCTTTCCACTGCCAACTTTGTTTTCAGTAATTATATGGAAGCTTTTTCCTACACTCTGATCCGTGAAAGTACCAGGCAGGACCTTTCGATGTTTTGTAAAGGACTAGGCTATGATGACTAATGGGAAAGAGAAAAGAAATAAAAAATTTCCCACTCTTTTTACTTAGATCTTCTAAGGACAGTGATTGAAATCTTTGGATATACAATGGACAATAAAATTCATTTACATTACAAAGTAAAATCAAACTTAGGTCATACAGACAATTTATCCCAGTAACCAGATTGAATTCTGAGTAAAAGGTAAAGGTAAATAAAAGCACTAATAAGTGCAGGGTTAGGAGCAGAAGAGGGGAAAAAAAGAGGAAAAGCTTCATTCCTCTCTTCCCTAACTACCAACCATTCCTGCAACTTCAGACTTTGCTCCCCCATTGAGACTAAGAGGAAAGAAGCAAATGGTTAGAGCAAAGAGGGGCAGATCAAAAGCTGTAGAGGGTTGAAAAAGGAGAGAATAGTAAGTTTCAAGATACAGAACAGATGAAATTGGTAATCTAGGTAGAAAACCAATAATAGTTAAATTTGGAGTGTGCCTATATAGATCGATACCTTCAAATGGCACTTATTCATTTATTCTGGAAAAAAAAGATTTCCCCACTCAATAAAATATAATATTTTCAAAAATTAGATCCAAAAGTAACATTTCACCATCCTACAAAGATTTTCATTATCAATTTAAAACTTCCAAAGAAATTAACATGTTTTGGGCTTTATTATTTTTGGCTATTTTTTTAAAAAATTCAATATAGGCTCCAAAAAAACTAGGATAAGTACCTGTGATTTATAAACGTCATACTAATATATATAAATATAAATATTGTATCTCACAGTCAAAAATGTTGGAGCACACTGCACTGCTGTTTGTATGCAACTAACATAACTTAAAAATTCCAGAAATGAAGCTCATTTTTAATGCTCACTAAGTTAAAATTAAATTCCTAAATAACCATGTGAGATAAGTATTAATATTATCCCTATTTTATAGCTGAGGAAATTGTATCTGATATTAAATGTCTTATCAGGGTTACAAAACTTTCATGTGTCTAGGACTGATTTGAACTAGGACTTCTGATGTACTATATTTGCTACATAAGGTTTTCATATAAATCAGAGATCTTTTTTATTTTGAATAAGAAGTTAAGAAAAGCAAGTCCAGGGCAGCTAGGTGGCATAGTGGATAAAGCACCGGCCTTGGAGTCAGGAGTACCTGGGTTCAAATCTGGTCTCAGACACTTAATAATTACCTAGCTGTGTGGCCTTGGGCAAGCCACTTAACGCCATTTGCCTTGCAAAAACCTAAAAAAAAAAAAAAAAAAAAAAAAAGCAAGTCCACTAGGATATGTCAATTCCCTATTTGGTAGAATTATATCTTTCAAGTACATATTGTTACCAATACAAGTTATAATGATGAAATTTTAATAGGAACATGTGGGAGAACTTTTAATACCAATTTTTATCATTGTAATCCTAAAGTATAAAAATATGACAAATTGATGATGAAATATTAAATTAAGGATCTTCACAAATTACTATTATTAACTAGCATTGTCATTAAATACTTCATTTTATAATCTAAGAATTTGAGCCAACAAATCTAAAGTGCTATAGGGAAAAGTGATCAATGCTTTCTTGATAGTTTTAAATCAGAAAAAGATGAAATTAAGTCAGTGTCCAGAAGCAAAATTAGTCTTTTGTCTCTAAGCATTGGTAATAGTAAATGAAACCTCAATGAGTTCTACTAACTTGAAATTATCCTATACACAAAATGAGAATTGTTTATTTCTTCTTTTTAAAATTAAAAAATTCTGAATGTTATTTTTCTGCATTGTTACACAAACAACTTTTACCATTGTATCCTATCTTAAAAAAAGATCATGGGTAACTAGAAAACTAAGAAAAATTTCAAAGTACATGATCCATATTAATTTAAACTTACAAAGAATATTAAAATCTTTCCCTTAACCAACAATGAGAAATTACTTGCTCCTCACCCATCTATTTCAAATTTCTTTCCTGAAATTTAGTGAAGATATCCTAAAATGCTACTATCAACATTTGTAATTAAGTTATATACCTAACTTATCAACTTTTTTGAAATTAGTAGAAAAAATGAATCTTCAAAATTAAACAACTCAATAGAAATCTTTCTATACACTACCTTTCTATACTTTAAGCTCTCCTTAAAGATTTAGAATCACTATAAATGAACAATGGTCAAATTTCAATTATCAATAAATCAAAATGTCTCTTGATTTTAACAGTAGGCATGCTTTCTGAATGAGATGCTAACTCCTCAGCATTCTAGAAGAAAATTTTAAATAGAAATCAAGAAAATTTCTAGCAGCCAATTGTATCAAACCTAGTAAATCTATCCAAACATAGCTAAGTTGGTGCTAAGATAAAAAGACAACCTGTTACTGAACTTTATTCCTGGTAGACAATAAAACAACATTCTTTCTTTTCTTTATTTTGGTGGGAAGAGAAATAACAGTCTGGACCTGAAGTCAGGAAGCTTTGAGTCCAAATCTGGACCCAGTCAACTTAATAGTTGTGTGACCCTAGACAAGTTACTCGCCCTCTGTGTGCCTCAATTTCTTCACCTGTAAAATAAAGATTCCTACCAGGGTTGTTGTGAGGACCAAATGAGATATTTGCAACGTACTTTGCAAATCTTAAAGTAGTACCATATTTCCCCCAAAATAAGCCCAGTATTTATTCATTTTTGCTCCAAAAGATACATTAGGGCTTATTTTCAGGTGATATCATTTTGATATTTCCCTGCCATGTAGAACAATCTACGTTTATTCATGTATGGAAATCTACATTTATTCATGAATAAAAATCTATATTCAAGTACAAAAATCTATATTTATTCAAATATAGTCATGTCATCTTCTTCTGGAACATCATCATAACTCTTCAAACCCTGAATTCTGGTCTGAATCTCTTACAACTCCATTTCGCATGGAACCATTGGCCCTAATATCTCATGTCCAGCAATTGAGCTCTCCTTTAATGAGAACTTCTTGTCCACGTAGCCTGCTCTTAGGGCACTGGCAACTCAGATGTCAGTCATTTTATCCCATGAATTCTTCACCCAAGTCACCACCTCTTGCAAGCTAGGTTTCCCAAAGTTTTCACAATGATTTCTCTCCATTCTATTTTCTTTTAGTTTTTTTATTAAAGATATTATTTGAGTTTTACAATTTTCCCCCCAATCTTATTTCCCTCCCCCCATCTCCATTCTATTTTCAATGTAGTCATTGACTTCCATGTGTAAATGGTCCTTGAATGGCTTGTTTATTGCAATATCAGGGGTCTGGAGGTAGACAGTCATTTCTGTGGGAATCATTATTTGATCCATTCTTCTCTCTGCAAGGAAGTTCTTCATGTCTTTAGTGTGGTGAGTGCTAGCTAAATCCCACTAGCAGACCTCTCTGGCCACCTCGCAAAATAAATGGCAGCATTAAATTAACCCACTTCCTTATAACTGCTTGTGTACACCAGGCTTTTTCAGTTTCAAGAACATAAATGCCTGAAATGTGTTCAATCTTATCTTTCTTGCCCTTAGTGATGATCAGAGGTAGGGCCTTCTTTCCATCCATCCTGCCAAAATACAGGTAACATGTGCAACCCTCTGATCATCTGTCACTTGAGATTCTTGGCCCATAAACGCTGTAGTTTCATCCACAGTAATCATATTGGAGTTCATATTTAGAAAAGTCAATGCCATCAGCAAAGGATGCATGTTTAATAACTGCATTATCTTTCAGCTTGAACATAGTTGTTGATCTTAGAGACAGTTCATATCGCTGAAGGAACCCATCCAGACAGTGTTGTGATGCTTTGAATTCTTCTGGGGTTATTTCTACCTGTGGTGCCACTGCAAGGGGAAATGCTTGAATATCAGCCCTGTGCACAAAGACTTTGCTTCCTATCAGCAATCCATTCATAGATTATGTCTTCCAGCTCAGGAAATAATGGTTGCTGACCTGATCCACACTTGCACTTCTTCACAATTCCCCCATCTACCTATTTATCTTTTTTTTTTTGTTTTCATTTTTTTTGCAAGGCAATGGACTTAAGTGGCTTGCCCAAGTCACACAGCTAGGCAATTATTAAGTGTCTGAGGCTGGATTTGAACTCAGGTACTCCTGACTCCAGGGCCAGTGCTCTATCTACTGGGCCACCTAACCACCCCCCCCACCTGTTGACTAAGGTTATCCTATTCTGCTTGCCATTTTCGAACCATTCAGAGATCCAACTTCTTCACTTTGCAGAAAGCCATAAGATTCTTGCCCCAGGAGTCGTCTATGATTTCTTTCTTGTACTGCACAGAATAGATTTCCTTTTGCACTCATCTTCTCTGGGGGTCAGAATATTATTCCCTTTAAATCTACCATTAAATCATGTATTAATTGAAGACTTACAATACAGGAGTAGCAACAAAAATGATGATAGTTAAGAATAACAGTCCACACAAAAGCACCGAAAAATTGCAGGCATAAAAATTGTTTATCTCACGTTAAGTGCATTAAGTACATCCATTACAAAACACCAATGTATTGAATTATGAAGATACATATTAGACATAAACACATCCATTTGTTGTCAAGTATGCACATTACTCGTACATTGTGTCTGTCTGATCATTTGGCAATAAGTTTCAAGTTCATCTGTTTGCATAGGTGTTTACCTCTCATTCAAAGGCACCCACTTGGGTATTTACAAATACAAATGCTTAAATATAACTTATAATATTTATTTTAAGTATTAATGTTAATAATATTATGTCTAATTATATATTAATAGTATCATTTTATAATTCAACATATCTGTCATGTGTTGTACCAGACATACTAAATGCAATCATCTAGCTGATGATATTAACTGGACCCTATTTTTGAAGTAGGATTCATAACAAGAGCATCTTGAAAAATCATGAGGGTTTATTTTCCTAGGTCTTATTTGGGGAAACACAGTATGTAAAAGCTAGCTATTTTGTTCTATTCATTTTTTGCTAGTGGTTTTTGGAAATTCTCTTAGCCTTGTATCAAAATAGGCTTAACTGGGTCCAGGAAAGGAATTCCTGTCAAACTTCTTTTAATGTTAACTGTAAAACTAAGGAAGAAACCATAAAATTACCATTAAAAAAGTTTCTTTTTTTAGGGTTGTTTTTTTTTTTTTTTGCAAAGCAATGAGGTTAAGCAGCTTGCCCAAAGCCACACAGCTAGGCAATTATTTAGTGTCTGAGGCTGGATTTGAACTCAGGTACTCCAGACTCTTAGTTCAAATCCAGCCTCGGACACTTAATAATTATCTAGCTGTGTGACCTTGGGCAAGCCACTTAACCCCATTGCTTTGCAAATAAATGAATGAATGAATGAATAATCTTCTATGTATTCCAATTTTAGTATATGTACTGCCAAAGCAAACAGAGTTTTTATATTTTAAAATAAAATTTATATTTTAAAGTAAAATTAATCAAATTAAAAATCTAAAACTTATTCTTAGTTCACAACCAAATACCAAATGGCAGCAAAAAATAGGCAGTGGATATAATCTGCCTAGTTTGCCAACTCCTGATGTTAGCTTAAGTTGCTGAATGCTTTACATATGAAGAAATGCAATGTTATTATAGTTTTACAATCTTTGCACTGTTAAAAGGTTATTATTTTATCTATAAAATAGGATCTTCAATGACCATGTTAGCCTATCTCCCTTTTCTATATATCTTTGTTCAAAAGTTAAAACAGTTTGAGAACTTTTTTCAAACCTCTGATATAGACTTGAAATCTGTATTAATATTTTCTAGCTTTCAAAGTGACATCATATAATACATTAGAGAAAGATAAGGAAATAGCTTAATGTATAAAGACAGGTGAATCAAAAATGGATTTTTAGTATCCAGATTTATAATAGTGTCTTACTGTAGATAATGTGGGTTCCATATGCATTATTTTGCAAATTTAACTTTTTGAAAGTGAATTCTTACTTGAAATGGCTGGTTTTGAACTTGCAATCTCCCCAACAAAGATTGGTTCATCATCATCATCATCATTATCATCATCATCATCATCATCATCATCATCCTCAACTTCTTTTACTTTCCTCTGCCATGGTTCCAGCTCTTCTTCTTCACACTCCATAAATAGTTCAGCCATTTTAAAATTATCTAATAAAAACAGGTATATTGACTTTGAAAAAAATGAAAGACTATGTAAATGTTAAAAGGTATAAATTTAGAAACAATTTTTGTTTTTTCCCAATCTCCCTCCCTCCCTTCCCTTCCCATTCTCCAATGTAGTGAATAATAAGTTATATATGTACAATAATACAATAAGTTATATATGTACATATATGTATATATGTACAATCATATATAAACAATTTTAAGAGTACATGCAAAAAAGACCTGAAAGTGCTATTTTAAATTAAAAATCCAATCAAACTTCATTCAATACCAAAGTGAAGATATAATAGTCAATGAAGTTGTCAACCTCACTCTCTTCCAGAATCACGTAGTCCAATGGCAACATAACTGGTGATAGTTCTAGTTGCAGTGGATTACCTTGGTATCTTTGCTATCTAATTAAGCTATAAGCACTCTACAGCACCTGCTCAGCAGCCTTCATAGCTGTAGAACAAATAGTTTCCATCTGCCCATTCTACAAGGGTAGACACTCCCCAATTTGATATTTCTTGATTACCCTCAATCTGGTTTAGCCCGGTTGCCAAAATGATTCAGAGGGTATAGCTGCTGTGTATGCTTCTCGGAGTTACAAGTGAATTAGATAGATCAAATGGACTCCAAGGGTAGAAAACAGTTACATGAGCAGGACTCAGCAATCCCCACAGTTAGAGGTGAGAGTCTTTCCTGAACAAACCTTATATCCTATCCTGGGCGAATATCATGTTCAGATAAATATCATTATACCTTCATTTAATCAGTATATTTTCTCTTCTAAATTACATTACTTTTTTCTTCAAAAAATCCAAATGACTAAAAGGTATTTTAAAGTAATAATTTATTTGACTATTAACATCCTTTTTATTTCTGTATATTTTTACATGTTCTAACTGCTTCTTTTACCTGAAAAAAACTCTCATCCCTTCCTTCTGCCTACTCCAATTCTACTCAAGATTCAGATCTGGTCCTATATATTTCATGTTAGCCAACAAATGATCTTTTCCTCTGGTCATTTTTGCACAACTCAAAACTTAAGTACATAAAGTTGCATATTGTTTGCTAATTATTTTGGATGTATAAGTTTTCTCTTCCCAAACAGATTTTAAACTCCCTCTGTTCTTAGTACTTACTGACACAAACTAGATACTAGGTAAACAACAGATACTCAATAATTCTACATCTAACTAATTTTTCAGATAATTAGTAAAATCAAAGTCTTAATGCCATAGCTAGAAATTAATAATACCATCAACCTAATTCCTTAAAGAATACCAGCAGCATAGTTAATTGTAACAGCTAAAATACCACCTACCTTTTGGGTGGAAGAGGTTGTCACCCATCAAGTTCCAGAGCTAATTTTCTTTAAGTAGTCACCCAAATGACAAACATCAGTAAGTATTTTATATCATTTGATTCGTGCTAATTAAAACACAGAAGTGGGAATTCAGAAGTCCTCAGGTCTAACTCTCACCTCCATGAAACTCACAATGTTAGACAAGTAAATAAGTCTTGGTTCTCCTGTCTGTGAAAGAGATAAACTGATTAAATGGATTTGATTTAAATAAAATTCTAGTTCCTAAACTTTTATCTATATTATTTGTTTTAAATATGAATTCCCACTAATTCTCTCATATACAGGAAATACTTTATTGTGGTGAAAAACTAATTAAATAAAGCTTAAGGTGTACTCCTACAAAGGAAGGAAATCTTGAACAACAAATCACACCCTAATTTATCTATTTGGTAAATTCATTCTTTTATTCCTCTTATCCTCCCAACTCCCCTACCCCATCCCCAACCCAGAGGAAAGGGATTAAAAATGACACTTTTTAAAGGCTACATCATTGTTGTAATTCATCTACCAATGCAGAGAGAAGTCATATTTGGAAGGCAAGATTACTAAAGGAATGTGGACTGTGTTGATAAAAGTACATTAATTTAACTTTCTAGATTTTTCCCTAAACTCAAAAGAAAAGTTCAATAAAATTTAACAAGCAGCTGCCATGTATATATCACTACATTGTGTGTGAATTAAGGATAGTACAGGGAAAAATGGGACCAATCAATTAGCTACCTTGTAGAAGTTAGAAAACTCCAATCATCTCTTTGCCAATGAAATGTGTATTTACCCAGTTTCAATTAATCCAAAACTGATTTCCAGAGGGGATATCCACTGTCTAATTATTGCCTAATTTCCCCAAATATACCTTTGTAAAATAACAAATTCTTTCCCTGTATCTTATTTTCTATTTGTATTTTTGCATATGTTTGCTTGAAAGACTTAGGTATATGTCATCTATTCTACTGATCTATTTCTCTCTTTCTTTATACCCAGTACCAGAAAGTTTGGAGGAAATAAGTGACATGTAATACACTTTCAAGGTGAATCTAAGACCAACTTTCTTAGTTATTCTTATTGGAGAGCCCTAATAAATATATTCTCACCCAATTGTCTATATACATATTTCATTATTCATCTCATTCCATAAAGAAATCTGCTGATTGATTTATAGTAAATTAAACATATAAATTAATTTGGGAAATAAATTTATCGATATTCATTCTATTGGAAAAGGCAATGTGCCACAGTGGATAGTACACTGGACTTGAAGTCAAGAAGACCTGAATTCAAGTCCTAGCATTTGGCTTTGTGGTTGGTCATGTTTCAGTCACTTAAGATCTCAATATCCCAGGCAATTCTCTGGAAAAAAAAAAAAAAGGAATACTACCCAGTAGTGGAAAGAACATTTAGAGACACCCAAACTCATGAAATCCCAGAGCCAGACTTCTCCCCCCCCGCCAAAAAAAAAAACCAAACATTTAATATCCCATCAAATTTTTAGGCACTTTTTTTCCACTCCAGTTTTCAGTTGTCCCAGTTTAAGTTTTGTGTATTCCTTTGGGAGAGAAGATTCTTGTGAACAAAATTAACAGAGCAGTACTTTTTTTTATTCTAGAGAAGGCTGCTCATCAATTAGGGCATGACTGAACAAATTATGGTGTATGAATATAATAGAATATTACTTCTTCATAAGAAAGATAAAAGACATGACATCCACATTCAGAGAAAGGACTATGGAAACTGAATACAGATAAAAGCATAGTATTTTCCCTTTTTAAATTTGTTTTTTTGCTTTTTCCTACTTGTAGTTTTCCTTTTTTGTTCTAAAGTCTTCTTTCACAACATGACTAATATGGAAATACAAGTCAAACTATTGTAAATGTATACCTTCTATCAGATTACTTGCTATCCTAGAGTAGAGGGAGGGAAGGGTGGAAGGGAGAAAACTTTACAAAAATTGTTGAAAATTATCTTTATATATGATTGGAAAAAATTTTTTTAAAAAGAAATTGATAAAAGGGCAGATTTAGAAAAAAACTTAAGGGCTTACAGAATGAAGTATTACCAAGAGAACTATTTTAATGGTAATGAAATATTATACAGGGAACTATTTTTGAAAAATTCTTAACAATGCAAAGATCAATCATGACTTTAGAAGACTGGAAGCCTTGAGGAAAGAAAACTAGAGGGGCAGAATAAGCCACACATTTACAGATATAATAAGTGGGTTTGTCTTGTTTATATTATCTGCTACAAAGGATGGGGCCATTTAGTTTGGGCAAGGAAGGGGTGACAGTAACGATAATGATAGAGAAAAGGAGACAAAAGAATTATTTTTAAATACAAAAGGAGACCCAGACAAACTGAATTGTACTGGTAATACTACATTAAAATATATACTTTTTTAAAAAGTTGTATAATAAAAAATAAAAATATTCTTTTTTCTTTATAGAAATGTGCATGTTTCCTAATATTGGACAAATTCATAAGAAAAGAAAATTAAATGCCTACTATAGACCAGATATTGTGTGCTAGGTGCTAAAAATACTGGGACAAAAAAAAAAGACCATCTCTGATAAGGAACTTACCATTTTTCTCATGAGAAACGATACAAATTCACATTAAGTTAAAACAAACTATATAAAACAAATGTAGGGAGGTGTGGAAGGCAGAGGGAAGAATCTGGAAAGCCTTCTGAGAGCTGAGCTTTCAAGGAAAATAGAGATTCCAAGAGAATGAGGTGAAAACAGAGATGAGGAAGGCAGTTTGTGCAATGGCACAGAGATAAGAGACAGATTTGAGATATTGAGGATATACAACAAGACTGGATGACTATGTGAGGTGAGAGTCAAGAACAACTAAAAGGTTTGGACATTCAATTCTAAAGGTCTAATAAGTACTAAGTATTAAAGGAAGTCAAGAAACAAACTAAAAACTCAACAGAGAAATCCAGGAGTTATCTGCATTGAGATGATAACTGAATCCATGGAAGGAGATGAGCTTGCTAGGATGGAAAGTATATAAAGAAAAGAGAAGAGGACCTAGGATTGAGTCTTAAATTTGGAGTAGGGGATACCAAACTGATGATTGAGACAGGATGGTAGAGTAGATTCAGGGGGTTCAGAGATTCAAAGGACTTGACTTCTCATAATCCTAGCCAAGTTACTCCCTAGGTCTTAGTTCCCTCAACTGCCAAAAAAAAAAAAAAAGGAATAGGCGATGGACTCTCAAGTCTCTGCTAACCCTAAATCTATGATCCAGCAAAAGAAAATGAGGGGGACAGATGGGCTATGAGAAAAACCAAGAAAATAATGTCACAAAAACCCAAAGAAGAGAGTATCCAAGAAAAGAGGATATCCAGTGTCAAATGTCCAATGAGATAAAAAAAAGATGAAAATTGAAAAAAAGGTTATAGGATTTTTAAAGACGTTACAGATAGATTTAAAGAGAAAGGTTTCAGAAAAATGATAAAGCTGAGTGCAGACCAAATACTTTCAATTTTTAAAATTTGTTTTACCTTTTATGTTTTCCTTCTCATACCTTTTTTTCTGATTCTGCTTTCACAATATGATTAATGTTAATATGTTTAACATCATTATACATGTAAAACCTATATTAGATTACTCTCTGTCTAGGGAAGGAGGTGTAACAGGAATCATTAATTTCAAAAAACAGAAAAAGAAAGACAAAGTCAGAAGCCAAACTTACACATCTACCAAAATTCCATTAAAAATAAAGCTCTAGGGGTGGCTAGGTGGCAGCGTAGTGGATAAAGCACCGGCCTTGGAGTCAGGAGTACCTGGGTTCAAATCCGGTCTCACACACTTAATAATTACCTAGCTGTGTGGCCTTGGGCAAGCCACTTAACCCCATTTGCCTCACAAAAAAAAATCTATAAATAAATAAATAAAGCTCTAAGTAATTTTAGGTTAAAAAAAAATCTCATGATGAGGAATTCAAAATTCCTTATAACTAATATTTTGATGTATAAGAAGATTTTAGTTGTGGTATTTCTAGTGATAAACATCTCAAATTCTATCTGCTGAGCCATTTCCATTTAACCTGTCATATTTTCAGATTTTTTTTCTAGGAAAGAGCTGTAGAAAATAACCTTAAAAAGTTATTAAAACAAAAATCTCCCCCCAAAAAACAGAACCCATGTAAATCATATGGCTGTAACTCAATAACATTGTCAAGTTTTGCACTGCTAAACTGACAATGACGACAACATTCAAAAACTTCAATATACTGACATTTAGGATAATGGTGTCTCTTATAATTTCCAACATGGAAAACAAAGAGCTATAGTTTTCTATACATAAAATATTTTTTTTCCTCCTAATTCTAGCAAATAAGTAGTTCATTGAATGGGCCCCAGGTTTCATATATAAGAGGAATAGATTAGGTAAATGTGAGCAATCTGGTATCCTGCCTATTTCCCTGAACAGATAAGACATTAATTAGTGAAGGAAACAAAATAAATGGCAAAACAAAATACCCAACTCTGAATATGAAATGGACAAGTAATTTTTAATATAAGATTGTCATCTACCATACAGCTTTATCTAGTTTTTTCTTTCTCACAAGAAGTTGTAATGGGGATAGGGGTGGGGAGAGAGAGAAAGAAATCAATTCCTCACGATCCTTTAAATTCAAATAGTACACGACTTGGATCTTAAAGGTTCTACAAGAAAATTTGAAGATTATGTAACATATTAGACTTATGAACAGGTGAACAATTTATGAATAAATAAGAGATAGTGGAGTGAGGTGTAAAATGAAAAATTTCAAATACAAATGTTTTCCACAAATAAAACAAATGAGCCAAGATCAAAAAGGAAAGCAGATCATTGGGGGAAAATATTTTATTGACAGATTCTCACATAAAAGTCTTATATTCAAATATACGAAGAACTTTGTCAAATCGATAACAATGTTATTGTCCAATTGATAAATGGTCAAAGGATGTGAACAGGCAGTTTCCCATGAAGAAATCAAAACAATTTATAGTTATATGAAAAAATGCTCTAAACCATTATTGATAAGAGAAATGCAAATTAAAATAACCTTGAGATATCATTTCACACTTATCAGATTGGCTAAGATCATTGAACGGGAAGAGTGACAAATGTTGGGAGGATATGAAAAAAAAATTGGGACACTAATTCAGTTGCTGGATTTTGAACTGATCCAACCATTTTTTTAAAATTTTTTCCAAGGGAAATGAGGTTAAGTGGCTTGCCCAAGGCCACTACTGATCCAACCATTTGAGGGCAATCTGGAATTATGCCCAAAGAGTTATTAAAATGCCTATATCTTTTGACGCAGCAATACCACTCCTAGGTCTGTTTCCCAAGATAATTAGGGAGAAAGGAAAAGAACCTATATATTCTAAAATATTTATAGCAGCTCTCTCGATATTTGTAGGGATTCCTATTAACTGAAGAACAGCTGAGCAAGTTGTGGTATATGATAGCAATGGAATACTAATGTGCTATTAGAAATGATGAGTTCAATGATGTAAAATAAAAATGGATAGACTTGCTTGAAATAATGAAAAGCAAAATGAGCAGAAACGAAAGAATGCTGCAAAGTAACAATATTGATTTCAAGACAACTTAGAGTGACTAAGTCATTTTGACTATTGTAAATACCCAAATTAACTACAAAGAATACACAAAGGAAGATGCTATCTGCATCCAGAAAAAGAACTGATAATTATATGTACAGAATTACTTTATATAGAAATACATTATTTGTGTCTAATGGTAGCCATCTCTAAGCTGGGGGGAGGGGGGGAGTAGGACAAAAAGGGAAAAAAAGATACACAATGATTTTGGTATGTATTTAAAAAAATAAATTTGAAGTTTCATATACAATCATCTGCCCCCCCCCATTCTAAGTTAGAGAAATACTTAAGTTTGGAATAAAATAAATAAAAATTTTTAAAAAGAAAAATAAATAAATAAGTTCCTTTCCCTGCATCATTTAAAACTGGCCTATAACCCCAAGTACTACAGTGACAGAAAATGTTACTCAAACTGTAGTTCTAACTCTGAGGTTCAACCTACTAAATAATTGATTTTAATACCCATAAGCCAAACCAAAGCAAACTATCACCAGCTAAAAAGGCTATGGTTATTAAATAAAACTATATATTTTTTAAAAAAATGGAATTCTATAGAAAAAACACAAAATTTAGAAGAATAGTAGGATTTACATACATTGATACAAAGTGAAGGAAAACCAGGAAAATAAATATATATGACAACAATGGAATTGGAAAGAATAACAGTCCTAAAACAACCCACCAAATAAACCCACATATCAAAACAATCCTACAGAGTAGAATATTACACATAATATTAGATTTTTAAATATGTTTAGTTTTGTTGAATATCCTCCCACCATTTTTATTCTTTATTTTAAGAGATGGTTCTCTAGGACAAGGAAAGATAGGAAAAAAAACTTATTATCTACTATTTGTCAAGTGCTGTGCTAAGCGCTTTATAAATGCTGCTCATTTAAAACCCTCTGAAGTAGGTACTATTATTAACCCCACTTAATAAATGAAGAAACTGAGGCAGAGTTAAGTGACTTGCCCAGTGACACAAGTAGCTGATACTAGATTTGAATTCAGATGTTCCATACTACAGGCCCACTTATTCACTTTGATACATAGCTTCTGCTTCTAAAGGCAAAAAAGAAATAGGGAAATGGGCAATATGAAAACAGAACACAAACTGATAACAAAAAACAAAGTAAAAAGAAACGGTAAAATAATATATGACTAGGACAACATAAGTGGGAATAATAATAATAAAAACATAACTTAATGCTGCTGCTATAATGATCAAGCTTACTTAGGTCCAGAAATGAGAGGTGAAAACTTATCTCCTCCCATCAGAGCTGTCCAAAATTTGGCCTGCGGGTTTTAATTTAGACAAGAGAAAAAATAAAATAATAACTTGCATGAAATGCATATTGGATTTTTTAATTCCATTGCTAAAAAGTAATTTCATTGATGTTAATTTTCTTTGGTGTTTTAAGCAGTATTATGGATTGAACATATAGCACAGAATTTAATTGATCTTTGGTATACAATCCATCTGCTTTGTTGTTTTGTGTTTGTATTATTGACGCACTTGCCCCCACTTCATGAGAAGTTAAAAAGTGCCATGATTTTTCATAGTGCTTGCTAAACTTGACTTACAAATGAACTATCAGTGTACTGTATTTTTTATTCTGGGTGTAGCCCTCGAATAATTATCATTTTAATGGGGCCCTAAGATAACCTAAGGTCTTAGATAATATGGAAGGAAGATTTTCTGAACTGCTTCACCCCCATTCTCACCCTCACCCCTCCCTTGGGTTGGTTATGACTAGAGACTAGAGGAAGGGTATTTTGGGAAATGAAACAAAAAATAATAAAAATATTTAAAGTTAAATAAAGTTAATTCACTTAAAAAAGAAAAAAGAAACCAGTCACTTGATTTAGTAAGTTCCTACATAGTATCATATGCAATTAGGACTGTTCTAACAATTTAATATAATCTTTTTTTGGATGTAAATGTCAATTATAAATTTTATCTTAGCTGATCATAGGCAATCTAGGCTTGTTCTTGAATACAAAGTATTCAAACTAAGCCATATTTTCCAAAGGAACATTATAATTAGGGACTGTGTTCCTAAGTAAAGGTTCAAAATCAAGTTAATTATAAATGACTAACAATGTCATATATTCATACATTCGAAGTTACAGGGGCGGCTAGGTGGCCCAGTGGGCAAGTCACTTAAACCCACTGCCTTGCAAAAACCTAAAAAAAAAAAAAAAAAAAAGTTAATTTTTTAAAAAGGAAAAATTGAGCAATTATAAGCTTCTTTTACTATTTTCATTATTAAGCCTCCTTAAAACTGTGACTAACAATTTATTTCATATTTCATAATATATATTTTTTTAGTTTTTGCAAGAGTGACTTGCTCAAAGTCACATAGTTAAGTAAATTATTAAGTGTCTGAGACTGGATCTGAACTGAGGTCCTCCTGACTCCAGGGCCAGTGCTCTATCCACTGCACCACCTAGCTGCCCCTCCATAATAAATTATTTATTAATGCTATGAACCCCGCCCCCATATGCCAAAGAATAGGTTTTTCCTGATTGAAACTGCAAGTGCAATTTTTCCTCTGGGGAATCCAAAGGAACTGATAGTTTGCCAAAAAACCAACCATAAACATTACTACCCAACTACACTGATATTTTTAGTTTTTCTCTCCCTCCATGTGTACTGCAAATTAATTCCTCTCTTAGAGAATGAATTAGCATTCACATGTAGAATTACATGTAAAAGATAAAGCTATAAGCATCTCTATCATGACGGTCTTTGAAACTCATTTCAGAGAACAACCCAAGAAACTTCTCCTGGCAATGGAAAGGCAATTTATTGACAGAACTCCCTAGGTAGACAAATACCTATATTAATTGGCTACTATCTTGCATACCTATGTGGTTTTAATTACTTTTCATTCTCTATTACTTTCACCCTTAGAAAACCATCTGAGGTCTCCCCAATTAAAATTCTAAATATGTGTCCATCTGGGCCCAAATAGTCCCATAGCACCTGGCATATTATCCTTCACATCCCTCCTGTTGGCTGACCTCTCCACTGGAGAACACTGAAATTATGATTCTTATCCCACTCAACAAATTACAATACTCAAAAATCAGGAAGCACAATAACAAAAATTTTGCTTTTTCTTTATTCACCACTCTAGTCCTCCCTTCCAAAAGGAAAGGTGTACTATTAATACATTTCAAAGTCCTGTACAAAAATAGAAAAGTTGAGAAGTCATCTTAGGAGTATCACAACACTGCTTCAATATGGATATGGATTTGAAGGATCACAAAGCATCCCCATCTCATATACTATATCCAAGCCCTTAGGATGCCTGTCAGGTGTAAAAAATATCCTTAATAACTCTCATCTAGATGCCTGAGTTGTGTGTGAGCATTTGTCTTTTCACCTTTTCCCTTCCCTAATTTCTGTATCATTAATTTGGAGATGATCATGCCAAGTGGAGGAATTCAAAGTGAGCTGCATGGTTGTAGAACAGTAATTATATTATCAAAAAATTTTTTTGAATATATTGATCAATTTTGTTGATACTTTTTTCTTTAAAAATTTTTAATCTGTTCTATTATCCTTATATCTTGGTGCAGCTAGATGGCACAGTGAATACAATTATCAGAACTGGAGGCAATAAGACCAAGTTCCATTCATACCTCAGACAATGGCCATGTGATCCAAAGTCTGAGCAAAGTACTTACTTTCTGTTGACCTCAGTTCCCTCTAAGAGTTGTTGTGAGGATGGACTGAAGAGTGCTCGGCACACAGGTAGTAGCACATGGGAAGTAAGTGAGATCCATTCTTATCATATGGAATTGCTTCTGGGAAGAATGAGGGAGATGATACAGGGGGAAATTTTAGGAGATGTCAAAATAAAAGATGTCAAAAAATTATTAAAATAGGAAGAAAATAGGAGGGACCTGATCAAGTCTCTTCATTTGAAAATTGGCTGCCATTAAAATTGCAATATAATGAGAGACCCTAAATCACCTCAAATGATCTCAAGTACAGCTTAGCTACTGACCAGGCCATTGACTTTTTATTTGGAAATTGCCAAATAGTTCTTATTTTTATTACAAGCAGACAGACTGTCAACTAATGGGGTCTTTATGCAAACTACAAATAGTGTATGTGTGTATATATATATATGACAAAATCAAGAAGTAAAAGCAGAGGACATTAGTTAGACTGAAGTTATCTCAATACTGGGGGGAAATATCCATATAAAGAGATATATGGGCATGATATTGTAACATCCTATAACACTGTCCTTCAGAATGAAAAGAATACAGACTGAGAAAAGAACGTATTATAATTGCTTTCACCTGTGGTTTGGATTCACAGTGGCCTATTACTTGTCTTCAAGTTATATTTTTATAAATAGTAACTTCAAATTTCAATTATTTAATTATGGTGATCCTTGGGTCTTGAGGCTTTTAAAGCCTCAAGTATTTTTAGTTCAAGAAAGTTCATATATTAGTAATTCCTGATTGCCATTTAATTAATGAGAATTTAGAAGTTGTTTTAAAAACTGGTTAGAAGTCTAAAGTGTTATTTCTTTTTCCCTCTCATAAAATTTCCCCAAAGCAAGCCTTAATGTTGTGCTTTAAGCATCTAAGTGTATCTCCTCTATATAAATTATGTATAAAAATACTGTCACTATATACCTTTCAAAGGGATGTTCTGTGAAATGTTTTGTAAACCTTGTATAAATCCAGTATTTAAATGGAGTGTTTTTTTAATGTTTTAAAAATTTTGAATGGTGTTTTTAAAGAAAAGGTTTAAAATTTTTTTTTTAATTTAAATGGAGTGTTTTTAAAAAAAAATCCATAGTTCAATTACTTTACCAATAGGTGGCATGTTCATATACAGGTAAAATTAGTTAATGAAAATTATAGGCAGTAAAAAATAAAATGGAAGTCATTACCTCTACTGAATGAAGTAGTACAAGAGAACAGGAAAAGATGGAAATGACATTTATATTTGTCTTCCTCAAATTTAATTGTGAATGACATATTCCAAAGGCATATTACAAAATTCTCAATAAGTCGTTTTAAAAAATTTACTCTATCTCAAAAACAGCTTCTTGAAATTTTTTTAAATTGAGAACTATTTTTCAATATAATTGGTTTCCTTTGAAAACCTATGTATTGGGGGACAGCTAGGTGGTACAGTGTATAGAGCACCAGCCCTAGTGTCAGGAGGACCTCAGTTCAAATCCAGCCTCAGACACTTAGTAATTACCTAGCTATATAACCTTTGAACAAGTCACTTAACTCCATTGCCTTGCCCCCCCCAAAAAAGAAAGAAAAAAATTTGTATTTCAAAAACATTCTAGGAAGAGAAAGAATTCAAAACTCAAAATTTTTAAAAAAATTAATTTAACATGATTAATATGGAAATGTATATTGATACTTATATCAGACTGCTCTTTGTCAGGGGGAGGGGTACAATGAGGGGAGAGAGAAAAATATGAAACTCAAAACCTTACCAAAAAATGACTAGTGAAAACTATCTTTATATGTAGTTGGAAAAATTGATTTTTTTTAAAGGAATGTTAACAAATCTAAGTCTGGTTACAAATCTAACTATTATCACTTGAGTTTTTTGATCCACTGGAAGTCTTCAAACAATGGCTGAATGGTTGTGTTTCAAAGATATTCATACTTTTGGTATGCGGTGAATTAGAAATGACCACAAATGTTTGAAACCCCTTCCAATTCATTAACTCCATGAATTCAGGTATCACCTGAGGCAACCTTTCCCAAATGGTTTCTAATCTGTACTCATAAATTCACATTCCTCGTGAATCATGATTCCAAAGAGAAAGGATCAGACTGGCTTTTAAAAAGGAGGCTAAGTGATGCTATTCTTTTTTTTAAATGGAAGTATTATGTTTTATGGAAAATTTGAATAAAGAGTATTTCATAAAAAAGAGTTGAATATTACTCCAAAAATTACTCCACAGAAATTTTTAATTAAAATTTAATAAAAACTGATTCTTTCATGTTATAAGGCAATTAAATACTAATATTTTTGAGAAAAATCCCAGGATCAGCAATTAAAAGCTTGAAATTAGCCTTCACTTCCTTCCACAGGGGTGGAATGTGTCTGAGAAAAGAAATTTCCTATCACCTGTTGAATAGGCACTTCAAACATTCAGCAGGATAAACTTTAACTGTCTCTCTATGATGGGTTCTTGGGGTCCTCAAGATTTATACTGACTGAACTGGTAGAAGGCTATGGAATTCTTGCCATTCTAGGGATAGTAATGAGACTGAATAGACCCAGTCTTCTAGTGAACCAAGTCCTAATTAATATGTACTAACAATTTACCTAGTAGATTATTAGTAAATTCTGTATAGATACAGAATTAAGTCATCTTGTATAGGGTTCTGTCAACGCCATTTTAAAAATGGTCGATGACACATTCTTCACTTTGGTAGAGAGGAGGGAAAACTAGTTACATAGCACACAATGTTTCATATAGTGCCAGATGCAGCTTCGCCAGTTAATTCTAATTCTTATTAAAGGACAATGAGTGCACCAAGGATGGGTAGTATATTGAAGAAATTACAATGATGTAAAAAACAAATGATTATCAATAAAAATGTTTTAAAAGGTCTGATTGATGAGGACAAGCTTATTCCAACACCCCAAAACGTAAGGCTAATATTCCATATCCTTGATACTGGTGATAAATTGAGAAGTCTTTGGGAATTTTCTACTCAAAAAAAAGGTTAATCATAAGCTTCTTAGGACTCCCAAATAAACTTTGATCAAAACTCAATAGTTTTGTATGTTATAATATGCAGTAAGGTTACTCAGCTGTTGCTGACCAGTCCCAACAACCAGGAGGCTGGGAAAGATAATTTGGCTCAGTCTGATTAGAATTAATGGAAGGGGTATTCCTTTCACTGATATATAGTGAAGAATATATTGATAAATTCTTATTCTGGTCAATCCTCAATGTCTTCCCACAAACCTTAAAAAGAGGGTATAACCAACACAGTAAATTAAGACTTTCTTGCAGGTCTCTTTACATTTTGTGGACAATAATACAATAGTTAGCCTATCTTCAATCAATCTCCCTTAGCACTTACAAAAGAAATCAATTTAATTTCAATAATGTACTGTCACAAAAAAAAGTATAAATTTAAATTAAGCATAAGGGATCTCTCTAATTACCTAATTTTCCTTACTTTGTTGCAATCATGTTTTTATTATTGGAGAATTTATTTCAACTGTGCATTTGCATCAAGGTTAAAAATATCACCCTCAGCAGATTATAAGAGTCAATGATGTCTTAAGTCAAAGTCATAGGACTTTCAGAACCTGGGAGATAACCTACTCAAAGCCTTATTCTAAATATTCTCTTGACAATATCTCTGACAGTGATCATCAATTAAACAAGTTTTTGTCTATTATAAGCTAGGCAATGTTCTAGGTGTAGAAAATACAAAAAAAAAAAAAAAGAAATGCTTCCTGCCCTCAAGGGTTTACATTATGTTGGGAGAGGCATCATGCTCACATAGAAGTGTCTTCAAAATACATAAATCTGGACTCTGATTTATTATATCACTAAGGTACTACACCATATTTGGATAACTCTAGATGGTAGTTATTCCTTATTTGAAGAGAAATTTGCCTCCCTGCAACATCTGAAGATGGGTTTACGATGTATGAAAACAAGAATTACAGTAGAAAAGCATCATTACTCAAATAATGACAAATGGTCAGAAAGTATTAAAGAATATATCTGATGGTAGCAATGGCCACTTTCCCATCAATAGTGAGTCAGAAAAATCTAAAGATTCAGAGTTAAGAATGAGATAATTAACACTATTGTCAAATGCTACAGAGACAGGGAAATATAAAGTTCAAGAAAAGGCCATAAGATTTGCTAATAAATAAACCACTGCTGACTTTGGAGAAAACAGGTTCAAATGAGTGGTTGGGTTGTAAGGCTGTGGAAGGTGAAGTGGAGAAAATAGATGTAAATGGTTTTCCCAGGAGTTCTCCTGTGAAAGAAAAATGATATAATACTTGGAAAAGATGATGGGATCATATGAAGTTTTTAAAGGAAAAGGAAGATTTGAACATATGTATAAGGAAGGAGTCAATGCATAAGGAGAGAATGAAAATTATGAAGAAAACCTTCTTTCTCTGAGTCAGTACAGGGTTGTGGTTATGAAATACAGTATTGAACAGTACCCCCAACTCCTTTTGTCTTTACTGTTCTACAAAGAATAGTTTCCTGGTAGAGGAATGAGCTAGAAAATATTTGGAAAGAGTGATATTAAAAACATCAATTAAATTATTTTTAAAATAGGGCAAGGCAACCATGTAAAGGGTAAGCTCCTGAAGGGAGACAGAAAAGGATAACATCGAGGACACAAGTAAAGCAAGGAGTTGGCACTTGCAATGAAAAATATAATCTCAATATCTTACATTGGAGCAAAAAGAAGAATTATTTGAGGTGCACAGGGGTTGAGGGGAGACAAGATTGTCTAGGCGGCTCAGAAAAATGAAGTTTGGAACTGATGTGGAAGCGACTAGGATAGTCAATAGGGAATAATAAAAGGTTTGGTAAATAACAAGATTCAAAGGAGTTTACATAACAAATGGTAGAATAATATTAGGTCTGGTGTTTGAAAAAGAAAAGACAAGATAGGTGAATGAAAGGTAGAAGACACTGGGAAGTTGACATAGGTCAAGCTTCTGAAAGATGGAAAGGGAAGCCACATGATAGCCCGGGGGAAAAAAGGCAAGAGTGGCATGATTTGAGGTTTCAGAGCAAAGAAAAGTAAATAGAAAGACAGGAGGTAATAGTCAGATAGAAGAGGATCTGTTATAGATAAAGCTAAACACATTCTGAGTGATGAGATCAAGAATATCACTATAGGTGCATATAGTTCCAAGAGGGTAAAGTCATAGTAGCTGAGGATGATAATGAATTGGAAAGCAGGCTTATCTGAAGGGACATCAACTTTTTTTTTTTTTTGGCAAGACAATGGGGTTAAGTAACTTGCCGCAAAGTCACACAGCTAGGTAATTATTAAGTGTCTGAGGTCCAATTTGAACTAGGGTCCTCTGTATTCCAGGGCAGGTACTCTATCCCTTGCACTGCCCCCAGGGCATCACATTCTAAACTGAAATCCTTCAAGTGAAAGGTAGGTATTGGAGAAAAGTCAAAAGTTGGGAGTTGAACTCCAGAGAAAGGAAAAATGACCTGGAATAGATAATAACTATCACAACACAGACAGAATGATCATGGTGAACAGCAACTGATTTGAAAGCTACACAACTGGCAACAGCCACTTGCCCCCAGGTGAATATTCTAGGGCATAGGCCCAGAAAGACTTGCTCAGTATGTACTTTCTTAGTAAAAGCAACCTCTTGATTCAAATTCCATGCCTCCAAGCAGATCTTTTGCTCAAAATCTGATTGAACTCGGCCCAGAACAAATTGATTTAGCCCACAGGATCTAGTACAGCTATCCTACATTCCAGAGAAGCAGTAGTACAGGTAGCTTTGCGTAGCAATTACAGGTATCAACTGACACCAATGCAAATTAAGCTTATTGAAAGGGCCTCAAGGATAAATGGATAAGAGGGACTTGGGACTAGCACTACCCTTGGTAAGAATGGGGACCAAAAGGTAGGAATTATTGTGACTAATGACTGACTACTCAAGGCCAGGGAATGGGTGGTGATAAAGAAGGACTTAAGAAGGCAGCAAGTGATTTCAATACTATTGTACAATCCCCAGATGAATGCTCTGGGGTCCTCACCCTCATGTAGGCAGTGAAAGGGCCTCTCCAGAGAGCCTAAAGGATTGTCCAGAGGGGCAGATGACTGTGCAGGCCAGATTTTACAAGTTATGAAAAAGGAAAAAAAAACAAGATCACTATGCACCTTTTCTTTTTTAAGCCTCAGTAAAAATAACCACCTATGGGAGGCTAGGTGGCGCAGTGGATAGAGCATTTATTCTTCCAGGTCCTATGCTAAGTGCTGAGGATACAAAAAAGAGGCAAAGGGGGGTGGCTAGGTGGCATAGTAGATAAAGCACCAGCCCTGGAGTCAGGAGTACCTGGGTTCAAAATCCGACCTCAGACACTTAATAATTACCTAGCTGTGTGGCCTCGGGCAAGCCACTTTAACCCCATTGCCTTGAAAAAATCTAAAAAAAAAAAAAAATAATAACCATCCTAATTCAAATACTTTGGCTCTGTGTTTCATTTCCAACAGAAGAGAAAGATTAGAAGACATGAAGCTCAAAAGGGATGTTGCTAAGTGACAGTGACACAGGGAGAATTGAGAAGTGATAAAGCAAGGTTTCCTACTCTTCCTCATGACCCCAATATATTCAGGTAGCATGAGTGAAGGTACATCCAGTACTAGAGAAGGTAGACCAAGGATTTTGATTCAGAAGGGGAAACAGGTTTCTGTGATTATGAGGAGAATGCAACACTAGAAGAGCAGGTCTAATAAGATGGGCAGTCTTTTATCAACAGAACCAAAAACTGCATTCAAATCAGATAGTCCTAACTAAATGACCTAGATAAAATCAAGGGTTTGGAGATATATAATCACCAATTACAAGTACAAAGAAGAGTGAAAAGCAAGACATACTAAGAAAACATGAAAAAACTTGTCAACTGTTTATGTTTTGGATCCTAGATTCAAAGATATGTTCAGTTATAATACTATATGGTTATGAAATAAGCAGCAATCATAAGAATATATATTGTAAAGGCATTTTTAAATGTTGCAAAATCTACAACACTTAAGTTGTTTGGTTCATAAAAAAAAAAGCAAGAATACTATTAATCATAAACCTCCTGCAATATACTAGCAAGGCCTTACCTGCCCCTTCCATCAAAAAACCTGGTTTAAGTTTAGAAATATCGACAATAACAAAGCATTAGAAGCAGCAAAAGTGCTTATAACAATAGCTGAGTGAAAGGCTAATTTAGATAATTTAATGTTGTAGTAAAGTTGTATTCAATGAGTTTGGGGTTTTACTTCCTCTCTATTCCTTGACCCCTTTCTAAAAATGAGGACTTTCTGAATCAACTCAATTCTGTCCAGGACAAGTTCAGAAAATAACCTTAATGGAATATAATATTGTTAATGCTCTGTAAAAACTGTTTATATTGGCAAAATGTAGAAAACGTTAAATTCATAAAACCATTTAATGCTCTTTACTAGGAACCAATTAACAAATATTTGATTCTAACTAGGACTGAATAAAATTAAAGGAGAGAATGGGAAAAGGAAATGATACCTACTAATACTTTTTTGTGGTAGTTAAAAACTGGATACAAAATAGGTAGCAGTCAATTGTAGAATCAGCATGAAGAATTCAAAGAATGCTAAGACTTATAAGAACTAATGCATAATGAAATAAACAGAATCCAAAAAACAGTATTTACAGTAATAGAATGTAAGTTCCTTGAGGGCAAAATATAGTCTTTTTATCCACAGAGCCTAATACAGTGTAAAGCTTTAATGTAAGGTGCTTAATAAATGCACGCTGATTCACTGAATGACAACAATGCAAATTGGAAGTACAAAAAATAAAACTGAATAGCAGTGTAATAATCATAACCTTAACTCCAGAGAAGAACTGAGGAAAAAAGCATTTTATTTTCATTGCAGAGTAGGGCCTATGGGTAAATATTGCTTGGTTACACAGTCATATTCTATTGCTGTCTACTGACCTGTTTTTTCCCCCTTTTTAAAAAAATCTTTTTCAAAGGCTTGGCTTCTTGGGCAAGAGAAGTGGAAAGAGACCTATCTGGAAATGAGTTTTGTAAAAACTAAAGGGATCAATAAAAATAAGAAAATTTAAATAAGTTAACAGCATATCCTCTTATCAATCCTTCCCTAACTTTTGGCTTTAAAGTACTTCTTTTTCGTCACTAATTTATTTATTTTTTTGTTTTTTGTTTTTTTTTGTGCAAGGCAAATATGGGTTAAGTGGCTTGCCCAAGGGCACACGGCTAGGTAATTATTAAGTGTCTGAGACAAGATTTGAACCCAGGTACTCCTGACTCCAAGGCCTGTGCTTCATCCACTGTGCCACCTAGCTGCCCTTCATCACTAATTTATTACAGAAAGGCTAGCTGTTAATTGTTTCATTCATTGTCAGGTCTAAAGAATGAGACAGAATTTCTTAGGATGTAATCCTTTAAATAGAATTCCCCTGTAACAAATAATAATTTAATTTCTACCAATACAATCATAGCAAGACATTTCCTATATTAATATGCTTTTACTCTAAAATAATGTAAAGCATTTTTAAGGGAGGATGGTAAAATCATGAGATTAAAAAGAATATAATTATTCCTGATCTCCTATCATACTTCCCTCAAAATTCTTTACAATCATTATTGTACCATCAATTAAGTGCCATTACTCTTATTTTATATGAATAAAATTTATCTTAGAAAGGGAACCACTTACCCAAGATAAACCAGAAACCAACAAAGCAAGTACTAGCAAAATATTATCTCGTTTAAATATCTTACATCAACTATGTTCCATAATAAAACTGTGCTAAACAAAACTAAGCAAACAAATCAAAATTCTGTTAATTAAAAACAATATTATTAGTTTTATACTAAGATTAAAAGATAACTAAAAACAAGTTCAATTGTTTATGAAACAAATATTATATTTAAGGCATTATCATGGGTCATAGAGATACAAAGATTAAAAAGGAAATAGGCCTGTCCTCAAAGAGCTACAAGAATGTAATCCAAGCAAGGAGATTCTACTGTCAGCTAAGAGTCAAACATAAACCAAGCCATGTCCAGAGGCCAATAGGGAAAGTTGGAGAGTTGAGTATTCACTGTAATCTCTGAGAGATATAGAAAGTATAGTCTATTCCTTTGTTAGTATATTAGGATTAAATGTGATTATACTAAGGCAGAAAAATAAACTTAGATTTTTTTTATTGAAAGGTTTCTTGAAGGGTGAAATACAGGCTTTTTGCTTAACCTGTTAACTAAAATATAGGTCTTCTGCAAGCATTTCAAGTAATAAAGGTTGTACTTTCAAAAGAATTGCTGAAGGTGTAGTATAGTAATAAACACAAGGTAAGAATATTTCTAAGAGAATATTTAAAAAATCTTGAGAAATACTTTTTTGAGGACAACCTCTAGTAACTGGAGATCTAATGAGGATGATATGGGAAGATGAAAAACAGTGAAAATTGGCTATAAGAATGGTTGAGTTAGATAACCTTGCAAACAAAGCTTGAAATAAAAAGTCCGATTGTCAAAATAAAATTTGATACACTTCTTAGGAGGGTTACTTTGAATATAATCTAACGTGTTTGAACATGCATTGTCTAAAATATATAGACTTCCTGAGTAACAATATTTGATTTCAATTAAAAAACCCAAAACAGAAAATGTCTTTAAATCTCCCTCTATGAAAATAGCAGTGATTACAGGAGGGGAAAAAAAAAGGTAGACCATAGGGAACACATTCACACAATATGTTCATGATGTTTTTTATGTCTAAAACAAATAAAAAATTCTCTTACAATCAAGATAAAACTTCTAATATCTATAGCTTTTTAAAAAAAATTTCCAAAATAAATCATGTATTACTTTCGGTTGAAGGACTGTGATCCTCAAATCTAGGACTGTGTGTAAATAGAGTCTCTCTGAGGGGGTGGGGGGAGGGAGGATTCCCTGTTTAAGAAATTGTACAGTTTTGAAATTTGATCTTCCAAAGGGGAGGGAAGAAGGGAGGGAGGAGCTGGATTTAAGGGACTTTAGATGAGTTTAGCTCCTTAGCCTAATATCCTTCCAAGCAGGTCTTCACTCTTGACATCAGCAACCAGTGACACTAGAAAAAAATGTTTTTGTTTTGGTTGAGGTTTCTTCTCTTTTCCGACCCTGTTTCCCATTCTCCCTTGATCATTCTTAGCAAAACTCCCACCATCGGAGTTCTACGTCTCAGTCGGGTGGCCATACAGTGGATTACCTCATGAAGAAATTCAAACTAAAGTGTGACAGACTGAAGTTTGCCTCTCAGAGAGCGTTTAATTTAAAAATAAAAAAAGGTCAATAAAAAAATGCCCAAATGGGAACCACGGAGGCCTGTCCCCGTCTACCATCTTCCGGCTCCAGCAAGGCCGAGCTGAGGCTGGCGCAACAAAGAGCGGTTTGTGGGGCAGAGGCCGGGCGGGTGGGCTCCGGGGCAGGGGCGCTGCTCCTGGTGCTGCGAGGCTTCCACGGGCGGAGGGGGCGCGCGCGGTGCCCGCCCCGGCTGCCCTCCTACCTGCTACCATTACTCGGGGCGGCCGGGCGGCCGTCGCTGGGGGCGGGAGGCCGGCCTGGAAGGAGGCGGCGGCGTCCCGCTCCCCAGCTCCGCGTTCCTTCCCGCGGACGACAACAGACGGAGGGGCGGCGGCCCCGGGCTCCCAGCCGGGCAGGTGGCGGCGGCCCCGCGGGCGCGGGAGCGAGCCCGGCCTCCCCGGCGGCCCGACCCCGCGGCGCGCGCGCGGGCGAGGCCGGGGCGGGGGAGGCGGGGGCGCCGCGGCCTCCGTGGGCGCCGTCTCCGCAGCAGGCCTGCGCGGGCCCCGCGGGCCTCGGAGCCGCGGCGAGCCGGGCGCGCGGGGCGGACGCCCCCCCCCCCCCGCGCCGCTGCGGCCCAAGATGGCGGCCGGCGGCCCCCGCCGCGCCGCGCCGCGCCGCCCGCCTCCGCCCCGCTCCCCTCCCCCCGGGGGGCCGCGGGCGCCGCCGGACGCCCCCGCCGGGGCCTCGGAAGCGGGCGGCTCGGGGGCGCGAGGCGGGAGGCCGCGGGCGCGGCGCGGCCGCCGCGGAGAGAGGGGGCGCTTACCGTGTGCGGCTCGGGAGTGGCCTCACTGGGGCGGCGAGGACGAGGAGGAGGAGACGGAGGAGGAGGAAAAGGAGGAGCAGGAAAGCGCCGCGGCCACCGGCAGGACGGCGGCGCCCATAGCGGAGCAGGCGCCTGGGCTGCGGGGAGGAGGAGGCGGAGGGGGGCGGGGGGCTCCCGAACCCGCCGCGCTGCCTCATGGGTAGATTCCAGGTCAGCCCCGGCCCGCCCGGCTCCTTTCTTTCCTGGGAGGGGAGGGCGGAGGGGGTGGGGGAGGGGCGCCGCAGCATGTGCCGGGCTCGAGGCGTCCGCGGCCCCGGGGCCCGGGGGGGTTCTAGCTGCCCTAGGTAAGATGGGGGCGTGCTCGGGGGGCCGCCCCCTGGGCCTTGGGGGCCATCCGGCCCAGAGGCCGGGCTGCGGGGCCCGCCTGCAAGAGCGGCCCGGCGGGGCCAGCGAGGCCAGCCCCAGCGCGCATAAACAGCCCGGAAAGGGGGGGGGGGGGGCGTGTTTTAAATGGAGGGGCCAAACTTTGCCACCCCCTGGAATCCTGAAGAAATCCCATTTCTTTAGAGAAAGGAATCCAAATACATATTCTGTTAAGATAAAAACTATAATCAAAAGAAAAAACAGCAAGTTCTCAACTAATATAGGCATACTATCTGCAGAAATAAAAGGAATCAAGCCTTTCCTGCTAGATTTTTCTAATGCAGTCAATGGTACTGACTTGGAATTTGGAGTCTCCATCCAACACAACGTAGGCTCTTTGAGAACTGGAAAGGTTTTGTTTTTGTCCTTGCATCTTAGGGCTCAGCACTTGCTTGGCAACTTTTGAGTTTGTTAAGTCTATTTGATGATTGCTACTGAAGAGATTTGTGTTGCCTTGGGCAGATCTTTATTGTAGATAAAAACAAAAATCTACTTATCTGCCACTCCTCCCTATTGAGCTTAATTCTGCCACTTAGAGCCAAGAGAAAAAAGTCTAGTCCATCTAACCAAGTCTTTCACATTGACAGACCTTCAGATGTTTAAAGACAAAAATATATCCCTCCCCCCAATTTTCTCAAAGCTATTCCTCCATTGATCTCATGGCAGCCTGTCCTAATCATCCTTCCTTATAGCCGCATCAGTCTGTCAGTGTCTGTCCAAAAACATAATTCCCAAAACTGAACACAGCTTTCGAGATAGGCTCTCACCCGGGTAGAATGAACAATAATATCTTTGGTTCTGGATATCATATTTATATTAAGGAACCTTGAGCTTCTATTAATTTTTCTGACAGCTACTTCTCACTTGACTAAAACACAAAAACAATAAGATTTTTTATTTGAAATGTTATCTACCTCATCCTGGATTAATTTATGTTTTTTATCCCAAGTGGAGAACTTTTATATTATTCTCCTTCAAGTGCCCTTAGATCTAGTCCATTGCTCCAACTTGTTCAGATGTTTCTGGTTCCCAGTTTTGATATCCAGCCCGTTACCTTGCTTTTCTAACTTTATACTATCTGAAAATTTGCCATCTGTGCTAACATTCTAGTTGCTTATTAAAAATATTGTACCAGAAGGGTCAAGGCAAATATTTATGGGCCTCTACTACAGACATCTCTTCAAATTGATAATTTGTTATTAACACACTGGATCTGATTGTTCCTAATTCCATCTAATTATCATCTAACTCATTCAGAACTATAGTCTTGGGATAATCAAGAATATGCTCTTAGAAGGCATTTTTATCACAGAGACAACCATCCCTGAGCACCATAGTTCCCTGTTTGTCTATACTGCCATACAAGGTAATCATCCTTGGGGTATATGGAGTATTCCAAGAGGACTAGTACCTCCAGTGCCGCTCACCCACCTTTGATATCTACTCTTGCCACCCAGTTTTCCCCATGGCTCCAAGAAGCTGTAGCAGTGGAAGTGGTCACACTCTGAATTGTCAAGGCAAATAGGCCAAAGGAAGTTGAGCATTGCCAGCAAGCCTCAGACCTGTCAAATGAATTGATGGGTTGCCTACCCAAGCAATCCTTGTAGAAAGGGAAGACGAGAACAATTTTCTTGCAGTGGTTGTGAAGGCATCTAAAGCAGGTGTTGTGGAGAACTCAGAACTTGACCAGACATAAAGACACCAAGGTAAAATCCACTGCATCCCAGGCCCCTGCCGATCACCCTGACTTCAATCTTGCTACTGGATACTTATGACTCTGGAAGAGAGACTGGGGCTGTGCAACTCTACTTTGCTTAAATAAATCCATGTCAAGATATCATCCATTCACTACTTTGCCCACCTTGAAGTCCTATGATAATGGGCACAGATGAATGACAAAGCAGCACTGTGGATACACTGGTAGGTATGAACATAGCCCTGAGCAGAGCTAACCTAGGACTTTGGACTTTGGACACTGGAAATGAGCCAACTGAGCCCAACCTATGGTAGTGCCTTCTAAACATGTATTAGGCTGATTAATGGCAGCCAAATTCAACATACTCTGAGTCCAGCATCATAGAAAACATAGGACAAATAACAGTAACAAAGTCCTCGTAATGCCTCTCTTTTGAAACCATCTTCATCCTCCCAGCATGTAAGAAAAAGAGCTAGATTCTAGTTGAGCTGAATCCTCACAATGCAACTTCAGGTACAGTCAAACTTTGCTCTATACCACTGACCACCTTTCAGCTCCAAAATTCAATTGTTTTTGGCTCCAGGTGGAAATGTTGCTTATTATGGCTTTACCTGCATCTGAAATGTGATTTTTCCAACAATCGTTCCATTCTTATAATTTCTAATTTATCTTTCAGTTGGATTTATCTAGTTCTGAGAGAGGAATATTAAAGTCTCCTATGAATATTGTGTATTTTGGTATTTTGAAATTCACTTAGCTTTTTAAAAAGATCTTTGATGCTATACCATTTTGTACATGCTTTTTTAATGGTGTTATATTTTAATTATTTACTGCGCCTTTAGTTATATTGTTTGTTTCCAGAAATGATCAGTTTTTATTGTTGCTTTATTTGAAATCATGATTACTACTTACATTTTTTTGTATTCAAACTTGCAGTCTGGCTTCCAGGGTTATTATCGACTGAAACTGATTTCTTCAAATTTAATAATAATTTCTTGGTTGTAAAGTCTGATATTCTTTTCAGGTCTTGTCCTCTACATACTCTACAGTTTTTGACTCTTGATGACCCTCTTCTACTTAGTACTTTTTCCTCTTTGGGATTTCATGATACCATTCCCTTTTGACTCACCTCCTATCTGTTCATTTTCAGCTCCTTTGTCAGATCATCATTTATATCTGGGCTGTCCAATTTTACTTTTAAAAGTTTTTATTGAAACAATAGATAATAGGTTTTGATTTGTCATTTTAGTGAGAGCTCTGCAGTAGCTCAACTTCATTTACTAAAGCATTTAGAAAACACCCAAGTGGGCCACATAAAATTGCCCTTGCAAGTTGCTGCGGCCAATAGGCCAAATTTTAGACAGCTCTGATTTACATTATATCTCTAACTGGTGATAGACCACAGGTTTTGTCCTCAACCGGTTCTCTTTCTACACTCTTGTTATCTTTAAGAGCAACAGAGGATTAAATTATCACTTGTGCACATGACTTTTACATCTATATAGTTTGCTTTAATCTTTCTCGGTTTACATAAGCAGCTCACATTCAACATGTTCAAAGCAGAAACTCATTATTTTTCTTTTAAAACCCATCATCTTAATATTGGGAGACCTGCTATGGACAATGCCATCACATCCAGAGGAAAAAACTAAGGAGTCTGAATGCAGAGTAAAGCATACCATGTCCACTTTTTTAAAACTTTTATGTTTTTTACTTCTCATTTTTTCCCTCTTAGTTCTAATTTCTCTTTCATGATACATAAACATATTTAACATGATACATGATACACTGATACATGAACATATTTAACATGAATGTACAGTTTTACCAGACTGCCACCATGGGGAAAGGGGAGGTAAGGGACAGTGGTAGAAAAATGTAGAACTCATAAATTTGCATATGGATGAATGTTGAAAAACTACTATTGCATGTAATTGGAAAAATAAAATAAAATTTCATTTAAAAAATGAAATAAGGCCCAGCATCTTACTAATTTGCCTATATCCATCATAAGCACTACTGTACATCTAAATTTGAAACTTTAGAATCATCCTCAGCTACTCATTCTTTTTTTTTTATTTTTAGGTTGGTTTTTTTTGCGCAAGGCAATGGGGTTAAGTGGCTTGCACATGGCTAGGTAATTATTAAGTGTCTGAGGCCAGATTTGAACTCAGGTACTCCTGACTCCAGGCCCCGTGCTCTATCCACTGTGCCACCTAGCCACCCTTATTCATTCTTTTTTGCTCAACATATCCAGTCAGTTATTAAAAATTACTGCTTCTACTTCTACAAAAAGCTCTAATTTCTATAACTACTTATGCTTCCCCCCCAGAAATTACTTTGCATTTTGTATCTATATTTATTTTGTATAAATGTCTCTCTCTCTCTCTCTCCATATATATATATATATATATATATATATATATATATATATATATGTATACACACACACACATACACACACACACACCTCCTCCATTAGAATGTGAGCTCCATGATTGGCAGCAGTTGTTTCATTTATTTGTCTGTATTTGCAATGACAAGCAAAAAGTAATTACTTAATAAATGCATGATTGATTGAAGGATGTCCTGAGAGCTTTTGTCAAATAGCTTGCTGAAATCCAAGATTACAATTAACTATGACTTTCCCAGCCCTATTGAAGAAAATGAGCTCCACTGCTGATTCTCTTTTCCCTTGGTCACAAAACAGGAGAAATTGTTATTCTTTCCCTGATTCCACCCATCTCTATGACTACTGCCTCAGCTGTGATCCTTTATTAAATTTACTGTCTCTCTCCAGTGGCACCTTCACCACTGCCTACAAATATGCGCATATCTCCTGAATCCTGAAAAAGACTACTTTTGATACTTCTATTCCGTCCAGCTACATTCACAACTCTTTTTTTTTTGGCACATTTTATTTATCTAAAGCAATGGGGTTAAGTGACTTGCCCAAGGTCACACAGCTAGGCAATTATCAAGTGTCTGGAGTCAAATTTGAACTCAGGTCCTCCTGACTCCAGGGCTGGTACTCCATCTAGCTGCTCCCCAACTCTCTTTTAACCTTCACTGTTAAATTTGTTGGTAAGGTTAATGTATATTTTGGATGCCACTAGTGATATCTTCTCTTTTCCACCCCACCATGAACATTGTATTGAAACTGTCTTCTCTCAAGAGACAGGTAGGCGGACAGTAGATAGAACTCCAGCCCTGGAGTCAGGAGTTCCTGAGTTCAAATCTGACCTCAAACACTTGTCACTAGCTCCATGACCCTGGGCAAATCACTTAACCTCCACCCCCCCCCAAAAAAAAACAGCTCTTCTCAGCAATACAGTGATCAAAGACAATTCTAAAAGAGTTGTGATGAAAAATACCATCTACATTCTGCGAAAAAACTGTGGGGTATAAATGCAGATCAAAGCATACTTATAATTTTTTTTGTGGTTTGTCCCTTTTGTTCTGATAACTTCTTTTACAGTGTGACTAATAAGGAAATAGATAAGCCTGTTGATTGTGCATGTATAGCCTATAACAGATAGTTTGCTGTCTTAAGAAAGGGGAGGGAAGAAAAGGGAGAAAATTTTGCAAAAATGAATGTTGACAGTAGATAGAGCACCAGGCCTGGAGTCAGGAGGATCTGAGTTCAAATCCCACCTCAGACAATAATTACCTAGCAGTGTGGCCTTGGGCAAGCCACTTAACCCCCATTGCCTTGCAAAAACTAATAAATAAATAAATAGATAAATAAAAAAATAAAATAAAAATGAATTTTGATATGCCCAAAGGGCAACAAAAATATGTATACCCTTTGATCTAGCAATACCACTACTGGGCCTATACCCTGAAGAGATGATGAAAAAGGGCAAAAACATCACTTGTACAAAAATATTCATAACAGACCTGTTTGTCGTGGCAAAGAACTGGAAATCAAGTAAATGTCCTTCAATTGGGGAATAGCTTAACAAACATTTGTATGTCATGGAACACTATTGTTCTACTAGAAACCAGGAGGGATGGGAATTCAGGGAAGCCCTGGAGTCAGAAGTACCTGAGTGCATGAACTGATGCTGAGGGAGATGAGCAGAACCAGAAAAACACTGTACACCCTAACAGCAGTATGTGGGTGATGATCAACCTTGATGGACTTTTGCTTATTCCATCAGTGCAACAATCAGGGACAATCTGGGGCTGTCTGCAATGGAGAATACCATCTGTATCCAGAGAAAGAACTGTGGAGTTTGAACAAAGACCAAGGACTATTACCTTCAATTTAGGGGAAAAAAAACTGATATCTTATTGTTTGATCTTGCTATCTCTTTTATTTTGTTTCTTCCTTAAGGATATGATTTCTCTCTCATCACATTCAGTTTAGATCAGTGTAACCATGGAAACAATGCAAAGACTGGAAAATTGCCTTCTGTGGGGGATGGGGGAGGGAAGTAAGATTAGGGGATAAATTGTAAAACTCAAAATCTTTTAAGTAGAAAATAAAAGGCATTGAAGTAATTTTAAAGAAGATTTGCTCATAGCTAGTTTTAACTATTTCATTCTGTCTAAAATAAAGAACAATTCTGAGTAAGCTAAATAAATGGTGCCATATAATTGAAAAAAAATGAATGTTGATAACTATCTCTACATTTGATTGGAAAAAATACTATTAAGATTAAAAAAGAAATCCTCTCAAAAAGTTCTTTCTGCCACAGTAATAATCTCTGATGATCAAAGCTAATTGCCTTTTCCTCTTAGTTCTCATCCTTCTTGACCTCTTATGAAGCTTTTTATAAAATTCATCACTCTTCTCTCCATTAACTTCAGAGATGCTTTTCTGATTTTGCTATTTCCATAACTGCTCCTCTCATTGCTTTGTTTATTTTTTAATCTTCCTATTCTTAAACGTTATTGTAGGTGTTCTTTGAGGGTCTGCCCTGAGTCTTCCTCTTCCTACCCACCCAAGCTTTTTATTTTGTTAATATTAGTTTTATAAAATTATGAGTTCCAAATTCTCTCCTTCCATCCTACCCTTCCCCTTTCCATCTAGAAGGCAAGCAATATGATACTCATTTTACATGCAAAAGATATTTCTATATTAGGCATTTTGCACACAAAAATCCCCTAAAATAGTTTTAAAAGTACACCCTGATAACTTCAGAGCTCACTAGTTCTCTATAAGTAAATAACATTTTTTTTAAATCATGAATCCCTTGAATTTATGGACCAACTGAACTCTTATTTCTTTTTTCTTTGAAATGGGATTCAATATAAATACTTACTATGGGCCAGGCACTAATATGAGTTGGATTTACAAAGAAAAAAATAAAAATAATGGATACCCTCAAGGAACTTACATGCTAAGAGAAAGAGGAAGACATGGAATTTAACTGTAAAAGGGAAGTCACTAGCAGCTGGGAGTGGGGATAGTGTGGGAACAAGAAAGGTGTTAAGCTGAATTTTAAAGGAATCCAGGGACTTGAATCAGAGGTTGAGAGGAAGAACATTTCAGACTTATAGAACAGCTAGTGCAAAGATGAGACATGGAATATGTTGTAGGAGAATGAGTGAATTGGCTGGTATAGCTGAATGGTAACATGCATTGAGAAAAGTAGAATGAGGGGCAGCTAGGTGGTGCAGTGGATAAAGCACCAGCCCTGGAGTCAGGAGTACCTGGGTTCAAATCCAGTCTCAAACACTTAATAATTACCTAGCCGTGTGGCCTTGGGCAAACCGCTTAACTCCTTAAACCTTAAAAAAAAACCTAAAAAAAGAGAAAAGTAGAAAGTAAAAAAAAGTTGGAAAGGTAGGAGCAAAAAAGTTTATATTTTATCTTATAGGCAATAGGAAGAAGCCACTGGAGTTGGTTAATAGGATTGCCACATGGCTACATCTGTGTTTTAAGAGATATAGGTTAGGGAATGAAATTACAAGCTTTGGCAACAGATTGAATATGTGGGATTAACAAGAGAAGAGTGGAGGATTATATAAGGACAGGAAGCTAGGAATCAGAAGAACCCTGGAGAGAAGAGGAAAGTTTAGAATACTATCTGTTCTACAGTTCGTGATAAGGGAATGAAGCTTGGGAGAGACTAGAACTTCATAAATGGATCTGACAATCATCTGCATAGATGTGGTAATTGAACCCTTGGGAGCTGAAATCAGTAAGTGAAATAGTATATAGAGAGAAGGGCACTCTGGACAAAACCCCTGGGGAATGCTCCTAGTTAGTAGCTCTAACATGGATGAAATCCTGCAGAGACTGAGGAATAGCCATACTGATAGAAGGAAAACCAAGAGAAAGCACAGTCACACAAACAGAGGAACCAAGGTGGCTGCCAGTGTCAGGTGTTGCAGAGAAATCAAGAAGGTTGAAAATTGAGAAGATATCATTTACCATGATAAACCCCGCCCAAATCCCAGTTACTTGCTATTCAACAAAAACTGCTAGGAAATTGGAAAACATTCAGATTGAGAAATTAGATATAGACCTACTTCTCACATCATATACCAACAAAGTTCAAATGGACTCAGACAAATAAGGTAACATAATGAACAAATTAGAGAAATGAGGAAGAAATTATCATTGATGTTTCTGTATTTTGGGGAAGAATCAATAACCAAACAATGGCTATAGCTTTATCACAAAAGATGAACTAGACAAATTTATTAATTTTAAAAGTTTTCCACAAACAAAGCCAAAACAACTAAAATTAAAAGAGAAACTTAACTATAAAAATTTTTTTCTAGTATTTCTTTAATAAAGGTGTCATTTCTAAAACATGAGAAAGTAATTTAAATTTGTAAGAGCAAAAGGCATTCCCCTTTTGGTAAATGGTCAAAGGATATGAAAAGGCAATTTTCTTTTTTTAACATTCATCTTTTGGGGTGGCTAGGTGGTACAGTGGATAGAACACTGGCCCTGGAGTCAGAAGTACCTGAGTTCAAATTCAGCCTCAGACACTTAATAATTGCCTAGCTGTGTGGCCTTGGGCAAGCTACTTAACCCCATTTGCCTTGCAAAAAAAACCCTAAAAAACAAATAAAAAACCCATTCATCTTTTTAATTTCAGTTCCAAATTATCTCCCTCCCTCAAGCCCCTTCCCTATCCATTGAGAAGGTAAGCAATATGATACCATTATAAGTATGAAGTCATGTAAAATATTTGCATATTATCTATCTGTTGTAAACAAGAAAAATAAAATTTAAAATATGTTTCATTCTACACTCAGAGTTTATCAGTTCTCTAGCATTTTTTCTCCATGAGTCTCTTGAAATTATCATGGGTCATTAAATTGATTAGAATGACTGTCTTTCACAGTTGGTTATTGTTACAATATTGCTGTTATGGAGTACAGTATTCTGCTGATTCTACTCACTTCATTCTGCTAACAGCAATTCACATAAGTACTGCCAGATTTTTCTAAAACCATCTTGTTTTATATCATTTCTCATAACAATAGTATTCCATCAGTCACATGTCACAGATTATTCAGCTATTCCCCAATTGATGGGCATCTCCCTCACTCCAATATCTAATTCTTTGCCATCACAAAAAGAATTGCTATAAGTAATGTTGTACATGTGGGTACTTTTCCTTTTTATTTGATTTCTATAGGCTACAGATCTAGTAATGGTATTGTTGGATAAAAGGGTATGCAAAGTTTTATAACCCTAAGTGTATAGTTCCAAATTGCTCACCTGATTGATTGAATTAGTTCACAACTCTGCCAACATTACTGCAATATTCCCATATCCCATTCAACACTGTCATTTTCCTTTTGCCAATCTAATATATGTGAGATGGTATTTCAGAGTTGTTTTAATTTGTACTTCTCTAATTATTAGTGATTTAAAGTATTTTTATACAACTATTGATAACTTGGATTTTTTCAACTGAAAATTAAGTTTTCAAAGGAAGAAATTCAAGCTATCAGTAACCATTTTTAAAAAAATGTTTCAAATAACTAATAATAAAAGAGAATCTGATAAATTCTAAAAGGTCTGTGAGAAAATAGGAGTGTTAGTGCAATTTGGAGCAATAAATTTGACCAGCTATTCTAGGAAGCAATTTGGAACTCTGTCCCCAAATTTATTAAACTGTGCATATCTTTTGACCCAGTGTTATCACTACCATACCTCAAAGAAATATACCTCAAAGAATTTGAAGAGGAAAAGAAATTTTTTTATAAAATGTTTGTGGCAATGTTTAGCTGTTTATGTGGTAGCATAGAATTGGAAACTAAGGAGATGTTTATCAATTGATAAATAGATGAACAAATTATGGTATATGGATAAAAATGGAATGCTATATAAGAAATTATGAAAGAGAAACCTGAAAAGAACTATATGAATTGATTCAGAGTGAAACAAGAGAACAATTTATATAATAATGATACCATTGGAAGGACAGACAATTTTGAAAGACTCAAGAATTCAGATCAATGCCATGACCAAACACAGTTTCAAAGGATAGATGATGAAGCATGCTACCCACCTCCTGTGAGAGAAGTGAAAAACGCAAGATAAAGGATCAAGTATATTTTGGAATTTGGTCAATGTAGTAATTTGTTTAGCTTAGACTAAAAGTATTTTCAGTGGTGGTAGGGTGGTAGAGAACAGGAAAAAAGTTCATTTAAAAATTAAATTTTTAAAAAAGCAAGTTAACCTTGGAGAGAATATCTGAGTCTAGAAACCAGACTGAAGAAGGTTTAGAAGAAAATAAGGGGAGAAGAGCATTGTGGTTCTGATTGTAAATTTTACTTTTTCAAGGAATTTAGCAGAAAAGAATAGAAGAGGTATAAGATGCTTGTGGACATGGTAAGATTTAATGAGTGTTTTTTTGGTGGGTTTTTTATTTTTTGAGGCTTGGGGAAATTTGGGCATGTTTCTAAGCAACTGAGAAGGAGCCACTAGTTTGCAAGTTTGGAGATTAGGACAGTGGAGATATGGTGGGAGTACTCTGCTGGAGCAAAATAGGTGGGATAAAGTCAATAGTATATGGAGAGGAGTTTTCCTTGACAAGCAAAATGACTATACTATCATCAAAGACTAGATTAAAGAAATAGATAGTTGGGACTGAGTGGGGCACAATGCCAGAGTTTTGTGATATTAGGAGGAGGAGAGAAGAAAAAATCTTGGCAAATAAGCTCATGGTTTGTTTTTTTTCTGGTGAAATTTCGGGTGGAGTCCTCAGCAGAAAAGTTTGGAGGAGGGAATGGTATAAGAAGTTTGAAGAAAGAAAAAAAGGTTTGAAACAATTCCTATGATAACTAAAATAGGAAATCATTGAGGGAGGAATAGGAGGATTGCTTTGATGTAGTGAGAATGAATTTACTTAGTGAAAATGTAGTAAACTATCAACATGAATAAGAAGACATGCAGTACTTACAGAATTGTTTTAAAGGTCAAATGAGATAATGTGTGTAAAATACTTGGCTTTTTGGCATATTGCTATATAAATTGCTCTGTAAAATGCCAGTTTTCATCATTATTTCATTGAAATAATGGGTGGGAGTCAGACTAAAGGGGGAGTGATGATTAAGAAGTGAACAAGTTTAGGCCCTGGGTATAAATAATTTTTTCAAGTAACTTACTAGTAAGAAAAAAGGAGAGAGAACATTTCCCTTCCACTGGATCTACCTTCCTTAACTCCAGATTGGAATTGTGTTGAGTGATATATATATGAAATTTTAGAACAGATTTTATCTTCTAGGAAAGATTCAATGCTGTACCAGGTTTGGACATGGGGTTAGAAAGTTTCCTCAAAAATTTGCTATGTCCAGAAAATAAAAGGCATCAAGTGAAAAAGAATGGGTTTTTATGTCCATTAATTATAAGGCCTTCAATCATATTCTTTTAAAAGTCAAAAATATACTTCTTGGCTTATCTTGGAACTATTGAAATGTTTGATGATTGCACAGATAGTATTGACACAACTCAACCTATCAAGAATTATGATTAGGGGCTAAGTGAAAAATATACTTTTTATATTGGCAGGGTTATTTCAAATACTAGTTAATGCCATCTGTAACACCTCAGCTATATTTCAATATTTTGTCATCAATGTAGAGATAAGACTTCTTATATTAAGTTGGAGTTCTATGTTTTGATGCCATTTTTTTAATCCCTCAATATTTTCTTGAGCATCTCCTTTTTCCTAAATTGGAGAAAGGCTTATTCAACCAAGAGGTTAGATCATCTACTAGGGCCCTTGTACTTTCCCCCAATTCCCAATACATACATAGAAGTAATGATTAAATAATGGTTATCACTTGCTGAATATACAGGAGTTGCTGAATCTTTGTGAAAGTTTATAAAGTAGACTTTCTTGCTCTTTGGTACCCATCTCAAAATTCCTCAAAAAGGTGGCAAATTTTAAATGAATCCTAGATGCTTAGATCTGCTTTGAGCAACTGAATGACCTCAACTCCTAACAGGATATAGACTAATCCATTCCAACTCTTTCTGATTGAGATTAAGGTCTTCAGCATTTCCAGGTCACATAAACAAGATGACTGACTACATATTTTTTCCAATCCCTACATCCTCTCAGACATTTCTGAAACAGAAATTACGTGCTAAAAATAAAACAAATTTAGTTTTTTCCATGGTTTAGGACACCCAGGATCCAAAAAAAGGTTTAAAAGAAAACAAACCAAAAATCTCAAACCCAGGAATTTATGCTCACTGACTACACTCCTCCCCACTTCCAGTGCTATTTGGCAGCAAGGCTGCTCTAACTCAGGGACATGATGATATAAGCTTACATCAAAACCTACTTCCTATCTTGGCCCCCTTCTCTCTTTCCTGTGCTATGGAGACTCTAAACCAAACTAGAAATTTGCTTGTACTTTGACAGTCAGGTCAACCAAAGTCTTTCAGGAGCAACCTAGAAGCATCAGAGCTACAAAGCTCTGTACCACTAGAAAAAACATTCAGTACTGGGACAATGAACTGAGCAACAGAGGAGTGGAACAAATCATAAGGAGGAGTGTATGTGACTCTGTGTGTGTGTGTGTGTGTGCACGTGCATGGGCCGGGAGAGAAAGTGCAGAGTGCAGTACTCTGCTAAACCTTAGGGAAAGAGCATAGACTGGGGACGGTTCTGAATACCCAGAAGTCAGTTAGGGCAGACACCTAGATTTTTTTTTCTTTTGGTTTTTTGCAAGGCAAATGGATTAAGTGGTTTGCCCAAGGCCACACAGCTAGGTAATTATTAAGTGTCTGAGACTGGATTTGAACCCAGGTACTCCTGACTCCAGGGCCGGTGTTTTATTCACTGCGCCACCTAGCCGCCCTGACAGACACCAAGATTAATGAACTGTGAGTTGCCCAATATGGGAGGAGGGTGACTCTCTTTGTGATTAAGGTCTTCAGCCAAGGTCCATGGTCATCTAGTTTCAACAGTAGGAACCAAATTAAACCTACAAACCTTAGATTTACACCAATATTTTGAATATTTAAGAGTAACTAGCAGAAAAATTTTGATATTAAGGACCAACATCTGTTAGCCACCAAAGTGATTGATCACTTCTTAGATCTAGAACTGGAAGAGATCTCATAGGTCTTTTAGTTCAGCAGCCTTGTTTTACAAATGAAGAAACTGAAGCCCAGGGAATTACATAGTGTGTGAGGTCCCTTCTATCTCTGGATTTATAATCCTGTGATTTATGTGCCACATATCATTTAAAGCAAAAGTTGCTTTAATTTCATATAGGAATGATATACTATTACAGCAGGTTTCTAGACATTGGGAAAATTCAAGATTTCTGTCCAATCTGTTTTGTCAAATCCAACAAACCTGATGAAAATGGCTCATTTTGTTTTTAGCAAGAGGCTACTTAATGTAGGCCAAACTGACTGGAGGTCATAAATCACATTTTTTCAAGTTCAGTGTACCACAAAATATACTTTATGATTGGTTCCAAATTACTTCATGATTCTAGAAGTTTAAGAACTTGTTAGACATTTACCAATCGCTTTCAAATAAATGGTCAAAGATAAAACCACTGTAACCAAGATCAAAAGAAATGCAGTAAACTGAGAAGCAATCTTTACAACTAATGTTTCTGACAAAGGACTCATTTCTAAAATATACAGAGCACTGAGTCATATTTTTAAAAAAACAAGCCATTCCCCAATTGACAAATGGTCAAAGGATATGGAAAGGCAATTTACACATGAAGAGATCAAAGCAATCCATAGTCATATGTAAAATTGCTCTAAATCATTACTTATTAGAGAAATGCAAATTAAAGCTTCTCAGAGGTACCACCTCATACCTCTCATATTGGCCAATATGACTAGAAAGGATAATGATCATTGTTGGAAGGGTTGTGGGAAATCTGGGACAGTATTACATTGTTGGCGGAGCTGTGAATTCATCCAACCTTTCTGGAGAGGAATTTGGAACTATACCCAAAGGGCAACAAAAATGTGCATACCCTTTGATCCAGCAATACCACTACTGGGTCTATACCCTGAAGAAATGATGAAAAAGGGTAAAAACATCACTTGTACAAAAATATTGATAGCAGCCCTGTTTGTGGTGACAAAGAATTGGAAATCAAGTAAATGTCCTTCAGTTGGGGAATGGCTTAGCAAACTGTGGCATATGTATGTCATGGAACACTATTGTTCTATTAGAAAGTGGGGGGGTGGCTAGAGCATGGAGTCAGGAGTACCTGAGTTCAAATAAGGCCTCAGACACTTGATAATTAAGTACCTGTGTGGCCTTGGCAAGCCGCTTAACCCCATTTGCCAAAAAAAGGAAAGGGAAAGGGGAGGGGAGGGGAGGAGAGGAGAGGAGAGGAGAGGAAAGGAAAGCAGGAGGGATGGGAATCCAGGAAAGCCTGGGGGAATTTGCATGAACTGATGGTGAGTGAGATGAGCAGAACCAGAAGAACATTGAACACCCTAACAGCAACATGGGGGTGATGATCAACCTTGATGGACTTGCTCATTCCATCAGGAACAATTTAGGGCTATCTGCAATGGAGAATACCATCTGTATCCAGAGAAAGAACTGTGGAGTTTGAACAAAGACCAAGAACCTTTAATTTAGAGGAGAAAAAAACCCCTGATATCTTATTGTCTGATCTTGTTATCTCTTATACTTTATAATTCTTCCTTAAGGATGTGATTTCTCTCTCATCACACTCAATTTGGATCAATGCAACATGGAAACAATGTAAAGACTGACAAATTGCTTTCTTTGGGGGGTGGGGGGAGGGAAGTAAGATGAGGGGGAAAATTGTAAAACTCAAAATAAATAAAATCTTTAATAAAAAAAAGTAAAACAACAAAACAACAAAAAACCCCAAATAATTGGTCCATTAGTAATGCCTCAAATGCTTCCTATTATCAAATGACAACTAGTTTCAAATCTTCTTTTTTACAGATACAATAATATTCCATGAGTATTCATTTAACAAAATCAGTTTGGAGGCAACTGTAGACTGCCCTTCTTTTGTGTTCTGATCTATCTCTAGTCTCTATAGACAATAATCTGTTGACTCAATTCATTATTCATTTGCTGTGACTGTCCAGAATATATGTAGTGATGGATTAACTCATTTGACTGTCCATTCAGCTTTGTATCATATTCTAGGCAATAGGAATTCTTGATTCATTTTTTTCTATTGTTTGTTGTACAAACTAACAGTTGTATATACTCTTTTTTTTTTTTTAGGTTTTTGTGAGGCAAGTGGGGTTAAGTGGCTTGCCCAAGGCCACACAGCTAGGTAATTATTAAGTGTCTGAGATCGGATTTGAACCCAGGTACTCCTGACTCCAAGGCCAGTGCTTTATCCACTACGCCACCTAGCCGCCCCAGTTGTATACACTCTTTTGGGTATTTATGGATCTCACTGAAAGAACTTTGTAGTTTTCTGTTGTTGGAGGCAGTCAGTACATCATCTTAAGCCTCAACATTTAGAAGAAGTCTTTACCATATATGGAAAATCATCCTTTCATTTTTGGGTTCTTGGCTAGACTTCTTCATGAAAGTGGTAACCAGGGCAGAGCAAAGATAGTGGCAGGAGAAGAGCTTCTCCTAGGTGCTCTCTCTAAAATATTTGTGAAAGTGAGGCAATTCTCCAGCCCAAGGTAACCTGGAAAATAGTGGAAAAACTCCTTTCCACAAGGTTAGAGGGGTGGCCCACCAGAGTGAAGAAACATCAGCCTCCTAGGAACAGCCCAAGAACACCTAGGAGCCGTGGCTCTCCACAGCAGAAGCAGTTTGCTGAGCTGCACCCCGGGGAGCACTGGACATAACTTGGAGGATCAGCCAGGAAACCTCTGCCAGAGCCAGCCCAAAGCCCAGGCCCTCAAGGCAGTTGCAACAGCTGGCCTTCCCAGATCCAGGAAACAGAAGCAGGAGCCAGCAAGAAGGATCCTCCAGGCAACTATGCCCTGAGTGCTCAGCCTACTGAAGGAAGGGAGAGAGATTTCTGAGGTCTGTCCTCTGTCCCTGGAATAGGACCCTGGGGCTCTCACCACATTCAGATCCTGGTCCTAGTCTAGGCCCCCCCATAGAAAAGGGACCCCCTCCAGTCCCATGGTAGAGGGGTGCACTTATGGTTATTCACAGACTAGGAGAGCTGTCAGAACCTCACACACTGAGGTCCTTTTTGGGGTTGTCCCAAGAATACTCAAAAGCTCAAGAAACACTGCAAAACCAGGCACAGGCTGGGGAAATGAGTAATCAGAGTAAAAAAGAGGAACTGGACCATTGACAAATACTTTGTCTATGATCCCAAGGAGGATCAACATACTCAATCTGAAGATAAAAAAGTACAAGCTTCTGCATGTTAAAGACTCCAATAAAAATGGAAGCTGGGCTCATGCTATGACAGAGTTCAAAAAAGATTTTGAAATCAAGTAAGGGGGGAGGCTAGGTGGCATAGTGGATAAAGCACCGGCCCTGGAGTCAGGAGTACCTGGGTTCAAATCCGGTCTCAGACACTTAATAATTACCTAGCCATGTGGCCTTGGGCAAGCCACTTAACCCCATTTGCCTTGCAAAAAAAAAAAACCTAAAAAAAAAAAGAAAATCAAGTAAGGGAAATAGAAGAAAAATTGGGAAAAGAAATGAGAGAGGTGCAGCAAAAACATGAAAACCAAGTCAGCAGCTTAGTCAAGGAGATCCAAAAAAAATGTTGAAGAAAATAACATGTAAAAAACCAGCTTAGGTCAAATGGATAAAACAGTTCAAAAAGTTATTGAAGAGAAGAATGCTTTAAAAAGCAAAATTGGTCAGATAGAAAAAGAAATAAGAAAGCTCTCTGAGGAAAATAAATTCTTCAGATGTAAAATGGAGCTAAAGAAAGCTGATGACTCTGAGAAATCAAGACATAATACATCAACACCAAAAGAATGAAAAATTAGAAGAAAATGTAAAACATCTCATTGAAAAAAACAACTGATCTAGAAAACAGATTCAGGAAAGATAACTTAAAAATTATTGGGATACCTGAAAATCATGATCAGGAAAAGAGCCTTGACATCATTTTTAAAGAATTCCTACAGGAAAATTGCCCTGCTATCCTAGAAGCAGAGGGCAAAATAGAAATTGAGAAAATTCACTGATCTCCCCTGGAAAGAGATCCAAAAAAAAAACAACCCCCAGAAATATTATAGCCAAGTTCCAGAACTCCCAAGTCAAAGAAAAAAAAATATTACAAGCAGCCAGAAGGATACAATTCAAATATCATGGAGCTGCAGTCAGGATCACACAGGATTTAGCAGCAACTATATCAAGGCCTCGTAGGGCTTGTAATATAATATTCCAGAAGGCAAAAGAGCTTGGAATGCAACTAAGAATCAACTACCCAACAAAACTGAACATCCTCTTCCAGGGAAAAAGATGGACTTTCAGTGAACCAGGGGAATTTCATATGTTCCTGTTGAAATGACCAGAACTGAACAGAAAGTTTGACCTTCAAATACAGGACTCAGGTGGAGCATAGAGAGGGAGGAGAAGGGTAAATTATGAGAGACTTAATGATGATGAACTGCATGTATTCCTGCATAGAAGAATGATGCTGATAATGCTCATATGAGCCTCCTCATTTGGTAGAGCAGATAGAAGGAGCTTTTATAGATGAAGCACAAGAAAGAACCGAATCTGAAGATATAATATATTGTAAAAATGGAGTCAATGGCTAAAAGGGAAATGTACTGGGAGTAAGAGAAAGGAGAGGTGAAATAAGCTAAGATATTTCATATAAAAGACATTTTTTTTTGCACTGAGCTTTTCCAATGATATGGAAGGGGGTGAAGGTGAGGGGGAATGAGGGAACCTTCGCTCATCAGAAATGGCTCAGAGAGGAAACAGCATACACACTCAATAGAGTATAGACATCTGGAATAAGGAGGAGAGAAGGGAGACGGGGGAAGATGCGGGGGATGTGGGTGATGGAGGAGAGGGTAAATCATGGGAGACAATAGTTAGATATAACATCTTTTTTACTTTTTGCAAAGTGCTTGGATTGGGTGGCCTCTCTGGGACCACAGGGCTGGATGCTTGCTGGGTCTCTGGGGTTGTATGTGAGCTTGAGGGCCCCTTGGCCCCAGGGCTGGTGCTTTGTCTGTTATGCCACTCAGCTGCCCTACAGGACATTTTGGAAGAGGGATGGGGTAAAGGGAGACAAAGAGAATATAGGATATGGTAGTGGGGAGGAAAGGATGAAGGGAGTTACAGTCAGCAGCAGCAACTGTGGAAAAGGATTGAGGTGGCTTCTATGATGGACTTATGAAGAATGCAATCCACCCAAGAGAGAGCTGATAGTATCAGAACACAGACTGAAGCACATTTTTTCCCTCTTTCTTTTACTTTATTTCCTCATGAGGTTCTATATTTTTTGTGGGGGAGGAGGTATTATGTTTGCTCTTAAAAAAGAATATTTTAGCAATGTATAAAGAACTGTGGAGTTTGAACAGAGACCAAAGATTATTACCTTTAGGATATGATTTCTTTCTCATCACATTCAACTTGGATCAATGTATACAGTGGAAACAATGTAAAGACGAGGACTGGGGCGGCTAGGTGGTGCAGTGGATAAAGCACAGACCCTGGAGTCAGGAGTACCTGGGTTTCAATTCTGGTCTCAGACACTTAATAATTACCTAGCTGTGTGGCCTTGGGCAAGCCACTTAACCCCATTTGCCTTGCAAAAAAAAACTAAAACAAAAAGACTAAGACTGCCTTCTATGGGGTGGGGGGAGCAAGATTGGGGGAAAGATTGTGGAATTCATAATTAATTAATTAATTTTTTAAAAATTAAGTGGTAACCATCATTCAGAAGTATGTTGCAGGGGCAACAGCAACAGCATTTTGTCAATTCATTAATTACTGGTCCAGGAGATCACATTTAAGACATCAGTATTTAAAATTAGTATTTATATTTAATAAAAAAATGATAGTTCTTCACCCTGTTACCATTCTGTCACTGTCATTATGGTAGTGGAAACTAGACATATAAGACCAGGAGATATTTTGTTTTATAGTTTGCCTGGGATAAAGAATTCATCATCTAGTTGCCTATCTATTGGTAATGAACTGCTTTGTACTGAATAAAAGTCATGTTAGGACAATATCCTGTGCTTGGGAATATCAGTCAGTCACATAATAATAATAATGTTTGTCCTTCATTCTCAAAAAGACCATGATAACAGGGAGGTGATGCCAATGACAAGTATATGAATTGAATTTGAGTGAGGGGATGCTGTGCTAAGATATCACTCCTCCAGAGCCATCTGGGTCCATTGGCTAGATATGAATCAGGATGACTGGAGATGGCCCTGGATGAGAGGCAATCAGGGTTAAATGACTTGCCTGAGGTCACACAGCTAGGTAATTATTAAGTGTCTGAGACCAGATTTGAACTCCTGTCCTAACTCCAAGGTCAGTGTTCTATCCACTGTGCCACAGAGCTACCCTAGTCAATCACATTAGGGTCACACAGCTTCCAAGGATCTGACTCCAGGCTCAGCTGTCTGTGCCCTCCACCATAAAGCCTCTCCTAAAATATCTGACCTCTCACCTTTAAGCATGGAGCACCAGAGTAGCAATGCAATGATGTTGTGCTTAGTTATTTGGTAGATTTTTTTTAGGGTTTTTTTGCAAGACAAAGGGGGTTAAGTGACTTGCCCAAGGCCACACAGCTAGGTAATTATTAAGTGTCTGAGACTAGATTTGAACTCCTGTCCTAACTCCAAGGTCAGTGTTCTATCCACTGCGCCACCTAGCCGCCCCTTGGTAGATGCTTTGACAGAAAGTTGAATCTGGGGGCAGGACCACCTAAGTTCAAATGTGATCTCAGACACTTAATAATAAGCTAGCTGTGTGACCTTGAGCAAGTAACAACCCCAATGTATTATTAAAAAAAAAAGAACATTGAATTTAGGAATGGTTCTTAATGACTAGGATGGTAAAGCAGGAGGTCTAACAGTTCTCACTAAGTTTCATTTAGCATGAACTCTCTTGTTCTACTAGCTCTGACCTGTTCCTCCACCTCCAGCTCTTACCATGTGAGTGGGCAGTTCTGACTGGGGACCATTTGTACTCTAGTCATCTTCCATTCATTTTGTTCCCTCACACCTCTCTCATTCTGCCTATGGCTCTGGGAACTGAAATCTGCATTTCTGTAAGGGATATATCAGTGGATTTCCCTATTGTCCCATTCAGATCAAAACTGGCTAACATTCTAGAGCTACTGGAAACAGGTGTTAGGTGACACAATAGACAGAACTCTGGGGCTGCAAACAGAAAAGTTTGAATATAGCCTCAGAGACTTACTAATGAAGATAACAATAGCACCTTTTTCATAAGGTAATTGTGAGGATCAAATGAGAAATTTGTAAATCCCTTATTATAGTCTCTCTGAAACTGTTGATTTTCTTCATTCCTATCTTTTATGTGTATGTGTATGTGTGTGTGATTTTTGTTTTTTCTAATATATAAGTATTATCTTTGTGGACAAGAACTATTTTTGGAAGAAAGGAAGGCTATAAAGATTTATTAAGCTTTCATTTTGTGACAAGCACTATACTAAGCAATGGGGGACAAATACCAGCCAAAAAAAAACAAAAAAAAAAACCAAAGCCCTGTCCTCAAGGAGCTTACATTTTAATGGATGAGTATACACACACACACAAAAGAAAAAAGTGGGCTGGCAGGGAGAAAAGTTAAATTAAGTCATCCAGAACAAGGTCATGATTCTGAAGTTCATCAAGTAAGGATAGGGCCTGGAGAGCAATGAAGGCACCCTCACCTGACCTCTTTACAAAATGGAAGCTTCAAGAAAATTCAACAAGGAAAGAGACAGTGGTGGCTGTAAGTCTTGCAGAGGGATGTTTCAGGATCACGAAAATGATAGGATATTCCAGGGAAAAGGGGGACCCTCTTATACATATTGAGTTGAGCACAGTTGTGACTGATAATTTTTTTATTCATACTTTATACACTTTATCATCATTCATTCATTCCCTTAAAGATTAATGTCCTATGTTACATCAAAAATATTTGAAGATGGGACAGCTAGGTGATGCAGTGGATACAGCACCGGCCCTGGAGTCAGGAGTACCTGGGTTCAAATCCGGTCTCAGACACTTAATAATTACATAGCTGTGTGGCCTTGGGCAAGCCACTTGACCCCATTACCTTGCAAAAAAAAAAGATTTATTAGGAGAAGGATTAGATTTGCTCTACTTGGATCTTCAAAGTAGAACTATTGTAAGAGCAATATTTTAAGAAATTGCAGAAAAATAAATTTAGCTGTGATAGTCCTATCTCAGAATGTAATGGAGGGGCGGCTAGGTGGCGCAGTGCATAAGGCACCAGCCCTGGAAGTCAGGACTACCTGAGTTCAAATCCGGTCTCAGACACTTAATAATTACCTAGCTGTGTGGCCTTGGGCAAGCCACTTAACCCCATTTGCCTTGCAAAAACCTAAAAAAAAAATGCAATGGGCTACCTTTCTAGCTAGCATATTCCCCAGTCACTAGAGCTCTTCAGAGGTAAATGAATATTTATTGAATATATGGTAGAAAAGTTCATTGTCCTGAATTGTTTTGATATTAAGTGATTATTTTTATTTTTTGCTTGCCATTCATTAAACTGATTATTAAGGCATGGAAAGATAGAAGGAGTAACCATATTGAAGAAATCAGAGTTCTGTTGGGTGATCAAAGTCTGGTTTTTGTTTATATATTATTGTGGATGAGAAAAATGGTAGGATTCAGTGAAGGTTTTAAAAGAATCATGAAGATTTTGCATATGTTTGAAGATCAGGGGGAAAACCAGTAGAGGAGGTAAAACTCGAGATTCAAATTGAAAAAAGGGAATGATTGAGGATACAGTCTGCTAGAGCAGGGATCAAATCAAAGGTTGGGATCAATTCCACCTGTGGCAGGATCACCTCTTTGTCAAGTAGTTAGGAAAAGGAGAAAAATAAGAGATAATATCAAGGAGATGAAGGAAATGGGAGAAAAGGAAGTTCACATTGTATGTCTTCAGTTTTTTTCTGTAAAGTTAGAGGCAGATATTAGCAGAGGAGAGGGAGGGAGTGAGGCGTGCCAGTCTTGAAAAGGGAGAAAAAGGTTTTAAATAGCTTCTATATGAAATGAGATAGCTAATCAATTAGGGAGGAATAAAAGGATTGTCAACTTAAAAGTGGTTATACTTGACTGCGCTCTATTATCTGCAGATGTGTTGGTCATCAATCAATCAAAAGTTTTTATGAAGCATTACTATGAGCCAGACACTGGGGAGACAAATACAAAAATAAAAGTTTACATTCTTTGGGGGAAATTACATGTACACATGAGGCAGAGCAAAATATCTAAAAAGTAAAGAGGAGTAACTTTGAAGTGAAGGTGGGGCTAACAGCTAGGCAGATCAGAAATGCTTTATGTAGGAAATGGTACTTGAACTGAGATTTGAAGGAAGGTGGGGAATTTTAAGACCCAGGAGTGAGCAAGGAATGCCTTCCAAGTTTGCAGGAGAGCATCCACAAGGAAACAAAGATGAAAGATGGTCTGTAAACCTTCAGTATGTAGAGCCTGGAAATTCAGCGTGTAACCAGATTGTGTAGGGCTTTCACTGTCAAAGAGAAGAGTTTGAGTTTTATCATGGTAAAGTGGATAGCACATTGGACTTTGAGTCAAGGAGACCTGGGTTCAAATTCTGATTCATATATTAACTAGTTTTATGACCCTGGGCAAATCATAAGCTTTCTGTGCCTTAGTTCCCTTCCGTCTCTAGATCTATAATCCTAGAGGCAAGAGGGAGCCACTGCAGTTTATTGAGCAGGGGTCTGATTTGGTTTTACTCATGCTTTATATTATTTTGACAGCGGTGTGCAGGAAGGATTAGAGAGGGGAGAGACTTGAAACAGAGAGATCAATTAAGAGACAAATGCAATCAGAAAAAGTGATATAGTTATGTGAGTGGAGAGAAAAGGACAGATATGTGACAAGACTGAATAGATATGTGAGATGAAGTAGAGTCCAGTATGATTCCAAGATTTCAGACCCAGAAGACTGGAAAGATGTTGCTCTTCATAGAAAAGTTCAGAGGAAGGCTAAGTATGTAGGGCAAGATAAGTAGGTTTGTAGGGCAAGATAAGTTATATTTTAAACATGTTGAGTTTCAGATGCTTATGAGATGTTCAGTTGGAAATGAAGTGATGCAAAACTGGAGTTCAGGGGAGAGGCCAGAGCTAGATCCAGAATTCTTCCAACTTCTTGTAAATAAAATTTTATCATGAGCCTCTTGTGGACAGGCACTGTCATTTTTCATCTTTTTTTTTTATATACCAACAAATACCAGCAAACATACAGTAAATACTTAATACATGAATTTATTAGGAGTCAGGAAGATCTGGGTTCAAGTTCTAACTCTGATACATTCTGGTTGTGTGACCCTATGTAAATCATGTAATTTCTTATTCTGTAGAACTCTCCTAGACACTTAAGTTGCAGAAAAGATCCTGACCTGAATTAGTTGAAGTAATTTTCTTACTTGAGGAATTAGCTATATCAGTGTCCAATATCTATCCTTTTTAGGAGAACTATAATCTAGATTCACAGAGAGGAGGAATTAACCCATATCACTTTTCATTTAGCTTGTACTGGGCAGGCACAGGCAAATGTATATGCTAGGAGCATATCAATCCCTTCTATACCAGGGGAAACTTGGAATGCAAGCCCTAAGGCACCTCTCTTAACTTCCCTAGATGTAATCATAATGAAAATAGGGCTCATAATCATATCAGCTGGATCTGATAGAGAAAAAAAACAATTTTTAAGTCAAAATGACTATGACTGTTCCATTCTTCAAGGAAACTTTGAATCTGCAATTTGAAGAGAGAAATAAATTTGCTTTGAACTATATATATTTGAGTGGAAAAGAGCCTTAGAGAGCTCACATATGAAGAAACTGAGATCAAGAGGAGAAATGATAAAGCCAAAGGCCTGTAGCCATTAAGGGCAGAGCTAAGTATAGAAAACCTGAATCATTTAACTTCCCGTCCAGGGTTCTTGTTGCCACCAGAGTGCTATGACTGGGAGATGATTCAGTTTTTTTTCCACCTTCTGGATGAGTGGTAGGATAATCCCTTTGTAGTATAGTCATATTGGTGCAACTAGTGAGGTCTGGCCTCTGTGTTTCTCCGTGTTTTAGAAGTAACCTTGAAAGTTAAGTGTCACCTTTATAATGTTAATGTCTGTAGCTCCCATTCCAAGTGTATTCCTCTCAGGTACCAGTGACTAGTGCCTCAGTTCTATTTAACCAGTTAATATCAATTAAAAGTTTTAAATTTACTTTAAAGATAAAACAAGAATAGAAAGTATCTATATTTCACTCTAATACCTGGGGGTCACACTCTTCTTATAACCACTTTGGTCCTTTGGAGGATGGACTCAGAATTCACCCAGATTCAACATAGTATTGTCCCCCCAAGTTCATGCCCTAATACTGCACTATTGCTGAATGTCTCAACCACTGCTCAATTCTGTTCTGAAGAGCACTCCCCATGGCCCAGATGGACCGGATGGAGGATGATTGGTTCGCTACAAATGAAAAATTCATGACTGACCCTGGAGTGTGTGTGTGTAAAAGAAAAATACAGATTTATTAAAAGGTAGTTATGATACAAAATAAAGAAAGCAAGAAGTAATTAGTCATTCTTCAAAGGTTACATAGGGTTTGAGTGAGGTAGTTTAAACAAATGGACCAGCTACTGATTAACTTGGGCATAGAGAGAGACATAAGGAAACAAAGTAAAGAGTGAGGACTGGTCAGACTCCCCATAAATGCCCTCTAGGGGCGGTGGAAGGGGCAGTATTTTGGGGGGAGTGGTCCAGGTCTTGTATTGGAGAGATTGCTGTAGGAGATTTTATTGAAGGGGTGACTAGGACCTGGTTTAAGGTGCTATATTATCTTGCCTTCTTAATCTAGTTTGACAGCTAGGGTTAAACTAAAGGTCAAGAGAAAATATTTTAAATATTTTAACAGTACAGAAAAGATTACAAAAAATTGTTTCAAATTACAATATTTCTCTGGCTACAAAAGGTAAGATGGACTTTGCTCTCAAACTTACTCGGTGGTTTGCTTTCCTGACCTTTGGAAACTCGGAAGGCCACAGCTTCTTCTCCTAAAAACAAAAGAACAAATGCTGAAGTAAAAAACCAAAGTACATTTATGGGACAGATGTGACTGGGGAAGGCCAAACCTCTCTCCTTACAACATTCTTTTCTTTCACCAGAAGACCTGCAGGTGGAAGAAGTCATCCAAAAGAAAGGGCAGGCTTAGAGAAGGACCATGCCTTTTGAATGTACCTTCACTTCCAGTTATGCAGTTGTAGCCAAAATGTCTCTTTCTTCCATCTCCTCCTCCTACTCTTTCTCCTCTCCTTCTTTCTCTTCCCTCTCTTCCTCTTCCTTTGCCCTATACGATCCTTCTCTCACTTGGGGTGCTCTATCCAGAGAAATATGTTTTTGTCATTCTATTTTGCAAGATATTTTAGGATTTGGGGGCTAGATTTTTTTATTTTGATTTTTACTTTATTTCTTTATAAATGTATTTATTTCTTTATAATTATTCCCCCCCCCCAGATGAGATAATTTACTTTTGGCCCCTTGCAAGTTTCATTTATGATTTCTAGAAATATATAGCTCCAGGAAAAAAAAAAACAGGCTTTAAAAAACATCTATTATGTTTCAAATGGAGCTACTTGATTATAGAGGCAGCTTCCTGGTATAGTGAATGGAGCAGCTCCAGGAATCTAGAATTCAAATTCGACCCCACTGTGTGACCTTAGGCAAATCACTTAACCTTAATTGTCTCACATTCCATCCATCTCCAATCATGCTGATTCATATCTAGCCACTTAACCCACATAGCTTCCTAGGAGAAAATGAGGCCTGTGAACTTCTTTCACCTCTCCACAAATTCTAGAGTTTCATTGATCTTTAATAACAAATCCTGTTTTAACAAAGGTCACTGGGAGAGGGAAGATTCATGTTACTTTGTGGAAGTTTTTAGCCAGATAGGATACTCCTTTTAATGGAATGTCTGATAGCCACTCCTTTTGCCTCAATCTAAATTACCCCCATCCCATCCTAATCTGAAGACAGCTCCCTTCCAGGAGCAGATTTTTTAGATGTCACCTTCTGATAATAAAAAGGTATAAGAATCCTCTGCAGGGTTGGCAAGGTGGAGCAGTGGATAGATAGAGCAAGGGCCATGAAGTCAGGAGTACTTGAGTTCAAATTGGACCACAGACACTTAATAATTACCTAGCTGTGTGGCCTTGAGCAAGCTACTTAACCCCATTTGCCTTGCAAAAACCTAAAAAAAAAGAAAAGAAAAAAATCCTTTGCAAAATTCCATTTTGAGGGACTGGTTCTGTATGGGGGTGGGGTACATAATTAACAAATTTAGAAAAAATGTTAATAATAATTTATATTAACCTAATTCTGTTTTGATTTTCCTTGAGGCTAAACTCTGGAAGTTAACATTTAATTTTTGTTTGTTTTTCTTTTTTTTTTGTTTTCCAATCATATTCAAAGATAGTTTTCAGTATTCATCCTTTTGAAAGTTTTTGAATTCCACATTTTTCTGCCACTTTCCCTTGTCAACTTCCTCCAATCTGATATAGGTTGTGCATGTAAAAATCAAATTTAACATATTTCTATATTAGCTAAGCTGTAAAAGAAGAACTAGAACTAAGGGGAAAAAAACAAGAGAAAGTAAAAAAAAAGCATAAAGGAAGATTTGGGTTTTTTTTTTTAGGTTTTTGCAAGGTAATGGGATTAAGTGGCTTGCCCAAGGCCACACAGCTAGGTAATTATTAGTATCTGTGGCTGGATTTGAACTCAGGTACTCCTGACTCCAGGGCTGGTGCTCTATCCACTGTACCACCTAGCCACCCCTAGGAAGTTTTTAAAAAGTGAACATAGTATGCTTTCCTCTGGATATGGATGACATTTTCCCTGACAGGTTTCTAAATTGTCCTTGATCACTGAACTACTGAGAGGAGTTGATCTATCATAATTAATTATCTCACAGTGTTGTTATTAGTGTATATAATGTTCTCCTGGTTCTACTGACTTCACTCAGCATCAGTTCATACAAATCTTTCCATGCTTTTCTGAAGTGAGGACTTGGATGATTTCTTACAGAACAATAGTAATAACATTCCTATGCAGTAGCTTGTTCAACCTTTCCCCAATTGTTGAACATCCCCTTGCTTTCCAATTCTTTGCCACCATAAAAAGAGCTGCTATAAATATCTGATTCATTCATAACTCAAGACATCATCATGTGATGTTATTGATCCCCTTTGAAAACAAATGTCATATAACAACCACAACTGAACTCTTGGTTCATCAAATTCCTCAACTCTAATGAAATTGCCTTTCCATTCTAACTCAGCTTCCTGATCAGATAAAACTATATGTTTGTAATGCATTATGCTTTTTTTTTTTACTTACATTATATTGCTAGTGTTCTGGCTGCATTCAAATATTCAATTTGACCATTGGGGAAATGCAATTCAACCTTTTCCACAACCACCAGTTCTCTCTTTGATTAGCCAAGGCTAATCATGGTGTGTATACTTAGTGTTAACAAGGTTATTCTTTAAGTAAGGCAAGAATTATGACAACAAATTGGTAAAGCACAGTGTTTGAAAAGACCTGTTGTGGCAAATTATGTGATGCAGTGGAGACAGGACTGAAGTTAGGAGGACCTGAATTCAAGTCTGCTCTTACTAGCTAGGTGACCTGGGCAAGTTAATGCTAATTGCCTTGCAAAAAAGAAAAGAAATGTTGCATGTTGCCACAGCTTTCAAGAAAATTCTAAGGATTCAACTCTGTAGTGGCTTAATGAGCATATTCAATCATCAGTCATTGACTTTTGTGGCACTGGTATTATGTGAATTCATGATTATTGGTGTCCTTTAATTTCCACCTGAGCAGGCTTCTTAATGCTTTACTGAAAACTCATTCATGTTGTGTTGTTACCTTTCCAATTCAAAACCCACACATGTAAATGTAGGGGTATAACCAGGAAAATCCTGGTCAAAGTTAACAAGGTTAAATGATGAGGTCTTTATTCTATAAAGGGCAGTAACTTCTATAAAGGTTATTAACATAATTTGATAACATAACATTGATGCCACATATGGCATTGATGATTTCTCCTCAATAATGTATGAACTCCCCTTATCCCAGGTATGTGTAGAAGAGCATAGAATTATGAATTTATCTTTGACCACCATTTACCTTTAACTTTGATCCCCCAGTCTCTTCAGCCCCTGATGGAGACAGCCTGAGCCCTGTAACCTTGGGAATGGCAGTGTCCCCCAAACCACCAGTTCCTTTTACCTTCATTAAGAGGAGAAATGCTGAGGAGAGGAGGCCCACCTTCCTCATTGTTACCAGCAACTAACTACTGCAAACCAGACAGATAAACACAAGATCCCTGGAAGTGTCAGCTTCTAATAACTAGACCATCCCTCATAGCCATCACCCAAGGATCCCCACCAACTGAACTCTGTCACCCACAAGAGCAGGAAAGTCAATCTAGCTTCTTCAAGACTTCTTGGGTCTACTTGATATTTTCAACATCCAAAACCTAAGTAAGATTTAATGACCTGAGACCAATTGTTACTATGTATGGATAAGAGTAAATTAGGCAGGGTAGAAGTTTCTAATCTCTAAAACCAGGGGCACCCATCCATGCTTTCCAATTTTGTAGCACCTTGACTACTAATCTGTTCCCTTGGATTGAGAGGGACACAGAGATAGGAAATGTCCAAAACAATGAAAAAATAATAATCCAGGCTATTGCTCAGTGTTCTAAGCAAACTCCAAAGGGAGGGAGTGGGAACAGGGCCATGTAAAACTGAAGAACTAGAGGAACATAAATTAACTTTGCAGGAATCCTTGGAGGGGTGCCAAACACAGGCTGAGGCAACAGAAAAACAAGCTCAGACTCTGTTAAAAAAGCTAACCACACAGCAAAGAAAAGTTATATCAGAGCTCATGCTCAAGGACTCATTCCAAACTGGGAAGGACCTTGACCCTGAGGTGTAAAATGGGAACATCTGGGAGGATTCTAGGACTATTGAGGACACCCAACTCTCAGCTGGCTCCCACCCTGGTCACTCACCCCTAAGTTTAACACAGGTGGGGTCCAGTTCAAGTTCAGGTTACGAGAACCCCTATGATGAGATCTCTAAGGAAAAAAGCAAAACAAGTCACAACTGTATAGGCAGAAAGACCTTAAGAGTTTTTTGTTTTTTGTTTTTTTTTTAGTATCACAGATCCCTGTGTGTTTATATGTGTGTAGACTAGCATTGGATTAAGAATAACCACTGGAATTAGATGCATTATTTTAACAAAGCTACATAACAGGATATAGTAGAAGAAAAATTATAAAGAGTATTTATAAAGTAAATAGCAGCATATTCTTCTGGTTCATCAATGAAATCAATCTTTTTGGAAAATATTTGTTATTCATGATTGTATATGTCTTACATAAATAAATGAATGAAAAAAAAAGAATTTCCTTTTCCAGATCATTTTATAGAAGAGGGGGGAATTGAAGCAAACAGGGTTAAGTGACTTGTCCAGGATCATGTAACTGTCTGAGACTGGATTTGAATTCATGATGCCAAGCCCAGTATTCTCTTCACTTCTTCATTTACCAACCCTTTTGGGAAAGTCTAGCCTTTATAAGAGGCAAGGGTCATTATCTCAACTCCCACTCTCACTGATGATTCAGATCCTTATTTGATAATTAGCTACTTGACCTAGTGACCCAGTGGATAGAGCATCAGGTCTGGAGTTAAGTAGAATTGAGTTCAAATCTGACTATAGACTCTTACTAACTGTATAATCGTCCTTCATTTGTAAGGTGTGGATAATAATATACCTCCTAGGATTGTTATAATCTAATGAGATAATAATTATAAAGTATTTGGTACAATATCTGACCATGATAAGTACTATATAAATGTTTGATGTTTATCATCAATATTCTAGGAGTAGTATAAAACCTACAGATCTCTTCTTAGAATACTGTTTTTAAAACATAAAATACAATAGATTACAAAGGAAACCAATGACAGTTTAATGCTTTTCAACCAAATACTTAAAAAAGCAAATTCATCAACCCTTTGTATGTACTTCTGTGAGAGTAATGTCACAGACTTTCAGAAGCGGTGTTCTATAACAACTGTTCTTTATATACCACTGTCATAAGTAATCCTTTTTTTTTTTAGGTTTTTGCAAGGCAATGGAGTTAAGTGGCTTGCCCAAGGGCACACAGCTATGTAATTATTAAGTGTCTGAAGTCAGATTTGAACTCAGGTACTTCTGACTTCAGGGCCAGTGCTCTATCCACTGAGCCACCTAGCCATCCCATAAATATTCCTTCCTAAAAGCTGATGATTAACTGAGAATCAGTTGACAATCAAGACTGGGAGCATACTGTTTAGAGCTCCTCAACAATATATCCATAGGGAAGACATCAGACCTCAGGGTGACTCCTATAACTCTGAGGGAGAGAATGTAGTTAGTTGCCCAAAGGGGACCTGACTTATCAATGAGAATGGAAGTTAAGATAAAGCTCCCCATTTTTCATAAAGACTACTTTCCAAAAAGATTGAAGCAATTCATAGCCAAACCAGGAGAATATTATTCTCTCTACACCATGTACACTCACTCAAACCCAGTTCACACATAGACCCACAGGCAAGTCATTGTGATGTCATTGATCCTTTTTAAGAATAAAACAGCACAATCCACTTAATTTCACAAATATGTATTGATCTAATCTTAGTCCATTCACACACTCATACCACATATACCCTCCTTACCCTATCAATATTAAACAAAGTTCCCAAGTTCCTTTCCTACTACTTCTATTTCTTCTTCTTCTTCCTCTACTACTACTACTACTACTACTCCTACTACTACCACCACCACTACCACTATTGCTACTAACACAACTACTACCACTACTATTAATATTACTACTACTCTTACTATAAGTTTGATACTACAAGAGATTGATAATCTCTTGATAAGAGCCTTCTGTCTAATCATAGATAAAGATGTCCTTTTAAGATTGTCAATTTTACCCTCTCCTCACTTCTCTAACATTGATGACATCAACCTTCAGGGTAATTCTCTTCTTTGAGATCACATTTCTTTCTTTGACAATCAATTTTCAGACATGTTTTTTTGTTTTGTTTCTCTTGCCTTTTGGGAGATAAAGGAAATAATCTCTTCTCACAGCAATTTCAGAGTTGCAAAAGATGACAAAAGTTGAGAATAGTAAATGTTGGAAGAGTTGTGGAAAGATAAGCACACTAGTGCATTAGAGGCAGAGAAGATGTAAAATGGCCCAATAGCTCTGAAAAGCAATATGGAACTATTCTAAGAAAGTGACTAAATGTTCATTCTCTTTAGCATTCTTTCCTGTTGCACCATCAGGAAGGCATGAGTTCTACTCAGCTTAAGATACTTGCTAGCTGTTTGACCCTGGATGAGTCACTTAACCCCATTTCATTTTCCCCAACTGTAAAATGAAGAGGTTAGTGGTAAAAATTAACATCTTATATTGGTGAATGGTTGGCTCAGGGGATAGAGCACTGGACTTGGAGTCAGCAAGATCTACCATGGGACCTTGGACAAGTTATTTAGCCCCATCTCATTTTTCTCAACCATAAAATTAGTAAAATCATAGTACCTATTTTGAAGAATTGTGAGAATAAAAGGAATAATATTTGTAAAACACCTGTATATATACTCTGTTGTGTAACAGGTTTTATCAAATGCTAGCTATTATTATTATTATTATTAAATATCTGGCTGTATATTTGTGATAACCTTGAACTAGAAACAATTAGACACTCATTGAATGGGGAATGACAAATTGTTGCGCATAAATGTAATGAAATAATACTATGATCAAAACATTGATAAATATATGAATTTGGGGAACATTGGAAGAATTATATGAATCAATACAAAGTGATTGTATATAATATAAAAAAAGTATTTAGAACTGGGGTAAAATATGCACAATGACTACAACATTTGCTTTTTTTAATTTTTATTTTTTCACAGGGAAAATGGGGTAAAGTGGCTTGCCCAAGGCCACACAGCTAGGTAATTATCATTAAGTGTCAGGTCGGATTTGAACTCAGATACCTCTGACTCCAGGGCTGTGCCACCTAGCTGCCCCCTTACAATATTTTATTTAATTTTTTTAGTTTTTGCAGGGCAAATGGGGTAAAGTAGCTTGCCCAAGGCCACACAGCTAGGTAATTATTAAGTGTCTGAGACTGGATTTGAATTCAGGTACTCCTGACTCTAGGGCCGGTGATCTATCCACTGCACCACCTAGCCGCCCCTTCCCTTATAATATTTTAAATAAAAAAGAACAAGGAGGGCAGTTAGGTGGCACAGCCCTGGAGTCAGGAGGACCTGAGTTCAAATTCAACATAAGACACTTAATAATTACCTAGCTGTGTGACCCTGGGCAGGTCACTTATCTCCATTGCCTTGCAAAAAACCTAATAACAAATAAATAAAACTAATAGTAAATCATGTGAAATAATGCTATAAAACTGTAGTGAAGAATCTTGAACATGGAAAAATATGAGAAGATACTTTCCTTGCATTTTTGCAGAGAACAGGATTGAACATAGTATCAAATTGGGTTGATTTGTTGGTTAGTTTTTGCTGAACATTTATTTTCTTTTACTCTTTAAAAGACATAGCTTTCAGGGAAGAAATATATTGTTGAGAAATGTGGGTGATACAAAAGCAAATGATAGAAGTAAATAAATTTAAAATGAAAATTACATTTTGGTTTTTTTTTTTAGATAATGCTTTATTTTAGGCTTTGCTTTGTTGTTTTGCATTTAAAAGGTTCTTAAATTTTGAATTAATCTTTTGAATTTTTAAAAAAGAAACAAACTTTTTTGTTGAAAAGATGAACTTAGTTTTGATGGATATTTAAATCCTTATTTCCAGGATAACCCTTTCTTATACCTATCATTTCTTATCTTAGAGAAGTCCTTTTTGATTGGGATTAATGTTTTTTTAGTCTGTCATTTTTTTTTTCCTGTATGCTTGCAAGATCTTATTTATTGAAATTTTGGAGCTCAGTGGCAATATAGGCTTTACACTGATTGAGTTAAACTTAGAAATTTATCTGTGGATATCTACATTGTATCTGCATTGCTTAGCCAAAGTGAAAACTTCTACATCCTCCTCCTGGCTATCATTCAAAGTCTTATCTTGGCCTGTATCCTCCTCACACTATTATTCCCTGTCTTATCTTGGCCTATCAAGGTTTTATCTCTAACTGTTGTTATTGCTGGATTTCTTGGCTAAGACTCTGGAGTGATTTATCAATTTATCAATTTTTTTTCTCCCCTAACTTAGGTAAGCAGAGGTTAAAAGTGACTGCTCACATAGATTTGACTGAGGTCTTTAGGACTCCAGGTCCAGTTCTCTATCCATTGAGTTACCTCTGATCTTTAGCCCTTTTACTTCTTAATTAATCTTAAACTTTGATTTTATTGAATTCTCAAGGAATTCAGGACTCTACATAGTCTTTTCTCATCTTCAATCCCCACCTTCAAACTTAAGAACATTAGTATATATTTTAAAGTTCCTTCAAATATCCTGGCTTTAGAACCTAGGGATGGTGATGCCCTTGATCTTAGCAACACCTATGACTGCTCTAAATCTATGATATCAAACTCTGAAATCCCCCCCCACCTCAATCTCCTATATTGCCCTACTCCTCCTAAGTATATTCTTCACCCTTACCTATGCCATTCCAACTTGCTCTCAAAGTCTATGCTCTAACTTCACTTTCCTAGCTTAATATTCTCTACCCTATTGTAAATATCCACTACTTTGAATCCCTTTCCCCTTTGTCCTTTCTCTACTCATAGCTTGCTAAATCCAAAAGGTTATCTTTACCATTTGCCCTCCCTCTCCCTACTTGACTTCTTTCTATAGGACTGGAAGGAATTTCATAATCCTATGGATTGGGTCCATTTAAAATTTGTGATATCAATTGGTCCTCACTGCAGTAAAGCAGTACTTTTATTCCTCTGGACTGACTTCTGTATGCAGTTCTCTCCAAAGTCGGTATTTGTGCAGTCACCCTGAATGATTCCATTTTTTCTGAGATTGGATTTGAACCCAGATACTCCTGACTCCAGGGCCAGTGCTTTATCTACTTCGCCACCTAGCTACCCTGAATGATTCCATTTTTACAGTTTGTTTAGAACTTGGGTACCTGTGCAGTCAATCTGTAGGAGATGTTGGTGGAAACTGTGCATGCACATTAATTCCATTGTAGCCACTTGAGTTCCATTATCCATTGTGAAGAATCTCACTTTTGACCCAGGAATGCAGGTGAAAAAGAAAATAGAGATTTATTAAAAGAAGTTATACCACATAGGAAAGTGATAGGAAAGTAGAGTTTCAGGAAAAAAAAACACATGGATTGCTAATTAATCTTGTCAGGGCAGCTGGCAGGCTCAGCTGAAGTCTGGAAAGGAAGAAAGAGAAAGAGAGAGAGAGAGAGAGAGAGAGAGAGAGAGAGAGAGAGAGAGTGCGCGCGAGCAGGCAGCCATGAGGCTTGGGTTAACCAGGCCACAGGGTGAAGCCCATGGAGTTGCACATGGTTTGAGGCAGGCCCCTTCTGGATGGGAGGCTGGAAGAACTCGATTTCCTGTTCATTACTCTTCCATTGTAGGCTGGACAGAGGGTGGTGCTTGGGAGTGGTCTTTTACACCTTGGAGCAGGTAACTTCCAATGGCAATCTAGGTGCTGGTCCTCCTTGTCTCAAGGTACTTGATGTCTAATTTTAATGTGTGTAGGCCAAGGTCAGGTGAAGGGGGAAATAGGGGGATAAACTACAAACAACAGAATCAAGAGGAGACAGGATATAATCAACAGTGTCCAAGGGAAGCAGAATCTCAAGAGGGGGAACCTCCACCCATTTGACAGATTTTGTTTCTGCTAATTCACAGTTCTCTACATCACCATCTCCCTATGATATCTTAATGAGGGAGGAGCTGGGGTGGCACTAATGCCATCTCCTCATACCTTATTTCCTCATGATCTTGTGTAGTAATAAACATACTTTTGCCCTTACTTAGATATTGTTGACTCCTGTCTATAAAAAGCAGTGTGAAGATTAAATCAGGTTTCGCCCTCACATAGAAGTTGTTGACTCCTCTCTATAAAAAGCAGAGCGAAAATTTTATCAATAAATTTGTTACTTTTGTAAGCTAAATAAAATAATTTACCTTTTTTTCCTCTGTCTGTCTCATTGACCATAACTAGGGCTGAATAAAGATTTCTTCTTACAATTTCCTCAGACCAAATTGTTTCACCTGTCCTCAAAGCATTGGCTACCTACTATTTGCCTCTTAGTAACTAACTTTAACCTCCTACTTTTATTGAGAAAATAGAGTCCTATTAGCACTGTGAACCCTAAAACTGTAAACCCTAAAATATAGGGTTAAAATAAAATGAGTGAAAATATAGGTTAGACTTGAAATTTTATTCTCTGAGATTTAGCATTACTTTAAAGGTAGCCTTCTGTCCAAGGTGACTACCTCTGAGAGAGAGAGAGAGAGAGAGAGAGAGAGAGAGAGAGAAGAGAGGAATATTTATCCAAAAACAAAGGATAAGGGAAATCATTAACCTTCTGGTAAGACCTGACAATGAAGTTTGCATAATCTTAAATTGCCCAATTGCTCCAGAGACCCTATCATCCTTCCTTATACAATACTATCTGATGAATTGTTATCTCTTCCCAGACTTTAAGCATACATAGGGCAGGACAAGTTTTCCAGTATTCTGGATCATTGTCTTCCTGCTTTTACAATTAACATAGGGGGTAAATCACAGGTTTTTTTTAACCTAGTGGCAAAGGTAACTGAGATGGAAAGGTTGAGTACTGTCAAGAGAAAGCAACCTTTTTTTTTTATCAGGAATATACTTGTGAAAAATTATTATTAGTATTATTGTTATTACCATATGACAGCACCCTCTTCTATATTCTGTTTCTCAAAAGTACTTCTATATTATTTCTCATTTACATTTTTCTTAGTCTCTAATAAAAATAGGGTTCTTTTCTTTCCCAAAGCTAAAAAGATCTTTACTTCTCTTGATAGATCAATAGTTCATTTATTAAACATTTAATAGGTGTCAGTTACTGTATTAAGCACTGTTAAAGTATAATAATTACTATAAGTAATTTTTATAGCTATTCCTGGTCAATGGTTGATGTTTCTTTACTTTTGTGAGGAATGGTAAGTTGCCACCTTAGACTTTGAAAGGAAGACTTGTCTGGTCCTCTTTAATTCAGAAAAGAATTGCATACCTTATAATTTGAAAGGAATATTTTGTTCTGCCCTCCTTAGTCCAAGAAGGAATTCTGTCTTCCTCTAGACTTGGAAAACAAGTACTCACCCTGCCCTCCTAGTACTTAAACTCAAAATAAAGATACCTCCCTCAAGGAAAATAGCCATAAAGAAGGGTGGTTCTCTGATATTAAATAATAAAATGGTCTCCAGGCAAGTTTAAGGTTTTTGTCTACTCTTGTTATGTATATTATATCCCCCCCCCCCCCATTGCTGTATACATTTTCTGATCTCCTTCAGCTTGGGGAGATCATTCTTAGATGGTCTCCATTACCTACTGCTAGTTTGGTAAATCCCAGAGAATAAAATTTCTGTTTTTCCTAGTAGAAAAATCTATGAATCCATTTGTTCAGTTTATTTTGTTCAGTCATTTATTAACTTTTCCCTTTTGGGTTTTCTTGAAAAAGATGCCAGAGTGGTTTACCATTTCTTCCCCAGCTTATTTCACAGATGAGAAAACTGAGGCAAACAAAGTTAATTTACTTGCCCAAGATCCTACAGCTAGGAAAGACTTGCATGAATTGATACTGAGTAAAATGAGCAGAATCAGGAGAACATTATACGCAGTGACAACAATATAGGGTGATGATCAACCATGATGGACTTGTTCATTCAATCAGTGCAATAATCAGAGACACTTTTAAGGGACTTGTGATGGAACATACATCTGTATTCAAAGAAGGAATTGTGGAGTTTAAATAAAGACCAAAGCTTATTATCTTCAGTTTTTCAAAGTTGTCCTATGTATTGTGTAATTTTGTTATCTGTAATATTTTCTTTCTTCCTTTTGGATCTAATTCTTCGCTCAGCATGTTCAATTTCGTTTTGTTTCTATTGGAGGGAAGGAATGGAGGGAGGAAAAACTTTACAAAAAAAGATTGGTAAAATGTAACATTGTATGTAGTTGGAAAAACAAATAAAATATTTATATTAAAAAAAAGATCAAACAGCTAGTTTCTATCTGAGGCCATATTTAAATCAAGAAGATGCATCAAAAAGACTTAACTGGGAATTCTATTTGTGAACTACCGGGCTGCCTCAGCTTTTGAGCTCTCAGCTCCCTCAGTTGCCTCTCTCCTTTGACTGGAAGGTTGGAGAGTGGAACAATAAATTCCTTTTAAAAACTTTCTTTTATAAAGGGCTTAGAATTTTCAAAACTTTCCAGGTAAATTTTTCATTTTCCCTCTGCAGTTCTGGTTGGTTTTGATTCCATACTACTGATAAATTCCCTGCTTGCTACCTTCAGCTTCCTTTTGCGTTTTGTCTTCCACCATTAGATTATTAACTCCTTGATAGGAGGGACTGCCTTTCTGATTAGCAGAATGACTGGAACAAAGTAGAGGCTTATTAAATGTTTATTGACCGAATTGAATTAAGCATTGTCAACCCAAGTATAAGAAAATATACTCTGAAGGAGCCTACATCTACTAGGGCAAGACAAAATTTAAAAGGAGTTGGAAAGTAGGGAGCAGTGAGAGGACATATACATGGGGTTGAGACAGCTGGTGCAGCAATCCACAGAGTGAGTTAGTTGAATCAAATATGATGGCAAAGCTAGTCAGAGACTTAGTTACCAGGAAAATGAGTCCCAGGTTGGAAGGTTCTCTAAGGATTGGAAGGCAGTGGAGTCAGGAAGACTCATTTAGCAGAATTCAAATCAAGCCTTAAACACAGTCTTGTGACACTGGGCAAGTCACTTCACCTTGTTTGCTTCTTCTCTAGAATGGCTAGAGAAGATAATGGCAAAGTACTAGTAGCTCTACTGAGAAAAACCACATATGGGGGCAAGAATAGTTGACAGAACTGAATAATTTACCATCACAAAAGTATCATTCTGGGAGGGGGATACCCTCTGGAGTTTCTGGCCAACCAGAAAACAATTGCTATTTACATTCATTCTAGGCCATCAAACCTAAAAGACCAGCCTTTGAGGTTTGATCTGAGGGCTATTATCAGTCATTAGGTGAAAGTCAGAGTGTTTTGGGATTTAAAGGTATAATAAAGGCAGAAACTAGGTAAATGGAGTTAGGAGGACCTGAGTTCAAATCTATCTTCAGACAATTAATAATTACCTAGATTTTATGACTTTGGGCAAATCACTTAACCCCCACTGCCTTACAAAAAACAAAAATAAAATAAAGGTGTTGTAAAGTAGTTTCATTTGAAACACAATGAGCTGGTCCAGAGAATCACTAGACTACTTAAAAAACACTTTTCAATATTTCAAGAAATCATAAATGAATATTGCACAAGACAAAAAAGTAAATTGTCCCAGCTTTTAGGAGGGGAAATCTACTCATATACTGCTTTTTGAATCCCCAAACTCATTCAGATTTCACTGCCACAGACCTGTCTTCCTTAAACAGATCTTTATCTGAGCCATCACCTCTCTAGCTATCACTCAAGGTCTCTAAACTCCTAGAAATTTTATACTCATTGCTTCCAATTAGGTCAATAAATAATTATTAAAGACTTATCATGTGTCAGACACTGAACTAAGTCCTGGCAATGTAAATTCAAGCAAAAAAAAAAAAGAGTCCCTGCAATCAAGGAGCTTACCTTTTTAAGGGTCAAGTCTATACATGAAAGAAAACTAAAATTCCTTTCTCCAAAATTATCTGAGATCTCTTAATATCTCAATGTTATGCCATTTTCTCAGTCCTTTTTTTTTTTAGATTTTTCAAGGCAATGGGGTTAAGTGGCTTGCTCAAGGCCACACAGCTAGGTAATTAATAAATGTCTGAGGCTGGATTTGAACTCAGGTACTCATGACTCAAGGGCCAGTGCTCTATCCACTGGGCCACCTAGCTGCCCATCAGTCCTTATTCTTAAATCCTAGCAGAGACTATCTCATTTTTGTATTTGTAGCCACTAGCACAATGTTGGCATAAATTATACTCTTAAATACTTGATTGATTCTTGATCTTTCTACTGCTTTGGTACTGTTAATACCCTTCTCTATACCCTCTGGTCCCTCATCATTTTTCTCTATTCTAAATTCTCCTACTTGTCTACTCCTACTTCCAGGTCATTAGTGTTCTCAAAGATCTAGTGCAGGCTCCTCTCCATTCACTTTGTGATATTGATGCAGGGAGTTATGGACATAGGAAATGATGTGATTAGAAACAAATTATCTAGAAGGAAAAATATGTCTGTGCCTATCTGGGGAACTCCCTGTTGCTCAAAGTGACTCCAGAATTGAATGTTAATTCCTCAAGATGGAAGTGGCCTTGGCTCCTTCTCCTTCCTCCAGTTTCCAGTTTCCAGTCTACCTGACCTTTGCCATTAATGGGTCAGGCTTGTGCTGGCGTGACAGGAAATTAAATGACATGTTGAACTTAAAGGTCACACACCTTCAGACAGGGGAGAGCAGTACTTTGCCTTTTGGAGAATACCTGGGAGTGTGGGACCACTCCCCAAGCCAATTCTAGCTGAGTCTATCCTTTCTCAATCTCTCTCTCTCTCTCTCTCTCTCTCTCTCTCTCTCTCTCTCTCTCTCTCTCTCTCTCTCTCTCTCTCTCTCTCTCCTTCATTCTACCTTCACCCTCCAAGGATGGGGATTTATCTCTCTCCAGGAAGGTTATGACACATGCTTCTAGCCTAGAACCTGGAGAACTATGGGCCTTTAAGGAATGTGGATGGCTAAACCAGCCCTTATGGCTGTCTCTTTTCCCTCTCACCTTGTGCTCAGTCAGATCTCCTGGCTATTTTCCTTTTCACTTTTTTTTTTCCCTCAGGCACTTGGCCTGGTCCTTTGCTATTTAACCTGTCCTCAAGCTGCTAATTGACTCTCCAGGAGGAGAAAAGGTTTTAATCTTATACTTTTCCAGCTGGTATAATAAAACTTGAGTGGTTTTGAAATTCCAGGCTTATATGTGAATTTTTTCACCTTCAAGATCACTTAGTCTTAAACTGTTGACATCAATCCCTGGCAATATCAGTTCCCATGGATCCCTTTGTCATCTCGTTTTAGAAAAAATTTTTTTATTTATTTTGAACTGAAATACAAAATAAGAAAAGGGAAAAAAGAACATCTCTATGAACTGAATGAATAACCTATCTAATAAATCCTACATATTGTTTTCAAAGCAACCCAGTTTTTCAGTACTTCTTTATAATTTTCCTTTTCTTCTCTTTTTACTTTTTCCTCTCCCCACCCCCCACCCTAGAGAAAGCTACAATTGAACACAAATTGTATGTGTATAAATATACATATAGAAATATACATACATGCATGCATACAGATAGATAAGTGGGAACCCTAAAATTGTAAGAATATTAAAAATATAGGGTTAAGGGCCGCTAGGTGGCGTAGTAGATAAAGCACCTGCCTTGGAGTCAGGAGTACCTGGGTTCAAATCTGGTCTCAGACACTTAATAATTACCTAGCTGTGTGGCCTTGGGCAAGCCACTTAACCCCATTTGCCTTGCAAAATCCTAAAAAAAAATAAAAAAATATATATAGAGAGAGTTAAAATAACAACAGAAAAATGTAGATTAGACATGAAGTTTTATTCTCTGGGATTTATCAACAAAAATATATAGATAGAGATCATCTAAATATAGTTTCCAGGAAACTAAGAGAGACACAGGCATATTTATCCAAAAACAAAGAATAGAGAAAAATCAACCATTCTTAACAAAGGAATTTGCACAATATCTCTAGCTGGGATTGATCTATAAAGATTATCATCTTTATATCTCTTGCTGAATTCTCCTCTTGTCTCTTCTTGGGAGCATGGTCTCCTTACATCCTGAACATTGTTCTAGATTTGTAATTAACACAGAGTTTAATTTCTAATTATCGAGCCAAGATGATCCAATACGAAGCCCATATTCTCCAAGGGGCACAATATAGTTTTGAGAAATTATTTTTTCACAATGTATAGGTAGATAAATTTCAGGGCCCAAGACCACCCTTTCTCTTTTTTACTATTAGGAGACACCCTGTTTTCTGGAGCTAAGACCCAGCAAGCAAGTTGTACCTTGAACTTGGCATAAAACAATCCTTTGGCCTCACCCTCTGGAAGAACAATGATTGATCCTGAGTTTGGGCAAGCACCAACAGGCCCACATATGAATCTGCTGCTATGAATGACTTTTTGTTACTAGGCAATCTTGCCTCACTGTTGCCATACTACACTATTTGATTCTTTGTTTAAGCACAAATGGATAAAGGTTTAGCCCCACTGCCCTGGGTCTCCTACTAGAGGAGACCCCGACATATGTGTCTAATTTCAATCCTGCAGAGGAATAAAGACAATTTTTGGTTTATAACATGTGTGAGCTCTTAGGTAGTTTTAAAATTAATAACAGTAGCAAAATCTCTGGTTATTTGTAACTAGAGTTGACAATATAAATATACATACTGTAAAACTTGAAATATTTGAGGGTTGAAATAAAATGACAGAAAATATATTAGTTAAGAAGTTTATTCTCTAAGATTTACTGAGAAAACCTAGAGGTGGAAACCATCTATCCAGAGAGAGAGAGAGAGAGAGAGAGAGAGAGAGAGAGAGAGAGAGAGAATTAAAAAATTTATCTAATTTATCTATATACAATAGGTTGCATAATTCCTTATTCAAATCTATTTCCTTTAAATGAGAATGAATTGTTATCTCTTCCTGGACTTAAAGTATAATGAGGGCAGGACAAGTTTTCTGGCTTCCTAATCATGTCTTCCTGAGTTTTTAATTAACATATGGGGAGATAACATTCCATTTCTCCCAACAGAAAGAACTCAGATTTTTTTTCCTTACCAAGAATGTAGGATTAAAATACTTATTAATTTTTTTCAATACATTCATATATACAAATAAATATGTACACACATATAAACATATATGCACATACATATATGTACAGTTATTTTGCACAGCCCTTCCTCACTTAAAATCAATTCACTTGCAAGTCATGGCATCACCTTCTTGATATGTTGGTCCTTTCTCAGAAAAAACGAAAAATAATATATGTAGGACTATATTATATAAATTTCTATTTGTCAGTTTTTTCTCTGGAAATGGAAAGTATCTTCAAAGTCTTACTATATTTTTCTAAATCAGCTAGCTTATCATTTCTTATATCATAACAGCATTTTATGCACTCATGGTCTATCTCAGAAATTGTCTGTGAAATTCTTTCCCACTTTTCTGCATTTCTTTTAGTCTTGGCTATTTCATTGTTTTTATTTATACAAGACATTTTAATTTTAGAAAAATGAAATAATCCATTTTATACTTCAACAATACACTTGCCTTATAATATAACTTAAGGTCTGGTTCTACTGTATCTCTTTCCTTTATATTTTTCAGAATCACCACATATACACAGCTTAGTCCAAGTCTTTCTTTCTTTCTTTCTTTCTTTCTTTCTTTCTTTCTTTCTTTCTTTCTTTCTTTCTTTCTTTCTTTCTTTCATTTTTTTTTTGCAAGGCAATGGGGTTAAGTGGCTTGCCCAAGGCCACAAGACCAGGTAATTATTAAGTGTCTGAAGCTGGATTTGAACTCAGGTCTTCCTGACTCCAGGGTTGGTGCTCTATCCAATGTGCCACCTTGCCACCCCAAGTCTTTCTTTCAAACCACCCAAATAATGACAAGTCTTAAGAGCACTGATAACACTTTTACATAAAAGAAATAAACAGTTTGAACTTATTGTATCCCTCATAATTGGTCTTAAATGTTTACCTTATATTTCTTCTGGATCATATATTTATTTTCCATTAAGTTCTGCTATTTTTGTTAGGAATACAAGAAAGTCTTTCAATTCATTAAATACCCATTAAAAAAATAGTATTGTACTTAACTTTGTTGGGTAAATTACCTTTGATATTTTTGGTTTATAAATTACTTATGATATATAATTATCCCAGGCCTTTTGCTCTACAAAATGTAGTAATTTAAGACCTATGATCCTTCAGCATAGTAGCTGCTAGGTCTGGTATAATCCTCATGTGATTCCATGATACTAAACTTTTTTTCTTGTTTCTTTCAACATTTTCTCCTTAACCTGGGAGCTTTGAAACTTCACTATGGTATTCCTGTAAATTTTCCTTCTGGGCTTTCAGGTGTTGATCTATAGATTGTTCTAGAACTTCAGGGCAATTTTCTTTGATAATTTCTTTTAATATTACATCAAGATTCTTTTTTTGATTGTAACTTTCAGGCAGAAAAACTCTTTAGATATTGTCTCTTCTCACTTTTTTCTTTTGGTCAATTGTTGGGATGAGATGGATCACATCTCTTCTGTTTTTTCATTCTTTTTATTTTGTTTCCTTATTTCTTGATTTCTTAGAATATCATTACTTTTTCCTTACCCAGTTCTAATTTTTGAGGAATTCTTTTTTTTTTTTTGAGGAATTCTTTTTCTTTTTTCTTTCTTCCTTTCTTTTTTTTTTTTTTAGTTTTTGCAAAGCAGTGGGGTTAAGTGACTTGCCCAAGGTCACATAGCTAGGTAATCATTAAATGTCTGAGGTAACATTGGAACTCAGGTCCTCCTAACTCCAGGGCCAGTGCTCTATCCATTTCACCACCTAGCTGCCCTGAGGAATTATTTTCTTAAGTTTTTGACTCTGTTTCCTTTTGATTGATTTTCTTGGATTACTTTTTTCTCCAAATTTTCCCTGGATCTTTCTTTTTGATTTTAAAAATCATTTTTAAGTTCTTCTAAGAATTCTTTTTGGGTTTGGGGTCATTTGGCATTTCTTTTTGAAAAAGGAGTGACTTTTTTTAGCTCCACTATCTTCCTTTGAATATGAACCAAATCTTTGCTGTTTCTCTATATGGATAGGATCTTTCTCCTTTGCCTATTCATTTTTATTTTTAGCAGCTTTTATTATAATAAAATAAGGTATGGGGAATGATATCTCAAACCTGAGATTATTTTTACTGTTATTTTCTGAGCTCTGTCCTAAGGGCCCAACTTTAGCATTCTGTCTCTATTCCCTAAAACCATTGCTAGGGTCCTCAGCTAAACTATCCCAACAAAATGTTTGTTTCCTGTAGTCCCTCTGGTGTCTGCAAACTATAGCTGCTCTCTCTGCCCTAGAATTGAAACCAAGGACTCTGCTCCCCTGCAAATGCCAGTAGCTAACAGAGTCCCTGCCCCTCTGCTACCAAACTTTCCAGGGGTGTTTTAGCTCCTTCTTGTCAGCTGCTGCAGCCTGGGATTGAATAAAGTAGGCCTTTATCATCTCTGTAATCCCCATTCTGTCTGTGAGGTGAAAGTTCTGAGATGGAGGTTACCTTCCAGGGCTTGTTGTTTGAATAGAGTTGGCCTGGAGGTGTTTGTTCTTCACTTAGACCCAACCTGGACCCCAAGCCTTACCCCCTCCCCTCCCCTCAGGTTTTTCATGAGGTTCTTTCAAATTGTCTTAGATCAACTGCTTTTCCCTGACTCATTTATTTCTGCCGCTCTTTGCCCATTCTAAGGTGTTGTTCCAACTTTTTTTTTGAGGAAATTTGGAAGTTTGACCTCTGCCTTCTTCCCCTCCTTTATCATCTCTATGCAGAAATTCTCACACATAAATCCACATTGCATCTTTCCTGAGCTTCATCCTAGACATCTCTATCTGGATGACTTACAGATGCCTCAAAAGTATCATGTCCCAAACAGAATTCTTGATTTTCACTCCTAAATAGTGCCTTCCCCCAATCATTATTTCCCATCAGCTATTATCCATCCAATAAATAAAGGTTCAAGGTTCCTCAGTTTTCCTTTACTCTTTCTTCTCCCACATCCCCATCAATTCTGTACCCAAAGCATCTCTCCCATCTATTTTATTTACTCTATTTACATAGCCCCCACCCCATGTTAGACCTGTATCTCCTTTTACCCAAAGTACTACAATGTCCTTTTTTTAGGGGGTTTTTTTTTCAAGGCAATGGGGTTAAGTGGCTTGCTCAAGGTCACACAGCTAGATAATTATTAAGTGTCTGAGGCCAGATTTGAACTCAGGTACTCCTGACTCCAGTACCAGTGCTCTATCCACTGTGCAACCTAGACGCCTGTAGGATGGTCTTCTAATTGAGCATTTTGATTCCAGACCTCGCACCTTTTAGTCTGTCTTCTGAATAGGTGCCAAAGTAATCTTCCTAAAGCATTTATAAACCATGGTATTCCTTTATTTAAAAAGTTTGAAGTTCTATCCTATTGTCTCTAGGATAAAAAAAAATGAACTCTTCTACTTGATATTAAAAGATCTCTGGTTTCAGCCTGCCTTTCCAGACTTCACATTACTACTTTTTCCACACTCTATACTTCAGGCAGACTAGCCCACTTAACAATCCTCCTGGCTTCCTCACTATCTCTCACCCCCCTATATCCAAACTGTTGTCTTGGACCTGCAGATTTCACCTTTGCAGCATCTCTCCCACAAGCTCCCTTTTCTTGTCTCTAGTGCAGATCTGCATTACCTCTTACCTTGATTGCTACTATAGCCTGCTCTTGGATCTGCCTGCCTCAAATCTGTCCTCTCTCCAATCTATTTTCCATTCACTCACAAAGTGACTTTCCTGAAATGCAGTTCTGATTGAAGTAGAAGAAATTTTAGACAAGAAAAGTGTTAAATCAAATATTATTTCATTCTGCACAGGAAGTGGGATATTATTTCATTCTTGCATATTTGGTAGGGTCTGATTTTCATTTCACTGTTACCTAGATAACTAACTCCCAAAGTGGGCCATGTTAAACCTATTCACTTAAAGCTATCCCCCTAAGAGGGGTCCTGAGATGTAAATATCTCAACTCCTTTCCCACACTCATCATAAGGGCTAGCTAGTCCACCCAGAGATGTAGTGAGATGTATATCCACTGAGTTAATAGGAATTACCTCAACTCCTTCCCCTAAGTTCTCACTTAGCCCTTTGCCCTTCCCAGTGTGTACACCTCCATATAAACCCTGCCTTTAAATCTACTGGTACTGCTATTAGTGAAGTCCTAAGAATGGTTTTGCAGCTGCCCCAAATTTTTTTATGCTACTCTTTCCCTGTGACCCTGAGATGGGAGAAATTGGTGGTGCCTAAAAAGTCAAAACATGAAACCTCTATAAAGAAGATGGTGCTAGGGGGCAGCTAGGTGGCGTGGTGGATAAAGCACCTGCCCTGGAGTCAGGAGTACCTGGGTTCAAATCTGGTCTCAGACTCTTAATAATTACCTGGCTGTGTGACCTTGGGCAAGTCACTTAACCCAGTTTGCCTGCAAAAAAAAAAAAAACTAACTAAAGAAAAAAGAAGATGGTACTATAAATGGAAGTGAATGCAAAGCTGTTTATTGAAGGAAGGTACTGCAGACCAGGTCCAAGAGGACTCCAGCAGTGGGTAAGTGGGAAGAGCAAGTCTTTTTATAGGGTGGGAGATATAGGAGGCAGAATGGTGTTGTTTCTATAGGGTCTGGGAGCCTTTAGGGTTGCCATGGAGTATATGTTTTGTTTGGAGGTTTACTAAGGTGAAATTGTGCGTTGTTTGGAGTTTCCAAGGAGGTTAGGGTTCATGTCCTTAGGAAAGGATAATCAATGGAGCTTTACAGGGTAACAGTGAAACTCGGGCCTGGATCCAACAGTGCCATCATAAATATGAGTTATTTTGAAAGTGAAAAACTCACAGCCTAGCCCTGGAGTTGGGAGAGCTCAGGATTTTTATTTCACAAATCTTCAAGTTCACAGATTAAAACGTTTTCCTGGAGATACAGTAAGCTGCTTGAGAACAGGTTGAATAACAAGGGTCTAGGCAAGAGTGTCTGAGGGAAAGAGTGAAAGGAAAACAGCCATAAAAGCTGACTGGGTTTAGACTCAAGTGAATCTGGCCATGAGGGAGTTTAGGCCAGATTTTTATAGTCTTACTCACTTCCTGTGCAGAAAAACAAGGGGATTCCACCCCCTCTCCATGACTGAGGTCAGATGCCCATTATGAAAGGAAGAAGGCTAGAGGAGGGGTAAAGGAATGAGCTGAGTTGCTTTTATCTTGAGGAATCCATATTAACAATGAAGTTTGATTGAATAGGAGATTTTACATCTGATTAGGGTCCAAGATGCCAAGGAGGCCTTCAGAAAATACCAGACAGGTACAATAACATTTTCTTAATATTAAAAACTGGAGAGATATTTCTCCTTCCATAATCCTTATCCCTTGATTGCTGTTGGTTACTGATTCAGTCCAGTTGTAATCACTTTGCAACTGTCCCTAATTTCTCTCTGCTGCTTAGTCCCTATGCTGTTAATCCCCTGAGAGCAGTTGCTAATGATTAGGCAAATATTCTAACCTTCTCTCTTCATTTAGCTAAATCTCCATTACTGTTTAATACCTTTACCTAATTAAACAGAATAAACCTTTTTTGTCCTTAATTGCTTCTGGGTCAAGAGTCAGTATTTTGCAAATTTATTCACAATATTCACTAACCAGAGAGGAGACCACACCCTGCCTTTTTTTGTTGTGGTTGTTGTTCTAGTCACATCCCTACTCAATAAACTCCGAAGACTTTCTGTTGCCTCTGGGTGTAAATACAGAATGTTCCCTGTGGCATTCAAAGCCCTTCAAAATTTCCCCCCTACCCCCACCCCCAACTTTTCTATTACACTTTACTCCCGGAGCCATCTATCTAAGGTGATAGAGTGACACTGGCCTCCTGGCTATTCTTCAAACAAAACACTCCTTTTGTCTCTGGGCATTTTCTTTGGCTTTCATTCCCTTGCCTGGAATGCTCTCCTTCCTCTGATGTCCATGTCTCTGGCTTCCTTTAAGGCCCAACTAAAATCCCTTCTTTTACTGGAAGCCTTCCCCAAACCCTCTTAATTCCAGTGCTTTCCTTCTTAATTATTTCTCTTTATCTAGTATATAAGTTGTTTTGTATATATTTGTTTGCATGTTATCTCCCTAAGAAGGGCAAGTGCCATCTTTTCCCTCTTTTTTATTCTTACCACAGCCACAGTATTTAGTACCAAAATAGGCGCTTAATATATATTTTTTATTTTTTTAGGTTTTTTTTTTTGCAAGGCAAGTGGGGTTAAGTGGCTTTCCCAAGGCTACACAGCTAGGTAATTATTAAGTGTCTGAGACCACATTTGAACCCAGGTATGCCTGACTCCAGGGCCGGTGCTTTATCCACTTCGCCACCTAGCCGCCCCCATAGACACTTAATAAATGGTGATTGAGTGATCAAACTCAACACTCCATTTTTCATGTCTCTGGACCTTTGCAGAGACTGCTCCCCAAGCCTAGAATATATTTCTTTTATTTAATTTCTGTTATTATATTATAATAATATGATTATATTATATTTAAATTTCTGTTATTATATTATATTAACATATTATATAATATTAGCATATATTTAACTATCTTCAAAATTCAACTCAGTTTCCTGGAAGCCTTTGCTGACCTTGTAAATTGTTTCTACTCTATCTATATTGACTTATTTGGATAAATAACCCTTTACTGAGAATGAATTTGATGACTTACTGTAGCATAGGAGTGTCCTTAGGTTCTTGAAAACTCTGACAGCAGACCATAAGATCTGACAAATTCTACTACACTGGAAACACTTTGAATATTTTCCTAGCAACAGATTCTGTTTGATTTCTGAGCTAAGAATAGTCTACTCATCAGCACGCTGGCCCTCTGCGATGAATTCTTGAGCCAACCCATAAGACAAAGAAAAATATAAAATATAAATATAAAAATGAAATTTTGAAAGACTCAAGAATGATGATTAATATAGTGATGAATTTTGATTCTAGAAGACCAGTGATGAAAGAGACTACAGAGAATCAAGATCAAGAATTCTGACAGAGGTCATGGACTAAATATGCAGAATGAGACATATATATTTTTGGACATGAGTAATATGGGAATTGGAAATAGGTAATTACTTGACTATGAATATGTCTTCAGAAGTTTTGTTTTTCTTTTCTTTTTCCCAAAAGGGAAAAATGCAAAGAAGAAAAAATAAATGTAGAAAATTGAAAAAAACAGAAAACTATATGTAAAGGAGTAAGGAATGTGAGACCAAAAACAGGGATACTTACCAAACAGAAGTCAGTTAACATATATATTTTTTAGAGCAATTACTATATGGCAGACACTATGCTAAGGTATGGCAATACAAAGAGAACTTCCCCAAAGGAAATTCTATTGGAGTGACAGTATATAAATAACTATAAATATGTACAATACATATGCAGAATAGATGAAAGGTTAACTTAGGGGATAGGCACTAGCAGCAGAGGGGACTAGAAAGACCTCTGCTGAAAGGTGAATTTCAAGCCCTTCCCTTCCTAAAAGAAGCCAAGGAATTTAAGGGAGAGCTGAAGGGGCAGAACATTCTAAGTATAGATGATAACCAGTGCAAAGATGTGGAGATGGGAGGTAGAATATCTTTAAGAAAAGGTAAGTACATCAACATAGTGGAACCATAGAGTTCATGGAAAAGAATAGAAAGATAAAAAATGATTAAAAAAAAAGATGTGATGTATGATTAAAACAATTTCAACCTGACCTACTTAAATAAATTACCATAATCTATTCACTAGGTTTTTGGAGATAATCCCACTATCTCAGTGAGTCAAGGATATCATTTCTACATAGTATAGTCTATTTCCTATTTGCAAATAGATTTAGGGTTTTGAGATTGATGAAATCAGATAAGTATATAAAGCACTTAACCTTATTAGCATCATTGTTACCACATACTAGGAACAGATAGAACACTAGATGACTATGGAATGGAAAAAGTAATTCTAGCTGATTGTCTTTGGAAATCACAACTTGAGTAATAACAAAAAGGTCTGGTGTAACCTGTGGGTTGATTGAAATATTAGGGGCATTCCAAGTTGGGGGAGGGAGCAAATAGGTACAATTCCCTGAAATCAGAAAAAAATCCCCCTTCCTCTCAAAGTTTCTGTATTCAATAAAAGAAACAAGGAAAAAGTAACTGATTGACCAGTTTTCAGAGATGTATAGGTTGCTTGAGATGTACAATTGTGAGAAAATTCCTTGTATCAGTCTTTGGATCTGACTGGGTTTCTGATTAGCATAATTCCTTAGTTAAGTGTCTCTAGGCAGTGGGGAGAAGTGGTTCATCTTCCCATTCACACAGGGCTAGATTTAAACAATGAAATGAAATTTTCTCAGTTTCCAATAATGAATTGTTGTTGTCTTTTTTTGACAATATCTATATCTTAAACAATTTAATACAATAACATCTGAAAATATATATTAGTATATTTGAAATTTTTAAAAATAGGTACAAAGAAGGCACTTTGCTCTAGACATCTTTAAAATTGACCCACAGTTTATATATAGTCTTTTAGCAAAATAATTTTAGTTTACATACCCATTTTATGTTATGTGCCAAAAATCATATACAACTATTGACAAAATACACCAACCATTTTTTTGATACTTGTTTGAAACTAAGAAATTCTTTTGATGATTCTTTTCAAGCTTTGATTTTTTTAATCTAAACTTTCACTTTTAGCTTAAAAGTATAGTGCAAGTTATGCTGAAAAGGTTTTTGTTTTTCTTTTTAAAATAAAATGCCCTTTTTTGTTTATTTATTTTATATTATTATAATAATCTTGTTATGAGAGTAAACACCCCCTTTCCGCCAAGAAGATGAGAAATCTCAAGAGTAGTGAGAGAGAAAAAAATGTGCTTCAGTCTGTGTTCAGATTCCAATGGCGCTGTCTCTGGGATAAGTTGCCTTCTTTATCATAAGTCCACCAAAGAAGTTGCTTCATTATTTTTCCCACAGTTGCTATTACTAGCTGTATTTCCCTCCACTCTATTTCTTTCCACTCTCATTTATTCTATTCTATTCTCTCTCTCTCTCTCTCTCTCCTTTTTCCCTGTCCCTGTTTAAAAGTGTGTTGTATCTGAGTATCCTTTCCCACGATCTTCCCTCTCTTCTGTCACCTATTCACCCCTTCTCCTTGCCCCCCCCCCCATTCTCTCTTATCCCATCCCTTTCTCCTCATTTTTCTCTAGGGTAAGATAGCTTTCTATACTCTATTAAGTGTGATGCATGTTCCTCTCTGAGCCATTTCTGATGAGAAATGAAGGCTCACTCATCCCCCCTCACCTTCCCTGTTCCACTACATTGAAAAAGTTTTTTACTGACTCCTATGTGGAATATTTTAGCCCCTTCTTCCTCTCCTTTCTCTTTCTCCCAGTACTTTCCTTTATCACCCATTGACCCCATCTTTTTACTATATTATACCATTATATTCCGCTCCTTCCTGTGTCTTATCTATATATGCTCCTTCTATCTGCTGTTATGAAAATGAAAATGTTCATATGAGTCATCAGTTTCTTCTTCCTATGCAGGAATACAAACAGTTCAACATCATTAAGTTACTCATAATTAATCCTTTTCATCCGACTTATCTATGGTCTACCTGAGTCCTGTACTTGAAGATCAAACTTTCTGTTCAGCTCTGGTTGTTTCAATAGGAAAGTTTGAAAGTCCCCTGCATAACTGAAAGTACATCTTTTCACCTGAAAGAGGATGTTCAGTTTTGTTGGGTAGTTGATTCTCAGTTGTAAACCAAGATCTTTTGCTTTCCAGATTATCATATTTCAGGCCCTAAAAGCCCTTAATGTAGATGCTGCCAGATCCTGTGTAATCCTGACTATAGAGCCACGGTAGTTGAATTGCTTGTTTCTGGCAGCTTTTAGTATTTTCTCTTTGACTTGGGAGTATTGGAATTTGGTTATAATATTCCTGGAAGTTTTTCTTTTGGGATCTCTTTCAGGAGGTGACTGGTGAATTCCCTCAATTTCTATTTTGCCCTCTTCTTCCAGGATCTCAGGGCAATTTTGCTGTATTATTATTTCTTGAAAAATGAAGTCTAGGCTTTTTTTTTCTAGTCATGACTTTCAGGTATCCCAGTCATTTAAAAATTATTTCTCCCAAATTAATATTTTAAGTTTTCAATGTTGCTCAAGGTATAAATACCTTTTAACTAGAACATTAGTTGTTTTGAGGCTCTCTCTAGTAGTCTAAGATAATTTACTATCAATGTAATTTTACATGAAGAAGAGAAAATTATTATTGTAGATATCAAGCCTCTACAGCTTTTCTAACCTGTCCTCACTTTGTTATGTATCTTGGAACAGTAATAAAAGAAAATATTTGTTTGCCCATGAAAATAGAAGACATAGGAATAATTATAATCTTCTTAGAGATAAACATTATTTATGAATACTTGAAAATTTGAAGGCCTGTTTCAATTATGTTGAACTTGTTTTCCAGACCAAAATGCTTCCAGATTGTGCGTGAAAGTGAATTTTTCCTTGTTGTGCATGTTCAGCAGTAGCATTTACCACAAAATAAAGAAGGGGGGGTGGGAATTATCTCTTCTAGATCTGTTTTTGAGGTTGGCTGTTTTTCCAAGAAGATATTTCATTTTTTCTTCTAATTTTTGGCTTTTTGGGGGAATAGTTTTATTTCTTCCTGATTTCTCAAAAAGTCATCAGCTTCCATTCTGCATTTGAAGGAGTTATTTTCTTTAGAGAGCCTTATTATCTCCTTTTCCAGCTGGCCAATTATGCTTTTTAAGGCATTCTTCTCCTCATTTGCCTTTTGTGCTGCTTTTGTTCCATTTGACCTAAACTGGTTTTTAGCATATTATTTTCTTCAGTATTTTTTTGTATTTCTTTCACCAAGCTGCTGATTTGGTTTTCATGATTTATCTGCATCACTCTCATTTCTCCTTCCAATTTTTCCTCTATCTCCCTTAATTGCTTTTCAGATTCTTTTTTTGAGGGGCAGCTAGGTGACGCAGTGGATAGAGCACTGGCCCTGGAGTCAGGAGTACCTAAGTTCAAATCCAGCCTCAGACACTTAATAATTACCTAGTTGTGTGCCCTTGAGCAAGCCACTTAACCCCATTGCCTTGGCTAAACTAAAAAATAAAATAACAACAAAGTCTTTGTTTGAGCTCATTCATAGCCTGAGCCCATTTTCTATTTCTCTTGGAGGCTTTGGATATAGAAGCTTCAATTTCATCATCTTCTGAATCTTCCATGGGACCAAAGTAATTTTCTATGAATAGAGTCTTCTTTTTCTTACATTTCCTTAGCCTATGAATGATTTACCACACTTTCAAGGCTTTGGGGGTTTTTGGGACACCCCACTGGGACCTTAATTCCTCCAAAGTCTTACGAGAGTCTCTGACTTCTTTTTTTTTTAAGATTTTATTTATTTTAAGTTTTACAATTTTCCCCCCTAATCTTACTCCCTTCCCAAGGCAAATTGCCAGTCTTTATATTGTTTTCATGGTATACAATTGATCCAAATTGAATGTTATGAGAGAGAAATCATATCCTTAAGAAAGAAACATAAAGTATAAGAGATAGCAAAATTACATAGTAAGATAACATTTTTTTTTTTGATTAAAGGTAATAGTCCTTGGTCTTTGTTCAAACTCCACAGTTCTTTCTTTGGATACAGATGGTATTCTCCATTGCAGACAGCCCCAAATTGTCCCTGATTGTTGCATTGATGGAATAAGCAAGTCCATATTGCTGTTAGGGTACACAATGTTTTTCTGGTTCTGCTCATCTCACTCAGTTTCAGTTCATGCAAATCCTTCCAGGCTTCCCTGAATTCCCATCCCTCCTAGTTTCTAATAGAACAATAGTGTTCCATGACACACACACACACACACACACACACACACACACACACATATACCACAATTTGTTAAGCCATTCCCCATTGAAGGACATTCATTTAATTGCCAATTCTTTGCCACCACAACTAGAGCTGCTATGAATATTTTTTGTACAAGTGATGGTTTTTACCCTTTTTAAACTCTCTTCAGGGTATAGATCCAGTAGTGGTATAGCTGGATCAAAGAGTATGCCCATTTTTGTTGCCCTTTGGACATAATTCCAAATTGCTCTCCAGAAAGGCTGGATGAGTTCACAACTCAACCAGAAATGTATTAGTGTCCCAGATTTCCCACAACCCTTCCAACATTGATCATTGTCCTTTCTGGTCATATTGGCCAGTCTGAGAGGTGTGAGGTGGTACCTCAGAGATGCTTTAATTTGCATTTCTCTAATAAGTAATTATTTAGAGTGATTTTTCATATGACTATGGATAGCTTTGATTTCCTCATCTGTAAATTGCCTTTGCATATCCTTTGACCATTTGCCATTTGGGGAACGGCTTGGTTTTTTTGAAAACTTGACTCTGTATATTTTAGAAATGAGTCCTTTGTCAGAAATACTAGTTGTAAAAATTGTTTTTCAGTTTACTATATTTCTTTTGATCTTGGTTACAGTGCTTTTGTCTGTGCAAAAGTTTTTAATTTAATGTAATCAAAATTGTCTAGTTTGTTTTTAATGATGTTCTCCATCTCTTCCTTGGTCATAAATTGCTTCCCTTTCAATAGATCTGACAGGTAAACTACTCCTTGGTCTTCTAGTTTGCTTATAATGTTGTTTTTTATGTCTAAATCCCATATCCATTTTGATCTTATATAGGGTGTGAGGTGTTGGTCTAATCCAAGTTTCTTCCATACTAACTTCCAATTTTCCCAACAGTTTTTATTGAAGAGAGAGTTTTTATCCCTATAGTTGGACTCTTTGGGCTTATCAAACAGCAGATTACTATAATCTTTTCCTACTATTGCACCTAGTCTATTCCACTGATCCACGACTCCATTTCTTAGCCAATACCAGACAGTTTTGATGATTGATGCCTTATAATATAATTTTAGATCTGGTAGGGCTAAGCTAGCTTCTTTTGCACTTTTGTGTCATTGAATCCCTGGAAAGTTTTGTCTTTTTATTTCTCCATATGAATTTACTTACAATTTTTTTCTAACTCATTAAAGTAATTTCTTGGAATTTTTATTGGTAGTAAAATGCTTTTTACAGATGCAAATAACACATTCAGAAAGAATTTTCCTTTATGGACTCTCAGGGCCTGGAACTAGCTTGTCTTTACTTCTTGAAGAGGACCCAAAGTTTTCCCAGAAGGTAGAAGTTGGACTAGACCCATAATTTGAATAGATGTGAACTGAACTAGCTCCAAAATTGAGTCCCAAGATGGAGTCAATACGATTCACTCAATTTCCACAATTCCCTCACTGATCTATCCATTTCTAGGACAGGTCATTGGTATAGATGTCAAAGAATATGGTGTCAATTGGTCATTCCTACAAATGCTATTTTAGCTGTTCATGGGCGGCATTACAAGTTTAGTCTAGTCATCATCCAATTAATCATCCAGCTAGTCTTAGACTTAAAGGAACTTGAAGTGCATGGATTGAATGGAGGGCAAAATGAAAGGGGGATACTTTATTTCATTTAAAAAAAAAGACATTTCAGAGAGTTGAAGTTATTTTCAAAATATTATATTATAATATATGTAATATGCACATGAAGTATAACATGAAACTATATAATTTTATTATGTAACAAAACTTGTTATTATTAGTATAAAACTAAAATTCCATGGTGGATACTAAGTAGGTTCAGTTATCCTTATTGTGTAAAACATAGCATCCAAGTCTATGGTTAATTTCATATTCTATGTCTAAGACTGAGATTGCTGTGAAAATATGAATTTTTATCTGAAGGATTATAAAGCATTCCAAAAATGTGACATAAACTGAAGTGTCTGTTTTGGGAGTTACAAGATGTGAATAAATAAACAAATGAAAATGTATTTGTTAAGTAATTACTATGTGCAAAAGCATGTCCTAAATCCTGGGGATACAAACAGAAAACAAAGATAACCCTTGCCCTCAAAGAGCTCATATTCTAATAGGAGAGACAACCCATGAAAGAAATTTCATATGGAAAAATTCCACAGCCCTTAGGAACAATGGCAGAGCAGATCATAGTAGGGTATTTTTTTTAACATTATTTCCACTCATAAAATATCTATTTGTGATTTTGAGTCAAGAACTCTGGTGGTAAGAACCTTTTTGGTCTTTAGTAGCTGCTGTGGCTGAATGACTGCAGAACCAACCAAAGCAGTAGTCAGTTCTCATCTCCAAAGGAACTGCTTTGAGGAATGATAGCTTGCAGAGGGGAGCTTAGGCTGGCAGCAGTATTAATGATAGGAGGGGCCCTGTCACTCCTGAGACTCTTGGACTTTTCTTCTCATTGGTGGCAGTTGGTCAATTGGTTGGTATTGGTGTTAGAAAGGAATAGTAATTTTTCCCCTCATGGATGTGTTCTGGGGCCCAGGTTAGAAGTAGGGTCAACAATGAATGGGACATTGTTATTCCCAGGGCTATTGAATACTACAGAAGGAATGACTACGAAGTAGAAATGGTTCTGTATACTGGTTGAAAAGGAATTGATTATAGAAGCTCATAGCTGATAATTGCCACTCTATCGAGCAGACTATAAAAGATGGTCAATGGAGTAGAGACATAGCTAGGAAACTAGCCCTTGAATTAATGGAGTCAGAATGTGAAACAATTATTGAGTATGTACAAAGAATAGGAATATGTTACTGATATGAGAATGAAACGGAAAGAGAATAGTAGGGAATTAATATAAGCTTGTGATGAAAGAGAGCAATTACAGAGGGAAATGACTGTGGAAACTTTGCATCAGGAAAGATTGGATTTGCCTCTAGAATAAATCATGATTTATAGTGAATGGAGGATTAGACCAAGGGGTGAGTATCCCAAGCCCATGCATCTAACCAGTAAGAATGAATATATAGTGATCGACTAGTCTTCCCTTTAAGTGATTTCAGTACCATAGGGATAGAGATGAAAGAATTCTAGCAAATATTATTTCTAAATATCATAATTCTGAGCCCTTTCTTTTTCCCCATATAAAAAAAAAGAGAATGACTAGAGGAAAAAAAAGGAGAGATAAGTGAGTAGATCCACAAAGCAAAGTCAGAGCGTGAGTGCGCCAGTAACATCTACTTAATATGAATCTCCATGGATACCTTGTATACTTATCAACATTCAATCAGACCCCACTGAATCAGTCTGGGTAATTGGCACTTTCAGAACTAGAACAGAGGGAAGGGAGATGTGATGTATGAAAGAACAGCCTCTATTGTAAAAATGCATGGAATCATCTCCACAATTAAGAATTTATGCTGGCCTGGGTTTAGATTAAGATGAGAATAAGTGAATTCTTGTGATCACTGACTATGCCAATGTATTGCCTTGGTAACTTTCAGGAAATCAGTAAGAGGCAATACTAGAATGTCTGAGGATGGAATAGTATCTCCTAGAACAAAAGAATTTTTATAGTTCTTTTTGCCTGTAAGGACTCTTCTCCACAGTGACAGTCTTCACCTTCCTTCACCTTCACTTTCATCTACATATAGTTCCTACTTGCCTATTTGGTTACCTTGTATCTACTGTACTCTATTATATTACTTATTTGTGTATTTGTTGTCTTCATTGGATTGTAAGCTCCTTGAGGGCAAGGCTCATTTCTGCTTTTTCTTTATAATTTCAGTATTTAGAACAAGACTTGGTACATAATAAGTATTTAATACATTCTCATTTAGTGATTTTCAGAAATTTGAAGCACTAATTTCTGGTCTGTTCAATGAGTAGAGATAGATATGGTGCTCTGGTGACTTAACTAATTATATTGTTTCACACACTATGCAGTCAGAGATATACTAAACCAGCTTAAATGGCTCAAAATGGTTAAATTTTCAGTATGAGCATTTACACCTTGGAAATCAGTAAGTATTACAAATCAGGACTTGATTTGTCATTTTATCGATTGTCTCTGAAGGCTGTCCAACCTTTTAGATCTTTTGGAACAAATTTCTCAACCAAAACTCATCAAGGACCAACATGTAACAGGAATGTATCAGTTAATTAATTGATACTTTTATTTAGAGAAAAACACATTAAAATAACTCTGAGGTACCAGCTCACACCTATAAAATTGACTAATATGACAGAAAATGGAAATAAAATTTGGGTATATGGGAAAACTGGGACACTAACAAAGTTAGTGGAGTTGTGAACTGATCCAACCAATCTGGGGAGCAATTTGGAATTTTAGTCAAAGGGTTGTAAAAATTTGCATACCCTTTCATACAGCAATACCTCCATTGGGTCTGTATCCCAAAGAGATCATAAAAATGGTAAAAATACCCACATGTACAAAAATATTCATAGCAGCTCTTTTTGTAGTGTCAAAGAATTGGATGTTGAGGGAATTCTGATCAATTGGGGAATGGCTGAGCAAGTTGTGGTATGTAAATGTATTTTCTATTATAACTTTTGTTCAATGAGAAATAGTGAACAGGTGTTGTGAACAGATCCAACCTTTCTGGAAAGCAATATGGGACCATGCCCAAAGAGCAATAAAACTGTTCATACCTTTGACCCAGCAATTCCAATTCTAGGTCTATATTCAGATGAAATTATAGAAAAAAGGAAAAATCCTACATGTTCCAAAATATTCATAGCTCCTCTTTTTGTAGTGGCAAATAATTGGAAATTGAGGAAATGTCCATCAATTGGGGAATGGCTATATAAGTTATGGTATGAATATGGAATACTATTACTTATTATCTTATGGAGGGGGGAAAGAGGAGAGGAAGAAAGACAATTTTACAAAAATAAATGTTGAGGGGCAGCTAGGTGGTGCAGTGGATAGAGCACCGGCCCTGGAGTTAGGAGTACCTGAGTTCAAATCCCGCCTCAGACACTTAATAATTAGCTAGCTGTGTGGCCTTGGGCAAGCCACTTAATCCCATTTACCTTGCAAAAACCTAAAAAAAAAAAAATTTAAAATTTGAAAAAATTTAAAAAGAAAATGATGGAGAAAATGTTAATAATGAGAATTAAGCTTAAAAGTGTACCATGTATACATTTTTCCTCTGGAGAGCTGATTCTTAAACCAGCACACTCTGTCCACTAACTGGAGATTGCTGAATGACATTTGTCTTTATGTATCCTTTCAATAAACCTTACTTTATTCTATTTTTTTTATTTTTGTTTTTGTTTTTACAAGGCAATGGGGTTAAGTGACTTGCCCAAGATCACACAGCTAGGTAATTAGTAAGTGTCTGAGATTGAATTTGAACTCAGGTCCTCCTGACTCCAGGGCTGGCACTCTAACCATTGTCCCACTTAGTTGCCCCAGTATTCTATTTTTTAAAAAAAGACTCTAGCAGCCCATTACTATTGGAATTCCATCTACCTCATTCAAGGTGAAAGCATAAAATAAGATGGGTGAGAAATTCAGGGGAAAAAAATTGATGTGGGGATAGATAAAGAGGAGAAATGGTACAGGGCATATCTGTAGGATTTCATTCTCAAATTCTTGAGGCCAGGAGAATGTCTTCTAGAGATTTATATGTGTGTGCCTCTACAGAATGGCAATGTCACCTGGAGAGGACTTTAATTAGTGACAAGGTTCTTCAACATAGAGAACTGGAAAAGTAAGCAGTACAGCTATGATTTGTAGGGAAATCAGGAGGCCAAAACCTGTAGCAGTATGATTATCCAGGGTTTTGTGATGGGATTCAAATGATTCCAAAAAAGAGGTGAGAAGATTCATCAGCCATTCCACCTGCCAGAGAGAATTAAGTCCAAAAGATAGATGGGACCATACCTTAAATATCCACCATGGAACTGAGTTCTGTTGAGCCTATGTTCATTGTTGGGGAATTTAAGGAGATTGAACAGGAATGAGAATAACTCTTTCCTAGAAGTATAAGTGATTGTATTCATTTGTATATGAGTATAAAAATGCACTACTTGCTTTGCTCTATTGTTATTTATGTCTCAGAGCTAGAGCTATGGCTAGACCAGGACTAGGAGCTGGATTTGTGATTTTATTAGTAGAGGACCTACCACATGGGAAAAGTCTCTCTACCAGTGCAGGTCAGTATCTTCTTACCAACTTATTTCTCATGTCTTAAATATTTTTACACTAGGATTCATTCTCAGGGATGGTTATTAATTAAATAGTACATTAGACGAGGATGAACAGACCTTAGTCCTTAGTTTTTATTCCCAAATAATCATACTGAATCTAGGAAGAGTTAAAGGGTTCCTCAATCTGAAAGGAGAATCTTAAGGCCTGGACAAATACAAAACTGGATGACTAATAACTGAGCTACCGAAATTTGTGTAGCTAGCATTTTACACTGGCAAGAATTTCTATAATCAATTTCCTTAAAAGCCATAACTTTTAAGAAAATGACATTTTAATATTTGATTATTAAATTTCCTCATAGTCTGACTGTGTCTAAGAATTTCTATTTATGAATCTAGAAATTTAAGTGGCTGACCTGGCAGTATCATTCAGTTGTTTTAGCCAAGGGATTAAGAGTACTTTTTTAAAAAAGTGACTGTATTCTTGGTTATGGAAAATGAGTCAGTTTATTCGCAATGTATGGATGATGACATTCTACCATTATAAAGCTATCAACTAAAGTAAATTTTCTGTCAGAAGATAGTTTTATGTTAATATAAAGGATAAATTTTAGCTCAATTATATAGTTTCATATTTAAAATGTATTTTACATACATTTTTTGATTTCATTCTTGATAAACTTTTTGGTTTCTTTGATAGATTTGGATCAGGTTTCACATACATGCTTTCATTATCAGCTTGTTAAAGATACACACACACACACACATAGACACACACACACAGACACACACACACACACACACACACACACACACACACACACACACACAGACACACTGATTTCTAAAAATGAAATAACAGTTGCTCCTGACTTTCAGCAGTAACTAGAGATGTACTAGTTTAAACCTAATTCTAACATCACCCTTTAATAATGTAATTTCACTACTATTGGAAAATCATGGACTTCCTTTAAACTGCCCTTCAATGAACTGGTATGGCTATAGTAACTTCTTTTAATATAAATAAAATAACAGCTATTACCATGGATCAGGAGGCCATTGGGTGAATATTCAACTATGTCATGAATTTAATAACTTTGCCTTTCATTAAAGAAATTAAACAAAGTGAAAGTTAATATATGGTTATATTTACTGCCTTTCCACTTAGAAGTAAACTATTGATTTGGTTTTTCCATACCCCCAAAATCACTTCTTATGGGTGTGTGGTGTAAATACATCAAAAATAGCTAAAGTGAGAACTTTAATTATATGTCCTTGGACTCCAGAACAAATTATAAGGATGGGTAGTTTTTCTTTGATGCCTTTCTCCCTTGTTTTCAAAAACCCTCCAGACTCAATGCATATGATAAAATTAGGTAGGCAGAGTGCTGTAGTAAAAAGAACATAAAACTAGAATTTTCCTATTCAGTTCTACTACGTGCTAACCATGGGACCTTGGATCAGTCCCTTAGCTCTAGTTTTTTTATCTGTAAAATGAGAATAGACTAAGTGATCTCTTATATTATTGTCAAGTCTAACATCCACTGATTCTAATTTCTTTTGAGATGATGACTTAAGAATTAGTGACTGACTAAATAATGACTAAATGACTAAATAATAATGACTAAAGAATTAGTATGAAAGTTAACTTTAAGTCTAAGCGAATGAAGTTTATCCCTGTCAAATTTTACAAAGCAGAAGAGGCACCAACGATGAGTCCAGAGATAGGCTGCCATCAGAAGACCATGCTGAGTTCAAAGTTCACCACAGAAATCCATTAAGTGATCTCTGAAAATATATTGAGTTGCTGCCTGGATGGAGAACCAAGACAGGATTCAGGAAGACCAGAGTTAAAATCCTACCTCAATAACTTACTAGTAGACTCTGTGCAAATCACTGTCTGCCTCTGACCCCTAAGTTTCCAGATCTATAAAATGGGATAATAATAGTACTTACCTCTTAGAGTTATTGTGAGGGTAAAATGTGATGATGTTTGTAAAAGCACTTTGCAAACTTTAAAGCACTATATCAATGCTAGTTATTATTATTTTTTAATATATTATCCCTGTGCTTTAAGATTAGGCATGGTGGTGGCAGCTAGGTGGTGCAGTGGATAGAGCACCAGCCCTGGAGTCAGGAGAACCTGAGTTCAAATTGGGCCTCAGACATTTAATAATTGCCTAGTTGTGTGACCTTGGGCAAGTCACTTAAATGAAAAGAGAGAGCTAAGGTGTGGTGATCTTGAGACTACCATGACAGTTTCCCCTTAAGGAAGGCTGTAGCATCTATGCATAGAAAAGTACTGGCAATAACGGTTTTTTAGAAAGATTTTATTTATTTTGAGTTTTACAATTTTTTCCCCCATTCTTGCTTCCCTCCCCCTACCCTCCACAGAAGGCATTCTGGTGAGTCTTTACATTGGTTCCATGGTATGCATTGATCTCAGTTGAATGTGATGACAGAGAAATCATATCCTTAAGGAAGAAAAATAAAGTATGAGATAGTAAAATTACATAATAAGATAATGGGGTTTTTCCCCCCTAATTTGAAGGTAATAGTCTGGTCTTTGTTCAAAGTCCATAATTCTTTCTCTGGATACAGATGGTATTCTCCATTGTAGATAGCCCAAAATTGTCTCTGGTTGTTGCACTGATGAAATAAGCGTGCCCATCAAGGTTAATCATCACCCCCATGTTGCTATTAGAGTGTACAGTGTTTTTCTGGTTCTGCTTATCTTGCTCAGCATAAGTTCATGCAAATCCCTCCAGGCTTCCCTGAAACCCTCCTGGTTTCTAATAGAACAATAGTTTTCCATGACATACATATACCACCATTTGTTAAGCCATTCCCCAATTGAAGGACCACTTAATTTCCAATTCTTTGCTACCACAAACAGGGCTGCTATAAATATTTTTGTACAAGTGATGTCTTTACCCTTTTTCATAATCTCTTCATGGTATAGACCCAGTAGTGGTATTGCTGGATCAAAGGGTATGCGCATATTTGTGGCTCTTTGGGCATAATTCCAGATTGCTCTCCAGAAAGGTTGGATGAGTTCACAGTTCCACCAACAATGTATTTAGTGTCCCAGATTTCTCACATCCCTTCCAACATTGATCATTGTCCTTTCTGGTCATAATGCCAGTCTGAGAGGTGTGAGATGCTTTAATTTGCATTTCTCTAATAAGTAATGATTTGGAGCAATTTTTCATATGACTATAGATTGCTTTGATTTCCTCAGCTGTAAATTGCCTTTACATATCCTTTAACCATTTGGCAATAACATTTTTAAAATCCATGCAGCTCTGAATCCAGAAATATTATTTTCTAACTGTTAGCTTATTTTTTCTCCTTGTACCTGTGTGCCACAATCCCTGATATGCAAAGTGTCCAGCTCCATGTGGTGACCCAAATTGGGGTATACTGTTCTCTGAAGGGCATCTTGGGGCACACTTTTCCCATTGAATGGATCCATTTCATTGTGTTCCTAATGCAACACAGTCTTTATGTAAGTTGCATTCTGTTAATGTGTAATGTGTATTAGGTCCCCTTTCCCCTTTTCCTTCTTCCCTACTGCTTGCCTATAAAGGTTTATGTTGAACTGATTCCCATTGCTTTATATGTTATCTCAGCATCCTAATTTATTAAAAGGTTATTTTCCCCTGGTCCATGGGTCTTCCTTTCGACATAAACTTTGTCAGGTGCCCACAAAAAGATTTAATCTGTTGGTAGCTGCATCTATGCTGGAGAAGCTTGGCATTTTGAGTTCTGTGGTACAGAGCAAGGATCAGCCAGGAAACCTTATGTCCTTCTGAATGGGACTCCATTATCGGAATACTAGCATTTTTTATGACCAGGATAAGAATTATAGAATTTTAGAGTCAAAAGGAGAAATGACCTGCGAAACTATCCCTTTTTCATTTAGAGATTTGACAACCAGATATGATGAAGAAAATGTCTGTGAAGTCTAGATTATGCAGATGGAGAGCAAAGCAATGGGTTTAGCAGAGGATATTGACCAGATGACTATTTCCATGACATAGCTATATTTCTAAGCCCTCCTATTATGTACATGTGAAACTGTAAAGCATAGCAATACACTTATAGGTATAGTCACACCTCATAGTTACATCCTCATAGATATGTTTCATAAAGTCAGACCACAGACTGTGCTCACTATGTGTTTGCCCAGATAAACCTCTCAACCCCTCCTTGTGCACATACTTTCTCCCTTCTAATACTGTATTAAAAAAACCATGATTTTTTTTGTCCACTGATCATCCAGTCTTAGCCAGAGTAGACTAGCCAGCTTAGTCACTGATGCTGACTTACTAGGGAGATGGGAAAGTCCACCTGACTTGGTACAAGGGGAACAATGATTTGACCATGCTAGTAGTCTTAATAGCATGATCCCTTACTTACTATACAGTTGGCGGCTTTCCCTTCTCAAGAACAAACTCCCCCCCACCCCCACCTGGAGTAGTGACTCAGCTTTGTAGGAAGCTTGGCAGGACCTTTCTGAAACTGTGTAGGCTTAGAAGGCTGAGTGGTCTTGCCTAGCATCATACCTGGACTTAGGCATTTACACTTGCCATTTCAATAAACCAATACATGGTGGGTTGAGCATTACTTTTTTTAAAAAATATTTTTCTTTATTTTATTTTTTTTCAGTTACATGCAAAGGTAGTTTTCAACATTCATCCATTTGCAGTTTATGATTTCTGTATTTTTCTACCACCCTCCCTTCTTTTCCCCTTCCCCATGATGGCAAACTATGGTAAAAGTTGTACATGTACAATTGTGCTTAAAATATTTCCATGTTAATTATATTGTGAAAGCAAAATTAGAACTAAGGGGGGGGGGGGACCATGAGAAAGACAGAAAAAACAGAAAAGAAGTTTTAAAAAATGAACATAGCAAGCTTTACTCTGCATTTAGACTCTATAGTTTTTTTCCTGGATGTGGATGACATTTTCCATAACAGTTTTCTCTGGATTAGGATTGTCCTTGATCACTGAACTGCTGAGAAAAGTTGCATTTGAACATTATTCTTGACTGGATCTAAGTCATTCACAGTACTTAATTTAACTTGCCTAATCTAGGGATTCTTAACTTGGAGTCTATGGGCTTTCATAGGACTCCATGGGTAGATTTCAGGGAGTCTATGAACCTGGATGGGAAAACAATTGCAACTTTATTTTTAGTAATTTTGGGGGGGTGGTTGCAAGGCAATAGGGTTAAGTGACTTGGCCAAGGTCACACAGCTAGGTAATTATTAAGTTTCTAAGGCCACATTTGAACTCAGGTCCTCTTGACTCCAGGGCTGGTACTCTATCCCCTGTACTGCCTAGTTGCCCCTATTTTTAGTAATCTTTAACTAAAATTAAACATTTCCTTTAATTATGAATATGAACAACAAAACATGTATTCATAAATTGACTGCCAAAGGAGTGCATGGTACAAAAATGATTGAGAACCCAATTTAGTCCAATATATTGTGTTTATAGAAGGAGAAACTTGAAATAAAGGCTCTAACTGTATAGATTGGAATTTTAGGAATGGAAATAGATGGGCTATAGAGATGGTTCAGAATACCTTTCAGGTCATACCACCAAGCCTGCTATGAGACTGACCAAACTTATATTCAGAGATGAAATCTTAGTATAAGATCTATAAGAGCTAGGCAAGGACATATTTGTGTAAGCAAGATCTCCATAACTGATGCTCCTAGCTGAAAGTGTTTTCTCCTTCTCCAGAGTTTCCTAGAGCATTTTGTCTGGATATTTTTTATGTCTTTTATTATATTTGTTTCCTTTATTTTCTTTATCTATTTTGCTGATGAACATGTTGCACCCTCACTTCCAGTGTATTGTATTTGACACATATGAATTATATGTATGTATGTATGTATGTATGTTATATTCCTCTCTTTCTCTTTAGTGTATAATTAGCTTAAAAGATTGTGCCATTTTGAAAATCTTTATATATATATCTTATACAGTGCTTTGTATAAGTTTGGTACCTAATAAATTCTTGTTAAACAAAAGTAAGTCTAAGTAAGATATCAGAATGAAATGGGAGAGGATCCTTTTGTCTTGGACTCTGTTATCAGTTAGACAACTGCTTTCTTTCAAGTCTGAAACTTTTAGGAAAGACTAGGTAATGGAAAGGACATTGCTGCTTCAGATCATAAAACCAAAGGGCTTGAAAAGAGTTTCTGTTATTGCCCTGTTTCTAGGAAGCATGCCATGTATTTCCATGTGAGTAGGCTCACAGATCACATATGCAGCAGCAGTTTTGCCTCATTTCCCTGGTTACTTTTATTTATTTCTCTCTGAAAATACTTTTATTTTGACTAAATTTTGTTACTTATTTTGTTTTCCCCACCCACCCACTTACCATGAGTTGTCATTCATGATCTCATATAGTGAGTTGAAATATATGATTAACTGCTCCAACACTCTGCAATATAACATAATTTTGGGGAAAATTAATTATTTTTCCTGTTATAAAAGACTTTTAAGGAAAGCTCTGTTGAATCTAATGAGTTCTCTCAATCCACAAAATGGGATTATGGGTATAACTCTTACAATTTAGCTCATGTCAAACTTTTCCCATATGTGGGTTAAAAGATAAGACAACCTTTATTTTGCTTCATGTAAATATAGATGCCCAAAGTGGATTCTGAAACAGAGCACTCATCTTTCCCTCAGGAAGTAACAAAAATTGGAATTTCCAAATTACAACACCTCCAACTTTTTAAAAAATTCTTTTTTGGACATTTGAATGTTTATACTTGTTAATAGATATCAATGTAACCAGAGGTTCAAGTTTAATATTAGCAGAAGACTCTTTTCATTGGTAGAGAAAAGGATTACTTATACTCAATATCTTATCTCCTTCTTTGCCTAAGGATATCAGGAAAACCTTTTCTTAGGTCTCATATTAGAATTCTCAAAATTAGTCTAAGTGGATTTGCTTCAATAGAAAATCTTTCGGTTGAAAAACAATTATGAACAAATTTAGAATTTTGATCAACACAATGATAATCCATGAGTCCAGAAGAATGAAAATGAATCATGTCTTTCACATCCAAATAAAATGCAGAGAAAGAGAGAGAGAGAGAGAGAGAGAGAGAGAGAGAGAGAGAGAGAGAGAGAGAGAGAGAGATTTTTTTTAGACATTGCCAATGTGGAAGTTTTGTTTTGCTGACTCTGTAGATACTTCATGAGTTATTTGTGTTTTGGATTTTTTTTTTAATTTGCTAAATTGGGGAGGGGTAGTAGGAGAAACAGATTGATTTAAAAATGTTTGTAACTTGAAAGAAAAAAAAAATCTCTCAGTCCCCTAGCTACAACTATCCCTTGAGCTATACAGAAAAATCTCCCTTTCTGGCCAGAAGACTAAATTCCTGGATCCAAGAACAGTGACTACAACTACACTCTCAGGTCTATGCAGCTATATGTCTACTAATTCTGTCATATGCATCTGTGGCAAATCACCACTAATTGCTCCTGGCAGGAAAAAGTTGCACATTGACACATGTTTCTTCCTTCTTACCCCTAAATATTGGTCCATTCTACTGTGCCTGTCTGTTCCTTTCTCATATTTTTATTTGATTCATTCTTAGATGGCTCTCATAAAGTTTTCCTATAGTAGGGATTTTAATCCTGAGATTCATAAACTTAGAAATAAACTTAATAGCTATATTTCATAAGTTGATCTCCTTTGTAATTCTGTGCATTTTATTTTGTATATTAAAAAAAATTATACTGAGAATGGACTTCACGAAACTGCCAAAAGCCTGTGATACAAATCATGGCAAAGAATTCATTATGTATCTATGGTCTACTAGACCTTAGTCTTGTTGGTTTAGGAACTCAGTTATATTCGTACAATAATTAGACTGATCAGAATCAAATTTTTCTTCACTGAAGTCGCACTCAGGTATCTCATCATGGTATGGAAGTGACACAAGTTTCTCAAAGAGTCAATTCTATCAAGGCTCCAAAGGTACTGAGTATTGGTCATGCTACAGAAGGAGAAATTTATTTCCTGATCATTGACTACCAAGAAATTAATTTTTTTTTGACCACAGAAAATCACGAAACAAACAAAACTATAACATTGCCCTCAATCCTGTGCATCCCCTTTCAAGTCTGCAATGGCATTAACAGTCAGTGCAAGTAACTGCTTTCTATAGTTCAAGTATTCTTTTTTTAATTTAATATTTATTCTCATTTTGTACAAATAATGTTTTTTTATACATTAATAAAATATTCTTGTTTAAGAGTAAACGAAATACCCCATCTCCCAATATATATAGACTTACTTGAGCGATAAAGTAAAGGGGAGAGAAAAAAATAAAAATTAAAAAAAATAATAGTAATAATTGTAGGCTATGGCCAGGTGGCGCAATGGACGGAGCACCAACCCTGGAGCCAAGAGCACCCAAGCCCACATCCAGGCCCATACACCCAACAATCACCCAGCTGTGTGACATGCAAGCCACCCCAACCCCACTGCCCTGCAAAAACCAAAAAAAAAAAAAAGAAAAAAAAAAAAGACCCAAATAAAATAAAATAGTAATAATAGTAGGGGTGGCTGGGTGGTGGACAGAGCATTGGCCCTTGAGCCAGGAGCACCTGGGTCCAAATCTGGCCTCAGACACCCAACAATCACTTTGCTATGCGGCCCCAGGCAGGCCACCCAGCCCCATTTGCCCTGCAACCCCCCCCCCCCCAAATAATAATAATAACAAATGTGCTTGAGTTCCAATACCAACAACTCTGTCGCGGGTGGATCACATTCTTTATGATAAGTCCATCACAAAAGTTGCTTCCATATTTTTCCAATGTTGCCACTGCTGATCGCAACTCCCTCCTTTCATATTTCTCCACTACCATGTGCTATATTTTCGCTCTCCTTTCACTCTGACTCTGCTGTAGGGTAGCTGAGTGGCACAGCAGACAGATCCCTGGTCCTGGGCCCAGGAGGCCCTGAGCCCCCATACCACCCCTTAGGCCCAGCATTCACCTGGCCCTATGATCCTGGACAGGCCTTCCAATCCCAGCCCCTTGCAAGAAGTAAATAAGAAAATGTGTTATGACCACTCTCCCGTCATGGTCCATCCTCTCCTCCATCACTCACATCACCCTCCTTCCCCCTGTCCCCCCCTTCTTACTCCAGATGTCTCTATCCCATTGAGTATATATGCTGTTTCCTCTCCTAGTCACCTCTGATGAGAGCAAAGATTCCCTCATTCCCCCTCACCTTCCCCCCTTCCATATCATTGCAATAGCTCATTGTAATAAAGAAAAATCTTATTATATGAAATATCTTAGACTATTCCCCCTTTCCTTTTTCTTTCCCCCATTACATTTCCCTTTTTTTCCATTGACTCCATTTTTACATCATATTTTATCTTCAAATTCAGCTTTCTCCTGTGCTTCAACTATAAAAGTTCCCTCTACCTGCTCTATTAACTGAGAAGGTTCATATGAGTATTATCAGTGTCATTTTTCTATGCAGGAATACATGCAGTTCATCATCAAGTCCCTCCTATTTTCCCCTTCTCCAATCTCCATGCTTCACCTGAGTCCTGTATCTGAAGATCAAACCTTCTATTCAGCTCTGGCCATTCCAACAGGAACATTTTGAATTTCCCCTGGTTCATTGAAAGTCCATCTTTTTCCCTGGAAAAGGACATTCAGCCTTGCTGGGTAGTTCATTCTTGGTTGCATTCTAAGCTCTTTTGCCTTCCAGTATATTATATTCCAAGTCCTACGAGGTTCCAATGTAGTTGCTGCTAAGTCCTGTGTGATCCTGACTGCTGCTCCATGGTATTTGAATTGTGTCCTTCTGGCTGTTTGTAATATTTTCTCTTTGACTTGGGAGTTCTGGAATTTGGCTATAATATTCCTAGGGGTTGGTTTTTTTGGATCTCTTTTTGGGGGAGGCAATTTTCCTGTAGTAATTCTTTGAAAATGATGTCATTTCCTGATCATGACTTTCAGGTATTCCAATAATTTTTGAATTATCTCTCCTAAGTCTGTTTTCCATATCAGTTTCCATATCAGTTGTTTTTTCACATTTTCTTCTAATTTTTCATTTTTTTGGTTTTGAAGTATTGAGTCCTGGTTTCTCATAAATTCATCAATCTCCCTAAGTTCTATTCTTTGTCTGAAGGATTCATTTTACTCAGAGAGTTTTCTTATCTCTTTTTCCATCTGGCCAAATTTGCTTTTTTAAAGCATTCTTCTCCTGAATAACTTTTTGAACTGTTTTATCCATTTGAACTAAGCTGGTTTTTAGCATGCTATTTTCTTCAGCATTTTTTTGGATTTCCTTGACTAGGCTGCTGACTTCATTTTCATGTTTTTCCTGCATCTCTCTCATTTCTTTTCCCAGTTTTTTTCTTCTAACTCCCACATTTGATTTTCAAAGTCTTTTTTGAGCTCTATCATAGCCTGAGCCCAATTTCTGTTTTTCTTGGAGTCTTTAGATTCAGGAGCTTGTGCTTCCTCATCTTCAGACTGAGTATTTTGATCCTTCTTGGGCTCATATGCAAAATATTTCTTAATGGTGTCCCTCTTGTTTCTCTGTTTGCTCATTTTTCCAGCCTGAGCCTGGTTTGGGAGTGCTTCCTGAGCTTTTGGGACACTCCCACAAGGGTCTCAGTGTGTGAAGCTCTGTCCTCCCTCCTGGTCTGTGAATGACCATATTGACCATATGTGCCCCACTCTGCCATGGGGCTGAGGTGGGGCCCTGATGTTCTATGGGGGGGCCTAGACTGCGATCAGGATCTAAATGTGGTCAGAGCCCCAGAGTCCTGTTCCAGAGGACAGAGCTTGGCAGTCTCTCTCTCTTCACTTCCCTCCCTCAGCTCAATGGGCTCATGCCCTGGGGGCTCCTGCTTGCCCTCTCCACCTGCTTCTGTTTCCTGGAACTTGGGCTGTGCTGGCCTTGCTGCTTACTGTGTGCCCTGAGGCCTGGGCTCCAGATGCTCACTCTGGCAGAGGTCCCCCCACTGCTGTTCCCCCAATTTGTGCCCCATGCTCCCTGGGGCATAGCTCAGGAAACTCCCGCGCTGCTGTGAGCCACGGCTCCCAGCTCCCTGGGGCTGCCTCCAGGAGGCTGAAGTTCTTTCGCTCTGGTGGGCCACCCCTCCAGCAGGCCGCCCCTCCAACCCCAAGGAGCAGAGCCTTTCTCCTCTTTTCCAGGTTACCTTGAGTAGGAGAACTGCTTCACTGGGTCCCTCTGTGGGTTCTGTCTCTCGAAAATTTAGTTAGAGGCTTTAGCTTATAAGTTTAATGAGAAAGCACCTAAGACAAGATCCATTCTTGTCGCCATCTTGGCTTGGAGAAGTATTCTATTTTTCTTATTTATTTTTGTTTTGTTTTACATTAAAAAAAACCTGAATTACAAATTTTCTCACTTTCTTTAACTTTTCCTCTACATATTGAGAAGACAAATGTTATAATATCCATTTATAGCATGAAGTCATGCAAGATATTTACATATTAACCAAGTGATCAAAAAAAACAAAAAAGAAGAAAAATGAAAGAAAGTGAAAAAATGTTTCAATTCTATCAGTTCTCTGAAGATGCATAGCATCTTTTGTTATCTACTGAAATTGTCATGAATTGCAGAATTGAATATACTTCAATTGAAGATATTTCAAATATTCCTTTTTTTCAGATTGTATCAATATTCTTTATTTATTTTCTAAGAATATTCCTTTTTTTGGCAAGGCAATGGGGTTAAGTGACTTGGCCAAGGTCACACAGCTAGGTACTTTTTAAGTATCTGAGGTGAGATTTGAACTCAGGTCCTCCTGATTCCTGCGTCAGTGCTCTATTCACTGTAGCTGCCACCAAAGTATCCCCCTTTTAATGGTAATACATTTCTCCAGAATTATAAGTATCATCAACCTATTTAGAGAGGCAGTTTAGTCTTTTTTTTTAATTTATTTTTTCATCCATATGCATATATATTTTTAAGTTACAAAATTTCCTTCAACCCTCCCTTCCTACCTCCCTCCCCTCAGCAATGAGTAGTCAGGTTAGTTTGTACATACATATTTTTTCTTTTTTTTCTTTCTTTCTTTTTAAAATTATTTATTTATTCTTATTTTGTACAAATAATGTTTTTTTAGAAATTACTAAAATATTCTTGTTTAAGAGTAAACATAATACCCTCTCACCCCCCAAAAATATAGACCTGCATGAGCGATAATATAAAGGGGAGAGGAAAAAAATTAAAATTAAAATAAAAAGGGGCGGCTAGGTGGCATAGTGGATAAAGCACCGGCCTTGGAATCAGGAGTACCTGGGTTCAAATCCGGTCTCAGACACTTAATAATTACCTAGCTGTGTGGCCTTGGGCAAGCCACTTAACCCCATTTGCCTTGCAAAAACCTAAAAAAAAAATTAAAATAAAAAATAATAATAATAATAGTAATAATAATAGTAGGTATGGCTAGGTGTCACAGTGAACAGAGCACCGGCCCTGGAGCCAGGAGCACCTGAGCCCAAATCTGGCCCCATACACCCAACAATCACCCAGCTGTGTGACCCCATGCAAGCCACCGTGACCCCATTGTCCTATAAACCTCCCCCCCAAAAAAACACCTAAAATAAAATAAAATAATAAAATAGTAATAATAATAGTAGGGGCAGCCAGGTGGCAGACAGATCACTGGCCCTTGAGCCAGGAGCCCTGCAACCCCCTAATAATAATAATACTATAATAATAATAATAATAATAATAATAAATGTGCTTCAGTCTGTATTCCAACACCACCAGCTCTGTTGCAGCTGGATCACATTCTGTATGATAAGTCCATCACAAAGGTTGCTTCCATATTTTTCCACCATTGCCATTGCTGATCGCAACTCCCTCCTTTAGTATTTCTCCAGTACCATGTGCTATATTTTCTCTCTCCTTTCACTCTGATTCTGCTGTAGGGTAGCTGAGTGGTGCAGCAGACAGATCCCCACCTCTGGGGCCAGGAGGCTCTGAGCCCCCATACTACCCCTTAGGCCCAGCATCCACCTGGCTTTATGATCCTGGACAGGCCTTCCAATCCCAGCCCCTTGCAAGAAGTAAATAAGAAAATGTGTTATATCTTACCACTCTCCCCCCATGGTCCATCCTCAACTCCATTACTCATACCCCCCACTTCCTCCTGTCACCCTACATCTCCTTCTTACTCCAGATGTCTATATACCATTGAGTATATATAGTTTCCTCTCCTAGCCACCTCTAATGAGTGCAAAGATTCCCTCATTCCCCCTCACCTTCCCCCTTCCATATCATTGCAATAACTCATTTTAATAAAGAAAAATCTTATTATATGAAATATCTTAGCCTATTCCTCCTCTTCTTTTTCTTTCTCCCATTACATTTCCCTTTTATCTATTGACTCCATTTTTACACCACATGATATCTTCAAATTCAGCTTTCTCCTGTGCTTCATCTATAAAAGCTCCTTCTACTTGCTCTATTAAATGAAAAGGTTCATATGAGTATTCTCAATATCATTTTTCTATACAGGAATACATATATTTCATCATAATTAAGTCCCTCATATTTTCCCCTTCTCCTCCACTCTCTATGCTTCACCTGAATCCTGTATTTGAAGATCAAACCTTCTGTTCACCTCTGGCCATTCCAACAGGAGCATTTGAAATTCCCCTGGTTCATTGAAAGTCCATCTTTTTCCTTGCAAGAGGATGTTCAGTTTAGCAGGGTAGTTGATTCTCAGTTGCACTGTAAGCTCTTTTGCTATCCAGAATATTATATTCCAAGCCCTACATGTTTTTAATGTAGTTGTTGCTAAGTCCTGTGTGATCCTGACTGCAGCTCCACGATATTTGAATTGTGTCTTTCTGGCTAATTGTAATATATTTTCTTTGACTTGGGAGTTCTGGAACTTGGCTATAATTTTCCTGGGGGTTGTTTTTTTTTGGATCTCTTTTTGGGGTAGATCAGTGGATTCTCTCCACTTCTATTTTGTCCTCTGCTTCTAGGATATCAGAACAATTTTCTTGTAATAATTCTTTGAAAATGATGTCAAGACTCTTTTCCTGGTCATGACTTTCAGGTATTCCAATAATTTTTAAATTATCTTTCCTAAATCTGTTTTCCATATCTGTCAATGAGGTGTTTCACATTTTCTTCTAATTTTTCATTCTTTTGGTTTTGAAGTATTGAGTCCTGATTTCTCATAAAATCAACAATCTTCCTGAGTTCTATTCTTTTTCTGAAGGATTTGTTTTCCTCAGAGAGCTTTCTTTTCTCTTTTTTCCATCTGACCAATTCTGCTTTTTAAAGCATTTTTCTCCTCAATAACTTTTTGAACTGTTTTATCCATTTGTCCTATGCTGGTTTTTAACATGTTATTTTCTTCAGCGTTTTTTTGGATCTCCTTGACTAAACTGCTGACTTCATTTTCATGTTTTTCCTGCATCTCTCTCAATTCTTTCCCCAATTTTCTTCTATCTCCCTCACTTGATTTACAAAGTCTTTTTTGAGCTCTGTCATAGCCTGAGCCCAATTTCTGTTTTTCCTGGAGTCTTTAGATGCAGAAGCTTGTGCTTCCTCATCTTCAGATTGAGTGTTTTGATACTTCTTGGGATCACAGGCAAAGTATTTCTCAATGGTGCTCCTCTTTTTTCTCAGCTTACTCATCTCTCCAGCCTGTGCCTGGTTTTGGGGTGCTTCCTGAGCTTTTGAGTATTATTGGGACACCACCCCCCCACAAGGATGTCCATGTGTGAGGTTCTGTCTTTCCTCCTGGTCTGTAAATGACCACAAAGGCACCCCTCTGCCATGGGGCTGTGGTGGGGGGCCCTGCTGTTCTATGGGGATCCCAGACTGCGATCAGGATCTGAATGTGGTCAGAACCCAAGAGTCCTGTTCCAGGGACAGAGGACAGAGTTCGGCAATCTCTTTCCCCTCCCCTCCATAGGCTCAGCACTCATGCCATGGGGGGCTCCTTCTTACCAGCTTCTGCTTCTGGTTCCTGGATCTGGACTGCGGTGACCACACTGCTCACTGTATGCCCTGAGGGATGGGCTTCACGTGCTTGCTCTGGCAGAGGTCCCCTGCTGATCCCCCAAGGTGTGTCTGGTGCTCCCTGGCATATAAGTCAGGAAACTGCCCTTGCTGCTGTGAGCCGTGGCTCGCAGCGCCCTAGGGCTGCCTTCAGGAGGCTGAAGTTCCTTTGCTCTGGTGGGTGGCCCCTTTGGTGGGCCACCCCTCCGATCCCATCATGCTGAGCCTTTCTGCTCTTTTCCAGGTTACCTTGGGTTGGAGAACTACATCACTGGCTCCCTCTGTGGGTTCTATCTCTCACAAATGTAGTTAGAGTCCTTAGCTCATAAGTTTTGTTCGAGAGCACCTAAAAGACAATCCTTTCCTGTCGCCATCTTGGCTCCGCCTGTACATACATATTTTTGATAAACATGTCTACAGATTAGTCATTTTTGGTATGAGGAATTAAGATCATAAGAGATAAGGATACATAAGAGATGATTTTTATAAAGTGTTCATCAGATTCTATAATGTTGGTTTTTTCTTGTTTTGTTTTTCTTCCTCTGGATGAGGATAACATTGTCCATAGCCTCTCTGAACTGCTTAGAGGAGCTGCTTTCATCAAGGATGTTCATCTCACAATATTGTTGTTCTTTTGGTTCTGCTCCTTTCACTCAGCATCAGATCCTGTAAGTCATTACATGCTTCTCTAGATTTTGACTATTTCTGATTTCTTATAGAATAATAATATTCCACAGTATTCGTGTTCCATAACTTATTTAACCATTTTACAATTGATGGACATCCCCTCAATTTCCAATTCTTTGCCACTACAAAAAGAGTTGCTATGAATATTTTGGAACATGTAGCACTTTTCCATTTTTTTTTATAATTTCTTCTGGACCCAGAATTGCTGGGTCAAATGTTATGAACTGTTTTATAGTTCTATATTGTTCTCCAGAATGGTTGGACCTGTTCACAATTTTGCTAGCAATGCATCAATGTATCAATCCTCCTATAAGTTCTCCAACATTGGTCATTTTCCTTTTTTCTCATCTTGGCCAATCTGATAGATGTAAGGTGATACTTCATTGTTGTTTTTATTTGCATTTCTCCAATCAAATAGTGATTTGGAGCATTTTTTCATGTATTTATATATAGCTTTAATTTCTTCATTTGAAAACTCTATTCATATCCTTTGACCATATATCATTTGAGGAATGACTTGTAATCTTATAAATTTGATGCAATTCTTTCTATATTTTAGGAATAAGACCTTTATTGAAACTCCTAGTTGTAAAGATTATTTCCCAGCTTCTAATTTTGGCAGCATTGATTTTATTAGTGCAAAACCTTTTAATTTAATATAATCAAAATTATTCATTTTGCTGTTTATAATGTACTCTAGTTCTTGTTTGGTCATAAATTTGTCCCCTTTCCATAGATCTAATAGATAAGAAAATTTCTTGGTCTATTAATTTATCTATGGTGTTGCTCTTTATGTCTAAACCCTGTACCCATTTTGACCTTATTTTGCTATAGAGTATGAGATGTGTCTCTATGCCTAATTTTTGCCATACTATTTTCTAGTTTTCCCAATAATTTTTTATCATATAGTGAATACTTGGTGGGTATTTTTTTGGCAAGGCAATGGGATTAAGTGACTTGCCCAAGGTCACACAGCCAGGTAATTATTAAGTGTCTAAGGTCAAATTTGAACTCAGGTCTTTCTGGCTCCAGGATTGGTGCTCTATCCACTGTGCCACCTAGCTGCACCCAAATAGCGAATTCTTATTCCAGAAGTTGATGTCTTTGGGTTTGTCAAATAGCAGATTGTTGTGATCATTTGCTGCAACTTCTTTTGAACCTATCCTAATCCACTGTTCAATTATTCTATTTCTTAACCAGTACCAGGTAGTTTTGATGACTGCTGCTTTATAGTATAATTTGAGATCTGGCAGAGCTAGGCCACCTTCCTTTACATTTTTTTCATCAGTCCCCTTGCTATTCTTGACCTTTTGTTTCTCCCGATGAATTTTATTACTATTTTTTCTAGCTCAATAAAGTTGTTATTTGGTAGTTTGATTGGTAGGGCCCTGAATAAGTAATTTAATTTGTTAGAATTATCATTCTACTTGAAGTCCTTTTTAAATTTATTTTTCATTCATATGCACATGTATATTTTTAAGTTACAAAATTTCCTTCCACCCTCCCTTCCTACCTCCACTCCCAACAGCGGCAAACAGTCAGATTAGCTTCAAGTGACACAGTCTTTGTGTCACAGTCCTTTGGCAGTTTGGTTAAAGTCCATTCTCAGAATAATGTTTTTTAATATATAAAATAAAATTTTTGGAATTACAAAGTAAATCACCTTATGAAATGCAGCTATTAAAGTATTAAAATTTCAAGTGTATGAACCTCAGGATAAAAATCCCTGCTATAATAATTCATCTAAACATGAATCAAACATGTCCTTGATTAATAATGTTTGTTCTTCATTCTCAAAGAAGAAGAAGAAGACCATGACATCAGGGAGGTGATGTCAGGACAAGCACATGACTTGGATTTGAGTGTTAAATCTGTGTTAAATCACCAGCTTCAGTTTCTCCTCCAGAGCCATCTGGATCTAGTGGCCAGATATGAATCAGGATGACTGGAAATGGGTCTGGATGCAGGTCAATCAGGGTCACACAGCTAGCTAGTGTCAGTTGTCTGAGAGCAGATTCGAACTCTAGTCCTCCTGACCCAAGGCCAGTACTCCTACTGCTGTGCCACTAGCTGCCCCTCCTTGATTAAATATGAGAAAGGAACAGATAGTATTATGCAGACAACTTTCTATAGCAGAGTATATATTTACAGCCACACTACTGACAGAATTTTAGAGATTTTTAATACCTCTATTCCTATTGCTTCTTGATTTAAGAAAAATATTCTGTATGAAAATATGCTGAGGGAATTGTGGTAATTGAGTGAACCACACTGACTCCATCTTGTAACTCCATTTTGACTCTAGTACAGTTCTCTTTTTATTCAGTTAGGGATCTAGTCCAATTTCTGTCTCATGAGAAAACAGTATTCAATTATGGGAATTGTGAGTAAACTTTATTGCACTGTTTGAATCTGGTTCTTATCTGAGCAATGTCTCCCAATTGTTCAGTCATTTACTATTTCCTTGTCCTTTGATTGAAAACTTGGAGAATAGTGTGACATTTCTTTTTCTGATTTCAGGGAATTATACTTGTTCACTCTTACATTGCCAACTTGGATAGCCTCTAGTCTTTCTTCCTATTAGAAATCAGATTGCTTAATCTTGTATCCAGGTTTTCATTTTGTTAATTTTTTTTCTTTTAATGCATAAAAATATATATATCCCTATATTTGGGGCCCAGTATTAAGCTGAGGAGACTTGGTGCTGATTTTTATGTATTATTTAATAAATAAAGCAATATGCTCAGGAAATTGAACCTTTATTCCTTAGTTATTTCAGATTTCACTGTACATACCATCTTATAAAGTTAGCTTCAAAATTGTAGTCTTCCAAGCATATGTTAAAATTGTACAGGATTCTCAGAGAGATGAGACAATTTTGTTCAAAAATGTGCTTGAGTATTAATGTCAGAGAGAGGTAACATACTGGATAGAGGGTTACCCTGGGAGTCAGAAAAAGCTAGATTTAAATTGTGATCCTGAAACATAGTAGTTGTGTGACTATAGGTAGCCCAAGCAACTCTAAGGAGTTGCCAGTTTGCATAGGTAAAGTGATTTTCTATGATAGGAAGTTATCCATACCCATAAGATTACAGGTTCTGACTGAATAATATGTTGACCACAAGAAAAGAATGAGAGGAAAATATGTTTAAAGTATTCATCAGTTTCATAAAAGGCATCTAAATAAAAGAATTCCTTGTTGATAATGAACTATTTCAAATGTCTCTATTTACAAATGATCCTCTCTACAAATAATCAGTAGAAGCTGTGAAAATGGCAGTATGGAAAAGCCTGAAGCATGGACCAGTGCTGTGAAAAGAGTTCATCTATAACATAAATTTAAAATCAAGAAGTAGGCTAGAAAAATCAGTAAACAACAAAACAGAAGTTGATCACAAAAAAAAGTTACAATAGTGAGGAGGAAGTTGAAGACACAAATTTAGGGGGAAAATGATATGACAAAAAAAGTCTCAAAGGAAATTGGAGATTGGACACTAGCCCAAAAAGGATTCTTTAAAGAGATTAAAGGGCAAAATAAAGAGATTTGAAATATGAAAAATGAAAATTCAAATAAGACTTATAAAAGAAAAACTGAGGAATGAGAAAAATGTAAGGGGAAAATTATGAAAAAAGAATTAATAATCATAAAAATTGCTTGTTTAAGAAGGCACACAAAAATACTGAAGTGGTTACTGGGTCTATATCCTGAAGAGATTATGAAAAAGCATAAAAGCATTACTTGTACAAAAATATTCATAGCAGCCCTGTTTGTGGTAGCAAAGAATTAGAAATTAAGCAAATGTCCTTCAATTGAGGAATGGCTTAGCAAACTGTGGTATATGTATGTCATGGAACACTATTGTTCTATTAGAAACCAGGAGGGATGGGAATTCAGGGAAGCCTGAGGGGATTTGTATGAACTGATGCTGAACAAGTTGAGCAGAACCAGAAAAACACTGTACACCCTAACAGAAACATGGAGGTGATGATCAATCTTGATGGAGTTGCTCATTCCATCAGTGTAACAGTCAGGGACAATTTTGGGGTATCTGCAATGGAGAATGCCATCTGTATCCAGAGAAAGAATCATGGAGTTTGAAAAAAGACCAAGACTATTACTTTTAATTTAGGGGGAAAAAAACTCTGTTATTTTACTATGTAATTATGCTATCTCTTATACTTTATTTTTCTTCCTTAAAGATATGATTTCTCTCTCATCACATTCAACTTAGATCAATGTATACCATGGAAACATTGTGAAGACTAACATACTGCCTTCTGTGTGGGGAAGAGGGGGGGAAGGGAAGGAAGATTAGGGGGAAAAATTGTAAAACTCAAAATAAATAAGATAAAAAAATTAAAGTGGTACAAAATTTCATTGAAGAAAATAATTCCTTAAAAAGCAGAATTGGACAAGTGAAAAAGGAGATACAAAAGTTCACTGAAGAAAATAATTCCTTGAGACATTTAAAAACAATAAAACAAAGTCAAAGGAATGAAAAAATAGAAAGAAAATGTGAAATGTCCTATTAGAAAAACAAATGATCTGGAAAATAGCTCAAGGAGAGATGATTAAAGAATTATTGGACTATTTGAAAATCATGATCTGGAATTTGGATATCATCTCTCAAGAAATTATCAGGGAAAGCTGCCCTATATATCAAAAGGAGAAAGCAAAATAGAAATGAAAAGAATCCACTAATCACCCCCTGAATGGGATCCCAAAATGAAAATTCCCAGAAATATTACAGTCATATTCCAGAACTCTAGATCAAGAAAATATTGCAAGCACCCAGAAAGAAAGATTTCAAATATCAAAGAGCCTTAGTCCATAGGACATAATACCTTCTACATTAAAGTATTAGATGACTTGGAATATGATATTCTGGAAAGCAAAAGAGCTAGGATTACAACCAAGAATCACCTCCCCAACAGAACTCAGTAATAAGCCTCAGGGGGGGAAAGATGGATATTCGAAGAAACAGAAAACTTTCAAGTATTCCTGATAAAGAGACCAGAGCTGAATGGAAAAAATTGACTTGCAAATATAAGAATCAAAAAAAGCATAACAAGGTAAGCAGGAAAGAGCAATCATAAGGGATTCAGGTTAAACTGTTTATATTCCTACATATGAAATTGATACTTGTAGCTCCTAACAGCTTTGCCATTATTAGGGCAATTAGAAGAAATAAGCATTGACAGAAGGCACAGAGATGAATTGAAAATGATGGGACAATTAAAAAAAAAATTAAAAGGTGGAAAAAAGAGGAATACATTGGGAGAAGAGGAAAGGGAGAGGGGGAATGGGATAAATTATCTCACATAAAAGAGGCATAAAGAACCTTTACAATGGAAGGGAAGATGGGGGAAGAGAGGGTGACACTAGAACCTTGCTTTCTTCAGAAATGGCTCAAAGAAGAAATAACATACTCTATTGGGTATAGAAATTTATCTTACCCAACAGGAAAACAGGAGGGGAAGGAGATAAGAGAAGGCAAGGTGTGATGGAAGGTAGGGCAGAAGACTGGGAGGTAGTAGTTAAAAGTATCACGTTTAGGATGGACAGGGTGAAAGGAGAGAGAGAGAGAGAGAGAGAGAGAGAGAGAGAGCAAGAGAAAGATAAAAGGGGGAAATCATAGTAGTCATATAATTATAACAGAAAAAATTTTTAGGGGCGGCTAGGTGGCGTAGTGGATAAAGCACCGGCCCTGGAGTCAGGAGTACCTGGGTTCAAGTCCAGTCTCAGACACTTAATAATTATCTAGCTGTGTGGCCTTGGGCAAGTCACTTAACCCCATTTGCCTTGCAAAAACCTAAAAAAAAATTTTAGAGTAAGTTTCTGTAGTAAAACCTCAGTTCTCATATATATCAAGGATTTGTTTAGGTAAAAGGACATGAACAGATAGTTTTCAGATGAAATAAACAAAACAATCTATAGTCATATTAAAAGAATACACTAAATCACCACTGATTAGAAAAATGCTAATTAAAACATCTCTAAGGTACCACTTTACATCTATCAGATTAGCTAAAGGGACAGGAAAGGAAGATGACAAATATTGGAGAGTATGAGGGAAAATTGATTCACTTAAAGTATTGGTGGTAGAGAGGTGAACTGATCCTACTATTCTGAATAGCAATTTGAAATAATACCCAAAGGGCTATAAAACTTTATATACCCTTTTACCCAGCAATACCACTACTAGGTCTGTGTCCCCAAGATGGAAAGGACTTATAAAAACAAAAGTTTTTGTAGTAGTTCTTTTGTGGTGGCAAAGAACTGAAAATTGAGGGCGTTACCTATCATATGGGGAATGACTGAACCAGTTGATTGTGATGAAATACTATTCTACTATGAGAAAAGATGAATTGGATTTTCAGAAAAACCTGGAAAGACTTATATGAATTGATAAAAAGGGAAGTGAGCAGAATCAAGAGAATATTATTTACAGTAACAGCAGTGGTGTTTGATGAGTAATAATGCAGTATTATATAATAATTTAGCTATTCTCAGCAATACCATGAATCAAGACATTTCCAAAGGACTTATGATGAAAAATACACAGTCAGAGGGAAAATTGAGGGAGTCTCAATGCAGTTCAAAACTTACTTTTTTTTGTTTTTTTTGCAAGGCAATGGAGTTAAGTGACTTGCCCAAGGTCACACAGCTAAGTAATTATTAAATATCTGAGGCTTGGATTTGAACTCAGGTCCTCCTGACTCTAAGGCTGGTGCTCTGTCTACTGTGCCACCTAGCTTTATTTTTCTTGGGGTTTTTTTTTGGTGTTTGCTTTCTTTTACAATATGATTAATATAGAAATATATTTTGCATGACTGTACATAAGTAACCTATATCAAATGACTTGACTTCTCAAGAAATGGAAAGGGGATGAAGAGAGAAAATTTGGAAGTTAAAATTTTAAAAATAATATTTAAAATTGTTTTTACATATAATTTGGAAAAAATAAAATATCAGATAAATATAATATGAAAGAAAACAAAAGATTGCATTGTTTTTAAGAAACACAGGAAGCAGAAAGATATACTCAGAGTTAAAATAAGGGTCTGGAATAGTGTCTTATGAAGCTTTATTTGAACTTTAAAAGGGTATCATGACTTCACATAACACAAAAGTAAAAATCGATCTAATTAAAAAGAGATACGTAAGGAAACTACATCTTGCTAAAAAGTTCCATAGATACAAATATGCAACAAATGGAATATCTTGTAAGTTTTTTTGAATTAAAGTTTTTAGTATTTTCATTTTTCCCCTAATTAGGATTCATTTTTAAAACTTTGAGTTCTAAATTCTCTCCCTTCCTTCTTCCCCAGCCGCTTCATTGAGAAAGCAAGCAATTGAATATAGGCTATACATGTGTAGTAATGCAAAACTTTTCCAAAATTGTCATACTGTGAGAGAAAACATGGACCCCCAGCCAATCCTCCAAAAGAAAATACCTTAATAAAATACATAGAGCTAGGACAACTGTATTAGATCAGCTATGGACTATGTTATCCCCATCCAGAGGAAGAAAAACAAATCAAAATAAAACACACACACACACACACACACACACACACACACACACACACACACACACACACACACACACACACACACACACAAAGCAACTCTTCAGAATCTGATGAACACTTTATAAAAATTATGTCTTATGTGTCTCTTTCTCTTAATTCTAATTCCTCATACCAAAAATAACTAATCTGTATACATGTTTATCAAAATATGTATGTACAATGCTAACCAGACTGTTTGTGGCTGAGGGGAGAGAGGTGGGAAGGGAGGATGGAAGGAAATTTTGTAACTTAAAAATATACAGGAGATGAAAATTAAAAAAAAGAAAAAGAAAGCAAATAAAATTTGCTTCAATCTGTATTTATACACCATCAATTCTTTCTCTGGTGTTATTTAGCATTTTTCATCCCAAGTCCTTTAGTCTTCTGTCTTGGATCATTGTATTGCTGAGAAGAGTTAAATAATTCATAGTTGCTCATCTTATAAGGTTACTATTATTTTGTACAAAGTACATTTTACTTTATATCAGCTCTTTCTGAGAACAACCTGCTCATAATTTCTTATAGTACCATAGTATTTTATCATAATCATATACTACAATTTGTACTGCTATTTCCTAATTGATATACATCCCCTCAATTTCTAACTTTTTGCTATCAGAAAAGAACTGCTATAAATATTTAAAAAAATTTTCCTTTAAACATTTTTTCTTTTGGGGGCAGCTAGGTGGCGCTGTGGATAGAGCACTGGCCTTGGAGTCAGGAGTATCTGAGTTCAAATTCGGCCTCAGACACTTAATAATTACCTAGCTGTGGGGTCTTGGGAAAGCCACTTACCCCATTGCCTTGCAAAAAAAAAAAATCTAAAAACAAATTTTCTTTTTTCTTTTTGTTTCTTTTGGGATACAGACCTAGTAGTGATATTGCTAAGTCAACGGGCATAGTTTCAAATTGCTCTACAGAATTGTTGAATCAGTTCGCAACTCTACCAACAATACATTAATGTCTCATTTTTCCTTCCTTTCCCCCAATATTTGTCATTTCCCTTTTCTGTCTCAGTTGATTTAATAGGTTTGAAGTGGTATCTCAGAATTGATTTAAGTTGCATTACATCAGTCAATAGAGAGTTAGACCAGTTTTACAAAACTATAAATAGTTTTGATTATTTTATCTGAAAATGATAATATCTTTTGATCATTTATCAATTGAGAAATGGCTCTTATTTTTATAAATTTGACTCAGCTGTCTATGTTTGAGAAATGGCCCCTTTATCAGAGAAACTTGCTTCAAAATATTTTTCACAGTTACTATTGCCAACTGTATTTCTCTCCATCCTATTTCCTTCTTCTCTTGACCCCGTAACCTCCTACTTTCCTGTAGGGTAAGACAGATTTTCTTTAGACAATTGCATATCTATATATATCTATATCTATATCTATATCTATATCTATATCTATATATATTATTCCATCTTTGAGGCAATTCTGATGAAATTAAATTTCATTTACTCACCTTACTTTTCTCCTTTTCCCCACTTCCATACCTTCCTCTTTCTCTTTCTCTCTATATTCCTCTCTTGCCCCTTAACCTATTTTTTTTTTTTGGTACATTTCATTCCTTCATATTCAACTCACACCTATACTCCTTCTAATAGACATAGTAAGAAATTTCTTATGCATTACCAGTATCATCTTTCCATGTAGTAATGTAAAAATGGTTTAATCTTATTAAGTTCCTTATGAGTTCTCTTTCCCATTTACCTATTTACCTATTTACCTATTTGAAAGTGAATTTTTCTATTCAGTTTTCACTTCTTCATCATTGGGGACAGCAAGGTGATGTAGTGGATAGAGCACCAGTCCTGGAATCAGGAGGACCTGAGTTCCAATGTGACCTCAGACACTTAATAATTATATAACTGTGTGATCTTGGACAAGTCACTTAACCCCATTGCCTTGCAAAAAAAGCCATTAAAAAAAGGAATGATTGAAAATCCTCTATTTATTTGAAAATCTATTTTTTTCCCCATGAAGGATTATACTAGGTTTTGTGGGGTAAATGATTCTTGGTTGTAATCTTAGTTTCTCTGCCTCCCCCCCCCCCACAAATATCATATTCCAAGCCTTCTGATTCTTTGAACTGCTAAATGTTGAAGCTCCATGATACTTGAATTGTTTCTTATTTTCTTCTTGACCTGGAAGCTCCTGAATTTGGCTATAATATTCCTGAGATTTTTCATTTTGGGATCTTTTCCAGGAGATAATTATTTGTTTCTTTCAAATTCTATTTTACCCTCAGGTTCCAGATTATCAAGGCAAATTTCCTTGATAATTTCTTGAGTGATGGCTCTTTCTGATCATGGTTTTTCAGATAGTTCAATAATTTTAACATGATCTCTTCTGGATTGAGTTTCCAGGTCATTTGTTTTTCCAATGAAATATTAAGCATTCTTTTTTCTTTCTATTTTTCATTTTTTAAGTTTTTCATAATTGATTTTTCATAAAGTCATTAGTTTCCACTTGCTCAATTCTAATTTTTAAGAAATTATTTTCTTCTTTTATATTTATATTTTATGTTCCTCTTTTCCCATTTGGACAATACTCCTCTTAAAGGAGTTTTTTTCCCTTCAGTGAATTTTTGTACATCTTTTACCATTTGACCTACTCTCTAAGATGTGGTATTCTTCAATATTTGTTGTTTCTCCTTTACCAGCTATTGCCTCTTTTTTTTCCATGATTTTCTTACATCACTCTCATTTCTGTTCTCAATATTTTCTCTACCTCTCTTACTTAACTTTCAAAATCCTTTTTGAAATCTTCAATGACCTGAGACTAAATTCTTTTTTTTGTTGGAGGCTTTGGATGTAGGAGCTTTGACTTTGTTTTTTTTCTTCTGATTGTATAGTATGATTTTCCTGGTGATCATTGTGACTTTCTATGGTCAGAATTTTGTTACCTATTTCTTCACTTTTAAGTCTTTGTTAAATTAATGCTAAGTTTCCGGTGTGGAGGGTGTGCTATCCCAATCCTCTGGAATTTTGTGCAACTGTTTTTAGAAATACTTCTAGGAAACCTGTAAGTTTTCATTTTGGCCAAGGGGGCATGATCTAAGCAGAAGTAGATTTAATTCTTTCTACCCTGTACTCTGGACTGTATATGACCACAGCATCCCTTTATGATCTGGAACTCCTGTTCTCCAGTGACCGCAAGCATTGGTGTGTGACTGTTCCTCCTCATCCTAGGATTAACACTCAGGGCTATGACCCAGATCTGAAAATGCGCAAAGCAACAGAGTCCTTGCCCCAGTGCTAGCTAAGAGACCCCTCTAATTTCCTCCTGGTCAATTGTTCAATCCTCTGCCACTGCAGATTCACTGATTTACAAGATTGGGGCCCAGTCTGTGCTGGTGTTGCTTATGCTAGATTATGCTCCATTCTTATCCAGGTGTGAAAGATCTTTCCTGAAGACCTTCTTAGTTATCTTTGACATCCATGGTCTGAGAGGTCTGGAAATAGTAGCTGCAGTCACTGATTCAGTTGCCTTGAGCCCTGCTCCTGCTTTACTGGTCCTGGTCTACATGGACATGACTTATGCTTCTCTCTCACCCTGTTACAACAGACCTTTCCTGCCATCCTTCTAAGTAGTTTAGAGTCATTATTTAACATATTTGGAGCAGTTTGGGGAAGAGCACAGGTGACTCCCTGCTTTTACGCCACAATCTTGGCTTTGCCTCTATAACTTCCAAATTCTCAAAGAAAAAGTTAAATGAGTTACAGGAGAAAATAGACAATGAAATTATTTTAGTGGGAGACCTCAACTTTCCCTTCTCATAAAGAAGAAATCTAGTCAAAACATAAAATAGAAAGATGTTCAATTGAATTTTTAAAAGTTAGATATGATAGACCTCTGGTGAAAATTGAATTGAAATATAAATGAATATACCTTCTTCTTCAGCTGTATATATTACTTTCATAAAAATTGACCATATATTAACACATTAAAAACCTCACAAAAAATAGAGAACCAAAACTATTAAATGTATTTTTTTAAAATACAATGTAATAAAAATTATATTCAATAAAGGGTTTTTGGGGCATCAATTAGAAATTAATAGGAAACATCCTAAAGAATGAGTGTGTCAAGGAACAAATCATAGAAATAATCAATAATTTTATTTAAGATAATAACAATAAATGAGACAAAATTTCAAAATTTGAGGGATGCAGCCAAAGCAGTAGCTGGGGAGAATTTATATCCCTAAATGTTTATATTAGTTTAAAAAAAAAGAAAAAACAGATCAATGAATTGGATCTGCATTAAAACAATTTTTGCAGCCAGTGTTTCTGATAAAAGACAATTCTAAAATATATGGAGAACTGATTCAAATTTATAAGAACATAAGTCATTCCAGAGTTGATAAATAGTCAAAGGATATGAACAGCATTTTTTTTTTTAGTTTTTGCAAGGCAAATGGGGTTAAATGGCTTGCCCAAGGTCACACAGCTAGGTGTAATTATTAAGTGTCTGAGGCCGGGTTTGAACTCAGGTACTCCTGACTCCAGGGCTGGTTCTCTATCCACTGCACCTGTGTCTAGTCGGACACTCCTATGCACCTGTGTAATATGCAAATTTAGAGAAATATTAATAAATGCATATGTTAGCCTAATTCTCTTTTGCTCTTTCTTAAAGATTAGGACAAACTCTGAGGTTACATATTTTAAATAATTATTTATTTTAAGGTCAAAACTAAGTAAGGATCTCTCTTCATTTTTTGGAGGACCTCTCCTCACCCAACAATACCATCACTTGGTCTGTATCCCAAAGAGATTTTTTAAAAAATGAAAAGGACAGGGGTGGCTAGGTGGCCCAGTGGATAAAGCACGGACCTTGGAGTCAGGAGTACCAGGGTTCAAATCCGGTCTCAGACACTTAATAATTACCTAGCTGTGTGTCCTTGGGCAAGTCACTTAACCCCATTTGCCTTGCAAAAACATAAAAAAAAATGAAAAGGACCTATATGAATAAAAATATTTATAATGTAGTAGAAGAAATATGTTTTATAATCAATCTATTCCCTCTGCAATAACCTTGTATCTTACATTTAACAGTACTCAAGGCAATATAAACCCCTACACCCATCCCATTGTTCAAGTTATGCAGATGAGATTAATAAACTTTTAGTAAAGTATCTTCCCCTCCCTGGCAAGGGTTCTGGGTAAATCTCTGTCCCCAGACACTGGACAAGTCATTGTCAATGCAATGGATCCCTCCAGCCCTAGCCTGAAAGGATTAAGTCTTTGAGCTATTATCCTTCATTATCTTCTTTCTACTCTCAAAGTCTCAGGTCCTCAGTCTATATACACCTAGGTAAACCTGTATAAACCCCTTTGAAAGCTCACCCTCTCCTCCATTGAACTACTTGTCTTCTTTTGAGAAGCTACACCACCTTTGCTGAGCGATCCTCCAGGTAATTTCTCATGCTCCTATATCTTTCCTTATTCCTTATTCTCTTATGGTGGGTGATATTGCTGATGTTGTTTTTGCTGCTGCTAATTCCCTTGGGGAATCAATGACATCCAGTGCCTTTAATAACCAAATCTTTCCCTTAGTTTCTGCTAACCACTGTAATAAATATTTTTATCCCTAAAAACAAATGGGTTAGAACTGGAACTTTTGTGAATTCATCACATTCGAACCTGAAACTAGACAACCCTAAAACCATTGTCCAAAAACATCTTTAAACTTCATTTTAAAATTTCTTCAATTGGTTCCCTCTTTATCAATAACAGCTCTTTTTGTGGTGGCAAAGAATTGGAAATTGCAAGGAATCCTTATTAGTTGGAAGATGACTGAACAAGTTGTGGGCACATAACTGTGATGGAGTGTTATTTTGCTATGGAAAATGATGAGGGGGTTTGGTTTCAGAAAAATATAGCAAGACCTAATTGAATGGATGAAAAGTGATCACTGTGCCAGTAACAATATTGTAATGAAGATCAACTTTGAAATATTTGGTTACTCTGTAGAATATAACGATTCAAGACAATTACATAAGATTCATAATGAAGAAATGAAAATGCAAACTGAAGTATATTTTTCCACTCTTTTTCTTGATTTTTTTGAAATATGGCTAATATGGAAATATGCTTTGCGTTATTTCACATGTAAAATTAACATATTGTTTGCCTACTTAGTGGGTAGAGTAGGTTTTGGAAGGAGAGATTTGAACTCAAAATATAAACAGGAAAAAAATGCTAAATAAATGATCAAAATGGTAAAAAAAAAGTCTTTTCCATTGATGAAAGAAACAAAAAAAAATAAAAACAACCTACCAATCTGACAAAGTAAGTGTTCATACTTAATGAATCAAAACACACACAGGAATATTTTTCTAGAGGATCTGCTTTTTTTTTTTTTTTTGTGGAGCACATCATTAAAACAAAAGAACTGAATTCTTTACCATCTTCTTCAGTCTTCTTAGCAGTCAGGCAGTCAATCAAAAACCTTTTATTAAACACTTATGAACAAAGCACTATACTAAGCCCTGGGGATACAAATGTAATAAGGAACTGGCCAATGGGAGTCCCATTATTCCATCTTATTTTAGTGTTTTGCTTGCAACAATCCCCTACAGAAAGGCAGTAAACCTGCTTCCAGACATGCATAATAGAAAGGCCCTGCTTCCTGACTTAGAACATGCATGGGTATTCTGTGACTATTTTCTGTCTGCTTACTGCATAGTGAGGAAAGGCTGTTGGATTGGCTACTGAGCCAGCACTGAATGAGCATACAAAAGATTCCCAAGGGGCAATTCAACTTCTTTCTCTCTCTCCTTGGCCGCATTCCAATGAGGAAGATGAAATGCCGCAAGTCTCAGAGACCAGGTGGGGGTGGGAGGTAGGCAATAAAGGCCTTAGGCCTTTGTCTCCCCATCCACACCACATCCAGTAAGCAGATGGCATTGCTATGACTTTGGTCTCTTTTGTATCTGCTCTTTCTTGATCTAAGGTGGAGGAATATTGGAGATTTCTATGCCCTTGTGAGCTCTGAAGGATTGGAAGAGTGAGCTGTCTACCAGAGATCCAGAAATTAAGAGTTCATTCCAGAGTTTATTATCAGCTGAGCTGAGTAAGATGCCAGGAAGGCCTGGAGAAATGACCTGCTTGACCAAGACTCCACATGGGGGATTGAAGTAGGCAAAACACTGTGCATATTTGAAGGAAAGGACTCTCCAGTTACATTATAGTTGCAGGTCAGTACTCTGTTGCATTTTTCTCCTGTTTAAAAATTGGTCATTCTTGGCAAAGGAAATTCTGAGGTTTGAGGGAAAAAAAGGATATTTGTCTTTTCCCTTGCTTTCCCAGTGTCATATAGGAAAGAACCTTAAAACACTCACTAAGGCACATATATCAGATAGTCTCACATGTAAAGGTGAAAATCACAACCACCCCCATATATGCAGTTACATATATACATATATGATCACTGATAAACTTTATAATATGCATGTTATATCTCTGTTAAACTTTGTAATATGCATATTATAATAATAATAACCTTTACAATATAATAGATAGAACATATTAAAAGGTTGATCTGAGATTACTGCTTTAGTACATAGCAAGGGTATGTTAGAAGGTTACGTAGTTCCTGTAGAATTTTCAGGTCACATGGTTCTCTAAATGTATTTGGGATCTGAAGACATCTTCTTTAGCTACAGGTGAGCAGCCAAACTTAATTGGTTTAATGCTTACAAACTAACTATGGGTAAACTGTTGGACTGAAGAACTTCACCATTTCCCTCTTTCACTAATACCTGCTCCCTCCTACCCTACTCTCCTGCTATGAATCTATACTCAGAGGGGATTTAATGTAGTAAAAATTTTTTGGAGAGCCTACAATGTCAGGCACTCAAAATTTACAGCTGTATCTCACAATTAGATAAAACTTCTAGTGAATTTTAAAAGCAGCCTCCCAAATAACTGAGCTGAGCTAACTCTGGCAATGTGTGTGCCAAGCTCACTGTCAATGTATACCTCCCTAGAAAGTACATTGCCAAGGTAAGTGAACTTGTCCATACAGTGGTGGGATTCAAATCAATTAACAACTGGCTCTGCCCTAATGACTGTTTTAAGTAAATAAACAATACTAAAAGGTAGTTTATTATTTTATGCATTTAATATTCAAATAAGAACAATAAAAGAGGTGTACAAAACTAGATTGTTATAAGAAAAGTTTTAAAATATTAATAAAAAATATTCAATAATATCTAACCAAAAACTTTTATGGACATTAATACCCTCTATCAAAGATCATAAAATACTGTACAAAAACTTATTGAAAAGTATATGTATCAATAACCAAGCAAGGACATATAATACAGAATGCAAAATTTATAATATATCAATACAATCACCAGAAGAAATTATAGAATATAGAATAGGCAATAATTAGAATTGTAAGAAAAAGAAAAATTGCAAAAAATATGCCAATAGCTGGGACAAAACAAAAATATCATAAAAATGAGCTGTATTGCTCAAGTGGAAAAATATCAAAATTCAAACACAGTTTTAGAAATAATGTATTTCAAGAATTAAAGGACAAATATATAAGGGAATAAAAGATTATATAATCACAGAGCTTGGAAAAAGTAAAAAATATATAAAGTATCTACAATGGAAGTTACATGGCAACATATAAATAATAGGAATTAAATTTAAATATTGGCAATAAAAGAATACAAATGAAGACATTGCATAGATAATAGCAAAGTAATAAACAACAAATATTATAAAAGCTGCATAATGACAAATTATTTATATCAATATCAAGTGGCAGTTCATTATTACTTCATCATTGTCTTTATGGCACTAAAATAAGCATAGTTTCTTCTGTAGAAACTCAAATTAAAAAACTTGTTTTCTCTTTTTATGACATTAGGAACATTGAAATAGAATCTCAAGGAAAGCAGGACACTCAACAAGATTATTGCAAAGTTTGTATATGAAATTTAAATCAATGACCCTTCTCCTCTGCAGTAATGATGTTAGGTTAAGTATTTGCTTAATATCATCATAAGGTATATTATAAGTAACATGACTAATTTTATAGGATACTGATTTTAAGAATTTATGTTGTACTCTTTCAATGCTATTTTGATGACTTTTGCTTCCAAACTCTTGCATTAAATTCCAAGGTAGAGTGAACCAGAATACAATGCTTTTGTTAATAATGTGTTAAATATGCAATGCATCTTTAGGGCAAATTTTACAGGATGTATTTTTTTTTGCAGCTGGTTTACCTCATCTATGATCTGTAATCTCAGATACATTGATGTAATTGATCTTAAAGAACAAAGATTTTACTTGATCAGTGTTCAGCATCTGTGTTTTCTTGGTGTTAATTGTTAGGTCAAAATTAGCAAAAGCAACAGAGAATTAATCCAGGCCTTGTGGCATCTAAACTTGAGAGACTACATTGAGTGTACAATCATCTGCAAACAGAATATCATGTACAAACATTCCCTCCACTTTGTTCTTGGCTTTCAGTCTTTTCAAATTGAAGATTTTAGCATCAGTATGGTAGCTGACCTTGATGCTCTGTTCATCCTCATAGCATATTTGAAAACATCATAAAAAGAATGAGTTCAAGGACACAGTCTTGATTTACTCCATTGATGACTGAGAAATCAGGAGAACATCGTCCACTGTCCAGAACCTGAGCAAGCATGTCATGAAATTGATGTACATTACTGATGAACTTCTCTGGGAAAACACATTTTGGCATAATTTTCTATATGCCCTCATCTCATGACTGATGCTATCAAAGGTAAATCGATCTCTGTTCTGCTCCTGGCCTTTTTCCTGGGGTTGTCAGGCAGCAAACACCATATCAACTATTCCTTGAACCCTTCTGAAGCCACCCTAGCTCTCAGGTAGATGACCATCTTCTAGGTGAAGGATCAGTCTATAGAGAAGGATTCTGGGAAGAATCTTACCAGCAATGACATCCCTGTCATTGTCAGAGGACAAGCTAATCCTTTTATTTTTAGAGATGGACAAAGGAGGCATCCTCAAATTCCTGGGTAATAGCCTCTTTATGCCATAAAAACTGGAAATTCAATCATTTGGATGAGCAATGGATCCCCCACCCCCATCTCAACTGGAATAGAATCAGCACTAGGTACTTTGCCACATGAAAGGAGCTTAATGGCATTCAAAATCTCTTTGTTGGAACTTCATCTAGGGACAGCTTGATTTCAGCTTTGGTTAAGAATTAATGCTTTCTCATTAGTTGATGACATTCTGTTAACAACACTATGGTAATGCAAATTAAAGCATCTCTGAGATACCACCTCACACCTCTCAGACTGTCCAATATGACCAAAAAGGACAATTATCAATGTTGGAAGGGGTGTGGGAAATCTGGGATACTAATATATTGTTGGTGGAGCTGTGAACTCATCCAACCTTTCTGGAGAGCAAGTTGGAATTACGCCCAAAGGCCCACAAAAATGTGCATACCCTTTGATCCAGCAATACCACTTACTACTGGGTCTATACTCTGAAGAGATTATGAAAAAGGGTAAAAACATCACTTGTATGAAAATATTCATAGCAGCCCTGTTTATGGTGACAAAGAATTGGAAATTAAGTGAATGTTCTTCAGTTGGGGAATGGCTTAATAAACTGTGGTATTTGTATGTGATGGAACACTATTGTTCTATTAGAAATCAGGAGGGACGGGAATTCAGGGAAGCCTGGAGGAATTTGCATGAACTGATGCTGAGTGAGATGAGTAGAACCAGAAAAACACTGTATACCCTAACAGCAACATGGGGGTGATGATCAATCTTGATGGACTTGCTCATTCCATCAGTGCAACAACAATTTGGGACAATTTGGGGCTATCTGCAATGGAGAACACCATCTGCATCCAGAGAAAGAATTGTGGAGTTTGAATAAAGACCAAAGACTATTACCTTCAGTTTAGGAAAAAAAAACCCATTATCTTGTTATGTAATTTTGCTATCTCTTATACTTTATTTTTCTTCCTTAAGGATATGATTTCTCTGTCATCACATTCAACTGAGATCAATGTATACCATGGAAACAATGTAAAGACTAACAGAATGCCTTCTGTGGGGGGGGGTGGGGGGACAAGAATGGGGGAAAATTGTAAAACTCCATAGATAAAATCTTTTTTAAAAAAAGAACACTATGGCAGTTTTCAGCCCATTTCTCTAGGATGATCCTGTCACTAATCAATGTAGTTTCATCAGCACTGAGTAGTTGAAATGCACCATCTGTCTTTGGCTCATAGTCTTCAGGGCATCATAAAACGACTTTTGATCTATCCGTATAAAACTGAATTTCATCTGCCTTCTTATTGAGTCAAAAATCCCGCATCTCTCTAAGCTTCACTTGTTCTTTACTTTTGATGGAATTAAATGTTGCCTTCTTAGAAGAGGATGAACTATCCTGTTGGTAAACCCCTGTGGAGTTCTTGTTTTTTCATTTAGCAGTTTCTATATTTCTTCATCATTTTCTTCAAATCAACCTTGATATTTGTGATTTTTCTGACCCAGATGAGTAAATGTAGTGTTGTACACCAAATCTCTGAAAGCTGCCCACTCCTTTTCTGCTCCACTATTGTCAATTGTATATTGGCTCAACTTTCCCTCCAAGTTAGCAACAAACTGTTAAGGCTCAAAGAAACATCTTTGATCTTTAATCTTTAACCTCTTTAACAGTAATTCTTATACTTCTATTTCTTAACAAATAATTCTTCATTTTGCCTTGGGGTCACTGCTTTGGTTGAATGTGAATATTTAGCTTGAAGAGGATGAGTCTCTGATCAGTCCAGCACTCTGTACCACATTCACCACTCTCACATTCTGTCTGCCTCTTCTCTTTATAATCATATAGTCAATTAGATGCCAATGATTGCTGTGAGGGTACATCCAGGAAATTTTATTGTATTTAAGTAAATGGAAGACAGTGTTTGTGATGAGAACATCAAGAGATTCACAAGTTTCAGTAGTAGATGACCATTCCTCCCAAGGATGCCCAGGCACATCTGGTAGTCTGAGTCTAGTAGAAGTCATCCAGAATTATAAACTTTTCCTCTTTTGGTCTGATAAGGGTTTTTCAGATGTTCATAAAATTTTTTCTTGACTTCATCAGAGTTTGTCATGGTGGGAGCAAAGGCATTGATGATGGTGGAGAGATATTTTCCTGCAAGTGCAATCACATTATCTTGAGTTTGTTATTGATTCCTTTTGGTAGTCATACAAGCTTGTTGGCTAGATTGACTAGAACAGTAATTTCTTTTAGGTTTTTTTTTTTTGCAAGGCAGTGGGGTTAGGTGACTTGCCCAAAGCCATGTAGCTAGATAATTATTAAGTGTCTGAGGTCAGATTTGAACTCGGGTACTCCTGACTCCAGAGCTGGTGCTCTATTCACTGTGCCATCTAACCGCCCTGATTTGATTCGTTTGATTGCAAAACCTACATCAGCTTTGCAGCACTACCCCTCCTTGCAGCCACTCCAGAAAAACTCCAGCTCTGACTTGCCAGCCTTATATATCACTCAGAGCTGCCATTTGAATGTGATGCCTGCTGAATTCTTTTGCAACAAGAGCTATTCATCTTTCAAGTCTTTTGGATCTTGTGGTTTCTGAGTATGCTCTGATGGTAAGTGGAATCTTTGAAGAAGTTTTTGTCCTTTTTTTGTATTTGGAGCACAGGATGGGATCCCCACCTGCCATGGTAATCAGGCCAGGGTAGGTAAGTAGACAGTTTTTTAGGCACCTTTTCTAATCCCTTCTTCACATCAGAGGTGGATAGTGCGATCCTTAAAAGGCTACTCAGACACTATAGCTGCTTCCAGTAAGGAGATGACCCTATGACCTGAGCTGCCTGTGTGCAGGATTATGACTACAGTTCCCAGTGTATCTGCCCTTGCTGCTTTATCATTTGCCTGTCATTACAGGACTTTGAGATAGGAATGGTAAAATGGTATGGATGATGTTTGTTGATACATATATGTATATTAGAATTAAGTGAGGCAGAGTTGCATGAAGTCTTGTATCTCATTCTCTCTTCCAAAGTCAACCCAGTCCAGTGGCAAGACAGAGTCAAGACATCTGGGGACTACAGGTCAGATGTTTTTCCAATGAGATATTTCACATTGTCTTTTAGTTTTTCATTCTTTGGTTTTGTTTTATTGTTTCTTGATTTCTCATAAAATCATCATCTTTGCTTTTCTGTATTCTATATTTTAAGGAAATATTTTCTTTAGTGAGCTTTTATACCTTCTTTTCCATTTGGTCCATTCTCCTCATTGATTCCTCCTCATATACCTTTTTTATTTGGCCCTGTTTGGTTTTTAAGATGGTATTTTCTTCAGTATTTTTTTAAGTCTCCATCATGTTGACTTCTTTTTCATGATTTTCCCTTATCACTCTCATTTCTTTTCTCAATTTTTCCTCTACCTTCCTTACTTGATTTTCAAAATCTTTTTTTGAGCTGGCTCTTCTATGGCCTGACACCAACTCATATTTTGCTTGGAACCTTTGGAAGTAGGGACTTTGATTTTGTTAACTTCTTCTGCATGTGTTTTGATCTTCCTTATCACCGTAGTAACTTTCTATGGTCAAGTTTTTCTTTTTTCTGCTGCTTGCTCATTTCTCCCAGCCTATGGCTTGATTTTAACTTTTTGTTAAGGTAGAGCTCTGCTTCCAGGGTGGAGGGTGCACTGTTCTAAGCTTTTGGTGGTTTTTGCAGCCATTTTCAGAGATACTTCTATGTACCTTCTAGTCTTTAGTTCTTCCAAGGTGGTATGATCTAAGAAGAGGTGCTTACTACTCTCCTAGCCTGTTCTATGATCCATGGGTGACTATAAGCACTACCTACTGTTCCAGAACTGCTCCCCTGTGGTAGTAAGCTCAGTTGTGCTACTACTCTTCTTCCTGAGAATCCAACTCAGATCACAGGATAGGCAAAGCAACAGAGTCCTGCCTCAGTGATGGCAAAGAGAGTTTTATAATCTTCTTCTGACCCCCCCTTACTGTCTATAGACTGAGAGTACTGGAGGCAGCTGCTACTGTCCCTAATTCAGTGATTTCCAGGAACAGCTTCTGGTCCACTGTGTTGCTTTGGTCTGCACAGGATTGTGTTTTACTCTCATGCTGTTATGACAGACTTTTCCTGCTGACCTTCCAAGTTGCTCTTGGCAGTTTTGGGGTTGAGAGTTCTGGAAACAGCTGTCACTAACCCAGTACTCTGCTGTCTGTTCTTTGATTGCTGAGGTGGGTCAGCCAAGACACTGTTCTCCTCTCTTACCGCATTGAACAGACCCTTCCCATTGATTTTCCCAGTTGTCTCGGGCTGGAAATTGTTTCATTCCATCTTTTTGTGGCTTCTGCCACTCTAGAATTTGTTTAGAGAGCACGAGGAGAGCTTGAAAGAGTCCCTGTCTTTTCTTGACCACCTCCCACAATCAATATTTGTAAAGGACTCAATAAAAAAAACAGGCATCAGTACTTGAATATTTAATATTATATTGATTTAAGCCTTTATTTCAGTATAAATTTTCCTCTATATCAATTGCCATTTATATTTTCAATATAATTGGTTGCTTTTGTGATTAGCACCCAATTAATCTAAGCAATTTAACAACAATTAGCTTTTATAAAAGATTCTTACTAAGAATATATAACAAGAAAAATTTCACAAGATTTACAATCTCACAAGGCTCTGGACTAAAGGAAAGACAACACAATCAAGAGGTGCTTCATTCTAGACATAGACTTGCCAAGGGGACCATGAATTTAATAGCTATGGGAGAATAAGTCCCAGGGAGACTTTGAAAGATCAGGGTAGTAGAGCTTCAGTGAAGGGAGGCTATAATATTATTTCTCTGCTTGACCCAGACTAGCAATGAATAGAACCTAATATTCTGTGTCCTGTTGCTTCAAGGGAGCATCTTGTTCATTCAGAGGTGAACTTGGTTGGGTAAATCTTTTGTGGAACTACTTCAAGTGGGAGTCTATTATCTACATTCTTACAGGTATAAAGGAAATTGTGCTCACAGTTCAGGTGGGATGTTTTCATACTTTAGTTCTTATGTCTTTTTATACAAGCTAATTGATGGCACCACCAATAATTACTGGAATTTGATTTGGGGGTTTGAACCAAGAACATTAGAGAAAACTTCAGGTAGGTGATGGAGTGAATAGAGCACTGAGCCTGGAGTCAAGAAGACCCATTTTCTGAATTTAAATCTGGCTTTAGACATAATTGTATGACCCTGGACAAGTCACTTAACCTCATTTTCCTTGCTTCCTTGTCTGCAAATGAGCTGGAGAAGGAAATGGCAAATAATTCTAGTATTTTTTTTTCAATTTTTTTTGTTTTTTTTTTCCACTCCAGTATTTTTGCCAAGAAAACCCTAAATGAGGTCACAATGACTAAGTAACAACATTTCAATCTATAGGGATTCTCCTAGGGTCCTGGAGTAGAAGGTAAATGTAGCTGCCTTCTGAAGACCTAAGCCACTAGTGAGAGTCAAAGTTGAGAAAAGGACCCAAGAACCTATTAATACAACATAGGGAATTTGGAAGCAGGATCTCTTGGGGGGGGGGGGGTTGGGAGAGAAAAAAGATATGAATAACAGAAGTATAATTGCTCTAGAAACTTATGAAAACTCCTAAGTCCCCTTTTGACATATAACTCCCTTGTTATAGTTTAGTTGTTTTCACTTGTATCCTATCTTCATCACCCCATTTGGGGTTTTCTTAGCAAAGATTCTGAAGTGGTTTGTCATTTCCTTCTCCAGCTCATTTTACAGATGAAGTTATTGAGGCAAACAGGGTTAAGTGATTTGGCCATTCACATAGTTAGTAAGGGTCTGAGGCTAGATTTGAACTCAGGAAGATGAGTCTCCTTTCCAAGCCCAGCAGCGTTGCCTTCACTGCATCAGCCTTATTCCCTACAACTTCCCAACCCAAACCAGATTAATAAATGTCTTCTGAACATGTTAGATGTACTCTAGAATCTGTGCCTTTGGTTATGATTTTTCTACCTCTTAGACTCTTTGCATAACAACCTGAGTCTTTGCTCATCTAAGTCCTAGTCTCTTTTTGAGGTACAACTTAAATGTTAGCCTTTTCACTCTCTGACATATCCAGGTTTTTGTAATCATTCCTTCCTCTGACCTCCTATAACACTTGTCTCTATTATTTGACATTTATATCCTTTTTTAGGCTGTAAATTCTTTGTGTATCCTCAGGGTCTAATATAGGGTGTCATTATGTAGTGGGCATTCAATAAATGATGTTTTATATCTCCCTTAATTAAATCTTATGATTATTAAATAATAAACATAACTATATTTAATCTAATTCAATAAGCACTAACTATGCACCTACCAGTTCTCAGCAAAAGAGATCTAAGATAATACCAAAAGACTAACAATGAAAAATGCTATTCATCTCCAGAGAAAGAACTGATAAGAGTCTGAATGTTGATCAAAGAATTTTTTTTTTTGCAAGGCAAATGGGGTTAAGTAGCTTGCCCAAGGCCACACAGCTAGGTACTGGACTTGAACCCAGGTACTCCTGACTCCAGGGCCGGTGCTTTATCCACTGCCACCTAGCCGCCCCCTTCCCTATACTTTTAGAGCATATTTTTCTTTTCTTTTTTTCTTTTTTTCTTCTTTTTTTTTTTTTTTAGTTTTTGCAAGGCAATGGAGATAAGTGGCTTGCCCAAGGCCACACAGCTAGGTAATTGTTAAGTGTCTGAGGCTGGATTTGAACTCAGGTACTCCTGACTCCAGGGCCCATGCTCTATCCACTGTGCCACGTAGCTGCTCCTTAGAGCATATTCTTTAAAAAAAATTTTTTAATAAATGAAATAAAAGAAGTATTTCTATAACATAGTATAATAAAAACATGAAATTGCAAATTTATTATGTATAATTTGCTATTTCTTTTAAATATATAATGAAATTATCATATACATTTCTTTTTTTCTCCTTATTTTTTCCTTATTCTTCTTATTTTTCTCCTTATCTTAGAAATGGCATCATTAGACACAAATAGGTATGTGTGGATATATGTATGTGTGTATGTGTGTATGTACACATGTGCATGTAAAATTATTCTGTACATACTTCTATTTATCAGTTCTTTCTCTGGATGATTGTCTTTCTTCGTGTGTCCTTTATTTTTAATTTTACCATTTTATGTGAGTCTTTCTATGCCTTTCAAAGATCATCAAGCTCATCATTTCATATAGTACAATAGGATTCCACCACAACCATACACAGCAAGCAGCTTGTTCAGCCATTCCTCAATTGAAATTTCCAGTTCTTGCCAAGACAAAAAGAGCTGCTAATAAACATCCCATTCTCTCCATCTTATTTTTACTCACTATTTTCTATTTCAGCCTCTCTTTTTGCTCTATCCCTGTTTCTTTATCTTCTCCCTTCACTCTCTCACTTCCTATCCTACCTACTCCTCCAAGAGTCCAAGAAATGTATTTATTTTTACATGCATTTATAATCTGTTCCTCCTTATGCCCTCACTGTAAAAAAAAAAAAGGAAAAATAAAACCCTTATCAGACATCTGTTGTATAGGAAAACAAATTTCTATGTCATCCCTGCCTTAAACTACATCTCTCTCTCTGCACTTTAAGTTGAACTTGTTCTTTACCTACATCTGAGCTCCTTCTGCTTTGTCCAGTTCATTAGGCCTCTGGCAGATATATTCTGTTGTTCAGTCATTTCAATATTGTCTGATTCTTAGTGATCCTATTTTTGGGGGGGAGGGAGGCAGGGTGGCAAAGATATTTTGCTGTTTTTCTTCTCTGACTCATTTTACAAATGAGGAAAAATGTGATAGATGAGGGTTAGGTGTCTTGTCCAGTGTCACACAACTAGGAACTCTTTGAGGCTATATTTGAATTCAGATCTTTCTGACTTCACCAGACTCAATGTTTTATCCCACCTAGGTGCCTGGATATATTTTACTCAGATATATTTTACTCTAATCAATATGTATTTCATAGTGAATTACTTGAATAATGCTGGCTTCCACACCCTCTTGACCATATATTAAATATTCAGTGCTGAGTCAATACTTAAACTTTGAAGTTTGTAATGGAAGGAACACTGATTTAGAGGTATGGGATCAGAGTTCAAATCTCAGCCTTGAAATTACCTCTATTACTTTTGTCAAGTCACCCAAGTCCTTGCCTTGGTTTTTTCATCAGTAAAATGAGAAATTTGGACAAATGATTTTTAAGGTCTGTCCCAAATAATCTCATTTCTCTACTTTTGCTCTAGCTAGATGCTGACCATCACTTTCCTGCCCCCCAACTTTAATCTATCTGGAAGAAATCCAGAGACCCCATTCAACTGTGATCCTTTGATACTGTCCCTTCCCAGTTTTCTTGGGCTAGTATCTCACACCTTTCCCATCCTCACTTCTACCCTCTTATAGACATAGCCATTCATAATGCTTAGGTGGGTAGCTAGGTGACTCAGTGGACAGAGTGCCAGGTCAGTATAAGGAATATTCATAATGCTTAGATGAGAAGGGAATTACCAGCTACCATCTCTCTGGTCAAATGGAAAACCACTAGCTCTGTGACCTGCCACTATGCCCAAAGAACTATCAGTCTCTATAGTTAGAATAGGCGTTTCCTGAAAGCAGGAATGATCTTCACTTTTCTGTTTGTAATCTCAGTAGTATTCTTGGAACATGAGTATTTAATAATTTTTTAAAAAAATCCATTCATTCACTCAAGGTTGCAGAATGTTACTAGAGGAAGATTAACACCATGAAGAACTCGCTTGTGACAAATTCATGTTGTTGAAGTTGAATGGAGTCTTTGCCACCATTTGCAATCCTTTTGTTCAATTCTCAAGTGTTTCTTGAGGGCCTAACAACATGCTAGGCACTGTGCCAGTCATTAGAGGGATACGAGGAAGAATGATACATTTAAGGAGTATCCTGTCTGAGAAGACATAACTTAAAAGAGGTGAAAAGTTAAAGAAGATACATGATATGTGAATGAAATAATCGTTAGGCAAGCAAAAACAAAATTTGGACAAATTGTTTCTGTTGATGTTTCCTTAATGTTGCTTAGCAACTATGTGATAGGAAATGACCACAGTTAATGTTTGTTCACCATACAAAAAAAAAAGTCTGCTTGGATTCTTTTGATAAAAAAATTCAAAAAACACGAGACAGTGATAGCAATAAGGTCCTCATGAAAAAGGCCACAAATATAAAGGTTTTGTAGTAAAGTCAGTTTCCTCTACAAAGTTTCCTTAAATTCTATTCTTGAAATCTTGATTGGGACAAGGGAGCAGATCCAAACTTCCTCCAGATTCCAAACCAAGCAAACAAATTGTTGTTGTAATAAATAGAGCCCTGACTTCAGACCTTGGGCAAATGGATAACTTAAGCTCAGTTTGCTTCATTTGTCTCATTTGTAAAATGTGAAAAAATAATAGCATCTACCTTCTAGGAAGAGGTGACAAATCCTCAATAAAAAATTATTAAGTATCTACCAGGTAGGTACCAACCAATTAGCACTGGATGTGATGATAATGTAAATGCTTACTTAGCACAGTGCCTAGTACCCAAGTAGGATCTTAATAATAAGTGCTTGTTAAATATATGTATGCATATATATATAATAGCAAATATATTAATTTATATTAAACACTTCTGATGCCAGGCATTGCCAATTCATCTTTTCAAAGAAATGAATTATTTTTATTGTTATTTTATTTTATTTTTCAATTATGTACAAAGATAGTTTTCAACATTCATCTTTTTGTAAGCCTTTGAGTTCTATATTTTTCTACCTCCTCCCTTCCTACATCCCCATGACAGAGAGTAGTCTGATAGAGGTTATAAATAGATGTACAATCATGTTTAACATATTTCCATATTAGTCATGTGGTGAAAGAAGAATTGGAACTAAAGGGAAGAAAAACCATGAGAAAAAAGGAAAAAATATAAAACAAGTTTTAAAAAGTAAAAGTAGTATGGTTTGGTCTGCATTCAGATGCTATTGGTTTTTCTCTGGACAAGGATGGGATTTTCTATTACAAGTCTTAATTGTTCTTGAGCATTGAACTACTGAGAGGAATCTAATCTAATCTAATCTAATCCATCATATTTGATCAATGTGTGCACTACTTCAGCTCACTTCACTCAATTCAGTTCATGCAAGTCTTCCAAGAAATGAATTATGTATCTGGATTTTCTCCAAGTACATGACCTCCAGAGTTAGGAGGGACCTTTTCCCATTCCTTTCACTGTTTCATGGCATTGAAGACCTTCCAGAAGACCTCATGAACAACATGAACTTTAGTTTAGTCCGTTCTGGACTAAGCATGAACTGGCTATTCCAGGTGTGAATGATGATGAAAAGGAGAAGACAATTTAAAATCTTTAGAGCTGATTCAAGGCAAGCAAGCTCTGACTCTTCATTCTTTAGGTATTATAAGACTTACAATTCATGATTTTGTTGACTGTTTTCTAGCTGATTAACCTTGGTAACGATAAAGAATGATTCAAGGAAATGAAGCAGCCTCATTTGTAATTTTCCGTACAGCTGCTGCAGTCCAGAGCCTGCCTTTCCTAGAGATAGAAGAAAAGGTCGCCTAGCTTGCTTCAGGGGAAATGCAGAAAACAATGAGAAGCAGTCTTGCAATTAAGAAGAATGAAAGGACACATAATTGTTAGTATTTCTTCATCCTTTATTTGTGCTCCAAATAAAGTGCTGCTTCTGGGGTGGAGCCCAAGCAGCTTAGTCCGCAAAGTCTGATTGGTACAAGATTCTTTAACCAAATCTAATATAGGCTGTGTGGTCTTTGTGAGCAGTTTCTTCATTTGAAGAGGTCACTTTCAACTTTAATAATATTTTTGCATTATATACATTTATGGATTACTGCCTTCATAAGAGGTCTCTTGTAACAAGGTAAAATAATATAGAGACTTCATCTGAAAGTACAAGCAGCTGTATAACCTATATCAAATTGCTCCCCTTCTCAATGGGGGGGAGGAAAGGGAGGGAAGAAGAAAATTTCAAATTCAGTTTTAAAAAATCAATATTAAGAATTTTTTCTAACATGGAATTGTGGAAAAATAAAATATTAAATAAATGTTTTTTAATTTAAAAAATGCAGCATTTCACATCTGTAGCAATCCCATCTCTATTTTTAAAAAATAAGTAAAATTTTATTTTTTAGTCCTCACATCCATCTCATGGGGAAAAAAAAAGGAGAAAATCCCATCCCCCAGTTTCTGGTAACAAATATGCATAGTAAAGCAAGACAAAGTCCTCCAATGTGCAGCCAGTTTCCCAAATGTAATTGACCCTATAGCAAATTACTTTTAAACTGATATTTAGACAAGTAGTTTTTGGAGATGGTGTTAAAGTTTAGGAATAAGAAGACCTGATTCAAATCCCACCTCCATTTATTAGTTAGGTAAAGTACATCAGTTCTCTGAGTCTCAGTTTCTACATCTATTAAATGGAAGTGTTAATAATCAGCCTAGCTTTCAAGGGAACTCTGAAATGTTATGAACTATCACTGTTACAGAAGAATATGTTAAGGAATTAAAAAGGAAGATTCCAAAACCTTCCCCCAAACCTTCCACTGAATTCCATTTGGGAAATAGCATTTCTGTAAGAACCAATTAATCAACAACCCTTTATGCTGCAGGCACCATTAGAAGGCCATGGGAATGCAGAGACAAAAATGAAACAATCCTTGCCATCAAGAAGCTTTCTAACAAGTGAGACCACATGCTACCATAATATGCAAAGTAAACATGAGATAAATTCACATTTATGTTTGTTTTATCATCTGAAAATGCAATAGCAATTGCTGCAAAGAATTTTACCAAAATTAGCTCTCTGTCTGGAGTACCTATTTCTAATGGACTTTATAAATAGTATCTTTATTTAAGGAGATCGAAGAAAGTCTTTTTGACCTGTTGAAACCCTGATCAGCTGGCTTGATGAGTTCAGTCAGCAATCCATTGTTCTTCTCTTTAAACTCTTCTTAACTATTCTCTCACTTTCTTTTTTCTTTTTTCTTTTTTTTTTCAAGGCAGTGGGGTTAAGTGGCTTGCCCAAGGCCATACATCTAGGTAATAATAATAATAATAATAATAATTACCTAGCGTTTAAGACCGGATTTGAACTCAGGTCCTCCTGACTCCAGGACTGGTTCTCTATCTACTGGGCCACCTAGCCATCCCCTATCACTTTCTTAATATGTTGTAACTTCTTTTAATAAATCTGCATCTTCTTTCCAAAACCTGCATTCCCATGTTTGAAATGTGATTTGTCACAGGCAGAACTGAACCCAAGAAACCAGTGGCTACAACAAGACACTGAAAATACCATCTGATACATGTGTCTGCCATCTTGCTGATGTAAGTGACAATGCTCTGTTTTAGAAAAACCAGAGTGTTCATGTCATTCTGGGAGTCAGTCAGTGGGTCACTAAATGTAGCACCTACTATATGTCAGACTGTGCTAAACACTAGGGTACAAGGAAAGACAATAAGTAGTCCCTGCTTCTCAAGGAAGTCACAGTTTAAGGAGGCGAAGACAACATGCAAGCAACTAGGCTAGATATAGGAAAAATTTAAAATAATCAACATGGGGGGGGGAGGAACTTCCCTAAAAAGGATTATAGAAAGACTTCCTGCAGAAGGTGACATTTTTATCGGTGTTTGAATATCCAGGGAATGGATCTGAAGAGGGAGAGCACTCTAAGCAGGGGAACAACAGGAGAAAAATGCTTGGAATTGGGATATGGAACATGTCTTTTTTGAAGAAAAGCAAGAATCTCAGAAGATAGTGAGGATAAGAAGAGAGTATAAGAAAACTGGAAAGGGGGGGAGGAGTGGTGACAGTTATGAAGAGCTTCAAAAATCAAACAGAATATTTTATATTTGATCCTGTAGGTGATAGGGAGCCATGGGAGTGTGAGTTTATAACCTGATTAGACCTGCATGTAGGAAGATTAGTTTGACAGGTGAATGGACTAGGGAGATACTCATGGTAGGGAGACCAAGAAAGAAGTAGGCTATTGCAATAGTTCAGGTAAGGAAATCAGGGTCTGCATCATGTGGCAGTGGCAGTGTCAGAAGAGAGAAGGAGACATTTAAGGGAAATTTTATAAATGTATATATAAATGTTATAAAAGTAAATGTTTGGCCCCTCTTTCCCCACCATGAAGGAGGGTGGTATGCCATTTTATTAAGATATCTTAGTAAAAATCATTTTAATCACTCTGGATTAGGTATTCAGGAGCCTTTTATAACACTAACATACCCTATAACATTTTCTCCACCATCATTTTGATTCCCTGACCAGGAAAGCATTTGACTTGGACTCTAGAAAATTTGCTTCTCAGCATAGGCAAGTTGACAGATTGGGATTGATGGGATTGATGTAACCTGGGTTCAGTCTGGCTCCCACCCTTTCCATCACTATGGTTGAATCTAGGGTAACAATGGATGTGGCAGCTTTGCTACTTTCTTAGGGAACCCCAGCAATTTCCATAAGAAATGAAGCCCAGTTTCTTCTGGGGCAGCCCGCTGGGCACCTGGGCTCCTGGGTCCCAGGGAATAATGACTCCTGGCAGCAGAAGCAGTTTCCTAAGCTGTAACCCAGGGAACACCAAGCACAACTTGGAAGATCAGAGGGGAAACTTCTGCCAGAGCGATCATGAAGACCAGGACAGAGTGACCCTCCTCAGCAGGGCCACAGTCATCAGGGCAGCCCAGATCCCAGCAAATGGAAGCAGGGCTGTGGAGCCACCCAGCAGTTGCTCCCTGAGGGCTTAACCCACAGAAGGTAAGGGGGTGGGGGGAAACTGTCAAGGTCTCTCCTTTGGCCCTGGGACAGGACCCTTATGCTTTGTCCATATTCAGACCCTGGTTTTGGTCTGGCACCCCCCCATTGCCATAGAGCAGGGACCCTCTTCACAGCTCCAGTGGTCATCCATAGATCAGAGCATAGACCAGGAGAGCAGTCAGAGCCTCTCATACTGAGGTCCTTGTAGGGGTGTCCCAATAATACTCAAAAGCTCAGGAAGCACCCCAAAACCAGGTACAGGCTGGGGAAATGAGTTAACAGAAAAAAAGGATCCTGAACATAGACAATTACTTTGGTTCCATGGAGGATCAAGATATACAATCAGAAGATGAGACAGTCCCAAGCTTTTGCATCTAAAGACTCCAAGAAATATAGAAGTTGGGCTCAGGCTATGACAGAGATCAAAAAATATTTTGAAAAATCAAGTGAGGGAGATAGAAGAAAAACTGGGAAAAGAAATGAGAGAGATGCAGGAAAAACATGAAAACCAAGTCAGCAGCTTAATCAAGGAGATCCAAAAAAATGCTGAAGAAAGTAACATATTAAAAACTAGTTTAGGTCAACTGTAAAAAACAGTTCAAACAGTTAATGAGGAGAAAAATACCTAAAATAGCAGAATTGGTCAGATGGAGAAGGAGATAAGAAAACACTCTGGGGAAAACAAATCCTTCAGATGCAGAATGGAGCTAAAGGAAGCTGATGACTTTGTGAGAAATCAAGACACAATAAAACAATATCAAAAGAATGAAAAACTAGAAGAAAAACATGAAATATCTCATTGAAAAAACAATGGATCCGAAAAACAGATCCAGAAGAAACAATTTAAAAATTATTGGTGTGCCTGAAAGTCATGATCAGGAAAAGCTCCTAGACTTCATTTTTTTTATTTTAGGTTTTTGCAAGACAATGGGGTTAAGTGGCTTGCCCAAGGTCACACAGCTAGGTAATTGTTAAGTGTCTGAGGCTGGTTTTGAACTCAGGTACTGCTGACTGCAGGGCTGGTGCTTGATCCACTGCGCCACCTAACTGCCCCCATTTTTAAAGAATTTCTAGAGGAAAATTGTCCTGATATCTAGAAGCAGAGGGTGAAATAGAAACTGAGAGAATCCACCAATCTCCTACTGAAAGAGATCCCCAAAAATAATACCCAGGAATATTATAGCCCAGTATCAGTACCAGAACTCCCAAATCAAAGAGAAAATCCTACAAGCAACCAGAACAAAACAATTCAAATATTGTGGAGCTACAGTTAGGATCACACAGGACTTAGCAGTATCCACATTAAGGACTTGTAGGGCTTGGAATATAATATTTTGGAAGGCAAAAGAGCTTGGAATGCAAACGAGAATCAACTACCCAGCAAAACTGAACATCCTCTTCCAGGAGGGAAAGATGGACTTTCAGTGAAACAGGGGAATTTCAAATGTTCATGTTGAAATGACCAGAGCTGAACAGAAAGTTTGATCTTCAAGTACAGGACTCAGGTAAAGCATAGAGAGGAGTGGATGAAAAGGGTAAATTATGAGGGACTTAATGATGATGAACTGTGTGTATTCTGATACTGATAACTCATATGAACCTTCTCATTTATTAGAGCTGTTAGAAGGAGCTTATATAAACAAGGCACAGGAGAGAGCTGAATTTGAAGGTATAATATATTTTTAAAATGGAGTCAATGGGTGAAAAGGAAATGTACTGGAGAAAGGAGAGATAGAATAGACTAAAATATTTCATGTAAAAGAGTCAAGAAATAACTTTTGCAATGGTATGGGGGGAAGGTGAGAGGGATTGAGGAAGCCTTCATTCTCATTGGAAATGACTCAGAGAGGAAACAACATACTTAATAGGGCATTGAAATCTTAGAAGAAAAAGGAGAGAAAGGGGTTTCGAGAAAGGGGATGAGGGAAGGGAGGGGGATGTAGGGGATAGAGTAGAGGGTAGATCATGGGAGAGGATAGTCAGATATAACACATTTTCTTTTTTACTTTTTGCAAGGTGGTGGGATTGGGTGGCATGTGCTATGCCCGCTATGCCACTTGGACTCAGCACACTTTTGAAGAGGGGTAGTGAAAGGAGAGAGTAAATATAAAAGATGGTAGTGGACAAATGGATGGAGGGGAATTATAAGTAGCAACAGCAACTGTGGAAAAATATGGAAGTAACTTCTCTGATGGACTTATGATAAAGAAGGCGATCCACCCCAGAGACAGAGCTGATAGTATTGGAACACAGACTGAAGCACATTTTTTTTTCTTTCACTTTATTTCTCATGAGGTATTTTATTTTTATGGGGGGAGGGGGGATTATGTTTACTCTTACAAAAAGATTATTTTAGTAATGTGTAAATAAATAAAAAATATAAAAGAAAAATAATAAAGTGAATCCAACTGCCAAAAAAAGATAAATATTATAAAAGTAAAACTGGCAAACCTTGGCCAACAGATTGATATGGATTGAGAGAAAGGAATGACCTAGTTTGTGAACCTGTGTCACTGGAAGGGTGGTATTCTCAATAGCAATAGGGAAATTAGGAAGAGGGGAGTGTGTGGAGGGGACAAGAAAACAAGCTCAGTTTTGAAATTGTGTTTACCATGCCTAAAAGTCATCCAATTTGAGATATTTATAGGTCTTAATATGTAGGTTTGAGAATCATTTTAGCAGTTGAAGCCCATGGGAACTGATGAGATTACTAAGTTAAATATATATATATATAATATATATATATATATATTATATATATATATTATACACACACACACACACATTCATACACACAGAGAGAGAGAGAGAGAGAGAGAGAGAGAGAGAGAAAAGAAGGCCAAGGACAAAGCCCTGTGGGACACTCACAGCAGGTATGACTTGGATGAAGAAGGAACAAATGAGACTGGAAAGCAACAGGAAAAAGAAGTGTCAGGAAAATCTAAAGATAGGAGATTTCAAGGAGAAGGTCAGCAATAACATCAAAGGCTGCAGAGAGAGATCAGGAAGGTTAAAGACTAAGGAAAGGTAATTAGATTTGTAAATAAGAGAGTGTTGGTAACTTTGGAGAGAGCAGCTTTGATTGAATGATGAAGTTGGAAGCTATACTATAAAGATTTAAGAAAATAGTGAGAGGAAAAGGGAGGTACCTATTATAGAAGGCCTTCTCAATGAGATTAACTTCAAAAGGGAGTGAGGAGAGATATAAGATGATAGCTGGAGAGGATGGAAGGGTCATGTGAAGGTTTTTTGAGGATGAGGGAGTCATAGCCATCTTTGTAGTCGGTTCAGAAGCAACTGGTATTCAAAGAGAAATTAATTAAAAATGTCAAGTTGGGAATGATAGAGAGGTCCATCTTCTGAAAAAAGACAAGATAGGATGAAATCACTTGTACACATGAGAAAGGTTTGCCTAGACAAGAAGGGCCACAATTTTGAGTGAAAGGAGTGAAGGAGGAGAAAGTGTCAGAAAGTATCTGAGTAATGTAATGTGGGGTGAAAAGGAAGAGAAAGAAGAGGGAGTTGTTAGCAAATGGCCTCAATTTTTTCCCCCAGCAAAATATGAGGCAGAATTCTTGGTGAACAGGGGATAGGGAAGAGGAAGGGTTTGAAAATCGATATATATATATATATATATATATATATATATATATATATATATATATATATATATATAAATTTGTAAGAATTGTTGTGGTGAGTAGGATAATGAGTTTTTTTATTTTTATTTTTTTATTTTAGGCAATGAGGTTGACTTGCCCAAGGACACACAGCTAGGCAATTATTAAGTGTCTGAGTCTGGATTTGAACTCAGGTACTCCTAACTCCAGGGTTGGTGCTCTATCTACTGCGCCACCTAGCCACCCCATAGTGAGTTAATTATGCATAAAAGAATTTCCTTGATATAGAAAAGTCCACTTGAGGTTAGTAATATGATTTTGTGGGTGGTATGGGGGATGACATGCAGGAAGTTGTTCAGAACTTGAAAGCTATTGAGGGCTGGTTGCAAAGAGGAAGGAGTGGGGACATTCAGAGTTGAATGGAAAGGATCTGAAGCCTAATTTCTAAGGAAGAAAAAGAAGGTAGGATTGAATTATGGCAGAGAAGAGAGATATGTTATTGTCCCTATAGAAATCTTGCAACTCTAAACAAAATATGCAGTTGCACTCAACTCCTCAAGGACTATGGGAAATTTCAAGAAAAGGTCAGATTTCCCCCCAACTTCCTCTCTTAGTAGTTGTCTAACCACAGACTTTGTGATAAGCTATGTAGCATTTCCTGTACCATGAATTTTGTATCAACTAATGAGAAAAAAGAAAAAAATATATATTATATATACATATATATTATATGTATTATTATATATACATTATATATACACATATATTATATATATTAAATTAAGGCAGAGAGCTAACTTCTACCTCAATGTTAGTTTTCCTAACTGGGGGCTCAGAACAAATGAATGTATTCCTAAATTTTGTTGAATATAAATTCTATAAAGTGGTAGAGAAGGGGAAACACATGGATCAGAAAAGATACTATATTTCCTCTAGTCTTAAAAGTAACATATTAGGGTATCACATAAATATAAATCTAGATAAATATGATAGTTTAATACATGGTAGTTGGTAGGTAGGACACTAGTAGCTGATGGGACGGTATGGATCAGGAAAAAATTTCTTATAGAAGGAACTAGTTAATCTGGATCTTGAAGAAAAAGAGAATCTCTAAAGTAGATGTGAGAACGTGACATACTGTAGGTATGAGGGATGAGAAATTTAGAAGAGACCAGAACCAACCTGGATGAAAGTACTAAAATGAAAGACTGGAAGCCGAAGGAACAAGGCAAGTCCCGTCTGGGCATGTGCAAGAGGGACTGGAAAGGGACTTAGGACATGAAACAATGAGCCTTTGTTCTTGCACTATACAGAGAGGGAGCTGGAGCAACTTGAACTTGGCATGCCATCTGGTGGCCAACACAGAGATGACGCATGGATTAGCTCTTGTTCTCCCTTTCCAAAGAAGACACATTATGAAGCAATAATTCCTGGTTCACTAGTGCTTGGTTCACTCATTGCATTCCTTCCTTCTTGTTGCTTCTGGAATTTAGTCATGACACTTTGTGGCCTCATGAACCTTTTTTCACCAGTAAAATATGAAGCAGAATTCTTGGTAAACAGCCAATACAATCCATGCATTTTCTTGGCAAAGGTACTGGAGGTGTGTGCCATTTTCTTCTCCAGTAACCTGCCTTCTTACATATGTAAAAGAATGTATTGGCATGTCTTCTGCCAGGGTAAAGCAAGTGCTCCTTTGGAGAGGGACACAGAACTTCTTTCCTTTACATACATCCTATGATACATAATCAAGGTCATTTTATTCAGTGGGCTTCTTACCCAGCAAATTGGTAATGTCACAGGGGGTCACTTGATGGTTTCAGGGTTTTTTTTGTGTTTTTCTTTTTTAGGTTTTTGCAAGGCAATGGGGTTAAGTGGCTTGCCCAAGGCCACACAGCTAGGTAATTATTAAATGTCTGAGGCAGGATGGATGTGAACTCAGGTACTTCTAACTCCAGGGCCAGTGCTCTATCCACTGCACCACCTAGCTGCCCCCTGGTTTCAGTTTCTAAGCTTCCTCTACATATGAATTTTCTCTGCCCCCTCCTTCACAATTACATATATACATTACTACCTGAAGGACTTGTGATTTGATCAATGTAGGAATTCCTTCTATGGCATCTTGGAAGGGTGCCTAAAACTCAGAGAAGTTAAGTGATCTGTTCAGGACCACAGAGCTAATTTTAAAAGTGTGATTTGAATGTAAGTCCACAATCTGTACACCATGTCACTGTCAAACTCTACCAAAGGAAGATTACACTTTCAAGACCTGATCTGAATTGCACTACTATGCTTCCCTTAGTGTTGAAATAGCATCTTATATATGCTTATGTGGCCTGAATTTCACTTTTATTCTGTGATAGTCTCAAAGATATGAGCTTTATAATTGTTCCATCACAGTTAGCATGAGATATGGTTGCTTTGGGTTTCTAATATTTACTGGTAGGCACAACTCCAAGACTGTGTGAGTTATATGCTAACCATACAGTACCATTTCCCTGAATGGAGACAGTACTATTCTTTTTGTTATTTTATATTATATATTAGGGTTGTTATCCCTAAACATCATTTCTTGATCTCTACTTTCAACTTCCTAGCATTTTAATTCTAGCAAAACAAAATGCTATCTCCATCCCCCACTTCAGGATCTTTGTTTTAAGATGTTTTAGCTTTTTAGTCAATTAATCCTAACCTTTTTTTTGGGAAGGTCCCCTGTCAAATAACCTAGGCCTAAGCTGCTTTGGCAACATTTATTATTTTGCATAGGATGAGACCCTCTTAGGAATGTCAGGAATGTTGCCATTCAAGCAAAAACAGATATATTTAATCTAGACAAATTTCTTTTGGGGTAGAGTGGGGGCAATCTCTAAAATAAAATATTTCTTTTGTAGTTGTATAAAACAAAAAATTTCTTAAATTTCAAGAAAAAAACCAATGTTTATATGAATTCTAAAAGAAGACTCTAGAACAGGAGTATTTACCTAGAGTTACAGGTGAATTGTTGCAATTCTCCATGACTCAGGATTGGTTTTGCAATAACCTTTTGGACCTTTATTGGTCAAGCCAATACACAGTATCAGTTAGCTAAGTGGATCCCAGGAGATACAGAAAATTCAGTGGGGGAAGGATTGATTTCATGGAGTGTGCAAGTTGTAGAATTATGCTTTGTTTGCCCAAGGACTGCTGGGAACCATCTGCTATTAAAGACCACCTCACTAAGGACAGTTCTCAGCTGGCACTGACTGAAGATACCTACACAAACGTAATGATTGTTCACTACTTTCTTTGAAGAACTTCCCTGAAATAATGCGCAATTTAATCAAAATGATTGAGACCAGAATTATAGACCTGAGGACTTTGGAGTAGCATGATCTTCAAAAGCAAGGTAGCAGCCTGTGTAAAAAGCATGGAGAATCAGAGAAAACTGTTGGGATTTGCAGAAAGATCACTGAACATTAAGCCGAAGGACCTGATTTTTAAATCTTGACTCTGTTATTCACTGACTGGGTAATATTGGGCAAGTTACATCATTTTTCTTGTCTCAGGCTCCTCATTTTTATACCAAAGTGGTTGGTATATATCTCCAAAACCCCTTTCAGTTAGAAATTCTTTTTCTCTGGTTTGTAGTTTCCTATCCTATCTAGGTTGAAATTCCACCCATCCTTCAAAATCTAACTCCCATTTCCCCTCATCCATAAAGCCTTCTCCTCTACATGCACCCCCCCCCCCCCCCAGCTGCTCTTTCTCACAGAATCTTTTATTTCTCTTATGCCTTCGACTGACAAATATTTATTAGGAGACCTAGTTAGATACTAAGCCTTTTGTTAGGTTCTGGTGATCCAAAGCAAAAATGAAAAGTTTCTGCCTTCAAGGAACTTCCATTTTTTCCTTTCACATTTCTGTTTCTTTTCCCTCGCCCTCCCACACCTTTGCCACTCATTTGAAGGACTAGAATTCCTTTGTAATGGAAAGGTCACTGGATTAAGTATTGGGATTGTCCATTTTGAGTGCTACCCACTTCCTAGTTGTTGGATTTTCTAGAAATCACATATCTCTTCTGTAGCTTGAGACTGTTTTAAGGAAGCAATTTTAAAAAAAAATTTTTTTCTTTTTCAGATTTTCTTCCAGAGATATGGTTCTTTGAAAAATATAAAAGGTTCAACATACCTCTTTTAAAAAATTAATAGACAATACAAACACTAAATACTGAAATAAGTGAAAAGAACACTTGATTTAGTCAGAGGCCACAGGTTTGCCACTTAGCTCTGCCAACCTACTATTTCTGTAACTTTTTGGTGTTTTTAAAAGTATTTTATTTTTTCAATTTTTTCCATTATTTTTATTTTTTCCAGTTTTATGTTATGAAAGTTTTTCAACTTTTTTTTCAGTTTTTCAATTCATCTATTTGCAGAATTCTAAATTGCACATTTTTCTACTACCCTCCCTTCCCATATTCCTCCTCTCAGAGGCAGTCCAGTAAAAGTTGTGAATGTTCATTTGTGTTTAGCAAATGTTAGTCATTTTGTGTATGAGGAATTAGGACTAAGGGAAAAGAAAAAAATACTATGAGATAGGAAGGAAAAACTATAAAAAGAATCTTTCAGATTCTATGGGCTTTTTATTTTGTTTTGTTTTCTTCTGGATGTAGATGTTATTGTCCATAACAGGTCTTCTAGCGTTGTTCTAGATGTCTGAACTCCTGAGAGGAGCTGCATCCATCGAAGTTGGTCAAATGAGGGAGTATTTTTATTTTATTTTTGCTTTTTGTTTTTTTGCAAGGCAATGAGGTTAAGTGGCTTGCCCAAGGCCACACGGCTAGGTAATTATTAAGTGTCTGAGGCCAGATTTGAACTTAGGTACTCCCGACTCCAGGGCCAGTGCTCTATCCACTGCACCACCTAGCCACCCCGAGGAAGTACTTTTAAAAGAGCTATATAAAGGGGCAGCTAGGTGGCATAGTGGATAAAGCACCGGCCCTGGAGTTGGGAGTACCTTGGGTTCAAATCTGGCCTCAGACACTTAATAATTACCTAGCCGTGTGGCCTTGGGCAAGCCACTTAACCCCATTTGCCTTGCTTAAAAACCTAAAAAAAAAAAGAGCTATATAAATCTGTATTATTATTATTCACTCATATATTTGGATCAAAAACTCCCAATTTAAATCCTTTCGATATGACATATTAGATTTGCATTCAGTAGTATGTGGATTTAAATATTTATAGTACAGTGACTACCTCTTAAGTCAATCCTTCAACTACAGTGATCATTATTATTAGTACAGTGAATATAGGTGATTTCATAGAGCCTTTGGCCTTGTTGGCCCACTGAGGGCTCCTTGATGTCAGGGACTGGGGTTTATTCATCTTTATAGTTCTCTGATCCACACTTATCAAGAGCCATGCATATATTTAAGTGTTTGTTTCTCTCATGCATGAATGAAAGTATTTGCTGAAGCTAATGAGACTATGAAAAGGCTATGTGGGTTGTCTGGATTAAATAAGTTCATAATACGTACTTTATTCAGGGTTGGTAATAGCTCACTTATAGTAATCCCACTGGGAGAGTTAAAGGAATAGCCTGGGAGAAAAGACCAATATTGAATTTGCTGATCCAAACTCACCAGACTCCTAGGCTGAAAGACCTTCTCTAGAGTTTGTGAATATTTTGCTCTAGGGAATATGTCTATTTTTTCTTAAATACTGGGGAGAAAGAAATGATCTCATCCAATAGATTTTAAATTCATAGTTGATGACCACTTAGGGGCCTGATGTGGATTTATACTATGTGAATCAACCACCAAAAAGCTAAACATACTGTAGTTTCTTTTCTGTCCCCTTCTCCCCTTTCTCCTAGGTCTTATTGCCATTAACAGTATTTGACTCAGACAACTCTAAAGGACTTGTGATGGAGAATAATATCCACAATAGAGAAGGAACTATAGAATCCGAATGCAGTCCAATGTTTACTATTTTCAATTTTTAAAATTTGTTTTATGTATTCTGATTTTTTCCCTTTTCATATGTTTTTCCCTCCTTTTGATTTGATTCTTCTTTCACAACACGATTAATATGGATATATGTTTAACATAATTATACAAGTTTAAGCTATATTAGATTGTTTTCTGTCAGTGGTAAGAATAGGAAGGGAAGAAGAAAAGTGTGAAACTCAAAATCTTACAGTTGCAAAAGAAGGAGAGTTCTTCAGTAAAATGAAATTATACATATAGTGTACAGGAAGTATATGAGGATTGATTGAAGAGATTCAGTTAAGCCCTATGGGATTTAGATAAAAGAGAAGACCAATCTGGACCAGCATTTGAACAACAATTCTACCCAGTGATGAAAACAATTTTAGCCAAGTCCAGCTAGAGAATTATTTGGAGTGCGGAGAAAAAAAAGTCTCTACTACCTTTCTTTCCCTCCTTTTCCTTCCCCTCCTTGACCAGAGGATGACTTTATGAACTTCAAAGAGCAAGAAGATTTAGTACTTCCTACAGACATATTATCAGTGTTTTTCCAATGGAATTTCCAGAATTACAGTGAAGTTGACAGCAGCATGTGTACCTAGAGACAAGAATAAAGACAGCTTCAAGACTCTAAAAGGAACCTAGGAAAAGCAACATAATAATACCTAAAACATCTTGTGAGCTCCACTAAGGTAGAAATAAATTTCCATGAGATAAAGTAGTGAGTTTTCCCTTTCCCACTTTTGCTCCCTAAGTTTGAGTCTACTTTTCCTAGAACTATATGTACTTGTGGGAGTATATATTTCTAATTTTATTTTGGAGAGGATGCTTTGTACCAATTGCTCTTATTATATAGCCTTAATAAATATGTTTCTGAAATCTAATTGAGACTGGTTGACTAACTAATATTAACTAATAATCAATGGAAAAATGGTTTGGGACTTGTTAGCTATTACTGGAAAACCACATCCGACCTTGAGAGGTTACTCCTAGAAGCTTGGGAAAGAGAACTAGGTACACAACAGAGCACCTATCTGTCATTTTCCACAGGAGTTGAGAGAGAAAGCCTCAGGATCCATGTGCAGGATTACTAATAAACCAATGAAAACAAGTTCTATTCTTTATTTTTTTAATTAATTAAAAGCAAATTGATATTGCTTTTTTTTCTTTGTGTGAGGCAACTGGGGTGAAATGACTTGTCCAGGGTCACACAGGTGGTAAATATCAAGTGTATGAGGCCAGATTTGAATTCAGGTCTTCCTAACTCCAGGGCTGGTACTTTACCCAATGTACCACCTAATTGCCCTGGTGTTGCATTTTTGAAGGTAAAGTTTCTTGTTGATTTCCTAGTTAAGTTTTCTCTGCAGTTTTGCATAATGGTAATTATTAGGGATAGAAATAGGAATAGGACTTGTGATTTAATTGGTATAGGGAATTCTTAGATGGGGAAACTCCTTTTTAGTTTAAAAACTAAATTTTTCTCATTTTAAAATGTATATGAAAGATAAAGAACAGAGGTTAAGGTCCCAGGAAGTAAGTCAAGGCTAGAAACTCAGTTTATCTCTTTTTGACCTGTGACCCACCAGAGAAAAGTACCTTCTCTCTCTCTCTCTCTCTCTCTCTCTCTCTCTCTCTCTCTCTCTCTCTTTAAAAATTTTAAAAACTATTTTACTTTTTCCAATAACACATAAAAACAATTTAAAAAATATTCTTTTGTTTTCCAAATTTTCTTCCTCTCTCCTTCCTATCTGAGATAGAAAAGCAATTTGATATAGGTTATACATGTGTAGTCATGTAAAATATATTTCCTATATTAATTATGTTGGGAAGGAAACAGACAAAATGAAAAACATAAAATAAAAAAAGTAAAAAAAAACCTCTTTGATCTTCATTTAGACTCCATTAATTCTTTCTCCGGAGGTGGATAGCAATTTTCCTCATATGTCCTTTGGAATTTTCTTGTATTATTATTTTGCTGAAAATAGCAAAGTCATTCACAACTTCTCATTAACACAATATTGCGGTTACTAGAAACAATATTCTCTTGGTTCTGCTCACTTTTTTCTTTTTTTTTTAATTTATTTTTATTAAAGATATTATTTGAGTTTTACAATTTTTCCCCCAATCTTGCTTCCCTCCCTCCCCCCACCCCCCCCCACAGAAAGCAATCTGTCAGTCTTTACTTTGTTTCCATGTTGTACCTTGATCCAAATTGGGTGTGATGAGAGAGAAATCATATCCTTAAAGAAGAGAAGTCTAAGAGGTAACAACATCAGACAATAAGATATCTGTTTTTTTTTCCCCTAAATTAAAGGGAATTAGTTCTTGCATTTTGTTCAAACTCCACAGCTCCTTATCTGGATACAGATGCAGACAGCCCAAAATTGTTCCCAATTGTTGCACTGATGGAATGAGCACATCCTTCAAGGTTGAACATCACTCCCATGTTGCTGTTAGGGTGTACAGTGATTTTCTGGTTCTGCTCATCTCACTCAGCATCAGTTCATGCAAATCCCTCCAGGCTTCCCTGAAATCCCATCCCTCCTGGTTTCTAATAGAACAATAGTGTTCCATGACATACATATACCACAGTTTGCTAAGCCATTCCCCATTTGAAGGACATTTACTTGATTTCCAATTCTTTGCCACCACAAACAGGGCTGCTAGAAATATTTTTGTACAAGTAATGTTTTTACCCTTTTTCCTCATCTCTTCAGGGTATAGACCCAGTAGTGGTATTGCTGGGTCAAAGGGTATGCACATTTTGTTGCCCTTTGGGCATAGTTCCAAATAGCTGTCCAGAAGGGTTGGATGAGTTCACAGCTCCACCAACAGTGTAATAGTGTCCCAGATTTCCCATAACCCTTCCAACAATGATCATTATCCTTCCTGGTCATACTGGCCAATCTGAGAGGTGTGAGGTGGTACCTCAGAGAAGCTTTAATTTGCATTTCTCTAATAATTAATGATTTAGAGCATTTTTTCATATGGCTATGGATTACTTTGATCTCATCTGTAAATTGCCTTTGCATATCCTTTGACCATTTGTCAATTGGGGAATGGCTTTTTGTTTTAAAAATATGACTCAGTTCTCTGTATATTTTAGAAATGAGTCCTTTGTCAGAATCATTAGTTGTAAAGATTGTTTCCCAATTTACTACATTTCTTTTGATCTTGGTTACATTGGTTTTATCTGTGCAAAAGCTTTTTAATTTAATGTAATCAAAATCATCTAATTGGTTTTTGGTGATGTTCTCCAACTCTTCCTTAGTCCTAAACTGCTCCCCTTTTCATAGATCTGACAGGTAGACTAGTCCTTGATCTTCTAATTTGCTTATAGTATTGTTTTTTATGTCTATGTTCTGTAACCATTTGGATCTTATCTTGGTAAAGGGTGTGAGATGTTGGTCTAATCTAAGTTTCTTCCATACTAACTTCCAATTATCTCAGCAATTTTTATCAAAGAGGGAGTTTTTATCCCAATGGCCGGACTCTTTGGGTTTTTCAAACAGCAGATTACTATAATCATCTCCTGTTTTTACACCTAGTCTATTCCACTGGTCCATCACTATTTCTTAGCCAATACCAAACAGTTTTGATGACTGTGCATCAGGTTTTTCTAAAGCATCCTGATCCTCTTTTCTTATAGCACAATAGTACTCCATTACATGCATGTATCACAACTTGTTCAGCCATTCACCAATTAATGGAAATATAATTTCTAATACTTTGCCACCACAAAAAGGACTAAGATATTATTGTATTTATCAGTCCTTTTTCTTTCTTTTAAAAATCTCTTTTAGAAGAGATTTTAGACCTAATAGTGACATTACTGGATCAATGAGTATACAGTTTCATAGCCCTTTGGAACATAGTTCCAAGTTGTTTTCCAGAACAGCTGAATCAGTTCACAATTTCAGCAATAATGCTTTAGTGTCTCAATTTTTCCAGAAACCCTCTGACATTTGTCATTTCCCGTTTTTGTCCTATTAATCAATCTGACAGGTATGAAGTGGTACCTTGGAGTTATTTTAATTTTCATTTCTCTAATCAATAATGATTTAGAGCATTTTTTCAATATAGCTATAGAGAATTTTTTATTTCATTTGCTGAAAACTGCCTGCTCATATTCTTCAATCAGTTGAAGAATATTGTGTTCTTAGAAATTTGGTTCAATTCTTTATATCTGAGAATGAGGCCTTTATCAGAGAAACCCACTCTTAAAACTACACTCCCTTTTATCTGTACTTTTCTGCTTTTCTTCCTTTTAAAATTTTTATTTTTCTTTAATTTATTTACACATTACTAAAATATCCTTGTTTAGGATTAAATATATATATGTATATATACACTATATATATTATATATATATATATATATATATATATATATACACACTACCTCCTCTCCTACAGAAATATAAAACCTCATGAGAAATAAAGTAAAAGAAAGAGGAAAAAACATTTGTTTCAGCCTGTGTTCTGATACCATCAACTCTGTCTCCAGTGGATCACTTTATTTATCATAAGTCCATCATAAAAGTTACTTCCATGTTTTCCCACAGTTGCTGTTGCTGATTGTATTTCCCTCCATTCATTACACCCCATATATTAGACTTTCTCTCTCCTTTCACTGTGTCCCTTTTTAAAAATGTGCTGTGGGGCAGTCAAGTGGTGCAGCAGACAGAACACCAGCCCTGGGGTCAAGAGGCCCCAAGCCCACATCCTACCTCAGATACCCAGCAACCACCCGGCCCTTGGTGCTGGACAGGCCACCCAATCCCAGCACCTTGCAAAAAGTAAAAATGAAAATGTGTTATATCTGACTATTCTCTCCTATGACCTACCCTCTCCTCTATCACCCACATCCTCCCCCCTTCCCCCTGTCCCCCCTTCTCTCCTTCTTCTTCTAGGAGTGTATACCCTATTGAGTGTGCACGCTGTTTCCTCTCTTGTAGGGATCCTTGAGGACCACAGTTGTGAAATGATAAAGGTAATGGTTTAAAGACCCTTTTGGCCTCTTGTTGTTTTGCAAACATACTGGCTCGGGTTTCTCAGGAGACCAGTGTGACCCAAACCCCTTTGCTTTTCAATAAGATCAGCATGACCCAGCTCCTTTGTATCTTCTGACATCTATCAAGAATCGCATTATAGCAAGAGCAATGAAGTATGCATAAAAAAATGTAACTGCTTAATGTAACTGTTTAACCAATATATAATGATCTAATCAATGTGTAACCTTTAATACGACTGGTGCTTTAGCTGGCAGCATGAGTTGTTGACGAGTATGGAAGTAGACTAGGATATAAACAGCTGTGGGACCCTAATAAAATTTGGAGTGCTTTACCATCTCTGCCTCCAGTCTCATTCACTGCAAGCTAAGAACAGTTCTCTGCTGGTCAGAGAACTCAAGTTGCCTGTGCACTGTACACTCTCTGAACCATTTCCCATGAGAATGAAGGTTCCCTCATTCCCCCTCACCTTCCCCCCCCCCTTCCATACCATCATACCATTGCAAAAGGTATATGAAATATCTTTTATATGAAATATTGTAGCCTATTCTACCTCTTCTTTCTCTTACTCACAGTACATTTCCCTTTTCTCCATTGACTTCATTTTTTGGGGGGGGTTTAGGTTTTTGCAAGGCAAATGGGGTTAAGTGGCTTGCCCAAGGCCATACAGCTAGGTAATTATTAAGTGTCTGAAACCGGATTTGAACCCAGGTACTCCTGACTCCAAGGCCGGTGCTTTATCCACTATGCCACCTAGCTGCCCCAATTGACTTCATTTTTACAATATATTATATCTTCAAATTCAGCTTTCTCCTGTGCCTCATCTATAAAAGCTCTTTCTACCTGCTCTAATAAACAAGAAGGTTCATATGAGTATTATCAGTATCATCTTTCCATGAAGGAATACAGGCAGTTCATCATCATTAAGTCCCTCTTAATTTACCCTTCCTGTCTACTCTCTATACTTCACCTGAGTCCTGTACTTGAAGATCAAACTTTCTGTTCAGCTTTGAATTTTTCAACAGGAACATTTAAAATTCTCCTGTTTCATTGAAAGTACATCTTTTTTTCCTGGAAGAGGAAGTTCAGTTTTGCTGGGTAGTTGATTCTCGGTTGCATTCTAAGCTCTTTTGCCTTCTGGAATATTATATTCCAAGCCCTATGAGCCCTTAATATAGTTGCTGCTAAATCTTGTGTGATCCCAACTGCAGCTCCACGACATTTGAATTGTGCCCTTCTCGCTGCTTGTAATATTTTCTCTTTGACTTGGGAGTTCTGGAACTTGGATATAATATTCCTGGGGGTTGTTTTTTTGGATCTCTTTCCAGGGGAGATCAGTGGATTCTCTCAATTTCTATTTTACCCTCTGCTTCTAGGATATTGGGGCAATTTCCCTGTAGAAATTCTTTAAAAATGAGGTCAAGGCACTTTTCCTGGTCATGACTTTCAGGTAGCCCAATAATTTTTTTTGGGGGGGAGGGGTTTAAATGTGTTTTATTTTAGACAATCTACTTGACATGTTTTTTTTTTAGTTTTTTTTGCAAGGCAGTGGGGTTAAGTGGTTTGCCTAAGGCCACACGGCTAGGTAATTATTAAGTGTCTGAGGCCGGATTTGAACTCAGATACTCCTGACTCCAAGGCCAGTGCTCTATCCACTGTGCCACTTAGACACCTCTGGCATGTTTTTTAAAAAGATGCCTGTACTCCACATAAATTAAGGTTAAAAAATAAAGGAATGAAGCTCAAATATGACATCAGTCCAAGTTTGTCCAAGACCTGGTAGCTGTGTAGATGACAAAAAGCAGCAGTCAGTTATGATGACAGGGGATTCAAAAATCAGTTGAATTTTTAACATTTCTCCACGTCTAAACCATCCTTAAAGAAAATCATATATGGGGGTCACATCATTCTCATGGAAATCTAGGAGAGCCACCATGCTATCTGGATTTATGTTTTTCACCTTTGAAGAACTGATAGTTTTTTTTTTTTAACATTTTAACATTTTATTTGTTTTCCAATTATATACCTATCATTTTTTGCAAGGCTCTGAATTCTACAATTTTTCCTCCCTCCTCCCTACCCTCTCCCCCGACAGAAGGCTGTCTGACAGTCTCTACAAAAGTTTCCATCTCATACATTGATGTAATTGAATGTTATAAGAGTAAACATAAGAATAGACATGACACGCCCCCCCCCCCCCCCCCCAAGAAGATGAGAAACCTTAAGAATAGAGAGAGAAAAAAAATGTACTTCAGTTTGTATTCAGATTTCAATGGCTCTGTGTCTGGGCTGAGTTGCTTTCTTTATCATAAGTCTACCAGAGAAGCTGCTTCAATATTTTCCCCACAATTGCTATCACTAGCTGTACCTCCACTCTATTTCTCCCCACTCTCATTTATTCTATTCTCTCTCTCTCTCCTTTCCTCCTGGCCCTGGCCAAAAATGTGTTCAATCTGAGTACCCTCTACCTGAATCTTCCCTCTCTTCTATCACCTAGTCCCCCCCTTCCCCCCCCTTCCCCCTCATCCCATCCCTTTCCTCCCATCCTTCTCCAGGGCAAGATAGATTTCCTCACCCTATTAAGTGTGTTTGTCATTTCTTCCCTGAGCCATTTCCGATGATAATGAAGGCTCACTCATTCCCTCTTGCCTTCCCCCCTCCACTCCATTGAAAAAGCTTTTTCTTGACTCTTATGTGAAATCTCTCAGCTTCTTCTTCCTTTCCTTTCCCCTCCTCCCGGTACTTTCCCCCATCACCCATTGACTCCACCCTTTTACCACATCATACCATTATATTCTGCTCCTTCCCATGTCCTGTCTATATATGCTCCTTCTAACAGCTCTGATAAATGAGAAAGTTCATATGAGCTATCAATATCTTCTTCCCATGCAGGAATACAAACAGTTCAACATTATCAAGTTCCTCATAGTTAGTCCCTCTCTTCCACTCCCTCTGTGGTTCATCAGAGTCCTGTACTTGGAGATCAAACTCTCTGTTCAGCTCTGGGCATCTCAATAGGAAAAGTTTGAAAGTCCCCTGTTTCATTGAAAGTCCATCTTTGCCCCGGAAAGAGGATGTTCAGTTTTGTTGGGTAGTTGATTCTTAGTTGTAAACCAAGATCTTTTGCCTTCTGGAATATCATATTCCAATCCCTATGAGCCTTTAATGTAGATACTGCCAGTTCCTGTGTAATCCTGACTATGGAACCTCAGTAGTTAAATTGTTTGTTTCTGGCAGCTTTTAGAATTTTCTCTTTGATTTGGGAGTTTTGGAATTTGGTTATAATATTCCTGGAAGTTTTTCTTTTGGGGTCTGTTTCAGGGGATGACAGTTGAATTTTCTCAAATTCTATTTTACCCTCAGCTTCTAGAATCACAGGGCAATTTTGCTGTATTATTTCTTGAAAAATGAAGTCTAGGCTCTTCTTCTGGTTGTGGCTTTCAGATAGCCCAATAATTTTTAAATTTTTTCTTCTGGATCTGTTTTCAAGGTCAGTTGTTTTTCCAATGAGATATTTCACATTTTCTTCCAATTTTGGGCTTTTTTTGGCAGTTTTATTTCTTCCTGCTTTCTTGCAAAGTCATCAGCTTCCTTTAGTTCCATTTTGCATTTGAAGGAGTTATTTTCTTCAGAGAACTGTTTTATCTCCTTTTCCAGCTGGCCAATTCTGCTTTTTCAGGCATTCTTCTCCTCATTTGCCTTTTTGTTTTGCTTTTTCCATTAGGCCTAAACTGGTTTTTAAAAATATTATTTTCTACAGTATTTTTTTGTATTTCTTTCACCAAGCTTTTGATTTGGTTTTCATGATTTTTCTGCATCACTCTCATTTCTCCTCCCAATTTTTCCTCCACCTCCCTTAATTGCTTTTTTTTAAGGTTTTTTTTTTTTTGTAAGGCAAACAAGGTTAAGTGGCTTGCTCAAGGCCACACAGCTAGGTAATTATTAAGTGTCTGAGGCCAGATTTGAACTCAGGTACTCCTGACTCCAGGGCTGGTGCTCTATCCACTGTGCCACCTAGCCGCCCCGCCCCCCATTCTAATTTTTAAGGAATTATTTTCTTCAGCAAGTTTTGTATTTCTTTTCTCACTTTTTCTTACTTCTTTTATTAAGATGTCAACTCACTTTTCATGATTTTCTTGCATCACTCATTTCTTTTCCTAATTTTTCCTCTATTTGTCTTATTTGATTTTTTTTTAAAGTTTTTGCAAGGCAAATGGGTTTAAATGTCTTGCCCAAGGCCACACAGCTGGGTAATTATTAAGTGTCTGATGCTGGATTTGAACTCAGGTACTCCTAACTCCAGGGCTGGTGCTCTATCTACTGCACCACCTAGCCACCCCTTATTTGATTTTTAAAATCCTTTTTGAGCTCTTACAGAAATTCTTTTTGTGTCTGATACTAATTCATCTTTTTCTTTTTTGAGATTTTACAAAGAGATATTTTTGACAGTGGTATGCTTCTGAATATATGTTCCGATCTTCCCTATCACTATAGTAATTTTCTATGTTCAGGTTCTTTTTTTTTTGAACTTTGCTTATTTTTTTCAGTCAATTTCTTCTTTTTTTAACTTTATGTTAAAGTTGTGTTTTGCTCCAACCGTTGGAGGGGCACTGTCCCAAGCTTCATGCTGCAGTTTTCAGAGCTAATTCTGGAGATCTGTAAGTTTTCAGTTTTTTTTTAAAGATTTTATTTATTTTGAGTTTTACAATTTTCCCCCCAATCTTACCTCTCTCCTCCCACCCCCCCCACAGAAGCCAATTTTGCCAGTCTTTATATTGTTTCCAAGGTATACGTTGATCCAAATTGAATGTGATGAGAGAGAAATCATACCCTTAAGGAAGAAACATAAAATTTAAGAGATAGCAAGATCAGACAATAAGATATCAGGGTTTTTTACCCCTAAATTAAAGGTAATAGGGGAAGCTAGGTGGCTCAGTGGATAAAGCACTGGCCCTGGAGTCAGGAGGACCTGGGTTCAAATCCAGTCTCAAACACTTAATAATTACCTAGCTGCGCGGCCTTGGGCAAGGCACTTAACCCCATTTGCCTTGCAAAAATCTAAAACAAACAAACAAACAAACAAACAAACAAACAAACAAATAAATAAAAGGTAATAATCCTTGGTCTTTGTTCAAACTCCACAGTTCTTTCTCTGGATATAGATAGCATTCTCTATGGCAGACAGCCCCAAATTGTCCCTGATTGTTGCACTGATGGAATGATCGAGTCCATCATCAAGGTTGATTATCACCCCCATGTTGCTGTTAGTGTGTACAGTGTTTTTCTGGTTCTGTTCATCTCATTCAGCATCAGTTCATACAAATCCCTCCAGGCTTCCCTGAATTCCCATCCCTCCTATTAGAACAATAGTGTTCCATGACATACATATACCACAGTTTGCTAAGCCATTCCCCAATTGAAGGACATTTACTTGATTTCCAATTCTTTGCCATCACAAACAGGGCTGCTATGAATATTTTTGTACAAGTGATGTTTTTACCATTTTTCATAATCTTTTCAGAGTATAGACCCAGTAGTGGTATTGCTGGATCAAAGGGTATGCCCATTTTTGTTGCCCTTTTAGGTGTAATTCCAGACTGCTCTCCAGAAAGGTTGGATGAGTTCACAGCTTCACCAAAAATGTAATAGTGTCCCAGAATTCCCACAACCCTTCCAACAATGATCATTATCCTTTCTGGTCATACTGGCCAGTCTGAGAGGTGTGAGGTGGTACCTCAGACATGTTTTAATTTTCATTTCTCTAATAAGTAATGATTTAGAGCAATTTTCATATGACTATGGATCACTTTGTTCTCTTCATCTGTAAATTGCCTTTGCATATCCTTTGACCATTTGTCAATGGCAGAATGGTTTTTTTTTTAATTTGACTCAATTCTCTGTATATTTTATGAATGAGTCCTTTGTCAGAAATATTAGTTCTAAAGATTGTTTCTCAATTTACTATACTTCTGTTGATCTTGATTACAGTGGTTTTTTTTGTCTATGCAAAAGCTTTTTGATTTAATGTAATCAAAATAATCTAGTTTGTTTTTAGTGATGTTCTCTTCCTTGGTCATAAACTGCTTCCCTTTCCATAGATCTGACAGATAAAATAGTCCTTGATCTTCTAGTTTCCTTATAATATTATTTTTTATGTCTGGATCCTGTATCCATTTTGATCTTATTTTGGTATAGGGTGTGAGGTGTTGGTCTAATCCAAGTTTCTTCCTTACTAACTTCCAATTTTCCCAGCAGTTTTTATCAAAGAGAGAGTTTTTATCCCAATAGCTGGACTCTTTGGGTTTATCAAACAGCAGATTATTATAATCATTTCATGCTATTGCACCTAGTCTATTCCATTGATCTACCACTCTGTTTCTTAGCCAATACCAGGCAGTTTTGATGACTGATGCTTTATAATACAATTTCAGATCTGCTAAGGCTAAGCCACCTTCTTTTTCACTTTTTTTTCATTGAATCCCTGGAAATTCTTGACTTTTTATTTCTCCATATGAATTTACTTACAACTTTTTCTAACTCATTAAAGTAATTTTTTGGAATTTTGATTGGTGGGGTACTAAATAGGTAGTTTAGTTTTGGTAGAATTATCATTTTTATTATATTAGCTCTACCTATCCATGAATGATGTTTGCCCAGTTATTTAAATCTGATTTTACTTGTGTGAGAAGTGTTTTGTAATTGTTTTCAAAAAGTTTCTGAGCCTGCCTTGGCAAATAGACTCCCAGGTATTTTATATTGTCTGAGGTTACTCTGAATGGGATTTCTCTTTCTAGCTCTTCCTGCTGTATCTTGCTAGTCATATATAGAAAAGTTGAGGATTTGTGAGGGTTTATTTTATATCCTACAACTTTTCTACAGTTGTTAATTGTTTCCAGTAGTTTTTTGGATGATTTCTTTTTTTTTTTTTACGTTTTTGCAAGGCAAATGGTTAAGTGGCTTGCCCAAGGCCACACAGCTAGGTAATTATTAAGTGTCTGAGACTGGATTTGAATGCAGATACTCCTGACTTCAATGCCGGTGCTTTATTCACTACGCCACCTAGCCGCCCCAGATGTTTTCTTTAGATTCCCTAGGTATACCATCATGTCATCTGCAAAGAGTGAGAGCTTTGTGTCTTTCTTCCCAATTCTAATTCCTTCAATTTC